>NC_090440.1:382616703-383216703 GCF_031143425.1 Pleurodeles waltl
AATGTGGTGAGGTGTGTGATGTGGAGTGCGTGAGGGGTATATGGGTGTAAGTGGTGTGTGTGTCTAGTTGTCTCTGTGCTCTTCTTCTCAGTCTCCTAGTAGCAATTGGTGTTTTATAGTGGTGTGGGTGTGTAGGTGTGGTGTGTTTATGGGGTTCAGGTGTGTGTTTTTGGAATTGGCCAATATCGTATTGTTTTGTATGTAGGGGGCCATTCCGAGCGCAGCTGTATGTACCGCCAATGGTTTACCGCTGTTGAATGTCCGCCGTGGTGATTCGTGGGTCATAATGTGGTGGGTGTTGTTTTATTGGTGTAACGGTATGGGTGTTGGTACCGCCACTTTATCACTGACCTTTGGGCTGGCGGATTTGTGTATGTGGCAGTATTCTGTCGGATTGGTGTGTGTGTGTCATAATATGGTGAACAGATATCCGCCACTGCTGCGGTATGTTGGCGGCCGTCAGCATGGCGGCAAGCGGGATTTACCGCCAATGTCATAATGAGGGCCATAGTCTATAAAGGTGGCAGTGAAAGAAGTGGTTCATTTTGTCCATCTAGGATGTAAGGCTTTTGCATTTGGAACACTGCCCTTTGTAACAGCCTGTTAGGATGGAACTGGGGTTACAGCAATGATGCATTTTCCCTGAGCCAGTGGTCTTTCCTTAATGTCAGACTTCTGAACTGCAGTCAGTATTGTTTCAGTGGATGCAAAATACATTTCAGCATTGGAATAAAAATGCAATTTATATGCAATCTGCACAATGTCACCTTCATTGAATGTGACATAAGTAAAGCCAATGACACCCAGATTATCCGTATAACCAGATCTGTTTTGTTTTCATGTGTGTGCAGACGCTTAGCTTCAAACATGTCAGTCAGTAATTATCTCAGTATTTTTGTGCGCTCTGGTGTCCAATGTTTGTTTGAAATATCTAGACAAATTGAATCATAAAGTGGTTGTATGCCTTGTGCATAATCTGGTATGTATGTTCTGTCAAAATTAAAGAATCCTAACAAGAATTTTAGTTTTTGTGATGGTGTTTGGTGGTTGTAATTGCGCAGGTGTTCTCTGGGAAGTGTGATGCCAGACCCTTCCCTTAATTTGAAAGCTTGTATCCCAAAACTAGTGAGAGAGGCATTTTTTGTTTTTCTTAAATATGAATTTGTAGCCATGTTCAGCAAATCCCAAAACAATGCAGTCTACCCTGGCTCAATGTTAGTTTAAGTCATCATCTGTCAGATGCATGTTTTAGACATAGGACAATGCTTCTGGATCAGTATCATGCAATATTGATACTACCCAGGCCGAGAACAACCCTCGACTGTTCTTATGCCCTTAGGGAAGTTGGAAAAATCGGCTCTGGGAGCTGACCATGAAAAAAGCAGTTAGATCCCTGATTTCACATGCTATATTTTTACAGAAAAAAACCTTTGGAAATATCCAAGGTTTTTTGTATTTTTTTCAGCCAATATTGTTCATTAGTGCTGTACTGTGCAAATTTTGCATTGAAAATGTGCGTGTATGAGTCTTTAAATGTCTATAATCTAAGTCAATTCTATAGAAATGATCCGGTTTAGCCACTGGGAATAAAGGATTGTTCATTAGAGATATGCAGGATTTAATTACTCTCTGGTACCCGAGCTTTGAGATAATTTCCCTCACAGGAACTTCTGCTTCATGTTTTATGGTGTATTGTGGCTGCACTTGTGGGCTGGACCTTATGGGTATTTATGATAAGAAGAGTCCCTATCTCAGACCACATGGTTGTGGTATCACTAGTATCACTGGTATCACGAGGCTTGTGCAACAGCTCAATCTGCAGTGTGCCCTTCCTTTACTTGCTCTGGAATGATGACTGAAAAATGACAATAAAATCACATCTTCCCCTTGTGGGAGAGTTCTAACAATCTCTGTTGGCCAATTGGTTTCAGCCAAGAAAGTGTTCATCTTTCCCAGAAAATTACTTTAATTGTGCGCATTATGTCCCCCTCATTCTGTATATTTAATTTATAGATGCAGTTGTGAGGGGGCTACTTGCCTGTCTGGGGTTTTGAATTCTATGTAGTCATTAGTTGCTATCACATCCAGAAACTCTTGAAGATTCTTGTGAACTATCGTGAGTCACTGCCCATTTCCTGTTCCACAGTAATGTTCTCAATATGTGTGGCATAGTTTGCTTGCAACCTTCATTTTCAATTGAGATTTTTGTTGAGGAAGTTTCTCTTCCTTCTTTATAATGATGTCAAACGAGCTTTGTGAGTCTGTCTTTGGTTTCACCTATTCTCTGCTCGGCATTATGACCACCCTGCTTCAAATTATGACGGTTACGTAAATTATGTTTTTCAGAGCTCTCTGACTGTGGAAATTCTCGCTTTTGATTTTACTTCTTCAATTTTTGATTTTTGTTTCTCCCAGTGCTTTTTAGAAGACTCCTGTGCTTACTTGCAATATCCTTGTCAGGAACACCTATAAACTGTGGCTTATTTGGTCTGACCCCCAAATTATTGCAACCTAAACACAAATAAGTCTCATCAATTATTTTTGGTAACTCACATTCCTGATCTAATAAGGGAACTTACGCAAGACTTTGTTAACTGCCAATGCTGCTGCTTCCCCTTTTGTGTTTCCTAAAATAATTGAAGGTATTGTAGTAAAATTGGCAATTAATTTCATCCTCAAGTGCAGGGCAGGGGCAGCCCCATATTCATTTGGTATTTGTTTTAACACTTTCAGTAAAACCATAAGCAATGATGTACCATGAGTTATGGTATATATTGCATCAAAGACTGTGGCCCAAGTAGCACAGTCATCTAATGAGGGTGCCATTTAAGTATCAAGCACATTGTGAGAAATATTATCTTTACCTTGTTGTTCCGTAGATGGAAAGTCTGCTTCCAGCTGATTTCTTTTTTGAGCAATCCAAAACAGAATTTTCTCCCATTTGGTGGGTACTTTACTGATATTAGCATTAACAACCATGGGGTTAATCCCAGGTGTAGCCAATTGTTGTTAGACAGATGGAGTAGTCCTTGCTGGTGTAGTGTTCAATGATCACAGTACAAATTGTGTTAAGGGTTTATATAATCTAACTGGATTATTGTATAAATCACACACATCAGCTGATTCTAAATTGTGTATATTTGGATATTGTGTATAGGCAGCTAGAACTGGCCTTGTTGTCCCGTCATTACTGAGGGGACCCCATCCAATGTTTTCAACATGTGGTAGGGCGCCATGGAATTAATTTCAATGTTCCTGATATGTCAAAGGCTGTTCTACATAATTGTATGCACTGTATTGTTATGGAATGTTTATCTATGGAATGTATTTGTGTTGACATTGACGGCAGAAAAATTGCCCCATGAGTAAAATGTTTCACTTTTGTACACGTTGTGTGTGACTACCAGAAACATATCATCTACCCCCATTGGGAAGCCCATTTAGAAATAAATGCTGTGTGACAGCATTTCTACAGTTTACTGGAATAACAACTGGATTCGCCATTTTAAAACAAAATTCAGCGAAGGAAACACTGCTTTAGATCTTGGTGGAGGGAAATATTCTGCCAGAGATGTGCCGGATATCTCGTCCCCCGTATTATGATCCTATTATATCCTATGTAGATCCTAATATGATGGGCAGGATATCCGTCACATTTGTGACAGGGTATTCCATCCGCCAAGATCTAATTCAGGCCCTAAGTTGTGTATCCTTATAAAGGTTCAAGCTTGAACAACCTACAGACAACTATAGGTGCTACCTATACTGATTCCCTAACACCACAAACATCTCAATATGAAGTTGAATAGGGTACCTTAGACATACAAGAAAAACTACTCTGGAGATTTGTTAAATAAGTACCTGACTTTGATACATTTGTGGTGCCATGTTATGCGGTTCCTACTAGAGTTATAGGACTGCATGTTTGGGATGGCAGAACATCAGAGTGTGGGAAACTGGGCCTATCCACACCATTAGTAACTGTCTGCCTTACTCCTGGCTAGCTCACAGTGCCTCACCTGACCCCGCAACCCTACAGACCTGAACATGACACTATGGCTCCATAGGGAAGTCATGGAAATATATCTTACCCCTTTTGTACTATCACTCATTCGCACCAAGGTGAGACAAGATACATTGGCAATGCAGTTTTTGAAACAATCACAATCTGGCACATAGAGAGAGAGCTGCAACAATTAGGCAGATGAAACTAACCAAGGTAATCAGCATTACAAACATGGTAAAGATTATAAACAATCCAACCATGGTGTATGTGGTTCTAGAAGTTCCTACCTAACTCTGTCTGTAGTGACAGCATAGAGGGTGTACACTTTTGCCTGGCCTAATCTAAGGGATTAGCCCCAACCCCATACCTGGAATCAATGTCAGGAGTTAATTAGTGATGTAGATGGCTATCCTCTCAAGAGGCCGGTAGATTACTGCCAGCCAAGCTGCTTGTCACACAGCATGAGTCCCAGGATAGTCATGGCTGGAATGCCCTCTGCCCTTTCTGGGTCTGTGCACCATTTACATAATAAACCATTGTTAGAAATGGGGCCTTTGGTTGACAGTCAGGTTACCCCCTGTTCAAGAAAGGACCCTCACTCTAGTCAGGGTAAAAGAGAATCACCCTTAGCTAACCCCTGCTTACCCTCTTGGTAGTTTGGCAGAGCAGTAGGCTTAACTTCAGAGTGCTAGGTGTAAAGTATTTGTACCAACACACACAGTAACTTAATGAAAACACTACAGAATGACACAGTACCAGTTTAAAAAAATAGGAAATATGTATCTAAACAAAACAAGACAAAAACGACAAAAATCCACAATACACAAGTCAAGTTATCAATTAAAAATCAAAAAGAGTCTTTAAGTAGTTTCAAACACACACTAACGCTAAAGTACCTTGGGTGCGTCAAAAATAACCCTTCATGGGCGAGCGCGCGTCAAAAAGGACTTGCGATGCGTTGATTCCACTCACAAGCGGGACCTTTCGTAGTTTCTCCTTTTGCTGGGTCTGGGCAAGTCGTTTCTTTTCACCGCAGGAGAGCGATGCGTCGATCCGATCAGCACTCTCAGGTCCTGGCATGCCTTGCGTTGTTTTTCCACACCCAGTAGTACTTGAGTTGGAAATCCAGCCGCACGATGATCCGAAAACCCTGCAGCGCGGGTGGTGATCTCCCAGCCTCTGTCAGCGATGCTGCACGTCGTTTCTCCTGCTCCGTGCATCGATTCTTCGGTTGCGTTACCTATGAGGGTCGATTCTCAGCTGAGGAGCCAGCCGTCGTTTCTTCAGCCGCAGATCGGAGTTGTGTCGATCTTTCCCAACACGCCGCTCTGTGCATGAATTTCCTTGTCTTTAGGCTGCTAGCTTCTCCTTTCAGGGTCCCAGGAACTGGATGGGCACCACAGGGCAGAGTAGGAGTCTCTCCAGAGACTTCAGGTGCTGGCAGAGCGAAGTCTTTGCTGTCCCTGAGACTTCAAACAACAGGAGGCAAGCTCTAAACTAAGCCCTTGGAGATTTCTTCTCAAGATGGAAGGCACACAAAGTCCAGTCTTTGCCCTCTTACTCTGGCAGAAGCAGCAACCTCATGATAGCTCCACAAAGCACAGTCACAGGCAGGGCAGCTCTTCTTCATCTGCACTTCAGCTCTTCTCCAGGCAGAGGTTCCTCTTGGTTTCCAGAAGTGATCTAAAGTCTGTGGTTTTGGGTGACCTTCTTATATCCATTTTGCCCTTTGAAGTAGGCCTACTTCAAAGAAAAGTCTCTCTTGTTTGTGAAATCCTGCCTTGCCCAGGCCAGGCCCCAGACACACACCAGGGGGTTGGAGACTGCATTGTGTGAGGACAGGCACAGCCCTTGCAGGTGTGAGTGACCCCTCCTCCCCTCCCTCCTAGCACAGATGGATCATCAGGATATGCAGGCTACACCCCAGCTCCCTTTGTGTCACTGTCTAGTGAGAGGTACAACCAGCTCAACTGTCAAACTGACCCAGACAGGGAATCCACTAACAGGCAGAGTCATAGAAATGGTATAAGCAAGAAAATGCTCACTTTATAAAAGTGGCATTTTCAAACACCCAATCTTAAAATCAACTTTACTAAAAGATGTATTTTTAAAATGTGAGTTCAGAGACCCCAAACTCCACATGTCCATCTGCTCCCAAAGGGAATCTACACTTTAATCAGATTTAAAGATAGCCCCATGTTAACCTATGAGAGGGACAGGCCTTGCAACAGTGAAAAACGAATTTAGCAATATTTCACTGTCAGGACATATAAAAAACATTACTATATGTCCTACCTTAACCATACACTGCACCCTGCCGATGGGGCTACCCAGGGCTTACTTTAGGGGTGTTTGACACGTAAGAAAAGGAAAGGTTGAGGCCTGGCAAGTGGGTATACTTGCGAAGTCGAATTTACAGTTAAAACTGCACACACAGGCACTGCAGTGGCACGTCTGAGACATGATTACAGAGCTACTTATGTGGGTGGCACAACCAGTGCTGCAGGCCCACTAGTAGCATTTGATTTACAGGCCCTGGCACCTCTAGTGCACTGTGCCAAGGACTTACTAATACATCAAATATGCCAATCATGGATAAGCCAATTACATACACTTTTTGTAAAGGAGCACTTGCATTTTAGCACTGGTTAGCAGTGGTAAAGTGCCCAGAGTAACAAAAACAGCAAAATCAGAGTCCACCACACATCAACAACATGGGGAACAGAGGCAAAAACTTAAGGGAGACCACACCAAGTATGAAAAGTTTAACAACCATACTGTATTGGTAATACTGTTCTAATGAAATGTTGTGTCTTGGTATTAGAAGCTGTCTCCTAAATGGGCAACACAACCAGCATATCGTGTACAGAGTTCCTTAGCCTTGGACAGAAATTAATGATTATATGTTGGCAAAGGCTAATAAAGCAAGCAGCTTGTTCCTTATTTCTCTAGAATAAAAGAAAGCTCACAAAAATATGTAAAACAGGGTTATTGTGTTGTAAGAAGAAAGCTGTTGTTTCTAACCCCGCTCTCAGAAGCTGTGCTGTCTCCACTCAGGTCAATAAGGAGTAAGTGCCTTCCTTTGAAATGAAGAAGGTGTTTCTAGCCTTTGACTGCACATTCCTCTGCTTGCTGGCCCCTGGAAGCCAAAATTCCTCTTTCCCCCAATAACATTTAATGTAGTTCATGCACTTTACTTTTGTTCCTGTGAAACCTTGTTTCTGTTTAGAAAACAATAGCGGGAAATCAAGATATCAGATACTGTAATGTTACTGACTACTGTGCATTTATATTAAAGAGACCATGCTTGTGGACAAACAAATGTATAATGCACTTTGAAGTACGTAAATAAGAAATTATATGAATATTATATCAGTTTTGTTTTTTGTCGATATAAATAACATGACTGTGATTTACTAAATATTTGATGAGATTGCCCGCTATTAAATTATATTGGAGTAATATTTGAGACACACTCTGTGGAGGGTATCATAATTAGAACCTTGACTAGACTAACCATACTCCATGTTATGTTGGATAATGCAGTGCCTTCTAACCAGAGGGGTTGATGTTTACCTTCGCTAAAATCCATATTTTGGTTCATTTGAGGAAAAGCACTATGGTTGACTGAAATAGCAAGAGTAGCAGCATTACAGCAGGATATACATATATATATATATATATATATATATATATATATATATATATATATATATATATATATATATATATATATATATATATATATATATATATATCAAACCAAAACCCTTTGAGGGATAGAGCGACGCATAAATTATGCAAAAAACAAAGGAGAACTCTGGGAAGTTCCCAATTTTAGGTGGAGAGCTGCTCTAGTAAGGAGCACCCTGCAACACCAGCGACACTCTAGATTTGCTCACCTCAAATGTCTGCTTATCTAGCAAAGTCTTTAAGCATAGGATTAGCACAGTGCTATCCTCGCCGAGCTAGATAATGACAAAGTCTTTTGCCATTTGTACAGCAAAATCTTTAAGCATAGGATTAAAGCATGAATCCTATGCTTAAAGATTTTGCTGTACAAATGGCAAAAGACTTTGTCATTATCTAGCTCGGCGAGGATAGCACTGTGCTAATCCTATGCTTAAAGACTTTGCTAGATAAGCAGACATTTGAGGTGAGCAAATCTAGAGTGTCGCTGGTGTTGCAGGGTGCTCCTTACTAGAGCAGCTCTCCACCTAAAAT
Source organism: Pleurodeles waltl (assembly GCF_031143425.1). Classification (NCBI taxonomy): domain Eukaryota; kingdom Metazoa; phylum Chordata; class Amphibia; order Caudata; family Salamandridae; genus Pleurodeles; species Pleurodeles waltl. The sequence goes on from NC_090440.1 coordinate 382,624,934, forward strand.
TGGGAACTTCCCAGAGTTCTCCTTTGTTTTTTGCATATATATATATATATATATATATATCTCAAATGATGTTATGTTTAATTAACCTTGGAATCGTTCCTTAAACCAAAGAGTAAATAAGTGCTGTACTGTTCATGGGAATGAACACTCCATGCCTAAACTGTTCATACAGTATAGATATGAGGAGTGAAATTAATTGTCAATATATGATTGTCAGACACATCACTGCTTGGGTAGAGCCATTTTATGTGCATGCCACAAGAATATGCTAGGATGATATATGAACACTACTAAATGTTGGAACAAATAGGCACTGGATACTTGCACCATTTTTTGTTTTGAAGTGTTTGCTTTGTTTTGTATTATTTTACACTTTTTGACTCTGCTTTTATTGTACTTTGGTATACTGTTTACCGTGCAGTATATTGATTTACATAATGATTATGTTTAATTTATAATATCAGTAAAAGATCATTGCAAAAAGATGTTTAGCTCTGGTACCTTAAGGCATTGGCAACTACCATCCTGGTCAACTGGTGCCAAAGATTCTTATTTGGGTCTTGACTCTCCATAAGTAAGACAATTGAACCACCACAGTTTACTTTAGAGTTGATGAGGGTTTGGAACTCGAATATTGTGTGACACAAAGTTATAACACATAAATTATGGTCTCTGTCCATTTAAAACAATAATGTTAAGAGCATAGTTTTCCTTGTAGAGATGTCTAACCGCAGATTCCTCGCCTTAGAATGTTTCCAGGCATCAGACAGGATCCAGAACTGTTATGAGCAGTACTTCTGCACACAGGTAAATGGTGCCAACAGCTCTGTGTCAACATCATCCACATCTGCCATGCCAATGGTCTCGGAGGAGGCCTTAGAGATCTTGTTGCAATCCATGACAGATGGCCCGAATGCAGCTAAATGTATCATTTGCTGTGGACTGGATATCACGTACAGGGCCGTACTCTACATTTTCCCTCTCTGCCGTCATGCCTGGATATGCTTTGCTGCCTTTTTTGTGGATTTCAAGGCCAATCTTATGGACATGCCCTTTGATGGCTCCTGCCTGTTCGAGAAAAAGGCTGACACTGCACTGTTGCAGTATAAAAATAGTCCTGAGGCTGCAGGGACTCCTTCAGTTTGCTGGTCAAGCATGTCAGGTTGCGTATGCGGGCTCTGCTGTAAGATCTGAAGTCCCAGTGGGCCAGCACTAAGAGGATATTGCTTACTCAGTACAGATTACAAAGGAGACTGCAAGAGCTCTGCTTTGTTAAATAATGGATTACAGTTGGGTCAGTGGTAGAACCCTCTACGTTTGCCACCCAGAGCTGATGGTGGTGACCGATACACCAACCTTAAAGTACCTTAAATTTACAATGTGAAATTATGCCCTAATGGAATATTTTTCACCATGTTATGCTCACTTTACTAGTCGAAAACCCCACTGATACTGATTCTAGTAATCAAGATTGGAAATGTATTACTGCAAATGCAGGGGTTGCACGCCCAGTATATGCCCATAGCAAAATGTTTTGAAAATTAGGACCTGTGGTGTTGTTTACATCAGAAACGCTCTGTCATTAAAAACTTCCCGGTTAGAAATATTCAAATGTCATATAGTCTTTTTCGATCTGGTGGTATGTTTGGACCCATTCGTGCCCACGAAAAGCCACGGACTGCCATTAGTAAGGCATCACTTTTTTGTCTTACATTGTATGTTCTGAACGGTTAGTATGTGCTTTGTCCCTTTGAAGCTAGACTGTTGGATGAGGGTGGCCAAGAGCTCCAAGGGTAGATGCACGTTGCCACCAGCAGGCCTGAGTCCTTGCTGGAGGTCTAGGATAGCGCTCAATGAATAAGTGTACATTGTGATTACCAATAGGCATGCGTTGCTCAGTCGTTCAACTTCATTCTCGCTCCAAACCCTGCAGTCTGCGTGATTTGCAGTGTGTATTTCCATTTTATGTAGCACATTTAACCACACATGTTTTTTACACACTGCTACACAGTAAGGCATACTCCATCGTGGCCTCAGTCCAGTGACTATTTATATGTAAAAAAAAAAACACATTTTTCAGAGGCTTACTCCATAGACATTTCTACAAGCAATCACGAGTGCAGCTGTTGCCATATATACACATATGTGTACTGAATGACTCATAAGAACAAAGCCCTTATACTTTGGCATATGCATCCTGCTAATTCATTATACATTGGTGGCCTTAGGCTCTTTACTGCTAAAAATAATAAACTACAATATGAGAAATAAGTGATGATTCGGGCAGCCAACTCGATGATAAAGGCTGTAAGCAAGCTTGCCGCTACAGTGGTTTCTCTCAATATTATTAGCCAATAGAGAGCACCGCCAGTGGACTGGGATCTTTTTATAGGTTTGTGAAAATTATCCCAAAGGAATTAACATCTGTGCATGTTATTTTCCAAGAGGTTATTTGCTTATGTCTTTTTCATGAAAATCAAATGCCCAGAAAGTTCGTTTTATTTGTTTCAGCTATTCATTAGCTCATCTATTTCAGTATTTTAATCAAACAGCCTCGATTCTAATAATTAATCAACAAAGTAAAAAAAAAAATCATTGCAGTCTGAGTGTGAATGTTTCACCATAAGGGATTCATGTTTGCTCAAATAGCTTCTCTTTTCCTAGCTAACGTTGTTGCACGCCATTTTATGGTCTGCTGATTTTTATTGTAGTTTAACATTTCATTACATCCCATTAAAAGACTGATTCTGCTAAATTTGAAATTGACTGGAGCTGATTTGTGGTCTCTCGTTTTTGAAGAGGTCAATAGAAGTGTGCTCTGGCATTGTACACATTCTGAATGATGTGAATAAAATACTCATGTAGCACACACTGAAGTCGTAAATGTCTCTAGACACAAATTGGTTTCCAGTTTTTACCAAACTGGCACAGTATACTAAGTAAACTTGCGACTGGTATGTCCTCAGAGCTCTCCTAGCTCCATTACATTGCCGTAGGCTTATGACTGCTTCCTCGAGTCCTTCGCTTTTACACTATTATAAACTGATCCTCTAATAGTACTTCTCCACCGCCTGTGATTTAAAGAAGCCTTGGAAAATATCGATATGGTCTTCAAGTTCAGAATTATATCTTGCAGTAGGGAAGGATTTCAAAGGCTCTGCAAAGAGGGCTTCCAACCCAGACAAGTTGTTCAAAAGCGACATGAGGTGATGTGAAGAACTTGGGGACAGAGACAGACAATGGTGAGCACTAGATGGGAGGAAAAGCGACTGGCATTAGGAAATAGTGAAACGTTGTCAGAGGCGTAACGCCAAATGATGAGGACCCTTTTGAAGATTGTGAGGAGGGTAACTCTGAGTCTCTCATGTCTCACAGATATGTATGGGCCCTAGACTGAATGGTGGCCACCTGAAGGGTCAGGGACCCCTGTGCAACAGGGTCTGCACGGCGCCCCAGGACACCAAACTGAAATCTGTTGTTTGGACGAGGTACTGCTTTTTTAGTCCCACAAAGAACGTGAATGGCACTATGGGCCTCATTCTGCCATATGGCCGCTCGTAAGACCGCGGAGGCCATTCTGGCTTTCCCGCTGGGCAGGCGGGTGACCGCCAGAAGGCTGCCCGCCAGCCCAGCGGGAAACCCCTTCCCACGAGGACCCGGCTCCGAATGGAGCCGGCGGAGTGGGAAGGGTGCGACGGGTGCAGTAGCACCCGTCGCAAATTTCAGTGTCTGCTAAGCAGACACTGAAATTCAAAGTGGGGCCCTCTTACAGGGGCCCCTGCAGTGCCCAAGCCATTGGCATGGGCACTGCAGGGGCCCCCAGGGGCCCCACGACACCCCTCACCGCCATCCTGTTCCTGGCGGTCGGAACCACCAGGAACAGGATGGCGGTGAGGGGGTCGGAATCCCCCATGGCGGGGATTCCTCAGGGCAGCGGAAAACCGGCGGGACACCACCGGTTTTCCTGTTCTGACCGCGGCCATACCGCCGCGGTCAGAATGCCCTGCGGAGCACCGCCAGCCTGTTGGCGGTGCTCCCGCCGACCCCGCACCGCCGGGGTCGGAATGACCCCCTATGTGCCAAAGAATAAGATAAGAAAATGAAAACACAACGAAGAAAAGTTCCAAACCAATTTAGAAAAATAGAGCTTATTTTATCAAATAAAATGACACTAAAGTGACAAAAAATGCTATATGTTTAGCTGGAGAAATGTTTTTTTTAATTTTTAAGTAAAAATAGCACTAAGAGACACAAGTCGCCAATTGCAGCTATCAAATTGTGCTTGACCAGGTCAAAGCCATAAGTTCAGGCCGACCACTGCACGGGTCACATATAGGGAGTAGATTTATCCCAGTGGAAAGTTTACCTTCTAACTTAGTCAGTTCCATGTGAAAGCCCTCAGTCGGAGATTTATGTTGGCAGTGTGGCCATTGTCAGAGCAAAGAGCTGGGCAGCGGTCAGAGCTTTGCATTGGTGGGAAACATGGGACGGTTGTTGTTGATGTGAAGAGCACCATGCGGTTGAAGCCCAAAGCCTGCAGCTGGAGAGGTCACTTCAGCAGTTAGATGCAGGTGCTGTGTTCGTCTCAGTGAAATCTGATTGCATTTGCAGGGAGACCGGGGCAGTTCTTTTCAATGCAAAGAGCCCAGAACCTCTGGAGCTTCACCTGGAGTCAGTTCTTTCCGTTTGTAGGTTGGGGGAGTAGCCTCTGACACCAGTCAGGGGTCTAGGACTTTGAGAGATACCTCTTGGGGATCAGGACTCACTTCATCAGGGGCCAGCAGTAGGGTCCAAGCAAGTCCAGTTGATGCTAGGTAGGCCTCTGGAAGCTTGTTGTGCCTCTGTATCTCAAACAGGAGGTGAATCAATTGACTCTGGGAGTCACTTCTGGGGTCCCTATTTCAAGTCAATCAGTCCCAGTCTTCCTTCTTCAAACAGCAGTCCTCCTCCTGAATGTTCTCAGGTCTGGATGTTCTGATGAGAGGTTCTGACAGTGCTACTATGATACCCAGTTTTAGCCTGTGTTGGGAGTTCCAACCTCTTTTCAAACCCTAGCTGGTCTTGGTCATTGCTTCCCTCTTCCATAGGTTCTGCTCCAATCTGTCTAGGGAGATAGAGGACAAATAGGCTCAGGTGTGAGATGCATTGCCAAATAACAGGGCAGAAATCTTCAGAAGTCAGAAAGACGGGGGCACAGCCCTCAGGGTATTATTTGATGCTCAGGAAGTACTGTATACAACCCCCCAAGACATCCTGTGCAGGAGAGGAACATCATCTCCCTCACCAAAGGTCCTTTTGTCTGAAAGGAATTTACATAGCACAACAGGAGAGCCATTAACAAAGTTAGGTGACCCTGCACACTGGCAGAAAGGCACATTTGGTGTAAATAGAAAAGTCCCAACTTTCTAAAAGTGGCATTTTGAAAAAATAATTCAGAATCCGTCTTTAACAGTAAAAAGGATTTCAAATTACAATTCAAACAAGTGGAAGAAGTATTTCTCTATTTGCTGCCAAGCTGAAGTTAACATTTAATAAGTGTAATAAGGTAACTGAATGGCAGAGTTAGCCTTGCTACAGTTAAGAATGATGATGGCGTTTTCACTGTCAGAACGTGTAAAACTTAAGTAAACATGTCCTACTTTTAAATACCACACACCCTACCCTATCAGCCATTGAGGCCTACCTTAAGGGTGACTTATAAGTATTAAAAAGGAAGGTTTAAACCTGGTACAGAGTTGATTTGGTCAGGCCAAAGTGGCAGTTAAACACTGCACTGCAGGCTGCAGAGGCAGGCCTGATACAAACATGTTTTGCAGTGCTACTTTAGTGCGTGGAGCAATTAGTACTGCAGCCCACTTCTGACATTTAATTTGCATGCCCTGAGTACATGTAGTACCATTCACCTCTTAAGTAAATTAAGTAAATTAAATGTGACAATGAACTGTATTCCAATTTTACTTAAACTTTAAGTAAATATGAATCATCCTAATGGCAGCAAAAAAAGGTTCAGCAAAAACAGGGTAGTGAAAACTAAAGGTCAGGGCAAACACTATACAAAAGGTGGTAAAGTCTAATATGGGGCTTTAAAGTCATTAGCTTGTCAATTACTTCACATCCTGTAGGGTTCCACAATCTAGGCACAGTGGCCCTCATTCTGACCCTGGCGGTCTTTGACCGCCAGGGCGGAGGACCGCGGGAGCACCGCCGACAAGCCGGCGGTGCTTCAATGGGGATTCCGACCGCAGCGGTAAAGCCGCGGTCGGACCGGCACCACTGGCGGGGTCCCGCCAGTGTACCGCGGCCCCATTGAATCCTCAGCGGCGGCGCAGCTTGCTGCACCGCCGCGGGGATTCTGACCCCCCCTACCGCCATCCAGATCCCGGCGGTCGGACCGCCGAGATCCGGATGGCGGTAGGGGGGGTCGCGGGGCCCCTGGGGGCCCCTGCAGTGCCCATGCCACTGGCATGGGCATTGCAGGGGCCCCCGTAAGAGGGCCCCTACATGTATTTCACTGTCTGCTGCGCAGACAGTGAAATACGCGACGGGTGCAACTGCACCCGTCGCACAGCTTCCACTCCGCCGGCTCGATTCCGAGCCGGCTTCATCGTGGAAGCCTCTTTCCCGCTGGGCTGGCTGGCGGTCTGAAGGAGACCGCCCGCCAGCCCAGCGGGAAAGTCAGAATTACCGCCGCGGTCTTTCGACCGCGGAACGGTAACCTGACGGCGGGACTTTGGCGGGCGGCCTCCGCCGCCCGCCAAGGTCAGAATGAGGGCCAGTGTGTATTCCCACACATAAACATGAGATTTGTCTTAAAAATAGTGGTCATGAAAGTTTTAAAACTTCAGATGCTTTAGAATGTACAAAGCATATAAAGGTTTATGCCATTTTAAAGAGAGGTAGCTTCAGCAGCTGTTTGTGGCGGCAGGAAAACACTTTGGCTGTCACAAGTGACTGAGACTGAGGGGTAGCAGATGGACTGCTGCCAATATACAAAAGTTCTTTTTTAGAGGCCACTATCCCCCAAAACATCCCTGCCCCCATGCTCTTCCTTTAAATTGACCCCTCCACATTACCACTCCTACCAAGTTTCCGTTGGGTGTACTCCACCCATTTTCTTTAGTCACCGTGCCCATTTTCCTACCCCAACACATCCCCAACGTTATCTATCCAGTCCCTTGCCATACATCTGACTCCACAGGTGTTTTCTGGTTGCAGAGCATGCGCCTGCCTTCAAGCACATGTCATTCTTTAACTGGAAAACAGCCCGTTGTGCGCTCCATGAGTGGAAAACTTTGCATTAGTGAAATTGGGCCATGATAATGTACTTTGCCGAAGCAAATATTCTCCGAACTTAACCTCAGTTCACAGGCCAAGGTGAGTCCTTGCTCATCCAAATTTGAAAGTAAGTTTGTAATTTGACTATTTAACAATAATCAGTAAAATGTTTTGCAAAATTAGCAGTAAAATGTAGACAAAGCTAAGAAACAATAATTTCAAATACAAGCTCAACTGAAATAGTTTCCTAAATCATTCAGTATTTGTAAAACTAGCAACAAATCCACAAATATGATCAAACCTGTGTGCACATTTAGGTCTGTGAGCAAAAAAACATGAGCACCGGTATAAAAATGTAAACATAAGGCAGCAAAATATATTTACTACCTTAAATATGAAACACAAAATGCAAGACGGATAAAACTTTAAAGTTAGAAACACAAGAGATATTTTAAGTGTCTCTTCAGACCCGCAAATAACCCCCGCAAACAGACGAGCACTTTTGCTTGATACAACTGATATCCAAATCATTTTCACTCTAGGTAATGGATGTCAACGGCACTAACTACTGGTATTATATTTGCATGGAGATGTTGTCACTCGCCTAATACACCAATGAGCAACGAATGGATTACTGTAATGCATAAAATTACCAGATATGAACAAATTATCCATAGGTTACCATACAAAATGCCAGTGAATCTTGACATGTAGTTGCCATTCATTCATGCATGGGTGAGAGACTGATAAGATCAAGGTATGGCCATTGTGGCTATTGCAATAACGCTTGATGACTTTCCACTCCTCTAGCACACACCGATTGTAAGACCCTCTTCCAGTGGGCCAAGGGGTAAGCAGGGTTTACTGGGCCCATTTGTGGAGGTTGAGGCCTTTTTCTCCAGATGTACCAGGGCCCAAATGACTATGGGGTCTGAGTAACTGAGCCTAGTAGGCCAAGTAACACCTCTTCAGCAGTTGACTCTCAGTGGTAGCGCAGGTCAAGCAGTCTAAGGCTCTCAGTGGGATGTGGAGGGAATAGTTGAAAGGCTTACACTGGAACAAGACTCAAAGTACGCTCAGTAAGCCCAATAAATGAATGTTCAGCCAGACAGTTGTTTTTATCGAAAATGTCATATTTATATACCAACACAAAGTGAAATACAGCACACCACAAATAATTCACACAGTCTTTGTAAGGCTGACATTATTATGTTCTCTGGATAAGATTCGGAGTCCCACTTGCCCATCTATGTATGGACTATGGTTATGCCTAAAATACTCTAGACAGCATTCAGGTTAGGCTGTGCTAGTACATATGAGTCTTAGAAGTTTCACAAAGGCTTTTTAGAACTCAAAGTTTTGCAGTGACATAGTGATACATTCAGAGCAAGTTATTCTAGAGGCTCCACAGCCCAGTAATCAATCTTACTCACTTCGGCTGGTGTAGCAATATGGTACGTCTGGCGTTTCAACAGCCCAATCATGAGCACTAGTCTGAATGCAGCGGGCCGGGCGGCAGGCATCCTTTGCACTCCTCCAGTCATGCAGTAAGTCCTCCTGATTCCAGCTGTCAGTCTCTGGTGGCTTCTGGGTCATGGTGGTTGAGCTGCTGCTCTGCTTACACGGGTCGCAACCTGTAATGCTGTTCAAGGACGAAGGCCTTCCATCTTCATTGCCACCACCACCTGGCTTATGAGGTTCATGAGCAGCAGCACCCAGGGCAATGGCCCATCCTGGTCTCAGCTCTGCACAGGGTGACAGCGCTCTTCAGTCACAGTGATGCACCAGGGCGACAGCCCTTAACCTTACCTTGGCCCCCACCTGCCATTCGGGGGCCATGAACAGTGATACAAAGGGCAGTAGCCTCTCTAGGTCACAAGCGCTGCACTTCGGTCACAGTGATGCATCAGGCAACAGCCCTTAATATTAACCACAGCCCCCACTAAGCATATGAGGGTCACAAACAGTGGCACACAGGTGGAGAACCCAATTAGTAAGGTGGCCCAAGTGGGACCAGAATCTCACACTCTGCTTCAGGGAGCCACTCGCCAGGAGCATCACTGAACCTTGCTCCCTCCAGACATTCTCCTCCTTCTTCTCACAGGGTCTTTGTGGCAGGCTCCCAGGCAAGTGGCCTTGATTCTCCTGGGTTATGTCCATCCACCCAGCAGGGATACTAGCTGACCTTGGTCCCCAGTCCTGTGCACAACAGGCAGAAGTTGTGCTACGTATCTCCAATCAGAAGTACAGCTACAGTTCACTGTCCGATATTTGACAATTTGAGAGATTCAAGCTCCACTTTTTTAATCCATTTACAGACAAAGATGTGACTTAGTGTGATGGTCTTTGAAGTTCAGGTTGGGGGCACTGCCTCCTTTGAAGTCCCAATCCACAGTCCAGTCCTTTGCCCAGAAGGTAGTCCATCACACCATGACAAACTGCATCTTTGATAGCTGTTGGAGGGTGGGTCATTAGATGTGTGGCCTGCACAAGTAATGGGTCCTCACTCAACCACTCCTAGGAACCAAACACCCCACTGTAGCGCTTGACTCTCATAGGGTAGCGTTGCAGAGCAGCCCAAGGCTTACTCAAGGGAGATGGTGTAGGCTAGTAACCACCATTCCCAAGCACACACGAATAACACTCAATAAATGATTGTCCAGTCTGTGCTTTTTCTTTTGATAAAGTAAAAGTACATTTATTACACACACACTATTCAATACTATGCAACAATTTACAAATATACACAAGCTGATGGAATCCCTTTTGGATGACATTGCATAATCATTCTTGTCTCTGTTTCAAAGGGAGATATAAACCAACCACCACATGGCAAAACATTCACTTGAATTCCCATGAAATATTTGGATGCGCATCTACTTTGATCACTAGTGGCTGTGAGTCTCATTACTCCAATAAGCATCAACAAGAAACATGTATAAGCATATTGGAATGATTTGTGCTTTTACGATTACCCCCAGCATGATCTACACAGTCCAACCACACCTGTAAAGGGTATGGGCAAAGTTTCTTCATATTCCACATCGAAGCATTCAACATAAAAATGATGCAGAGTTGACACAGTCCCTAAAGGACATCACTTGGTTGTTAAACATTGTGTAATACCATCTTTCACCACTAGAGAGTGCCTTTTTAAATGTTCCTACACTTGTCATATCATTGGTGTTAGAAATGGGGTCTTTGGTAGGCAGTCAGGTTACCCGTTGTCCAAGAAAGGACCCTCACTCTAGTCAGGGTAAGTCACTCACAGTCCAAATTATCCTGTGCCCACCCTCTGGTAGCTTGGCACTGAGCAGTCAGGCTTAACTTAGAAGGTAATGTGCAAAGTATTTGTGCAGTAAATCATGCAATAACACAGTATAACACCACTAAAATACACCACACAGTGCTTAGAAAAATATATATTATGTATCTGATAAGATGTAGGTCAAAACGATTAAAATGCAATAAGTATATGTTGAGATATCACTGTAAAAGTGATCTAAAGTGTCTTTAGTCTCTTAAAAGCAATAAATGTCTCTTTCAAGCACAAAGTACCTGGTTTGCGTTCAAAATCTCTGCAAAGAACCGCAGAGGAGGAGATGTGTGGAAACAATGGGGTTGTGCGTCGATTCCTCAGGCCGCACACAGCGATGTGTCATTTAGTTTTCATGCAAGGATGGCTGTGCGTCGATTTCTGGCGCTCGGTCGTGGATGCTCTTCGGGTTGCAGGGTTTTCAGGCACCCTGGGGATGTTGTGTGGATTTCCGGCGCAGACAGGAGGAAGTCACAGGGGCTGTGTCGACCCGGTGGGCGTTGTGTGGAAATATCTACCGCACTGCAGGCGCTGCGTCGATTCCTCTCTGGAAGTCAGGCTGCATCGTTCCGGCTTGGCTGTGCATCGATCCAGTGGGCCATGTGTCGAACTGGTGTTGCATCAATCTTATTGTTGCAAAATTGGGCTGCGTTGTTCCGGTTTGGCGTGCGGTTAATTTTTCACCGCAGTGCAGGCTGTGCGTCGTTTCTGGCAGGCTGTGCATCGATTTTTGCCGCACAAGGAGTCCTTCTTGTGGAGATGAAGGGGGTGATTCTGACCCCGGCGGTCTTAGACCGCCGGGGCCAGGGTCGGCGGGAGCACCGCCGACAGGCCGGCGGTGCCCCGCAGGGCATTCTGACTGCGGCGGTAAAGCCACGGTCAGACCGGCAACACTGGCGGTCTCCCGCCAGTGTACCGCTGCCCTGTTGAATCCTCCAAGGCGGCGCAGCTAGCTGCGCCGCCGAGGGGATTCCGACCCCCCCTACCGCCATCCAGTTCCCGGCGGTCCGCCCGCCGGGAACCGGATGGCGGTAGGGGGGGTCGCGGGGCCCCTGGGGGCCCCTGCAGTGCCCATGCCACTGGCATGGGCACTGCAGGGGCCCCCGTAAGAGGGCCCCTACAAGTATTTCACTGTCTGCTTGGCAGACAGTGAAATACGCGACGGGTGCAAATGCACCCGTCGCACCTTCCCACTCCGCCGGCTCGATTACGAGCCGGCATCCCCGTGGGAAGGTCGTTTTCCCCTGGGCTGGCGGGCGGCCTTTTGGCGGCCGCCCGCCAGCCCAGGGGAAAACTTGAAATACCCGCCGCGGTCTTTTGACCGCGGCGCGGTATTTTGGGGGCGGAATTCTGGCGGGCGGCCTCCGCCGCCCGCCAGAATCAGAATCACCCCCGAAGTCTTTTTGGTCCTGAGACTTCAGGGAACAGGAGGCAAGCTCTATCCAAGCCCTTGCAGGGAACTTCTCATCACAGCCAGAGAGCAGCAAAGCAGCAGGGCAACAGCAAGGCAGCAATCCTTCACAGAAAGCAGATAGGTGAGTCTTTTGGGCAGCCAGGCATTTCTTCTTGGCAGGATGCATGTAATGGTTCTGGTTCTCTTCTCCAGGAAGGGTCTGAGTTGGTAGGGGCAGAGGCCCTGTTTAAATACCCAAATGTTCCTTTGAAGTGGGGGAGACTTCAAAGAGTGCCTTAGAAGTGCACAAGGTCCCCTTTCAGTTCAATTCTGTCTACCAGGGTCCCAGAAGGGGGTGTGGCAGTCCTTTGTGTGAGGGCAGGCTACTGTCGTTTGACATGCAAGTGTAAGGCCTCCACCCTCCCAGCTAAGGAAGACCCATTCAACATGCAGATGTATGCACGTGAGGCTGAGTATCCTGTGTTTGGGGTGTGTCTGAGTGAATGCACAAGGGAGCTGTCAACTAAACCCTGCCAGACATGGATTGTAAGGCACAGAAGGATTTAAGTGCAGAGAAATGCTCACTTTCTAAAAGTGGCATTTCCAAAATAGTAAGATTAAAGCCAACTTCACCAGTTAGCAGGATTTTGTATCACCATTCTAGCCATACTAAATATGACCTACCTACTCCTTTCAGATCAGCAGCTACCACTCAAACAGTATATGAGGGTAGCTCGAATGTTAGCCTATGAAATGAGCAGTCCTCACAGCAGTGTAAAAACCAGCTTAGGCTTGCCAAGTACTTTTAAATGCCAAGTTGAATTGGCAGTGAAACTGCACACACCGGCCTTGCAATGGCAGGCCTGAGACAAGGTTAAGGAGCTACTTAAGTGGGTGGCACAATCAGTACTGCAGGCCCACTAATAGCATTTAATCTACAGGCCGAGGGCACACATAATGCACTTTACTAGGGACTTATAATTAAATTAAATAATTAAATTGGGTATGATTCAATGTTACCATGTTTAAAGGGAGAGAGCATATGCACTTTAGCACTGGTTAGCAGTGGTAAAGTGCGCAGAGTCTTAAAACCAGCAAAAGCAGTATCTAAAAAGTGGCTGGAGGAAGGCAAAAAGTTAGGAGTAACCATCCTAAGGTTGTCAGGTCTAACAATTGTCCACAACCTGCAGCCATACATTTGTAAGCAGATTCAGCACTACATGCTGTACTTTAACCATAGTCCCTAAGGGGGATGTAATTACATCCTTTCACCACAGAAATTATTCACCATTGTAACAATCCATGGTTATCACCGTTCAGGCCACCAGGACTGCAACCATCATCTTCACCCCTAGAAAGTGCAATTCCACCACCCTGAAACAAAAGTTCCAGCTGGGACTTGTTTGAAAATGCATTGATACCCTTCAGGGGTCATCATTTCCAAGTCCCCTGAAACTGATGGTGGGGACAGTTGATAACTTCTTGGGGGGAGGCTGCACTCCCCTTGCAGCTCCCCCCACACCTGGTGATGATTTTGGTTGTAACCCTGCTCTCCTAGAGGTCACCATCATGCCATATATGTGGTTGTTTGCTCCAGAACTTGGGCAGGCCCCACAGGTCATTATGGGTCACTCCCTCTGGAGCATGCATAAGAGATGAGCAACTCTCCCGCTGCTCTGAGGTGAGCTGCTGTGGCAGTTCCCTCTGGTTTGTTTCCATTTTTGTGTTGGGTGGTGTCTGGTCCCACCCGGACACCCTGTAGCCTTCAACAACGTTAGAGAGCAGCTCGGGGAGCCCACCCCTGCCAGCTGTCATCAGCTCTCTGCCCAACCAGTACCTTCAGATGCTGCTGTGGGAGCCAGCTCTTCATTTGGAGTCTGCCTGCTCCCAGGGTGCTGTGGCTGGGCTGGCCCCATGAGGGAGTGTGACGGCACTCCCCCCTCCTTCTCCAGCTATCAGAGGCCAGGGCATAGGGTCCGGGGCCCCTCTCACCATCTTCGTGGGGGGCATGACGGCATCCCTTGACTTGGCTTTTTTGTGGGGTCCCTCCCACCATCTTAGTGGGGGTGCAACGGTGTCCCCTGACTCGGCTTCTTTGTGTGACCTTGAGATGGGTTCCGGGGCCCCTCTCACCATCTTCACATGGGGCATGATGGCATCCTCTAACGTGGCTTTTTTGTGGGGCTTCGGGATGGGGTCTGGGGCCCCTCCCCTCACCTTTGAGGGAGCGCAATGATACTCCCTTACTGCCACATTTTTGCCAGGGACATGCAACAGCGCCCCCTCGCTCCATTCTTCTCTGTAGCAGCCCCCGGGCCCTGGCCCACCCTGGGGGCAACATTAGAATTGGTGGTGGATACCCACGCGCTTCCCTGCCAGTCCTAATGAGGGGTCAAAGATCACATACCTTCCCTGGAGGATATCTCAGGCCCTGGTGGGCCAGTTGTGACGATATTCAGCTAATTTTGCTCCTGATGGAAAGGGCCCCCCTGGCCTAGAAGGTTCCCAACTCTGTAGGGAGCCATTCTCACTGACTCCCTATGCCATCCTTTCATTTGGGTGCCTTCCTCTCTTCTGGACAGTGCGCTCTCCTTACCCCAGAGCCCAGTCTTTCTCCAACTGGTCCTGAGGGGGCGTAAGGAGACCAGCTTACCTGGTCCTGGGGGGTGCCTCACTGGGTCTGAGGTCATTCAGGGGCAGAAACCTTGCCCTAGTGGGCAGTCAGCGGGTTCTTCTTTCCAGTTGTCCTTGATGCCCGTCTTCAGTCCCAGTGTTCTGCACGGAAGCACAGCCAAGAGAGAGAGCCCTCCTTTGTGCAAGACCTTTTAAGTGAGGGTGGAAGTGTCCATCAGGGCTGTGCCTCTGGCCTGTCCTGATGTGAGACATCACTTCTCTGCCTCTGCCCCATCCTTCCTACACAGTCTTCTGGGATACCTCAAAATGGCATTGTCTAGGAATCAGTTGCCACATGTGCTCTGAGAAACTCAGCCCCTCCTCCCTGGCATTCCTGCCAGGCCCTCTCCCAGCAATTCCTCCAAGGAGCCCCTCCACGCTGAGAAGCCTGGGGCAGGCCTGGTTCCTGGCATGGAATGACAGCAGGCTGATTGATGCAAGTCCCTGCTCCTGAAGCTGGACAGAGCAGTAATTGGCCCTAATCCTGAGCTGAACAAGAGAGAGATGACATTTCTAGATGACACATAAGCTGTACAAATATACTTTTGTAACCTACTGCATGATTCTTTTAATACAAATTACAGTGTACATTGGTGCAACTCTGGAATCTGTGGACCCTAGGAAACTGGACTCGTACCCTAAGCCAGCTTTTCCCATTAACATATAATGGAGTGTCACTACAATCACGACGATAAGCATACTGACTATCCCCCACATGTGTACACCCATCTCATAAGGCGTACTCCATATCACCACCCTCTCTGCATGGTCCCTTCTGCACCAGGCTACCTAAGCACAGTTCTTGGGCTTCACACGCCAGGAATCTTCTCCACACAGCCCTCATACTGGTGCACATGCAGGTGCACATGTGATCACGTGTATCCAGCCATGGGCCTCCAACCCTTGCTGTGTCACAGCAGCCTTTACTTAACCCTTGGCACCAGCGGTAAGTGTGCAGTCCATTTTACTATGAGTTTACAGTGGATGAATCCCAACCTATGAGGCTCCCTCAAAGTAAAAGGTCCAAAACCAGGTAATCCAAAAGCAAAAAAAAATCAGGGTGGACCAGATGGTCAGAACCGTCCTCTCACAATAGCTGCACAACACAGACCATGAGAACGACTTGAGGATGACACTTGAATGTCAAGCTCTCTGATAAATGTCTAACAAAAGGTTACAAAGGTCCAAAACCTGCCTCTTATGATTCCCTTTCTCTGCAGTATTCCTTTAGTCATCCCCATTCTCTTCCTGACAATATAATGGCCTTACCGGCCAGTTACCTTTTGAGAATCAAAGAATATTTTCAAAGTGCACTGGATAGCACTCAGGAATGTGACCATCCACAAATCTCTCTGTCTGCTCCTCCACATCCACATGCCTTTCTAAGGTCCTGGGTTTCCAATGTGGAACTCACGGGCCTGCAGGTACTGTACTATACGCAGAGACACATAACTCACAGCACACACATGCAGATATAAGCGTACTGCAGGGCACTACATAGTAACATGATGTAGGCAAATAGCTAGTTAAGCACACAGCAGCAGCACTTTGGATGAGTCGGTAGGCCCCATTTCAGTGGCACGGGTAAAAAGACCTGTTCACCCATTGATCATTATTACAAAAAAAACACAGTATGCTTCCACCAACTCTCTCATGCCCTTAATCACTGCAAGGGTATACTTTGTGCACCACTCTTGGCCTAAAAATGATGCAATCCATGAGACACACCTAGTTCATGGCACACACCCATTATTTGTGTTCGTCCATGAACAAAAATCAGTACAGAGGATCCAGATATCACTGCAGTTGAGGCACTCAGGTCAAGGGGGCAACTCTATCACTATGCAGGGGACTTTTCCATCCTAACACATATATATTGACATGACCCATAAATAACAGCCTGCCAGACCTGGAGAAAAATACAGACAAAACAACACAAGAACAGAACATTTGTGAGTTTTTTTATGACTGATGCATACCAGAAAAAAGGACATGACAAATGAACAGTTCTAACATTCAGTATTGTGTTGTAGGATCTCAGGCTACCAGATATTGTCATCTTGTTTCTTACTGTATTGGGAAGCTTGTTCAAACTACTCAAACTGATTTAATGGTATACCTGTGGTGAAATGCTGTTGTTATCACTAGTTATCCAGGTAGCCTTCCTTACTCCACTATGACAAAACCAAATTGTTATTTCACACTTTTCTGATAATGCATCTGCATGTTACGTAGTAGGTAGGATGTATAGTTGATTCTGTTATGAAAATGTACTCTCCACTTAAGAACTCATAAACAAATTAAAAACAAACCATTCGAACTAACATTTAAAAACAAGATTAACAGCCTTTATAGTAAGGAACAAGTGTATCAAATATCCAAACATATGAGATTGCATGACAATATAACATCACAGCCTCTAATCAAAAGTTGGTAATGTAGCTGCACCTCAATATAACATCACAGCATTTAATCAAAAGTTGGTAATGTTGCTGCACCTCAAAAACACTACCAAGCATCTGATATATCTAGCTTTGACCCTATGGCCACTACCAGAAATTGAAAAGATTGTTTAAGAGACATGGATATTATTAGTTCTTTTGGATAGTACTTTAACTTTAGTTTCTCACCTTTCAACAGTTTGTCTGCTGTTTCAAACTTGAAAAAAAGCAATAGCGGAAGCTTGTTACTAGCTGCAGGTTACAAGATGTTCCCCTAAAAACAGGGAGCTGGTTCAAGGAATATTGAAGGTAAATTAAACTTTCATACCCCTGAAACCAAGCATTCCTTACTTATTATATTCAATAGGATCTGCAGGCTATGTGGGACCCCACTGCGCCACCTTATTTGTTTACCAGTCCAATTCCAACCCATGGTTTTAGATTCACATTTATTCTGCATTTTGAGCCTCCTGGTTTTATTATAGACCTGTTCCATTTGGAGCAGGGCAAAATTGTATCTTTCAAGATAAGCATGGTCATTAATTGCTTCATGCTGAATCTCATTTGCATTTGTATGTATGAGACCATTAGCAGTATGCAACTGGATTCTGTATACAGTAATTCACTGGTGTGAAGTAGCAACTGTGGGTAACATTTATTTTACCCACTGTTGTTGTGACATAAAAGAATTCCAGGCTGCTCCAACTGTGCTTTCTGTGAGCCTTTCATAACGCGTCAGAACCTTGAAAAGTATACTTACAAGGAGACACGTCTAGGCCAATAAACCTTTTGACCATGTTTGGAGACTTCCCAGAATGAGATATCTTTTTGGCATCACAATCAATAGGTCAATAGCCCTATCAATATGCACAATAACTAATCAATCAAGCTAATCAATAACATTTAATATAGATCAATACAGCGAACGCACCACGACCTTTCAGCCATGAATAACCAAAACAAATCTAGTTAAGAGTTAGGATATTTATTCCCTATTAGTTACAAACTAATATCATGTTTATTAGTTTCAACAATAACAAGCACATCAAAACCACTATAACTTGGCAATCAGAGCAAAACTTTATCAAAACATAGATCATAAACATTAGAACGAAGCACAAAGTTAACATGAGTCAACTTTAGCAGAGCATCATTAGTACATTATTCACCAAAGCAAGAATTCAGTCATTTGTCTATTTGCATCCGATATTAGTGAACTCCTTAACTAACCTCGAATTAGAATCAGCATGTTGGGCTTCATGCAAAACAATTTGGCAAACACAAATTTGGAAAAACATCTAACTATGGCCTCTATCAAAGAGCAGTTGGTACCTAGAAAGAAAAGTCAAACAGACGATTTCAATTATCATCAGATAGTTACCCATCCGAATGAGTCAGCAAAACAGCGTCAGTCTTCATCCTCAGGACATCAGTCGATTCGCCATCAGCAAAGACAGGACAGGCAAGTCTCAGTAGGGCATAGATAAAGAACAAGGCCCCTAATATGTAACTCTTAATGCTAATACAAAGTCATACATTAGAACATTGTTAATGCATCATTAGTCAGTTTCATTAATCATCGTATACATTGATGGCCACTCCCTGTGGGCACATTTCAAACACGTACATAATATTTCTATGCTAACACATTTTCTATGCAGCTTCATTACACATTATATTGCAAGCTTTTCATGTTAATATTAATTTTTAAGTTCACACTCCAACAATCCCTCCTCTGATGACTCTTGTCATCACACAAACCTTTTCCCTTACAATTTTCACCTTAGAATTCCCTCATTTCAATTTCCTCTCACAATCGTTCCCCTTCTAATTTTGCCCTGAACAATTTTTCCCTTTTCTTTTCTTCCCTCCTCTTATTATGTTTCTCCATTTCAATTTAATTCTTTTACTAATTTTGCCTGACATCCATAATCCAAATATGCAAGCTACAACAATCAATATTCCCTTTATTACTTTTGCCAATATCCCATGCCAAATATTACTAAACCAATTTCCCACTTCAGCAAGTCATTTTTCAACCTTTTCCCAAACACCTGGCTCTTTCAGTTCCTTCAAATCTGTACTATCTCTAGTTAAGTTAGTAAGCATACTTCTAATTTTGTTACTATTGTCAGGTATGTAAGCACAACAATGACGCTCATTAAGCATTTTACAAACGCTGCCATTTTTCGCTAAAAGAATGTCTAAAGCAAGCCTGTTTTGAAGAGTCACAGCCCTCTCCGCAGCAAGTTCAGTATCCATCAGGAGTATAGCCCCTGTAAAATTTGTCAGCATGTTATCCACAATAGTAGACAACTTTCGAATCTTTATGGAGTTTAAGATAACTCCCACTGAAGAAATTATCGCCCCAAATATGTCTCCTACTACACCGGCAGCAGTCTCTCTCTTTTGTCTAGTACGATGTAATTCAGACAATTTCGGACTTTTCAAGTCCTCTAATTGATATATCTTTGGGAAAACTATCCCCAAATAACATGTCCCATACCATCCCTTTGGAAGACGGTAATAAGCATTAAGCTCACATATATAATAGATCCCAGGGATCGCTGGATCCTGTCCATTTAACATGAACGTCCATTTACTCTGAAACAAAAACACATGCTTACATTCACTCGTTCCCACAAACACATTGTCATAGTATGACTTTGGTCACGTTATGCAAAGCTTCCCTATGTGTTGTGCGTCTAAAGCTAATTTCCCTTGTTCCCTAATTGCACTATAACTCTCACTACTAGCAAAAGCTCGCTGCTGCAATCCTTTCTCTTACTTCTCCTTCAATGCCCTCCTTCTATCTTCCGTGTGATCTAAGAAGCTTTTCTCTACAGATGTAAGCGAACATGTCAAATTATTGCAGTGTGCATAGGATGTACTAATTGATAATGTTGCCTCAAAAAAAGCCTTAACTAATTTGATGCTATAGTACTTGGCTACACTACTCAAATCTTCTATGATAGGCACATAAGAAAACACAAGGTCGTGGTTGGAATAAAAATATTGAACCTCTTCCTGGTTATAGTATCTTGTTAGTAACAGACTACAGCTTATCCCATATGTTAGAGGTAAACTATGATAGGTAACTCCCTCTTGCACCGAAACAGGAATCTGTGTGCACACATAACAATCTTTCGCATCCATAGTATCAACATACTCACTCAGCAAGCGATAGAAAACATTAGTCAATAGTTCCCCTTTAGCATTAGTTCCCTCATGCAAATACTTTGTGTCTTGCTCAAACCTCTCTCACGCTGTTAGTACGGTGGCAGCCTCAGGAATGGTAGCATTGTTAGTTCCACTCTTATCCACAAATGGCACTCCCACAATCACAACTATAATGAATATCACAAACACAACACCTAAACCAACACCCAAATATTTACAACGCCTATTTCCCCTATTATCATCTCTAATATTAGCCATGATCTGTAAAGAATCAGAAAGTGAAGTATTATTAGTTCAAACAACAACCAACAGAGGATGGTTGAAACTTATTATTATAAATTATTATTATTATTATTATTTTTTTCCAAGCGAAAGTCTTTCTTCAGAAATTATTTACAGCTTTCACATTCACTCCCAGGATCCTTGTCAATTCAGGTTAGCAGCTTGTCAAAATCAGTTCTCAAAAGTCTATTCAGGTTAACAGTGTCAAATCCGGTAATTTCTCAGTCTCTTTTCTCAGTTTTCTTTAACTCAATTTTCATGCCCACTCAGTCTCTCTGGCCAGACTCAGGTACCAAAGTACTGACCTGGGACTTCTCAATCAAAACAGAACACTAAGAACTGTTGTTGCCATTCGGCTGACATTGCGTACGCCCATTCAGGACCTGCGTACCTTTTGTTTGCCACTCTCTTTCTTTTCAATTTGCGATCACCCTGCAACTCTCCTTCTCTCAGATCTTCTCTCCTTGTTGTATCAACCTCCTCCTCTATTGCATCTTTGACAACCACTTTTCCCTTAGTCACTTGCAGTTCTGGCGACTTATCTCCTTTTAGTGTCCCTTTGGTCTTTGATCTTCCTTGTGGCAACTCGTCGTCCTCCTCTGACTGTATGGTGTTTTCTCTTGATGGACCTGAAATTGGCTCAGGAGGAGTCTGAACACTCTGACTCTCTTCCGCCTCAACTCCTTCGCCTTCTGGGTCTGTCAGGGGCTCTAATTCTTGTCCGTATTCGTATGCTTCTGGGAGAACCTCCTTCTGACTCGGTCCTCCTGGTGCCTCAGTTGAGATAGGCTCACCGTCACCCCTCTGGGTCTCTTCTCCTTCGTCTCTTATTGGAGTGACCAAGCCATCCTCAACGGGCTCTCCTTCTGTCTCAGTTCCCCTTCGATCATTCTCCGGCCCTGAGACTTCCTTCTTTGTTGTTGGTACTTTCAACAACTCAACTTCCTCATCAGTTGGACACGTCACCTTTTTCATATGACTGGCATGGATCCAGTTCGGAATTCCCGCACACTTCACAGAAGTAGTAGTCGTTAGTATTACTTGGTACAGCCCCTTCCAACGTGGCTCCAAACATGACTTCCTCACGTGTTTCTTGATGACAACCCAGTCACCAGCTTTCAGGTTGTGACCTGGATCATTTATCGATGGCAGTGTGGTAGCTTCCACCTGGTGAGAGAAACAGCGGACCACATCAGCCAGCCCCTTGCAGTAGTCCAACACCATATCATCCGTGATATTCACAAGAGCATTCGCAGGCACTGCGGGCAGTCTCATAGCTCGGCCCATGAGAATTTCATGAGGAGACAGTCCTGTTTTCTTGTTAGGTGTATTTCTCATTGACATTAGTACCAAGGACAATGCATCAGGCCATTTCAAATTAGTGGCTGCACACATCTTTGCCATTCTCGACTTCAGGGTACCATTCATCTGCTCCACTAATCCTGATGCTTCAGGGCGGTAGCTGCAATGCAACTTCTGTTCAATGTTCAATCCTGCACACAATAGTTTAACCACCTCGTTGTTGAAGTGACTTCCCCTTTCTGATTCTAAAGAGATCGGAAACCTGAAACGTGGTATCAATTCCCTAAGCAGCAGCTTCGCTACTGTGAGACTGTCATTCCTACGTG
Source organism: Pleurodeles waltl (assembly GCF_031143425.1). Classification (NCBI taxonomy): domain Eukaryota; kingdom Metazoa; phylum Chordata; class Amphibia; order Caudata; family Salamandridae; genus Pleurodeles; species Pleurodeles waltl. Next base: position 382,647,122 of record NC_090440.1, read on the forward strand.
TAGGGTAAGCTTCAATCCAGTGACTAAAGTTACAAACAATTACCAACACATATCTCAATCCTCCACACACAGGCATCTTGATAAAATCCAATTGCATTCTGCTAAATGGACCACCTGCTCTCCCAATGTGGCTCAAATTCACCACGGTCCCATTCCCCGCATTCATCTGTTGACAGATGATAAACCAGTGACAGATCACTTCTGCAGCTTGTCTGAATTTCGGGTTAAACCAGTCAATTTTAAACAGCCCGATCATGGCATCTCTCCCAATATGTGCTTGCCCATGGTAAAACCTTGCAAACTGTGACAAAAGACTGTTCGGCAAAACCATTTTCCCTTCATCTGAAACCCACAAATTATCTGGTCTTTGTACACATTGCATCTTAACCCAAGAACGCTTCTCATCTTTGCTGGCACGTCCTTGCAGCAATCTCAATTCCTCCAACATGTCAACTACCCTTAAAGCGTAGCCTGTGCATGTCTCATTTTCTGTCTCCGGTAACAATTCCCACTGATCCTTAAACGATATACAGTTCAATGCGCAAAACCTTGCGACCTGATCCGCATATCCATTTCCCACTGAAACAAAGTCTTGTGATTTCAAATGAGCACTGCATTTCACCACGGCAATTTCATGAGGTAACTGAATCGCGTGCAACAACTCCTTAATTCTTTCCCAATTTTTCACCGGGGAACCAGAAGAGGTCAGGAAACCCCTTTGTGACCATAGTTGGCCAAAATCATGAACAATTCCAAATCTGTATCTGCTATCAGTATAGATAGTCACTCTCAACTGGGCAGCAGCATGGCAAGCTCTAGTAAGAGCAACCAATTCAGCTACTTGAGCAGAATATACTCTCTCAAGCCAAGACGCCTCTAGGATACCAGAGATCGTACATACAGCGTATCCGGCTCTCAGCACTCCTACCGAGTCTCTTAAACATGAACCATTAACAAAGATAATTTTGCCATTTTCTTCCAATTGGGTATCTTTAATATCAGGCCTCGGTTTGGTGCACATTTCTGGTACCTCAAGACAATCAAGTTCTACATCTTCAGCATCCTCAACTTCTGTGTTTTAATTTGGAAGCAAAGTTGCCGGGTTCAGCACTGCACATCTTTTCAACGTTACATTTGGTGACCCCAATATGATCGTCTCATATTTCGTCAGTCTTGCATTTGTCATGTGCTGCGTTTTGGTATGGGTTAACAAAATCTCAACTGAGTGTGGGACCATAACTGTTATTGATGTCCCATCACTATGCCTCCACGATGTGCGAGGCTTTGACCGGTTGCTGCTACTGCACGCAAACAACCTGGAAGGGCTGCTGTTACTGGGTCCAAAGTAGGTGAAAAATATGCTACTGGACGGTTTACACCTCCATGGACCTGTATCAGGACAGACAAAGAACATGCATCATGTTCATGAAAAAACAGAACAAAAGGCTTTGTGTAATCAGGCATACCTAAAGCTGGAGCCCTGCACATACACTCCCTTAGCTCAGTAAACGCCTTCATTTCCTTTTCTGACAAAGATATGACATCTGGCCCATCCTTAACCATCAGTCTCACCAATGGCTTGGAGATGACTGAGAAATTTGGGATCCACTGTCGACAGTAGCCTACCATTCCCAGAAACATCCTAACATCTCTCTGTGTTGTTGGAGGATTCATTTGTAACAGAGCAGTCACTCTTCCCTGGACAACTTCCTCGACCCTTTCTCAATTTGATGACCCAAATATTTCACCTCTTTCTGACAATATTGCAGCTTCTTTGTGGACACCTTATGCCCGTTTTTTCCCAAGTGGTTCAGTAAGGCAATCGAATCATACTTGCAGTCATCTCTCGTCTTGGATGCAATCAACAAATCATCAATGTACTGTACTAGAGTTGATTGAAAAGGCAATTCCAATGACTCCAGATCTTCTTCAGTATCTGATTGAAAATGGAAGGTGATTCCGAAAACACTTGAGGAATTCGACGACAATTGTAAACCTTATCTAGGAATTTGAAACTAAAAAGAAATTGGCTGTCCTCATGAAGAGGCACAGAAAAGAACGCTTGGGACAAATCTACTACTGTGAACCACTCTGCATCACATGGAACCTGGAACATGATCACAGCTGGATTTGGCACTACTGGGCAATATTTCACCACTATATAATTAATTTTCCTCAAGTCTTGGACAATTCTAACTTTCCCACAATGCTTTCTCAGTCCCATTATTGGTGAATTACCTGGACTGCTCATCACTTCTTTCAAAACTCCTTGCTTCACAAAGTCTGCAATTAATTGCGCCACCTTTATAAGGACATCTTGCACCATGTGGTACTGCGGTACCTGGGGGAACAGAGCATTTGGCTTCACACTGACTTTGACTGGTTCCACTCATTTTATCAGTCCTACTTCCTTCCCTGTCAAGTCCCACACTTTCTCTTTGACTGTCCCCTGCAAGTCTGCTGGCAAATCAGTCACTGTAAGCATTGGGAAGAAGTTAATCAGAGGATACTCCTCATCTGTCGTCTCCATCTCAGGCTTTGGAACCTGACCTTCATCTCCTTCATCGTCACTGTTTGTCTGAACCTCAATCCCCTCATTGGAACAGGTGATTGAACATCTTGTCTTGCACAGTAAGTCTCTTCCCAGTAGGGACACGCGACTCGAATCACAAACTACAAACCTGTGCAACCTCTGAAAGTGCCAAGCTCAACCTGAACCGGATCTGTGATCGGGTTAGTCAGGAGTTGATTTGCCACTCCCACTACCTTAACTGTACGTCCCAAAAGGGGCAATTTCGGAACCTCTGCACTTCTAACTGTAGAGCGTGTAGCTCCTGTGTCAACCAAGAATGAGACCTTGTGACCCATTACTTTCCCTTGCACATAGGGCCCTCTCTGATCTACTTCTCGGGATGCTACAAGCCTGCACTCCTCCCTATCTGAACTCTCATCCGACCATTCATCATTTATTCCATTCTCACCACGTAATGGTAACTGTTGTACTGTGTTACTTTGACTCATTCTTTGACCTGTGACCTGTTGAGGAAGCATCACCTGTTGCTGTTCCATTGGTGCTAAGGGCAACTGCATTTGCTCTCTAGGTACCACAGGAACCTGCTGTTGCATTTGCTGCATCTGCATCGGTTGTACACGTGGCATCTGCACTTGTTGCATGGGTTGGAGACCCTGCATCTGAACCATGTTATTCTGAAAGTTCGGATTAGGACCTCTCATCCTTGATCCTTTAAAATTTTGGAATGCATTGACTTCATTGCTTTGTTGAACAACTCCCTCCTGCACCATCATCGGGCACTCCTGCTTCCAGTGTCCGACGCCCCCGCAAGCATGACAAGGTAACACCTTCTTCATCCCCCGCACATCATTTTGAACTACTATGGTATTCAAATCTGGACCACGGTTCACAAAACCTCCTCGACCTCTGCCTCTCACTTGCGCCAGAAACATCCGGTTTCCCTGCGGCTGGTGCACCATCTGTTGTAGACAACCTCCCTGCAACCCTGACTGTGCTGTCTTAATTTGCATCACCATCCCCTTCTCCTTCAACTTTCTCTGCCTCAACTCAATCTCGTCACTACAGTACTTCACATATTGCAACACCTCGTCAATCGGCTTCGCTTGCCAACAGATCAAATTATTTTTAATAATCTGACTAATCTCGGGTCTCAATCCTTCATCAAACCTGAACATGATTCATGTCCTTCGCCTCTATGACTTCTATACCACTGTAGTGCTTGAACGCTTTCAACAACCTCTCATAATAGGCATGTATCGACTCTTTGGCCTCCTGCGTAGTTCGATCAATCTTTTGCCAATCAATATTTTGCGGCGATACCCTCTGTTTCAAGAACTCAATCACCTTATAGTAGTACTTCATCACCTCAGGAGACAGTGCTCCTGTGACTCTATCTCTTGCCGGTTCTGCGGTCGGCCAATCCACACTTCTCTTGCACTCAAGCCACAAATCAGCTGGAACTATGATCTCAAAAAGGGTATTCAGGTCTTCCCAAAGACACTTCGCAAGCTTCACAAACCTGTCCGCCTGCTGATACCACTCTATTGGCTTCTCCCTCAGCCTAGGGAAATCATTTGTGAATGACAGAATGTCACCTCTGGTCCACGGTACATGGACGAGAACTCCTCCCGCCGTTTCTCTCATGGATACCATTTTTATTGTACCGGTATCCGGCACGGCTTTCGTCTGCTGCTTTATGCCGTCACTCTTCCTTTTGTCTCTTTTCTTTGCCCATCTGCCTTCCCACTTCTCTAATGCTCCCCAAACTTGTGCACTCTGCAGTATCTCTTTTATGTGTACTTTCATCCCAGTAGACCTCATGTGTTCAAAATCTTTGGGCTCAAAATCTAACCTATAACTTCTCTTCAGATGTTTGGTATTTTCTAAATCTATTCCATATTTATCTGCCAGGTTCGCCAACCTCTGGTGCACCATGCCCACTTCTTTGGTTATTTTTGGGCACAAATACCTAAATTCTGCTTCAGTGTATGACTCTAGCCTGTTCACTCCCATGCTCCCTTCAACTAGTTCATTTGCCTCCATTCCCAGCCTCACAAAATTCAGGTACTCTTCTCTTTCCGACCGCTCTGCTGTCGCAGGAGTGGTCTGTGGTGAGTTTAACTGGTCTAACCATTCATTCAGTTGTTGCGCAGTTAAACCTTGCAAGGAGATATTTCCAGCCTGCATCATCGGTGTTTGCGGTACATTCGCACTTGAGATCTGCGGAGTCAGCAGTCCCAAACCTGATTGTCTCATGGTATCTGGAGAAACCCCAATCGGACTGAAGTCTAACAGAGATCTAGATCTTTCGAATGTCGGTTCTACTGGGGTCATCCCTTGAGAGCTCCCTACGAACCCTCCTCTTGTCATTTCTTGGGTCATTATTCCCTGATCACATACACTAGGCTTCGCCTGTGCATACAGTGGTACTGGTGGACCAACTGTAATAGGTAAGGATATGGCGGCTAGCGTCTGCCTGCTTCCCAAAACCTTTGGAGCATTAACTCCCTTATTCTGACTCATTCCTGATGCCATGGCTGACTGCGGTCCTGTGACCGAAGTATAATTTGGGATCATCTGTTGCTGTGCCTGAGGCAGTAAAAGTGGAGTTGGCTCAGTCTGTATCAGCTTTGGTCTCGTATATGCCGGATCTGACGGCACCATCAAATTCGTGGTAGTCTCTAGTATTGGGATAGCAGGGTAAAGCCTCTGAACCTGTGGTGGCTGTAACTGAGGTTGCATCTCTGGAGCAGTAGACACACTGACACTATTCTGCACTGGAACTGGTGTCGCAACAGTATTAACCTGTACCGTATTTGTTGTTCCCTGGTTCTGTGTCGAATTTATAGGACCTGCACTAGTACTTGGTCTATTGTCAGCTAGGGCGTATGGCGGTGGTCGATCATTCTGCAACTGATTAAGGAACTCATCATCATCTGAGTCATCTGCCTCTGCCCAGGACTTCTCAGTCTCCTTTTCTTTGCTAGAACCCTTATCCGTCTTACAAGTGGCTTTCCCTCATTGGGTTTCGCCTTCTTGAGTTATTGCTGGAAACATCCTAACTCCTTCTATTGTTTCTCTTCTCCAAACCCTCTGTGCGCTAGCCCACCTAGCCTCTGCTAGTGTTTTTTCCGCTTTCCTCATTCTCCTCTCAAACTTCTGTTGCTGTTGTCGTATTGCCATCAGTTCCCAAATTGCTAGCGCCTCAAACTGTGCTGGCCTCGGAGGTGGCTTTAGCTCGTTTAACACCCTCTGCAAATTTTCCAAAATCCTTATATTGAATGTTCCGTGCTCCGGAAACGCCAAACACCTTTCTTTCTCAGTCACTTTGAACCATTGCTTTAGCCAAAGACATGGCGCGACTCCTTTCTCCTCCATTACGGCATAAGCCGGTGTATCCTCTGGCAGTGTAGGTTCCCCCACACTTGCGGTAATGTACACATCTCCCCTCAAAGCACTCTTTAAAGCCTTGAAAAACTTCATTTTTGCCTCTTTTATTTTGTTAACAATTGAATCAGGAAGTGACTTTAATTCCCAGAACTCTCTTCGCTCACCTTCTCAACCAATTGCCTCTCACGGACGGCTGCCAATCCGTGCACGACCCTTCTCGCTAACCGACCTATCCCAGCGCGGCTCCAATGATGTCACACTCACACACACTGCGGCTGACAAAGTCTTGCGGCTTGTCTTCCTCACCCTCCGCTCACACAAAAACTAGTGCAATATATTGCGAGCACTATCAAAACTCAAATTTGCCCGTTTACTACAGGAAAGGGTAACACAATCGCTCCAGAACTTTACAGAGATTTTGCTTAGCCTCGGCCGCTACTCTCTCCTTCTCAGATCCCGCACTCGCAAGCAAAATTTGACCCGCAAATTCTACTCTCGACTTGTCAATGGGTTGTCCTAGTGCACTTTAGGACTCGCCAAATCTCCATCGAAGTTTTCATTCACTCACTTTGACTCAAACTCGATTCGTCAACCACACCCAATTGACCTACTAAACCGCACAAATTACAACATAAACCAAGTATCTCATACACTTATTAGTATACTCCGGAGTCTTAGACCACGCAGGGTCCGTACATCACCAACAACCACGTGGATACTTTTGAGCACAAAGCGCCACACTCACATAAAGTTCGCCGACTTCCCTACTCTCATACTGCGGAGTACGCACACTCCTACTAAAACATCACCAGGCCTAAAATTCTCACAAACCTCACAATTCACCTGCGATATGCATAAGCTGTGCAAGCGCAAAATCCTACGTCACTCACACTATCACTAGAACGCCGAGAACATACCCAACTCACTTCAGCAAGCTCCGAGATTCCTGGAAAGTCATTCGGGACTTAGGGGCACATCATTTCTCCAATTTGCATCCTTTTAAACCAATTTTCAGACAGTGGTCCCTCGTCCTGGGGCCCCAAAGGGCCAAACCATCCTCTGCTACCAAAACTGATAACGCGTCAGAACCTTGATAAGTAAACTTACAAGCAGACACGTCTAGGCCAATGAACCTTTTGACCACGTTTGGAGACTTCCCAGAACAAGATATCTTTTTGGCATCACAATCAATAGGTCAATAGCCCTATCAATATGCACAATAACTAATCAATCAAGCTAATCAATAACATTTAATATAGATCAATACAGCAAACGCACCAGGCCTTTCAGCCATGAATAACCACAACAAATCTAGTTAAGAGTTAGGATATTTATTCCCTATTAGTTACAAACTAATATCATGTTTATTAGTTTCAACAATAAAAAGCACATCAAAAACACTATAACTTGGCAATCAGAGCAAAACTTTTTCAAAGCATAGATCATAAACATTAGAATGAAGCATGACGTTAACATGAGTCAACTTTAGCAGAGCATCATTAGTACATTATTCACCAAAGCAAGAATTCAGTCATTTGTCTATTTGCATCCGATATTAGTGAACTCCTTAACTAATCTCGAATTAGCATCAGCATGTTGGGCTTCATGCAAAACAATTTGGAAACACAAATTTGGAAAAACATCTAACTATGGCCTCTATCAAAGAGCAGTTGGTACCTAGAAAAAAAGGCAAACAGACAATGAGTCAACAAACAGTGTCAGTCTTCGTCCTCAGGACATCAGTCGATTCGCCATCAGCAAAGATAGGACAGGCAAGTCTCAGTAGGGCATAGATAAAGAACAAGGCTCTTTCCTCATAAGGAGGAGAAGTGTTTATCGGACAAAGGGTAAGATGAGGATGGTTTAAAGTATCAGACGGCTAAAGACAAAGGGGCTCATTCCAACTCTGGCGGGAGGCGGTAGCCATGCGGCCAAAATACCGCTGCCCCCATTCCAACATTCCCGCCGGCCCAGCAGGAATGGGGGCCGCAACACAGGAGCCGGCTCCGAATGGAGCCGGCGGTGTTGCGGCGGTGCGACGGGTGCAGTTGCACCCGTTGCGCTTTTCACTGTCTGCTACGCAGACAGTGAAAAGCTTCACAGGGCCCTGTTAGGGGGCCCCAGGACACCCCTTACCGCCAGCCTCTTCCTGGTGGTGAAAACCGCCAGAAACAGGCTGGCGGTACGGGGGTCAGAATCCCCAGGGCAGCGCTGCTTGCAGCGCTGCCCTGGCGGATTCCCCAAGCCGGGGCAAAAACGGCGGATGACCGCCGACCCCGGCAATCCGACCACAGCTTTACCGCCGCAGTCGGAATGGGGATTGAAGCACCGCCAGCCTGTTGGCGGTGCTTCCGTCATTCGTGGCCCTGGCGGTCTTGGACCGCCAGGGTCAGAATGACCCCCAAAGTCTCTCAGAATGGCAAGGGATAATGAAGAAGGGCGAAGAATGTTCTCAAAAGTGGCTCCCTTCTCCTCGAGTCATGTGGTTATATTAAAACAGTCTAACAAGTCTCTAATTTCCCATTGGGCAATATTTGGTGCATCATTTTCTCTGTCCAATAATTCTCCACACACCTTACTAGAATTTTCACCTAACACAGTTCTCATGCAGTCAATTGGCTCCTGTGATTGACGTCTTCATCGGGTGGAATGTCAGGTAAGAAAAGTTACACTTTAAGCTCCAGTCAGTGGTTCCATTGTCTTCTCCTAATCCAGGCGACCTTGCACCTGTTGCGAATTACACTGTTGCATTAGGCAAGAATGTCTCCTTGAGCAGGTCGGGTCCCATGAAAAAGAATATACTATGGCTACACACACATATCTCTAGCTTCTGGAAAAGTACAGCTTCGTGTCCTTCAGGAAAGCAGCACATTGCACGTTAAAAAACACAATTCATATGAAACCAGGCACATAGGCCCAGACCCTCGCTAACTAAGGCCTAGTGTTTAATTTAGCAAAACCCCTAATACATAACTTTTAATGCTAATACAAAGTCATACATTAGTACATTGTTAATTCATCATTAGTCAGTTTCATTAATCATCGTTTACCTTGGTGGCCACTCCCCGTGGGCACATTTCAAACACGTACATTATTTTTCCATGCTAACACATTTTCTATGCAGCTTCATTACACATTATATTGCAAGCTTTTCATGTTAATATTAATTTTAAAGTCACACTCCAACACCTGTCAGAGGAACACTGAAGAACAAGGAGCAACTCTTCTAGTGGGGAGGGGAGGCAAAGCACAGACAGCGGTGGGGTGGATGTCAAAAGTCTAAGTATTAAGGTTATTTTTTTACATTCATGAGAAGGTTAGGTATGACTCCACCATTACTCCTCTGGCTAAGCGAATCAGGCGCATATGATTTTGGGGGCCATATGTGACATGAAATTATAGATCGCTAAAAAATAAATAAGAGACACGTTTTTCACTCCAGGGTTCTGAGTGACAAAACATAACTTGGGTTTCACTCTCATTGACTATTTTATGTCCCCCTGGGCCCCTTGGTGAAATGAAAATCAGTTATTAATTGTTACCCATCTATAATTCTGTATATCTTTTTGACTCTGATATAGTTTGATACGATAATTGGTAGTTCTTAAAAATAACTAATTTCTGATTAGATGGCCACTAATTGGTCACTAGAAACAGGTCTGGCAGTGGTGTCCAACTTTTCTGTTGATTGCCCATCCAGTGAACATCCCACCTCACATTCAAAGAAAGTGGACATTCTGCATATATGATTATGAAGAGTTTCTAGAGTTCGACATTCAATCTAGGCTTTTATGTGCACGTTTGTTAAGAAGCTAGGAGATAAGGAGTTCAGAATGTGTGTCAGATCAGATCAGAGTGTCACTTATCATTGTCTTGGATAATATCCTGGCTAAGCAGATACCAATTTACTGACTCTACTTATATTACTACACCTTTTTGCTTCATTTATCCTAATTTGACTTAGCACTGTGGAGTAGAGAAACCATATCCAACATCAGTCCCAATCTGCATACCACTGTGATCTGCTTGTTATCAATGCCACTCTAAACTATTTGAACACCCTCTTCTTAGACCTGGCCAAAATTAGCTAGACAAGCTGAAGCAGCTTCAAAGCACCACAGCCCATGTGGTCACTAATGTAAAAGAAAAAGGCGTGCATCATAAGGATGCTGGTCTGGCTCCAAAGAATTCCTTTTGGAGTATGGCTGCGTTACCTAAAGTTAACACACCAGGTTAGCCCCACTACGGCTATAAAATAAGACAGAGCATTAGCTCTCTATAGTCAGCCAACCTTAATTTGCTTATAATACATGGGATTCTGCAAGCATTTAATAAAAGCCCATCTCTAATTTCTTTAAAATCAGAAACTTTTGACACACCCAGTTGTTGTTTATTAAGAAATTAGGTCGGAACTCAATTGTAATAGCTTATTACAGTTGAGTTCTCAATTGTAATAGCGTGTTACAGTTGAGTTCTGACATCACAGTCTCTACTGCCAGAGCCAGCAGCAGAGCGGAAAGGCAAGTCAGATCACGGAGCATTGGACGAAAAAGAAACATAGTTTTCCTTTATTCTGCTGTTTTCCAGTTGTACAGTGACAAACAGAAAGGAGGTATTTATACCAATTGGTTTATTTTTGCACTCCTCGTATAAATAGGGAAAACTCAGAATGTTTCTGCACGTTTCTACACATTCCGAGCTGCTACTTTTCCTTTACATGATAAGGATATTGCAATTCACCTTGTAGTTCCATACTTTAAAAAAGAAATTGGCCTTCTGCCTCACTTCCCTATATGGTCATGGAACTCCTCGGTGACTTGCTTTATCCTTAAAAAATTATGGCAGAAGACACTTTATCCCTGATAGTATTCCCCAATCGAATAACAGTAATAAGGTCATCAGACACTTTTCTTTTCATGGAGCCAAATCCTTTAACAAGCTCTCTCGAAAGAGCCATGAAATCAGAAATTAACATGCCCACCACCATCTGTGCATGTGACCTTGCTCCTTGCCTGTTTTGAGAGTACTGAACTTTCAAGCAAATGGTGGCTCCGTTACTATGCTGATGGCCCAGAATGCAGGCTGCCCTTTCTCATGAATATACAGCTATGGCACTCTTCCTCTAATTTGCAAATGCCACCAAGTGGCTCAGATGATGGCAGAAAATATGCTGGAATAGGCTGCTCTCATCATTACCCGGAAGAGACTTTCAGGTATATTTTAAACTTTTCTCAGTGTTTTGTTGAATAATAATTTTTTCTTTTGGAATTTCTGCACACATTTCTAAAGCAGCAAACTGCTTCCATACTTGTGCCTGGAATTTAACAGTAGGCACGCAGTAATCCTGACACATTACAAAGTATTTTTTGGATATTTGTTACGGTGCAAAAGTCGAATGTAAAAAACTCTCAGGTAACCCGCCTACTGCTGTCTTTAGCATTAGCCAGTGTTTTAGAGGGGGGAGGGGGGTCATTTACACCAGTGTAATCAGAATGATTTTGGCAATTTTCTGTTACTGTTGTGGCACAAAATTACTGAACTTTACTCAGTTGCGCCCACTCATGTAATTTAGAGTAATTTGGGGGAAATGGCTACTGCAAGAGCATAGGAACAGGAGTGGATGCTGACTGCTGTTGTTTTTGTTCTGCTGCATTAAATGCTCTGTTCTTAGCGTAAAATGCCTTATTGGGTCCATTTTGGACTTAAGGGTGCATTTTGCACTGATACAATAGCACAAAATGTAGGGTTATGTTTCTTGCATGATCCTACATAATTTCACATATTTTATTTCTGTAATTTCGCATAATTATGCTACAGCAAATTACAAGAGTTACCCCCACCCTTAATTTCCTCGTACGTTAATGTTCAGTACATGTGTAACTAAGAGAACCACATAACCACTAGAGACATGCAATAGCATAGCAAAAATGTCAGAAAGCTTACTTCTTTAAAAATCCTGTGTTGTAAACAAAGCTTTCTTTACAGAGTACCATATACTATAAAGGAATACATTAAAGGTAAAAGGGTTTTGAAGTATATTATGGTAATTGAGTTGATTCACTGAAAATAGTTGGCTAGTGAGAAATCTGTGGTTTTACAATATCATAAATATTTTATGTTGGAGTTCTCTATTTGAAACATCCTTGCTGCTAATGTCTCTTCAGCTGAGGGATACAGGCGTGTGTCATAGCCCAGTGGCGAGAACTCGGTTCTCCCTCTTTACTTACTGTTTCGGAGACATTTATCACTTCACACCCCGTCGCCTACACTTTTATCTTCTAATAATAAGAACAAATTTTGCTCTACATTTGTAGTCACCACGCTTCGTTCAGATTTTCCTACTTTTGCAGTGATTGTTTGCGAGTTCTGAGCCTTGACTGTATTCCGTTCTTTTCCTTAAAATGTAAATGTTACTACATGCAGCAAACCGCTGCCTTTAATCCCACGTTTGGTGGTAGTGATGTTCAGGGCCCACAGGCTGCCCTGCCTTACCATTTAAACCTTCCTTTGATATTCAAAAGAAAAATAAATAGTTTTTTTTTGCTGTGATGGTTTGACAGCTAATCATAACTATTTTGCCTTGCCTTATTTACATACATTTTACAATCCTACCATACAAGGTGGCGCTCCAATCACTTAGAGTGCCTTTCAAAGGATTTATAAAAATAAATACAAAAATACAATGTTTTTAAAATGTTGTGAACAGAAAAAAGTATATATAAAAGAAAGGATTCGTGGAAGAGCCCAACCCTGTTTATGGCTGATAAAGGAGTATTATATTGGGTGTGCCAAGAACAGCTCCTATTCCTTCTGTATCCGTCTGACATGAGAGTGAGTGCATTGAGGAAAGGCATTTGCAAAATATTGATCAGGTTCAATTCCAGACCGTAGAAGGAGTGTACATTGAAAGAGGACAATCAACGTGAATGTATAAATGTAATATGAAAATATAATAATTAAATCCTAGTAACAACCATTCCCATATGTCTGCACTTTACCCTTGTCAGACACCGTAGAAAAAGGGTCTGACCTTCGACTGGTGTTAGAAGTGGTGTGCAGTTCGGCATCACAGCCCCTAGATAGTGAAGAGTTTCCTGCTAAAGGAACAGCACTTGTATACAATATCAACACTTTCGAGGAGTATGCTGTTCAGAAGCAATCAGAAAATAGTTGGTAATTAAAATGGCACACATTACAATGCAGCCCACAAAGTAAGCATGCGACTACAAAGTCTGTTAATAATATCTTGATCTGAGTTTCTTGCTGGTGGCCTCCTGACGACGGGATGCATATTTTCTAAGATGTGGTGCCGTTACTTGTTTTTCACTTACTACTTTTCATAGAATGTGCAAAAGTACAATAATTACTTATATTAAACCTTTCAATCTATTATTTCATTCATTAATTTTAAGCAAAATCAATGCCAATAAACTCCTGAATCTGGTCTTTATAAGAGCAATAAAAATGTTGAGAGACATTCCTACTCTCAATTCTTCTGTCCTTGGTCATAGACTCAAATTATAATAATCACCTAACATAGCATTAAAGTCAGGGGGCAATCTATCCATTTATGACCTATTATTGACCAGCCAATACTGATGGATAAAAGACCAGCTGCGTTAAAAATAATTATTAATTGAAGAGTTAATAATAATGTGCCATTTGAAAGTCCAAAAATTAACTAACTATATAACATTTTTATGAAGCACTTCATAGCACATATGAGAATTTCCTCAGATGGTGAATAACTTCCTCTTTGTCGTGCGTAAAGCTCCTAGACAGAAACTGAAGCACTCTAAGATACCAGACCACAGTCAGCAGTGGGAAGAGGGCTCAACCACTAGCTCCAGTTAGGGCTTTTATTACAGGTCCTGTACCCAACTAGCCTGCTTCTACTTAGAGGATGCCCTTCTTTAGCCTTTTACCTCCCTGAGGATACAGTAAACCATCTGGTGTGAGCTATAAGAAACACTTTCAAACCATATGCACAAGAGGAAGTAGGGAGACAGACACAAAAACAGGGTCTTCATATTTTTCTCCCTCCAAATCCACTTGTCATGTGAGATGCTAGTTTTGAAAAATCTTTCTTACATTGTAAACTAGCATAATGCTGAACCAGTCTTCTTTTTCAGCACCTTTAATTATTTCAATGTAAATATTTACAGGAAAGGATGCTTTGGGGGTCTTTTGAGACATCAGGACCTCTGTGTCTGTGTGTAGAGATCTTAATTTCCACTCCTTGACTGGCTTATTGAAATGAAGGAATTCTTCCTGAAAAACAACTGTGCACAGGTTTTTAGGAAGAAACAATCATGTTTTTTTAATAAAATTTTATTTGCAGTATATTTAACAAAATTATATGCGCTGACCAGTGACTTAGACTTTTGATGAGTATTGCAAGTGTTTAGTAGGGTTTATTGCAGGTAAATGCAGTGAAAAAACGTCTACGTCCTTTCCCTACAGGGAGATTCCAATTTAAATACTATGCATGCTCTACTTTGGAACAGTGTGCACCCAGACTTTGAAGCTTCATGGCTCTACATATAGGTAACTTAGGTAATGTCAAAAATAGACATTTATATATGTCAAAAAAACATTCACTTTGGTATGTGTTTGCTGCAGCTCTGCTTTGCTGCATCTATGGTCAAAGTAGTTCAGAGATGCACAGAGATGCTTTTAAAATCAACAATGTGGGAGGTTAAAGCTCCACTGCAGTCCACGAGCAATGTGTAGCTTTTTTGCCACTGATGAAATTCCTGCACCATATTACTCTGATCTTACTTAGGAAAAAATAATCCAGTTAGGTTCATCCAAACATTTACTGCGTTTAGAGGTCAAAGCACGTGCATTGAGGCTATTTAGTTGTGTCACTTTATTCAGGGTCAAAATAGACCACTAAATACTATTGAATAAAATCAAAAGAATGAAGAAATGGTGCAGCACTCATAGTAAATACAACCACTTAAAATGTTTAGGCGTGCAATATAAATTAAGAATTGTTTCCAGAAGCAGTAGTGTATGGGTAAAAGTAAGATTGGGATGTTTCAGCATACAAGAGTTATCTACGTCTTCCAAGTTGTTGATATCCCCAAGGCCTTCAGTATCATGTCCACCATTCTATGATGGTGTGAGATTGGGTATTTGAAACAGCTAAGCCCATTTTAGCCTCACTGATTTAGAGGGACCTTGCTATTATAAATCCTAGATGGGTGTCTGAGGTGACGAGGGGTTAACAGGGCAATCATTCAAAACTGAGCAAAGCCTTCTGTCAGCAGAAAATAAACAGTATTACTGAGATTGGATTTATTGCTAGAGGCCATAACTCCCTTTTGGCTTCAATATTAGAACGTCACCATTTTATGTTACTTTAATTGTCATATTGATGATACAATGAATGTTGCAGCCAGCACTCTTATCGATTAGCTGATGGCCCTAAATGTTGTTCAGTTTGTCGACTGGCCTGACACATCAAGCTAGGTCTAGTTCTTTACTAACCTGCAGTCCCTTGGGGCTGGTAATCCTGAGGTTCAGACATGGTTGGACCACAATTTTGTCCCATTTACATTGGCATTGAATCTTTCAAACCTAAGAGTTGAGCCACTTAAAGAATGGGCACCATACATTGTATTTGGGGTAAGTTTCATGGCATCTCCATCATACAATGACTGTCTTGTTCTTCTTTTCCTTTTACAGATGTAACTAGGGACCTGGACTGTTTTAATCATTGGCTCAGTGACGCCACTGATGATGTACTGCCACAAGGGCTCAGTCATCCAAAGAAGTGGGTTCGCCTAGCCTCCTGCTTTCACCTCTCCTGGCTAAAGAATCTCATGGCTGGAGACAGCTAGAGTGCACTTGGAGGGCACATATTCCAAAGGAAATAGAGTGATATATAAGACAGCCTTAAAAATATAATAAATTCATTTTAGAAGCTGAGACAATGTACTTTGCTTCTAAGATCGAAGCTGCAAAGAATGATTTTCACGGGATCTTCCAAGTGTCGAAAGACTTTCTTCAGCCCATAAGTTGTACACCTGTTCTTGATCCTTAACAAGAATTGTGTGACAAGCTGGCTGATTTCTTTGATCAGAAGACTGAAACCATCTGTGCTAGTTTCACTCCTAACGCAGTCCTTAAGTGGTAGGAAAATAGGGTTGTGTTGGAATGTTCCATGGCACTCTCTCTTACAGATTTCAGCTTGATAACTTTGAAGCAATCTGAACAGGTTATTAGTCCTTGCAAGTCAGGATCTCTGGCAGACCCTTGTTCTTCTTCGATCTTAAAAAAGGATATTGAGGTCATTAATCCAATCTTGAATTACATACTTAACCAATCCCTTATTCCGGCTGTTGTTCCTGATACTTGGAAGTTAACCTTTGTTAAACCATTACTAAAAAAATTAAATGCTGACCTGACGATCGTTTCTAATTTTAGACTGATCTCTCTGCTACCAGCTCCAGCAAAGGGTTTGGAGAAAATGGTCAATCAACAAATCATAGAGTTCCCAGAAATGTTCAACATCCTCTACTTTTGTCAAGCTGGTTTTAGACCGAACTGCTCTACAGAATCCACTCTGCTCAAAGTTTCAGAATCTTTAAAGTTTTTTCCAGTTAGCGGAAAAAATGTGGAGTTGACTCTGTTGTATATGTTAGCAGCTTTTGACATGATTTGTCACACAAATCCCTTCTTCCGTCTTTGGCTGATATCAGTGGTCGTGCCTGGAGATGGTTTCAACCTTTTTTTTTTTTTTTAGAAAATAAAAGGCATGTAATCGCTTAGGGACTTTTTAAATCTATGGAAATATTGCTCAAATATCGTGTCTCTCAGGGCTCGTCCCATAGCCCTACTTAATTTAATGCACATATGACCCCCCAATAGTTAATTATCAAATCTTTTGAGATTTCTGTTATGTCCTGTGTTGATGATACCCAGTTGATTTTGGTTCTTGACAAGAACTCTTCCACCTTTGAGCTTAATTTTCAAACGTACTTCTCTGAAGTGGTTAGGTGGATGAACATGATTTTTTAATCATGTAATGCAGGGAAAACAGATATGCTTAGTTTCAGGCCTAATAACGAATTTTCTGCCTCGAACTGGTGGCTAGAAATACTTGACAACCCTTCTCTGCCTACCAATGCAGCAAGGAATTTGGGTGTTAAATTTTATAATGATCTATCCTTTCCCTAATAGCTCAACACTTACTCAGTGATCTGTTATGCTGTAATCAAGTCCTTTGAAAAGTTCTTGGATTTTCGTCCTCTCTCAGCAAGAAAGACAGTTGTACACACCTTTATCTCTTCAAGAATTGACTATTAAAAAAGTCTTTATTTGGGTCTGCCTAATATCTTATCAAGAAGTTGCAAGTGGTTCAAAACTCGGCAATCAGATTGACCCTTAAACTCCCTCGCATTAGTCCTACCTCCAAGGGTCTATGACATCTTCTTTGGCGTCCCGTTGAAGAACTGATTTTATTTAAATCATTAAAGGCATTTCATCAAACAGGACCTAAGTTTCTCTTAGATAGTTTTGTGCCTCCCACCACCGAGAGAGTAAAAATATATTATTAACAGATTGCTAAGGATCCCAAAGTATAGGTTACAAACCAGAGGTGGCATATCTATATTTGTTTTTTGGGCAAGGGCCTGGAACAACCTGCTGTGTATTGCTAAACTACCCCCCACAATAACACTTTTAGAAAGCTCCTGAAACATGGCTTTTTATCCCAGCGTTAGCTTTTCCTTTCTGTTTCTCTTTCATTTTCAGTTGTGGTTGGACAGTTTCTCACCGTTCTTAGACTTGAACGCCAAGATACCATTTGGGATGATTTTGTTCTTTCATTTATTCAGATTGGAGTCAGTGCGGCTACCTACTCTCCGTTATTGGTGTGCTTTGTCCTCGAAATGAAAAAATAAATTACCCATGCCATTAATGGGAACAGATGGAATTTTGAGAAAGTGTGGGAACCTGTGCTTGACTATTTCGTTAGAGATTACAGAGCACTGATATACCCAAAAATGTTAAGAGAGCTATGGTTGATATCATAATGACTGTAATAATGTCTAGGTTGAATGTTTGAACTTGAAATTATGAGTTGTACCCACAGGGGGAAATAATTTTAAAAAGCGCTGTACTGAATTGTTCACTGTACCTTCATTTGTTTAACTACCAATAAAAATCTATTGAATTATCAACACTACCTCCACCACCATTAAATACCTCTTTTGAAACTTACTGGGCTTTTTACATCTTTTGAAATGTCATGTCATAAATACGTCTCGAAGGCATGGATTGCATCAAAGGCTAGGTGGATATGAAAACATAATCTTGACGTTTTGAAGAATATTCTATTTTATTTGACAGTGCATATAGTATCCTCGGATGCTTTTTTTAATTTAGCATTTTCAAATGTAACAAAAACATTTTTTTACTGTGCAATAGCTATCAATGGGAGAAAACAGATAGATAGATAGATAGATAGATAGATAGATAGATAGATAGATAGATAGATAGATAGATAGATAGATAGATAGATAGATAGATAGATAGATAGATAGAAACACATTAGGGATATTATTATCAGGGAGCGAAGAGAGGGACAGGTGATGCCAGAGGTAATACTTAGCAAGGTAAACATCAGGCTACGTAAAGTATATCTGTGTTCACAGAACTACAGAGGCTAGGAGATGGTTGTAAACAGGGACAAGGAGATAATTTTGAGGCAAATAAAAACAAGGTTTAATCAAGGTAAGAAATGTGCTGGTACCGAACAGGAGGTTTCTTAGTCACTTAGGGAACGCCCTTTGAACTGGCACCAGATGATTGCTTTAAAGAACAGTCATAGAGCAAAGTCATAGTTCAGTCCTGCCGTTAGAGAGACTATTGTGCTCAGTGCAAGATGGACAGACACTGGCAACAGCAGAAAGACAAGTAAGACTAAAGGCAACAAAAGGCTTTCTCTTACTTCATTAGAAGAGAGAGCAAGCCAGAGGACACACTATACGGGGATATGGACTGCAATAGACAGTGGACTGAATTTGTAATGGAACAGAAAACAAGAACACAGGACAGACACAGGACAGACAATAAGAGAGGGAGAAAACCAAGAGTAGGCATTATAAACAGGGCTTCAGAAACTATAAACAGCAATACTGTAATGAATAGGAGGCTGTACCCAAAAAGCACTAGAACAAGTAATACCATGCATGTTCACAGAACCTAGACCTAGGGTTCCGATCAAGTAATTCAAAAATGTACTCAACACACAGTGGAGCACATAATGCCCTGGTGGAATAAATACAGGATTTCAGAACAATGTCAGAACAGTAAGTCAGTAAGTAAATCAGGATACAAATAAGCCACTTCCTGCTCAGAAAATGTGTTGCCATAAGCCCAACAAGGACAAAAACTAAATTTGGGATATCAATCTAGGAAGCGTGAGCAGAAAGAAAGGTGAAACTGTGAAGCAAGGAAAGCACACAACACACAGGGCTGCCACAGGAAAGCAGGACACTACAAAAGCAGTAGCAGGAATCAGGATTTCTCTCAGGATTTCAAAGATTCAGCAGTATAGGAAATTGAAGAACATTAGAGTTCCCAGTAACAACAGTTGAAGCATGAATTCTCAATGCCGGTGCCAGCCTTAAATCCCTCCCGGCTCACAGACAACAGGTTGATTCGGAACTCAAAATAGGTGTGAGCAAAGTGCACCATAATGCAGGTGAGAACAGTTAAAGTCTATCCTCCAGCTCTGTGTCTCAAAGAGTGCACTGAAGTTCCCGGAAGCAACCAGTGGGCAGAACAAAACTCCAGAGTTAAACAAAGATCAGATCTTGTTTTGAAACAAGGCAGGGATTCATGCAAGGGAGCGCATGGGCATGCTGGAAGTGATAACATAGAGTTCAAAATATAATACAATTCACCAAAAGATAACTTTCTAGCATTCACACTTGGTTATGGAATCCAAGTGCCATAATGCATTAGGAGTTGATAATAAATCCTGGAACAGGATCTGTAAATTATTTACTTTCCAAGAGGATTTGTAAAGTATGTAAATGAACACTGAAGTGCAATACAGGTTCCAAACTAGTGTTCATGATGGAAAAAGACCCACAGAAGGTCTTCAGGTAGCACCACCTGATGGCAGGGCCGAATGATCCTGACATTTATTAGCTCTAGACATTGTCTGCCCAAAATGAAAAAATAAATTATGGAAGAGCTTAACCTTTGTTGAGGATATGACATTGTTCTGATTTTGCAAATAAATGAATTAATAATTGCCTAACAAATAAATAGAAAACAAAGTGGAATTATCTAGAAAGATATAGGAATACTGCCAAATGTACATTTTAATTAGGTTGTATCAGCCCAAAAATAACAGGAGTAATTTATCCCACTGTTCCATTACCCTGTCCAAACGTTTGAGAAGTTCCCCATAACATATAGAAATATCCCTACACATAAAATAGGATAACTGACACCCCTTGCCCCCAATTAGATCCACCCTGTGGCGATTTAAGAATTCACATTTGGAGTCTCTGATTGCTGACATTAACTGAGGGCTCGACTAATAAGGCGAAGTGTTCAAAAAATAAAACAGTCTATTCCCCATTTAAAAAAAAAACATAAAATCTTGATATATTAGTGGGTCATTAACACCAGGGCTTTAGGCACTGGCTATTTTGTATTTGTAACTATCCCTGGAAATGTGAGCCTAAACCAACTCCATTCTCTTCAGACAAGTATTCGGCATGATTCGGCCATTGCAGCATACAGAGCACAAATATGCATTGATATCTGTGTATAGCAGGGACTTGTGTAGCAGCAGCAGTAAAGGTTAAAACTATTTTAGCAAGTAGACTAATCTTTAAAAATTATTAACCTCTTGGAAGCATGTAAGATGTCATTTTGTGTCCTGTTTGAGTTCCATGACTAATTTCTGTTTGTCAGAATTCAGATGAACTATAGCATACATTGAGCCATCATTCATCTTTATCCCATATCACACTTTCCATTTTTACTGCTAAATCCCCGCTCTAACACCTTCCACTTTCTATATCTGCCCCTGGGAAAGCACCTCTTATACTTCTACTACAAAAGGCTTAAAGCACCCACCACCAACAACTGGACTTAAATAATGCCATCACCCTACAAAGCTAATACTAACCATACATAGCCATTACTACTCCTTATCATTGTACCTCATGGCCATAAACTGGAATCCACCAAAGTAATAATAACTAACATCCATTTACAGTTCACCTGCTGACTATTTTCACTTACATAATCTATTATGTTTGCATAGTGCTATCTAGCAAAGACTATCAGTTTTCAAAATCAGAGCATAAATCAACCCTACTGAAAAGTTTCCATATAGTAGTTTGAAATTTTGAACCCTTTGTTGACTGGCAAAAACAACCTTAGACTTTACTTATTCCTGCAGATACTCTTAGGTCCCTGAAGTTTTAAAGTAATCAATAACTTTAAAAGCATCTGGAGAATATTCCCCTCAACTTCATTTGATTAAAAAGGTTGCCTACATAGGTAATCATAGCTGCTGGGTTTCCACAATGACACCTCATTGAGGCTAGGTAGGAAAAAAAGCTGTTGTAAACGATTCACAACTTTCCTCCATCCCACATAGCCAGCATGCACATGTGGGATGGAGGTGGGATTTCCACTTTTCAAGCTTTGTCACTATGGCCCTCATTTTGACATTGGCAGGTGGTGGTGCCTGTGCAGCCTGAACCCCGCCGGCCTTATTATGGCTTCCCCTCTGGGCCAGCCGGCTCCTAATGGAGCAGTGGGTGCAGTAGCACCCTTCGTACATTCCACTGCCCGTAATTCGGGCAATGGAATGCACAATGGGGGTGTGCATTGGGGCCCCTGAACTGCCCATGCCAAGTGCAAGGGCAGTGCAGGGGCCCCCAGTGTCCCCCCGAAACCCCCTTTCCGCTGGCCTTTCCATGGCGGTGTTTACCGCCATGGACAGGCTGGCAGATTACAACCGCTGGGTCCGCCGGGCTGCAGGCTGGCAGCAGCCTGGCGGTGTCAGTAATTTGACCGTGGTGGCTCCACCACGGTCATAATGTTGCGGCCGGAATGCCACTTTGGCGGTGGCCTGACCGCAACCATGACCCCCTATATCTTGGAAGTTGGTCATAAGCATTCACTGTGAGGTTTATGTTCGACTGAACCTTCTCTGCAGAGGCTGTCCTCTCTGTTTGCTCAATGCACCAATTAACTAAATTGACTTTGGTAGCACTACTGACAGCTGTGTCTTTAATTTCTGATTTAGCAGATTTCAGTACATCAAAGCACCTTCCACTTACCTCATGATAAGCATGCACCAATGTATGTGACACCAGCAGCATGCTGCTGATGTTATCCAGTGGTTCATAATTCTTATGCTGGCACACACTCAGTAGATTACTATCTTTATAAGTAGCACAAGCACACAGCACTGTTTTATAGTGTTCTCTTCACCAGAATATTCTTACTGCAATTTTTGTTGTTTCATGCAGCCTCACTACTTCTTACCCATCAGACATTTTTCTGCTATTGTCTCCCTTGTCAATGACTACCCATAAAATTAGATCTATCCTTGTTTGATGATATTTCAAACGGTGTGACAAACTGGTCTCTATGTAAACACCAGTCAATTGCGTTAGCAGTGTTTATTTATTCTTTAATGTAAGGGAAGTGCAAGATTTTGATGCATAGCCCTAGATATTATATTTAGAATCTTTGATTTTTTTCCAACTGCAACAACACCACAGAGCTAGAAGTAGTGAAACATTATTCATCTATAGCACGTTACTGTTCAAGTCTCACTTATAGCTGACTGTTGTAGATGGTCCTCCTACTGTTTTTTACTAAAGTTATTATTCATCACCTCCCATCACTTCACTGATGTTCTCTGTTAGTCACAACCTTCTGAAGGTGGTGGCTTGTTCCCATAGAGGCCCAATACCACACTGGTGAAAAGGACAGTCCTCAGACCACACCCCACTCGCCAGCACAGCACCCACAGGGGCTCCCAATGCCGACTGTGACTGCGCTCATCACATGGACTGACCCCACACCTAAATAAGCCCAGTAAGTGCATTGCCTTACGCCGGCTCAGAAAGCGCGCAGGGGAGACACCCTCCAATGAGGCCTCGCAATGGCCTGGAAATACACAGAGGATACACTGTGAAACAACCGAAGAACATTCAAAGAGGGTAAAAGGAACCAGTGAACAAATAGAAAGGAACAGTTGAAAATATAAAAACTGAAACTAGGCAAAACAAGGCACAGAAGCCATAAGGAAAAACATAACCCATAAAGGCCCACTCACATGAGGCCATTGACTAGACACAGCAGCAGGCCAGCCAAAACAGTGATATTTCACCATAGAGTGCAGGCAGCACCAGACCATTCATGATCAAAACCACAAAGACCTTCATATCAAAAGGGGGACCCCACATAAAGCCACCACACAGCTGTACAGCAGCCCACCTTACCCTCGATCAGGCCGTTCTATTGTACCCCGGTGGTGACTGTTCTCATGCGACGAGACACACCTACTGGTGCTATTAAAACCTATCAAAAACTAGCATGTTGTCTGTGACATCATGGCCACAGTTCCCGCAATAGAGCCATTTATTGATGAAGGTTCCCACTCATAACAAGCACCCAGGTGGAGAGACTAGGTTGAGTGTCTCCAATTCTACTTCGAATGGCTGACATAGCGGCGGAATGGCATCACACCCTACTTCTGCATGTAGGAAGCAAAGACATCCACAAGATCTATAAAACACTACTGGAGGTGATTTCCAAGACATATGCCATTCTTATTACAGCCCTGAATGCACATTTCAAACCCTTGGCAAATCAAGACTATGAATGATTAGTCTTCAGGCAAGCCTATCATGAACCTGAAGAATAACTCAACACATTTCATGGCCACCTCTTGATGGGCAGGAAGAAATATAAGGCCAGATCATTTAAGGGTACTCCTCCATCAAAGTTAGAGAAACCATACTTTGAGAATCAGGAAAGTCGCTCTGAGATATTCTGACCCCTGGGAGACCGAAAGAACTATCAAAGGCAAGAGCGGCCTTCCACAAAGTTATCAAAACAAAACATGTTAATGCCATCAACTACTCTGCACCTCAGCCACCTCAAAAAAGCATGCCAAAACAAAGAGATCCTGAAGGTACTGTGGGGGCCAGACCCACAGACCCAGCAAAGGGCAGAAAATTCACATCCTGTGGAAAATACAACCACTTTGCAAAGGTCTGCTGGTCAGCAAAATGAAAGCCCACAAAGGCAACTGTTCAAGGCATAGTAGAAGCCACCAGTGAGCCAGAAGACATGGATGAGGATGTTCTGCAATACACAGTCCACACAGTCTTTGCAGTCAGACCTGCCAAGTCAGTTCCGCAATCACTTCCCCAATTCCAAATACAAGCGGGACCCCACACCATCACAGCGACAATAAACACAGGGACCTCTATAGACCTTATGTCCACCTGTATTTACCACACCTTAGCAAAGCCACATCAGTTTCACAGAGTCAGAGTGAGATTTTTAATCAATGGACAGTCCCCATCCCTGCCGATGCTCGGAATCTGTAAATCATCAATGTCCCACAGTTGTATGAGTATAGACACTACCATTTACATAGCCGACCACATCACAGCCACACATCTGAGACCCTGAATCTGATCTCCTATGCATTTTGGATACACGTTGAAGAGCTGTCAAGCATCCTGGCTGAGTTTGATGATGTTTTCCAAGGGATCAGCTGCTTTAAAGGCAAGTAAATCGAGCTACACATTGATTGGTCCATACAGACTGTAGACTCTGGCATAGGTGCATCACATTCCGCCTCAGGCTGAAAATGGCAGAGGATTTAGAGAAGCTTGAGCGAGCATGCAAAATTGAAAAAGTAAGTGGCCCAGCACCCCAATGGTTGCCAAGAAAGAGAAACAATCTGAAGAAGTTTGCATTTGTGTAGACATGAGGCTCACAAATGTAGCGATCAAACGAGAACACCATCTAACCCCAAAGATCAATGGCATTTTAGGAGAGCTCAAAGGGGCGAAGTGGTTCTCATAGGTCAACCATCATTCAGGATACCAACAGTTACCACATTTTCAAACCAGGTCAGTTTGAGAAGATACTGTTTCCTCAACTTCCGCATGTCCAGCACAGCTGAAGTTTCCAAAATATATCTAAGAAATGCTCACCGACTTACCAGGAGTCATCATTGTCAGTCATGACTTCCTTATCTTCTCTGAGTCCATGAAGGAACACCATGAACACCTGCGAGGAGCCCTCCAAAGATTCCAGTACTGAAAGCTGACCCTCTATTAGGAAAAATGTGAATTCCTGAAACAAAAAATCAGTTTCTTAAGCTACATCTTTTCAGCCAATGGAGAAGAGTCAGACCCGGAGAAAGTGCACGATGTACAAGAAGCCCTCCATTCACCAGCGTGTCAGAAGTCTGAAGCTTCCTGGGCACAGTGAACTATTGTGGATGGTTCAAACCCAACCTCACAGGTTGGACTCAATCACTCCCTGAACTCACAAAAGTCAACAACCCATGGACATCGAGAGACGCACAAGTTGACAAAACAAGTCATTTTAGCCGATACCACCCTCTTGTATTTCGACTTGCTGAAACCAACAACTATCACAGTCCATGCAAGCCCTAAAGTACAAGGAGCAGTCCTTACACAATAACAGCAGCAAGGAGACTGTGCTCCTGTAGCGTACGCCAGCAGATCACTCACAGACTCAGGACAGAGGCACTCTCAAATCAAGAAACAGGCCATTACCATACATTTGGCCTGGGGGCACTTCCACATATTCATCTATGGACTTCCGTTTGTAGTCAAAACCGACCACAAGCTTCTAGTGCCCCTTTTTCAAGGCTCTGCATCGAAGATGTCATCACGCTTCAAGGAGTGGATACTCCAGCTACAAGAGTATGATTGCAGGGTGGAATATTGGCCAGGTTCAAATAACCCAGTGGACTACCTCTTATGCCACCCTCTAGAGTCTACTCAAAGGGAAGCCGGAGAAGCAAGGAGATGGAGGAATACGTCCGATATATTGTTGAAACGTCCATGCTGCTCCCATTGTCATCTGCCACTCAAGCTGACAAGGGAATAAAACTGGTCATCGCCACAGTCCAATCACGCAGATGACACACGTTGAAGGCACACCTGTCACAAAGGACCCAGAGGCGAAAAAAACTCTTGAAGAGCTATCCACGAACTCACTATAGATTCAGAAGGGTGTGTACTAAGAGCGCCCTGCCTGGTAATACCTCAAAGCTTACTGGACCACATAGTACAACTTTCCCACCACGCACCCAGGGCTGAGTAAAAAACAAGAATAGACTCAGAACCAAATTCTGGTTCCCTCACGTGGACGATATGGTTGGAACAGCGGTAAGGTCCTGGCAATGGTGTCAAGTATCAGAACCCCTTGACGCACTGGTCCTGGTACTCACCGAACCAGGTCCCCAATAGCCCTAAGAGTGAGCAGGTTAAGCTTTGGTCACCTCCCAGATGGACGCTATACCCTTGTCCTCATAGGCAATTAGAGCAAATATCCCAAACTTGAACTTGTGGGATCCCAGGCAGCCTCAGATGTCACTGCAAAGATGAAAAAAATGATAGTCGCACATGGTTTGATAAAAGAGTAAAAAAAAAAAAACATGCTGCCTTTTCAAAGCCAAGAATTCACTGATTACCTCTGGAAATGGAGTATCAAATACCGGAACATAACACCCTAATGGCCACAAGCTAACAGAGAAGTAGAACGCTTCATGCATACTCTGAACAAGGTGATCTTCATTGTTCATGCTGGTCAACAATCCATGGAGAAGGCTATCAATTGATTATTTTGGGAGTATCAACAAACCCCACACTCTACCACGTGCCAAGCGCCAGAACATGCCAGCATGAGATGAGCAGTCACTGACAACAATCCTAACCTCCCCAAGTGGAAACCATTTATGATAGGCAGGTTTTTATCAGGAAAAAAGAGACCAACCAGTGAGCTAGTGCCAGTCAAAGAGCTCAGCCTTCAAACATCCAATCTGGTGACTCAGTGTTTGTAAAAGACAGATATCACAGAAAAAAATACCAGTTGCCCTTCGAATGTCAACCCTGGGTCGCTGTCAAACAACAGGGCACCATGATCACAGCCCGTCGCTAGGGTGAAGAGATCACCAGTAACATACCCCACCTGAGGGACAATCAGAGAGCAAGTCACATACTGCACACACTTCCCCAATGAACAAATGACTGATGCCTTAGTGTCTTCATCAACTCCTCGTGATAATCCGATAAGAAGCTCAGATAGTCTGGAAGAGTCAAGGTCAAGTCTGAATACCGCAAAGAGGCTCACAGAAGACAGCTCCACAGAAATACCTGTCACTCAGACAGCGTCCAGCCAAAGTACCAAAGGAGGTACTACCTGAGAGACAATACTGAACCTTCCTTCCTGTTTGAAGAACCTCCTAGTGTGAGCCTCCCTTAGTACTACAAGCCAATCCTAACAAAGGAGCAGGTGGTCTAAACTGATAACATATGCAATATGTTTGTAGTCTGTGACCTTGTTTACAAAATATCTTGGTTTGGTCATTTGCTTATTTATTTTCAGTGGAATTGAAGAGGGTTGTAATGTAGTACCATTCCTCACAGACAGTCTAGTTGTCAGCACACGTTTGCATGCAGATTTGGCATGTTCCAGCACTTTACAGACTCTGCCAATAAAAGTGCATGTGCATGGCTGTCCAGTGAGTCGTGAGCCAGAACATAACTGCGATTACGCTTCTGTGCCTTTTTGTTTCGCTCCATGTGTGCCATGGAGGCATAACACCACACACACAACATAAGGACACTTACAGTCACATCACTATTCATTATCTATGGCAGCTGTTTCCCTCTGCTCTGTTTTGAGTTTAGTGCACACAACAGAGGGAGTGTTTGTCAAGGGTACCCTAGGTAACTGCAACGGGTCTGGAGAGAATAAAGGACCTATAAGAGCTAACTAGTCCATTCCCAAAACCTATTTTTTCACCACTTCAGGAACTGATTAATCCTAGTTTTTGCTGTCTGACTCACGGAATGTGCTAGCCTATACAGTGGTCGATTTCCCTTGTGAGTGCTCTGTTTGCCATATGTGTTGTGGGAGAGACTTCCTTATCTTAGTATTTTAACATGCTAAAGCACATATTCATGGCTTTAATGGACTTGCAGAATCCTAACATCTACTATGAATTCCTCAACTATTGTTTAACTGCTGCGAAATGGTATACAAATAAATTATTATTTTATTCATGAATACAATATTTATGTTATCCATATATTATGGTCCAGCTGGGAATGCCTGTGCAAATTCTATTAATAGCTCTTGATGAATGGAGAATAAAATGTCCTGCTCAGGTAATTTGTTTGATCACTAATACTCATGCCCTGCAATTCTACTGTAATGCCAAATATTAGGGTCCCAAAAAAGTCTATTGTAAATGTCACTTTCTTCCTGGTGCTGACAGCTAGAAATAGCTTCTAGAGCACTTAATGTCACCTTTAGGGAAAACAGCATTTACAACGTAGCCAGAACCATGCATTCTTTTACATCGCAAGAGTTACAACGAATGCATATTTAGCACGTATTCCTTTACCAATATTTAGCACGTATTCCTTTACCACGCATATCTTTACAACAACATTCCTTATGGTAAGCGGCGTTGGACTTCAAAATCCAATGCTTTCCCTACTGATGCGAAGACTGGAGTTGGAATAGTAAATTATGCTTCTCTAAAGTCAAACCTTAAAGCATGTCATTTTAACGATATGCGTGATAAAGGAATGCATGGTAAAGACGCATTCATTGTAATGCCCACATTGTAACAGCATGCGTGTCAAAGCCATGCGTTATTACAACATACAACCCATCTTTACATTGCTGGCTAGTCTTGTGGGTTATGAGATCACTACCGAAATTCTGTTGGTCTGAGCCATTCTTGATTCAGGGGTGTAATTAAATCTGAGTGCCCTCTAACATACCCCCTCACTATAGGAGGGTGGCACTTTCATGAAAATAACAGTAAGCCACGGGCAGCTTTTTAACATGGATGCAGCCTGTGTAGGGCAAAGATGACAGGTGACTGAGGAGACCTCCCCAAGTCCTGGAACCCAAGCCCCCCTCTCCCGCACGATGCTTTGTCTTACACCTTCGTCCTGACCCTATGTTTCAAAGGCCATTCAGTACATAAATTAGTCCCCGGAATGGGAGATTCCTCAGTAGTCAACCTGACAACTACACTACACTGGTAAACTCGTGATATCCATAAATAAATTATTCATTTACATCTGCAGAAAAAGGTTTGATTCATGCCTTAGCATTTCCATTGCTACTAGATTTGAGACTGACCACCTATGAAAGTGTTTTCAAATAGGTATAAAATAAAATTAATGCTTAAATACTATGAAATTATTCTTTTTTACATCAACTTCGAATGTAACATGTTGGGCACCCCAACCTTCCTAATTTTTTCAGAATGCTCTGAAACGAATTACAAGGACATGGAGAATGATAGGTTCGATTAACATCCTGGGTTCTATTATTTAAATTTGATAAAGGCTTATCTAGCACCACTCAAATGGTCTAAAAATTAACTTTGTGGACAATTCAAAGCTCAGTATCATGTATGTTAGAAATGGGGTCTTTGGTTGACAGTCAAGTTACCCCCTGTTCAAGCAAGGACCCTCACTCTAGCCAGGGTAAAAGAGAATCACCCTCAGCTAACCCCTGCTTACCCCCTTGGTAGCTTGGCAGAGCAGTAGGCCAATCATGGAGAACCAATTACGTAAACATTTTAAACAGGAGCACTTGCACTTTAGCACTGGTTAGCAGTAGTAAAGTGCCCAGAGTAACAAAAACAGTAAAATCAGAGTCCAGCACACATCAACAACCTGGGGAACAGAGGCAAAAAGTTAAGGGAGACCACGCCAAGGATGAAAAGTCTAACACGTGTCCCCCCCAGCTAAAAGTGGGGGGCAACTACCCAACCTCATGGGAGTTCTCATCACTAAGGCGGAAGACCCTGGACAGACCATCAGCATTGGCGTGCTCTGTACCAGGACGGTGTTCCACCGTAAAGTCCATCCCCTGTAGGGAAATGGACCACCTCAACAGTTTTGGATTCTCACCCCTCATCTGCATTAACCATCTGAGGGGCCTGTGGTCGGTCTGAACTTGGAAGTGAGTCCCAAACAAGTAGGGTCTTAGCTTCTTCAGTGCCCAGACCACAGCAAATGCTTCACGTTCTACGGCACTCCACCTACGTTCCCTGGGTAGTAACCTCCTGCTAATGAAGGCTACGGGTTGATCTAGGCCCTCTTCATTAAGCTGTGAGAGTACTGCTCCAATTCCATGCTCTGAGGCGTCTGTTTGCACAACAAACTCCTTGGAGTAGTCAGGTGCCTTCAGCACAAGTGCTGTGCACATGGCAGCCTTCAGGGCATCAAAAGCGTTCTGGCAAGCCTCTGTCCAGATCACTTTCTTGGGTTGCTTCTTAGAGGCTTCTTAGAGGTCCCTTAACAAACCTCCGGTAAAATCCTGTGAGACCTAAAAAGGCTCTCACTTCAGTCTGGGTCTTGGGGGGCTCCCAAGCCAGAATCGTGTCAATCTTAGGTTGTAGGGGTGCCACCTGGCCACACCCCAAATGGTGTCCTAAGTACACCACAGAACCCTGCCCTATGTGGCACTTGCTCGCCTTAATAGTGAGGCCTGCCTTCTGCAGGGCCTCTAACACTCTCCAGAGGTGTTGCAGGTGTTCTTCCCATGTGGAACTAAACACAGCAGTGTCATCCAGGTAGGCGGCACTGAACTCATCCAGTCCTGCCAACACCTGGTTGACCAACCCCTGAAAGGTGGCAGGGGCATTCTTCATCCCAAAGTGCATCACGTTGAAGTGGAAGTGCCCATCTGGGGTAGAGAATGCTGACCTCTCCTTTGCCCCCTCAGTTAAGGTAATCTGCCAGTACCCAGATGTTAAATCAAACATACTGAGGTACTTGGCAGCTCCTAACCGATCAATGAGCTCATCAGCTCGGGGGATGGGGTGTGCGTCAGTCTTTCTGACCGCATTGAGACCCCGGTAGTCCACACAGAACCTAAGTTCCGGAGTGGCACCAGGAGCAGCAGCCTTTGGGACCAATACCACTGGGCTGGCCCAAGGACTTCTGGAGTTCTCAATAACCCCTAGGGTTAACATTTTGGAGACTTCCTCCTTAATGCAAGCCCTGACCCTGTCAGTCACCCTGTAAACCTTATGTTTAACAGGTGTACTGTCCCCAGTGTCCACATCATGTGTGCACAGGTGTGTGACTCCTGGGATCAGGGAAAACAGCGAGGCGAACTGTCCCAACACGTGGCGACAGTCCCTCTGCTGTTCCTCAGTCAGGGAGGGGGAGAGGATCACTCCCTCCACAGACCCATCTTTCTCTCCTGCAGACAGGAGATCAGGAAGAGGCTCACTCTCTTCCTCCACCCCGTCATCTGTTGCTAGGAGCATGGATAGCTCAGTTCTCTCAAAGTGTGGTTTGAGGCGGTTGACATGTAGGACCCTCAAAGGGTTCCTGGGGGATTGCAAGTCTACCAGATAGGTGACCTCGCTCTTTCTTTCCACCACCTCAAAAGGCCCAGTCCACTTATCTTGGAGAGCCCTAGGCTCCACGGGTGCCATGACCCACACTTTTTGTCCAGGCTGAAACTCAATCAGAGTGGCATTCTGGTCGTATCACCGTTTCATATCCTCCTGGCTTGCTTCCAGGTTCTCCTGAGCGAGACTCCTGAAGCGGGCAGTCTGGTTTCTTAGTGCCAGCATGTAGCTAAATACATCCTGGGGTGGTTTACTAGGAGCTTTCTCCAAAGCCTCCTTCACCAGACTGAGCGGTCCCCTCACAGGGTGGCCATAGATGAGCTCAAAGGGGCTAAAGCCAAGTCCCTTTTGAGGCACCTCCCTGTAAGCGAACAGAAGGCAAGGCAAGAGGACGTCCCACTTACGCCTCAAGGGCCCTGACAGGCCCTGAATCATGCCTTTCAAGGTGAGGTTGAATCTCTCAACCAGACCATTACTTTGGGGGTGGTAAGGTGTGGTGAACTTGTATGTTACCCAACATACCTTCCACAGAGACTTCATATAAGTGGATATGAAGTTTGTACCTCTATCGGATACCACTTCCTTGGGGAACCCCATGCGGGTAAAAACTCCCATCAAGGCACGTCCCACCACGGGGGCAGTGACCGTCCTTAGAGGAATGGCTTCTGGGTACCGAGTGGCATGGTCCACCAAGACCAGGATAAACCTGTTGCCCATGGCTGTCTTGGGATCCAGAGGCCCCACAATGTCAATTCCTACCCTTTCAAAGGGAGTACTAACTACAGGTAAAGGTTGGAGGGGAGCTTTGCATTTCTCCCCACTCTTGCCACTTGCCTGACAAGTCTGACAAGACCTACAATAAGCAGCTGACTGCTTGTGCATCAAGGGCCAGTAAAAGTGGGAGACAAGCCTCTTATAGGTCTTGTCCAGCCCTAGATGTCCTGCCAAAGGCACATCATGAGCCAAACCCAGTAGGAAGGCCCTGAAGCACTGGGGTACCACCAGCATACGAGCTGACCCAGGCTCAGGAACCTTAGGCTCACTATACAGGAGGCCATCCTCCCAATATAACAGGTGAGTACCTGGCGCCACGCCAGCCGCCTGGGCTTCAGCCTGCTACCGCAGCCCCTCAAGAATAGGGCACTCCTTCTGCGCTGTGCAGAATGCTTCCCTGGTGGGTCCCCCTTCCTGCTGCCACTGTGACAGCTCAGGGACCTCCCCCAGTTCAGCCACCTGCTCCCCTGTAGGTTCTGGGGCGTCACCCTCAGACTCCGCCTCCTCCCGGACCGTGGGAACCTCGGGCCGATTTCCCGCGCCCCCTGCCCTTCCTCTTCTTGGCAGTCCCCTGGGCCACTGTTTCAGGCTCCAGGGGCTCTTGACTACCCTGATTGGCTGCCATAGACCGGGTGGATACGCATACCCACCCAGGCAGACCCAACATCCCCAAGTGAGACCTGTGTTCCACCTCCTTCCAAGGGGAATCCTCCAGGTCGTTACCTAGCAAACAATCAACAGGCATGGTTGGACTCACAGCTACTTTCCAGGAACCTGAGACCCCCCCCCCCATTCAAAGGGAACCTGAGCCACTCTGCAGGGGCGCTCGGAGTTGTCTACTGCAACTACTTGGTGAAGTACTCGGGAATCAATCTGCTCTTCAGACACCAGGTGACTCCTCACTGTAGTCACACTGGCTCCTGTGTCTCTCAGAGCCTCCACCCTTTGTCCATTGATGGTCACCCATTGCCTGTACTTCTTAGTGTTATCAGGCACTAGCTTTCTCTGGACCATCTCACTGTCCCCTAGTGAGACAAGGGTCATTTCTGCTGGTTCCCACCCACCTGAAACCAACTCCTCCCCAAGCGCTACACTGGCCAAGCCCTGGGACGGTGCACCAGTGGGTGCTGGTGTACTTTTGGGGCATTTGGGGTCCCCCCTCACATGACCCACCTGGTCACATGCATAGCACTTACGTGGGGGACCCCCTGCCACTGGTTTCCCTTTGGACAACCATGGCTTCTTTTCACTGGGGTTTGGGAATCCTTACCCTGGGAATCAGTTTGGGGCCCTTTAGAGAACTCCCCCTGTTTGCCCTTACCCCCCCCCCCTTTCTTCTGATAGGGACCCTGCCCACCCTTGGCGTGGTCTCCCCCATACCTCTTTTGGACCCTGGTTCTCTCCCAGCGGTCCGCTTCCTGCGCAAGCTTCCTGGGGTCAGTCAGCTTGCTGTCAATGAGGTGCTGGCACAGCTCTGGAAAACATAAACTGTACAAGTGCTCCCAAGAAATTAAATTGTAAAGCCCCTCATACGTGTTTACCTTACTGCCCTTCACCCAACCATCCAGTGACCTGCAAAAAGTATCAACACATTCCAACCATGTTTGGGATTCCTTTCTCTTGTAGGATCTAAACTTCTCCTTGTACTGCTCAGGGGTGAGACCATACCTGGTGAGTAAGGCCTCCTTCATTTTAGAGTAGGTGAGATCCTGAGCATCCCCTAAGGCTGTCAGTGTGTCCCTCCCCTCTGCCTCAAAATGCTTCCACAGGGCTGCCCCCCAATGATCTTCAGGGACCAGGTTCATGTGGAGAGCTGACTCATAACCCTTGAACCACAAGTAGATATCATCCTCCCTCTTATAATCCCTCACAAGGTCTTTTGGGATGTGTACCCTTCTCTCAGGCTGCACTGTAGGATTGATGCCACCATCTGTACTGGACTAGCTTCTATGATCCATCTCTCTCAAGCTAAGCTCATGAGCCATCGCTAACTTCCTCTCCTCAAGGGCTAGCCTCCTCTGCTCCAATTGGTACTCCCTTTCTGCCTGTCTGTCCTGTAACTCCTCAGGTGTCAGACCATTGGATGAGACACTGCTACCTGTCCTGGAGACCTTCTCCCTGCACATAACAGTCCCACCAACAATACCATTGTGTACTGAACACTCTTCCTCATCCTCCTCATCTCCCTCATCCTCTGTGTGCCCTTCAGTGCTCTTGGCTGTCACCCAGGACCTCAGCGCCTTTTGCAGCTCCTCCTTCCTGGATGAGCTCTTAATGGGACAGTCAAAACTTTTACAGAACTGCTTCAACTGAGCTTTGGTATAACTCTCCAATTTTTCAAGGTCAAAGTCAGCTCCAACTGATGCATCTCCAGCATGGGACATGATGAAGATTCAAAAACAAGTGTAAAGTTCCAAAGGCAGAAAAACAAGTTCCCAAATGAAGTTCCAAAGAAAGTCAATTAAGGAATTAGTGAGAAAAAATGAATGCAGAGCAAAAACAGTCCAAATAGAAAAAAAAAAAAAAATCACAAGACTAGTAGTATGTGGCCACGTAGTGGTCTGAACTCAAACAATAGTGTACACTTAATTACTGTATGTCAAGTACAAATACAAGTCCAAATCCCACCGCTGCCACCAATGTTAGAAATGGGGTCTTTTGTTCACAGTCAGGTTACCCCCTGTTCAAGCAAGGACCCTCACTCTAGTCAGGGTAAAAGAGAATCACCCTCAGATAACCCCTGCTCACCCCCATGGTAGCTTGGCAGAGCAGTAGGCTTAACCTCAGAGTGCTAGGTGCAAAGTATTTGTACCAACACACACAGTAACTTAATGAAAACACTACAAAATGACACAACACAGGTTCAGAAGAATAGGAAATATTTATCTAAACAAAACAAGACCAAAACGACAAAAATACGACATACACAAGTCAAGTTATGAATTTTTAAAGATTAAACTCAAAAATAGCGTTTAGAAACAAAAATGCTTCGAGGAGATGTTAACAGGGCGTCGTGACGGAGTCGTTCCGAACAAGCCGGCACCAGCGGCGCCGGACACGCCGGAGTCGTGTAGACCCCCGAAGTACAGTACCTTGGTGAAGAGTGAAAACAAGCTGATGCGTGAAGTCGGGGATCGCGGTGTCTGTGCGAAACGTTGAATCCACGCACTTCGAGCGGCGTTGGTCACGACGTGGTGCGGCGACTTCCATGGAGTCGCGGACTTCAGCGGGGCTGCAGCGGCGTCGGGCCTGCGAAGAGCATCGCGTTCCAGCGAAGGTTACGGCGTCGGGTGCAGGCGGCGTCACCGGATTCAGCAGCGGCGTCGGTCCGGAGTCGTCCGAAGTCGATTTCCTTGGATTTCCACCAGCTTTCCTTTCAAGGGCCCAGGGACTGGATAGGGCACCACTTGTCAGACCAGAAGTCTCTCCAGAGACTACAGGTGCTGGCAGAGAGAAGTCTTTGCTGTCCCTGAGACTTCAAACAACAGGAGGAAAGCTCTAACTCAAGCCCTTGAAGATTTCTTCACAAGATGGAAGGCACACAAAGTCCAGTCTTTGCCCTCTTACTCTGGCAGAAGCAGCACTGCAGTAAAGCCCCACAAAGCACAGTCATAGGCAGGGCAGCACTTCTTCCTCAGCTCTTCTCCAGGCAGAGGTTCCTCTTGGTTCCAGAAGTGTTTCTCAAGTCTGTAGATTTGGGTGCCCTTCTTATACCCATTTTAGTCTTTGAAGTCACCTTTCTTCAAAGGGGACTCACACCTACTTGTGAAATCCTGCCTTGCCCAGGCAAGGCCTCAGACACACACCAGGAGGTTGGAGTCTGCATTGTCAGAGGCAGGCACAGTCCTTTCAGATGAGAGTGACCACTCCACCCCTCCCTCCTAGCAGAGATGGCTAATCAGGAAATGCAGGTTACACCCCAGCTCCCTTTGTGTCACTGTCTAGTGCGAGGTGAAAAACAACCCAACTGTCAAACTGAACCAGACAGGGAATCCACAAACAAGGCAGAGTCACAGAATGGTTTAAGCAAGAAAATGCTCACTTTCTATAAGTGGCATTTTCAAACGCACAATCTTAAAATCAACTTTACTAAAAGATGTATTTTTAAATTGTGAGTTCAGGGACCCCAAACTCCACATGTCCATCTACTCTCTAGGGGAATCTACACTTTAATCA
The DNA here is from genome assembly GCF_031143425.1 of Pleurodeles waltl. Classification (NCBI taxonomy): domain Eukaryota; kingdom Metazoa; phylum Chordata; class Amphibia; order Caudata; family Salamandridae; genus Pleurodeles; species Pleurodeles waltl. The sequence continues at coordinate 382,683,664 of NC_090440.1, forward strand.
TATTTAAAGGTAGCCCCCATATTATCCTATGAGAGAGACAGGTCTTGCAACAGTGAAAAACAAACTTGGCAGTATTTCACTGTCAGGACATATAAACCACATTACTATATGTCCTACCTTATCCATACACTGCACCCTGCCCTTGAGGCTACCTAGGGCCTACCTTAGGGGTGCCTTACATGTAAGAAAAGGGAAGGTTTAGGCCTGGCAAGTGGGTACACTTGCCTAGTCGAATTTACAGTGTAAAAAATACACACACAGACACTGCAGTGGCAGGTCTGGGACATGATTACAGGGTTACTTGTGTGGGTGGCACAACCAGTGCTGCAGGCCCACTAGTAACATTTGATTTACAGGCCCTGGGTACCTCTAGTGCACTTTACTAGGGACTTAACAGTAAAACAAATATGCCAATCATGGAGAACCAATTACGTACACATTTTAAACAGGAGCACTTGCACTTTAGCACTGGTTAGCAGTGGTAAAGTGCCCAGAGTAACAAAAACAGTAAAATCAGAGTCCAGCACACATCAACAACCTGGGGAACAGAGGCAAAAAGTTAAGGGAGACCACGCCAAGGATGAAAAGTCTAACAATGTACAAGTCAGGAATGGTTCAATGGCAAGATTACATTAAAGTGCAGGGTATTACTATCATTGCTTAAGCGAAAGGCAGGCTATGCCAATTTCTAAAAAGGCAATTTCTAAAGTAAAAGAGTGTCTTCAAAACCTGCTTAAATTTTAGACTAAGCCATTAGGTATCCTCAACTTTGCTACGGAGCTCCATCGGGTTGGCTTTGCCAATTTCTTAATGGCTGACAGATGCAGCTGTGCATTGAGGCCATCTTGTAATTTTAGTTTAAAGTAAACATAAGAATCACCATTATACGATGGCTACCTGCAATCTGCACACATTAAAGATGACCATCGTAAATAGACTTTCTTATGTTTTGGGAAACTGCAGTACAGGAATGAGCACCCTATATGCATTCATATACCTGTTGGCTATTTTGGAATGGCTTGACTTTGCTAATGCATGTGAAGTAATTCAACAAGCAATGCTACAAGTATGGTAACAAGCAATGTTACAAGTATGGTAACAAGTATTGCTACAAATATGGTTGTCTAGATAGTCAGTGAAGGGGCAGAGAGGGTATCGTCCTGCAATAGGGGTGGATTGTAAGTTGGGAATGGAGGAAGCACCCCAACATTGAAGTTGCAGTAGAACAGTGTATAGGTTATATAGGGGATGACTTAAATGCTAATGGAATCTTCAACAAAATGCCATGGCATTGTAGACAACACACTCAACCAATGGCATTTACAAATGCCAACAGCCAGTTGCTGAAGGGACCTGACACAAAACCCCTTAATTCTTGTACTGAATGTATTTGTATGTATGTATTTGTGTGTGTCTTCATGACTTGAGATCACCGACACTCATGTTCAAATATCTGTAGCCGAGACCCAAAAAAACAGAGTTAAAAAGGGATTTGGCTTTCAGGAACAGCGTAATAATACAATGAGTGATAGATGATAAAACAAAGCGTTTTGGTATATAGTAGCAACAGAGGCAAACAATATAGACTAACATATTAGGCTGGTGTTTTATCTACGTTAGGGAGACATGGAGAACATATTTCAATGCATGCAGACATTGAGAAATTCGAGATTTTATATATTACAGCGAGACCTTCATTAGCAGTTGCACTGAAGATAGAGAATTTCCTGCCAGGCATATGGGGGTTTCATTAATTGGTAGTTAGTCCTCCACCTTGAAACAAGGGCCTCCACTAACCCAAAGGGCTGCTGGGCACCCACACGGTCTAAATGAATCTTGAAAATCGACCTTGTTATGCATGTATTGTTCCACAGGCAGATACGACAGCCATAAATATCACATAAGGGTTTATCACAGAAATTAAAAAGCATTCACCACACAGAGACTTGGGAATTCTGCTGCCTATTTATGCCCCTTAGAAGTACAGTGTCTCTTAACACCAACCAACTAGGCCTGTCATTAAAGAAAGACTAGCCAGATTGACCCACTGTACCTCATGAATCAATTTCTAGGGAAGTAAGCTGGTTTCTTGAAGCATAATCCAGGCATTGGCAACTGACCTATGTATGTCTGGTATGGCAATAGCAATGCCTGTGTCATCCCAGTTTTGGGCAGCTGGCAGCCTTTAATGTTTGCTGCTGTATTAATGTCCTATATAGATCTCATCTGCCTAAAGCATATGCGCTGTCACTGTGAGACATACTGTTTACCAAAAGGGACGTGGAACCCACCCATTGCTTACCCATCATTTGCTTCATTGACACTTTTTTTGCTGCCTCCTCAGTGGCCAGTGTTTGCTGTTGTCTCTTCCTCTTCTTTCTTTTGTAGCATGAACCAAGTACTGATTGATTTAGTTTGATTAGTGTCTTTCCGCTGTCCATTCGCTTCTTATTGTGATTCAGATACTGTTTCCCTTATTCCAGTTCTTCCCCTACCATCCCTGTTAATTCTTCCTCTCCCATCAGGTATCTGAGTTACTTCTTCCCCACCCACTCCCACCCTTATACTGTTGCTTTCTACCCTCCCATCTTTCTTCTTGTGCCTTGTCCAACCCCTCACCCTTGTCCATTTTGCGTATTTCTTCTCACTGATGTCCTCCAGTTTTCTATGTTGCCTCCCACCCTCCTGTTTTCTCTGTTGCCCCACCACCTGTCATAAGATTTAAAAAAAAACACTATGACGGGTCCTCCAAACCGGGGATATGTTTTCAGAAATTAAAACTGCCCTAATATGCACTGGGAGTTGACTCCCAGGGCTTAGAAGTCATTTAAGCACTTTTCTGTTGGAACTGCCATGGTCACATCTCAGACTTGGAAAGAAAAAATGTAGCTGACACGGCTTCTAATACAATGACACCATGTCCATCAGTGATTTCACTTCCAAGATAATTTTCCCAATGGCAGAGACAGTTGAAATCCCACTGTCCACCGTCATGGAATACCACCATCCCGATCTCCTAGTGATGCATGGGATGCAAGAGGCAGGTAGTCCAGAAATATGCAGTGTTAGGGTTGTTTTCCTATAACTACCCATGTCTAAATAAGTGTGTCATTGAACTCATTGCTGATTGACTAACTGTTTCTCTCTGTCATCTATACCATAATCATTGGCACAAAATTACATCCAATATCAAAGGGGTGTGGAGGGGGTTTCACCTTAGAGAAATATACTTGGATTTATGTTTCTGAAGTAGCTTGGGAGTTTGGAATCATATGCGTATATACAGTGTTTCTTGTGTAATTTCTTCCAACCAAATCATTTCTGTTTCTTTTTTTTTAGGAATTGTGAAGGACGGAATATTCGCTACAGAACGTGCAGTAATAATGTAGGTTTACCTTATTTTTCTTTTTTTCATTTGAGCCCAAGCCAAGACCTAGAAAAATATCAAGTTTAATAGAACCCGTACATTTTGTTAGTCTCTCCGTGCCTTGTTTTCTGCTCACCATTCCAGGTTTGAGTTAATTTTATTATTTGGGTTTTGGGCTAAATGACAAAACTAGGTTTTGAATTTACACTTCCCGAATGATCTCTGGTATGCTGCTCTCTGGTGCCAATACGTGATTCAGAATGTTTTATATGCATTGCAAGGAAGTTACACTTTAGAGAGGATTTGCAAACACTTGGTTTTTATGTAGTCAATGTTTTTGTATTTCAGTTTTAGAATTTATACAAGGCTGAAAGTGAAAAAATAAGCCCAAATCTTTAATGGTTTTCCAAAACATATTCTCTATCTCTAACCTTTTCGGTAAAGACAAATACGAAATCGCTTTGACACTGATTTGAAGGTCAAAATCCTTTGTCACACAATATTGCTTTTTGTGGTCCCGCTAAACTGCATTAGCGATCTTTCGCTTTCGCTTACAGCAGTGGTTCCCAACATGTGGGCCGGGGACCCCTGGGGGTCCGCGAAGCCTCCTCGGGGGTCCGCAGCTGCTTAAAAAATTTAATAATATTAGGTCCCAGCTATCAGTTATGACTCCTTGGGGGTCCCCGTGTTCCAATAATGATTCAGTGGGGGTCCCCGGGCTTCAGTATTGATAAAATGGGGGTCCACAGAAGTCAAAAGGTGGGGAACCACTGGCTTACAGCATTGTAACCATTACTTAAAATGGTGTAGCTCTTGGATATGGGGTGCAGGATATTGTGGGACACTGATATAGTGGTCACAATATTGAGGAAGCAAATATAAAATGTTAAGTGTGAATACATTTTCTACACCTAACTTCAGGTATTTGTGCCTTGACGATATTCATATCTTATTGGTACATAATAGTAAATCTAAACTTCTCTTGCTGCAGTTACCTTTCAGTATTTTGGCCATTGATATTTTGTTCATGATATTAGAGTGCCATGATATTCTTGTACTCGATATTCAGTAGTGTAACCCTTAACATATGAAGTGGGCCTTGATCTCTCCTTTTGTCATGGTTAGATGATTGCTTGTCTATTTTTATTCCCTGCTCCCAATATGATAGCATTCCATCCTGTTCTCATCCTTGCCCCCATGCAGGACCATTTACATTTCACCCTGTTCGAAATTCTCCAGCTGGGTGTGCCTGAAGCTGTGACCAATGATGTTGCATTTGGACACCTTTGCCACAACATTCCGCTGATGGCCTTAGAGGTCTTGCAACTTCAAAAATCGCCTAAGTTCCACCTTTTCATGGTTTCTAGAACAGCTCCTCAGGGTCACTTCTTAGGCTCCCAGGACCTCAGAGACAGCTTTTGAGGCTAGGACTCACTCAGGCAAAGGTCACCACCATGTTCTGTCCAGGTCCAGTTTCCCTCATGAAAGGGAAAGAGGTTTCTTGGAATTTGCTGTCTCCCTGTAGCTACACAAGCTGTTGCCGAACTGACCCTTGGAGCCCACTTTTTTGTCATGGGTGCTATGGGGAGCAGGTCTAGTCCTTCAGAGTTAATCTCAGGTTAAAAACAGCAGGTCCAGTTCCCTTCTTATGCTATACTGGACTAGAAAGTGTTCTGGGGGGGGGGTTCTTTGGGTGCAATATTTATGGTTAGCACTAGCTATTAGATAGGATAACAGATGGACACTCCATAGCAAATGGGTACAGGTTTCCCAGGGGCAAGCCTGTCTCATTTTTGCAACACATCCTGTTTGCTTTACTGAAAATTATCCCACATTGCGCCTCACTCCCTTCCTTGCAAACAGCTCTTGTATCTGCCCAGAAGAGCGGCTAGGGGAATGAGCAGCTCTCTCCATTGTGTCCACTTCAAAGCAGTTCTGGAGGTAGCTTCCATCTCACTTCATTCAGAGACAGACTAGATAGTATGGTACTTGGATACAAATGTTTTCCTTCTTCTTCAGGTCTCCCCTTACACTAAACTATGTTTGGGTCAGTCTCACCTATGTCCCCTTCAAGTTTATGAAGTTCCTAGGAGCGTCTGTCCTTCTTGGGCCGATAGAGATCACATGCCCCACACGAAGTCTATCCTGGTACCAAGCGTAAACCATTATTCTGTTCAGTTTTAACACCACAAAAGATCAAGCACGTGCTGCGTAGCTGTTAATAGGCTGATGCAGGCTAATGCAAATTACTGATTTTTCCAAAATATTTAAAATCTAACTTCACCAATAGTTTGGGCTTTTAATAAATAGAGGATTAGCAGACTAGAGTTTATACTCTATACTTGGACGTTCCCTAGGATCCAGCAGCAGCCCTGACAGTGACAATAGCTTTTGAGGTCTAGTGTCAATGAGCCTTCATTCTTTGGAACGTGTTCAGTGATTCAGAAGTGTCCACCCCCAGGTTCCACCAAATCCGAATGCTGTTAGTGCGCAGACTACTGGAGTGACAAGGGGAGGGAAAGGGTGTATAGGAAAGAAACTGCGGGGAAGGAGACATGTAAAAGAAACAATAAGGATTTGTGACTGCTGTCTAAACCCACCCCCCACTTCCTTGTAACTAAATTACTTTTTAACAATCACCTGTAATCGTCTGGAACTCCCCCTCCCAAGATAGCTAAACCCCACATTCAAACCTACAGATGCTGACTACAATATAAACTGGAGCAAACAAGTTAAAAGCTCTTGTTTTAGAATGTAGAGTATGCTCAGGGGTACGCTCAGAACATGCTGCAGGTGCTCAGAGCATGCTGCAGGTACACAGCACAGTACATCACATACACAACACTTATTCAGAGATTATGTGCACAGCGCTTACCCAGGGATCCTAGTGCCATATTGTACAGGATGACATGACTACAAATGACAATGTAGCCAGTACTTTTGCCTGATGAACATACCATAAATCTTGCCGCAAACCATACATGGCAGAAATTAGTCCAAGCTCCTAGAACCGCCAGTCATGACCATGACATCTAGTAACTGGAGGAACATACCAGCTTTAATTTCACACATGCTTCACTTTTAAATATAAGCCACTTTACCTCATGGGTATCCCAGGATAAGATTCCCTAATATTAGGGGAGAAAAACGTAATGGTATAGGTGGGGATGCTATCCTCTGTAGTCACACATTTGTCAAGAGGCATACGAAATGGGAAACCACCCCCACCTAGACCATGAAGTGTTTTTCCCCTAATATTAGGAAACCTTATCCCTGGGTGTCAATGTAGGACACACATTGACACCTACATTCTTCTTACTCACTGTCTTAGCGTGAGTTATAGAGCTGGGGATACCCATTGGTTTGATTAATGGCCCAGAACAGGTCTGGCAAATGTAAGGACAGAAACATGTTGGCTTATGAAGGATGGTGGGACCATTGTACACATACACCATCCCCTTGTTGTGTTAAGCATATCGAAAGCACTCACTAAATTAAGGTATTATCCTGAGTTGACCTTTAGGTATTTGTAGCATATCTGAATCCCATGTTATCCAGTTTTTTTTGTGTAAAAAGTTTCTCTGCTTTGAGATTGAGTCTGCTCTGGTAGTATTATCTTACCAGGGCGGGATGAGGTAGCTTATGATGAAGCATTCCACAAATAGTGGGTGAGGGCCCTAATTGGAATACCCTTGACAAAAATTGGGCCTTATTTCTCCATCCATCACACTTGTTGAGTTTTCTTTTTTTTAAAGTAGGACATCCTAATGTTTTTCACTACTGTAAGGCTATCTGTCGCATTGACTAACACAGGGTTGCCGTCTTTCAATGAATAAGTGCTAACTTCAGTTTGGAACCAGATAAAGAACTGCTATTTATACTTAAATGCATTGTAGTTTGAAATGATCTCAATTGGTAAAGTCAGATTTGAGGTTACAATTTTCAAAATGCCACTTTTGGCTTTTTTTCTGCCCAACCCGACTGTGCCATTCCATCAGTGTCCTGGGTCACATGGCTGTGAATGGATCTTCTGTTGTGAGTTGTTCTGGGGAGGAGTTGGGCCCTGCCCTGGTTACAATTTAAAGAACTCAGTCTGCAGTACACACTTGTCTGTGTCACCCTAAACAGTTTGGAGTCAAAACCAGGAAAAGGGGAAGAACAGACCAGAATCAGTTTTCAGGTAGGTCAATAAAAATTCCCCCACACACTGAAAGGCACGAATCATTAAAGTGGGACCTTCAGAACCTTTCATCAGAACACTCCTCGACCTGTGGAAGATTCAGAAGAAGGACTGCCGTTATATCTAAAGAATGAAGATTGGATCAGCTTTCCTTGGTCTTAGGCTCTGCAGAAATGACTCCAAGGGCCTGTTGGCTAACCTCTTGTTTGAGCAATAGGGACAAAATAATCTTCCAGAGTCCTCCCTGCAACTGTGCAGCTGACCAGCACCCGCTGGACCTACCTGGACCTGACTGAACCCTGCTGCTGGCCTCTGCTGGAGTGTGTTTTTTTCCCCCAAGAGGTGGCCCCCTGGTTCTGGACCATTGACTGGCATCAGTGTATACTCTCTGAGACATGGTTGACCAACCCCCGGAAGGTGGTAGGACATTATTACACCCAAAGGGCATCACTCAAAACTGGAAGTGGCCCTCTGGAGTGAAGAATGCAGGCCTCCCCTGGGCACACTCGGTTAAGGCAATCTGCCAGTACCACAAGGTCAAGTCAAATGTACTCAGGAACTTGGCAGCTCCCAAACACTGAGTGAGCTTGTCAGTGACTAAATCCATTTGTCATCGACAAAGAACTGGAGTTCTGGTGTGGCACCTGGTGGAGTAGCCTTGGGTACCAGAGCCACAGGGCTGTTAGAGTATTCACTCACCACTAACTCCATCATTGTTGAAACCTCATCCATCATTCTGGCTCTCACTTTGTGAGACAGCCTGTAAATTTTTATTTCTGACAGACATGCTGTGTAGTGTCAACATCACAGGTACACCATGAAGTGTGCACTGGTGTCAGTGAGCAAAGAAAGGCTAACTGCCCAAACAAGTGGTGACAACCCCTCTGTTGCTCTGGGGACACATTATGGGAGAGGGCAACTCCAGCGACTGTCTCATCTTGCTCCTTGGAAGACAGGAGGTCAGGGAGAGGCTCACTCTCCTCCTCCACATCATTATCTGCCAACAGGAGCATGGATACTTCTGACCTCTCGAAGTGGGGTTTGAGGCAGTTTGGATGCTGAACCATTAGATGGTTCCTGGACATCTTGAGGTTCATGAAGGTAGTTGATCTCCACTCTTTTGCTCTTTCACCTCATAGGGTCCAGTCCACCGGTCCTTTAAGACCCAAGGCAGGTTGGTACTCTACCAGATTTGCCTTCTGGTTTTACCACTGCTTCATCACTACTTAACTGGCTTCCAGGCTCTTAGTGGCTTGCTTCCAGAAGTTCTACACCTGTGAGCTGAGTGTACATATGAAGCTTATTACATCCAGTGAGTGTTTCCTGGGAGCTTGCTCCTATCCCTCCTTGACGAGGCTGAGATCCACACACAGGTTGGCCAAACAGAAGTGCAAAGGGGCTGAACACCACTCCTTTCTGAGGCACTTCCCTGCATGCAAAAAAAACGTATGGCAAATGGACAGCACACTTATACCTCATGCCCTTGAGGATCCTGTTGATTCTGTCAAGAAACCCATATGTTTGGGGTGGTGAGGAGAACTTATAGGTTACTTCACAACCATCCCACATGTACTTTATCTAGGCAGATATGAAGTTGGTGCCCCTGGTAGATAAAGTCTCCTCGTGGAAATCCACATGTCTAAATATTCCCATCAGTGTCCTGGTCACTGCGGGTGCAGACACCATACTCAGAGTAATGTTCTCAAGGTGCCAGGGGGCATAGTCCACAAAGACCATGATGAACCTGTTGCCTACGGCAGTCTTGGGGCTTAGGACCCAACGATATTTATACCCACCCTCTGGGAGGATTGTTCCCTTTAAAGGGAGTGGATGGAGGGGGTGCTTTTGCTTTGCTCCTAACTTAATGGATCTTGAGGTCATTCTCATCTAGGGCCAATATAAGAGGGTAACCAGCTTGCAAATGTTTTGACCGGCCTCAGATGTCCTACTAGGGGTATGTAATGCGACAGACCTAGTAGAAAAGCCCTGTAGCACTGGGGGACCGCCAGCACATGGGTTTGCCCCAGGCTCCAGATCCCATGCTCACTATACAGGAAATCAACCTTCCAGTAGATGAAGTGATCACCAGAGGAGTCTTAATTTGCCTGGGCCTTGGTCTGTTGCTGTAGGCCATCAAGAGTGGGGCATTCATTCTATACTTGGCTGAACTCTGCCTGTGTGTGGCCTCCTTCAGCGTGCTACCCAGCTAGCTCCGGTAGGCCTTCCATGGCAGCAATATCCTCCTTTGTAGGTTCTCAATCAATCAATCAATCATTTCATTTGTAAAGCGCACTATGTACCCGTCAGGGTTTCGAGGCACTGGGGGGGGGGGGTGACCTGTTAGCGGTCGAAGAGCCAGGTCTTGAGGAGTCTCCTGAAGGTGAGGAGGTCCTGGGTCTGGCGTAGAGAGGTGGGGAGATAGTTCCAGGTCTTGGCGGCGAGGAAGGAGAAGGATCTGCCGCCGGAGGTCTTGCGCTGGATCCTGGGGACGATGGCGAGGGCGAGATTGGCAGAGCGGAGTTGACGAGTGGGGGCGTAAAAGTTGAGTCTGGAGTTGAGGTAGGTAGGTCCGGTGTTGTGTAGAGCCTTGTGAGCGTGGGTGAGGAGTTTAAAGGTGATCCTCTTGTCCACGGGGAGCCAGTGGAGGTCCTTCAGGTGAGGGGAGATGTGACATCGGCGGGGTATGTCGAGGATCAGGCGGGCGGATGCATTTTGGATACGCTTGATGTCTTTTGTTGGGATGCCTGTGTAGAGTGCGTTGCCGTAGTCAAGTCTGCTACTGACGAGGGCTTGGGTCACCGTCTTTCTGGTTCCTGTTGGGATCCACTTGAAAATTCTGCGTAGCATTCGAAGGGTGTTGAAGCAGGAAGAGGAGACGGCGCTGACCTGTTTGGACATGGTGAGGGCGGAGTCCAGGATGAAGCCGAGGTTTCTTGCGTGGCTGGTTGGGGTGGGTGGGGGTCCGAAGTCGGTGGGCCACCAGGAGTCGTTCCAGGCCGAAGGGGTGCGCCCCAGGATGAGGACTTCCGTCTTGTCGGAGTTGAGCTTCAGGCGGCTGTCGTTCATCCACTCGGCGATGGCTTTTAGTCCCTCGTGGAGGTTGGTTTTGGCGGTGAGTGGATCTTTGGTCAGGGAGAGGACGAGCTGGGTGTCGTCGGCGTAGGAGATGATGCTGAGGTGATGTTGGCGGCCCAGTTTAGCGAGGGGGGCCATGTAGACGTTGAACAACGTAGGGCTGAGGGAGGAGCCTTGGGGGACGCTGCAGATGAGGTTGGTGGCTTTGGAGCGGAAAGGTGAGAGTCGGACTCTCTGGGTTCTGTCGGAGAGGAAGGATGAGATCCAGTTGAGGGCTTTATCTTGGATGCCGGCTTCATGGAGGCGGGTCAGTAGGGTGCGGTGGCAGACTGTGTCAAAAGCGGCTGATAGGTCGAGGAGGATGAGGGCCGAGGTTTCGCCGTTGTCCATTTGAGTTCTGATGTCATCTGTGGCGGCGAGGAGTGCAGTCTCGGTGCTGTGGTTTCGTCTGAAACCGGATTGAGAGGGGTCTAGGATGGAGTTGTCTTCGAGGAAGTGGGCGAGCTGTGTGTTGACGATCTTCTCGATGACTTTTGCTGGAAAAGGGAGGAGAGAGATCGGTCGGAAGTTTTTAAGGTCGTTGGGGTCAGCCTTGGGTTTCTTGAGGAGGGGTTGGATTTCTGCGTGTTTCCAGCTGTCTGGGAAGGTGGCGGAGTCGAAGGAGAGGTTGATGATCTTGCGGAGTTTGGGGGCGATGATGGCGTTGGCTTTGTTGAACACGTGATGTGGGCAAGGGTCCGTGGGAGAGCCTGAGTGGATGGTGTTCATGGTTGTTATTGTTTCGGTGTCGTCCACGTGGGTCCAGGCGGTGAGGCGGCAGGCGTCTGTGGAGATGTCAGGGGTGGGGTCTGGCGGCGGAGTGGCGTTGAAGCTGTCGTGGATGGTTGTGATTTTCTGGTGGAAGAAGGTGGAGAGGTCGTCGCAGAGTTTCTGGGAGGGCGGGATGTCGTTGGAGTTGGCGTTGGGGTTTGAGAGTTCCTTCACGATGCCGAAGAGTTATTTGCAGTCGTGGGCGTTGTTGTTGATGCGTTCAATGAAGTGGGCGCGCTTGCCGACTCGGATCCGTTGGTGGTGTTCACGGTTGGCGTCTTTGAGGGAGGCGAGGTTGTCGGGTGTGCGCTCTAAGATCCACTTCTTCTTGAGCTTCTGGCCGAGGCTTTTGGAGGCGGTCAGTTCGTCTGTGAACCAGGCTGTTTTTTTCTTTCCTTGGTTGGCGGTGGGTTTCTTGAGTGGGGCTAAGGTGTTGGCGCAGTCGAGGATCCATTGATGGAGGTTGATGGCGGCAGTGCTCGGGTCGGTTGAGTTGGGTGGTGGGTTTTTGACGAGGGTGCTGGTTAGTTGGTCTTGGGTGATTTTTCCCCAACGGGGAATCAGGTTCCTCTCAGACAATGGTAATGACTGAGGTGAGTTTTCCAAATCTCCTGCTCCCCTACTCTCTTTGGTTGGGATTTAGCCATTGTTCTAACCTCAGGTTCTTTGAACTTACCTCTTGGGTTATCATGGACTCTGTAGTCAGGCCACCTACTCAGACAACCCTATCATTTTCACGTGGGGCTAAACCTATTTCCAGATGGTGTGTTTGATGCAATTTCCCAGCAGACAGTACACAGGCATAGGCAAGCTCACAGCTACGCTTAAGAAACTTGAGAACCTCCCATTTAAAGGGAATCAGAGCCATGGGATAGAGACACTTGTGGGTAACAGCTGTCACAACCTGGTGGACTACTTTAGAGATTACCTACCCTGAGAGGACAAGATGGCACCTAAAAGTAGTTATGTTGGCTCCTGTGTCTTTCATAGCCTCCACCCTCTGCCCATTGATGGTGATCCATTGTGAATACCTCTTAGTATTGTCAGGTATGTGAGTCTCTGGCACCATCTCTCTGTCACCCAGGGATACTAGGGCATCCTCTGCACCCTCACCTTCTCCCACACTAACTGGGGCATCCTCCTCCCAACCACTACACTTACCATTGCCGGGGTTCTGCCCACCACTGGGAAGCTCTTTTTTTCTGGCAGATAAGATACCCTTTAATGTGTCCATATTAAAAGCACTCATAACAGTTCCATGTAAAGTGGTCTGATGGCTTCTTTCTAGGGAGCCATCCCTACTTTTGTTCTGGGTGGGACGGGGAATACTTCCAAATAATTATTTTGGGGGAGGCATTTAAAAATGATTTAGTTTTATCCTCATCTCCCGTCTCTTATCTGGTGTGGACCCTGCCCACCTTTTGGTGACCCCTCCCACGTACCTTCATGCTAAACCTGGTGTAGAGCCAGAGTTCTGCCTCCCTTGGCAGCTTCTGGGGTACAGTGAGCTGGAAATGCATCATATGCTGGTGTAATTCTCGAAATAAATTACTGAACATGTGCTCTCTTGCAATCAGATTGTACAGTTCATTTTAGTTGCTTACCCCACTGCCCTTCATCCAATCATCCAGTGCCTTGGAAACTTAGGCCATAAAATCTACCCAGGACTGGCTTGACAGCTTCTCACCCACACCACCGAACTCATCTGGACTGACCACCACTGCGTCCACTTCTCCTTCACCAAAACCCCCAAACACCACCATCAGCACACCACACCCTAGCGCATGTGGGACAAGATCCCCACAGAACGCCTGAACTCCCAACTGGCTCACAACTCCCCCCCCCACACCAATGACCCCAACACAGGAGCACACAACCTCTCGAAATGGATCTGCGCACACACACTAGCCCCCCTCAGAAAACACATCGCCACCCGCAACATCAAGAACGCCCCATGGTTCACCCCCGAACTCCAAGACTTCAAGCGCAAATGCCACCAAGCGGAGAAAATATGGCGACAAGAACCCTCTACAACCAACCTCTCCACCCTCAAAGCCACCATTCGCACCCATCACCAACTCATACGCACCGCCAAAAGAGATCACTACAAGACACGCCTTGACAACAACTCTCAAAACAGCAAAGAACTCTTCACCATCATTAATGAACTAGCCAAAGCCAACATAGACCCCTCACACACACAGCCCCTATGTGACGGCCTCTCCAAGCACTTCCACCACAAAATCCTGGACATCCACAACAGCTTCATACCACACACACCCATCACACACACCCCTCACTCACCCAACTCAATCCCCACTCATGACCCCCCACCACACTCACCACCTGATCCCCCAACACACACGAAGAAACCGAAAAAACCATGAACTCCATTGACTCCGGATCCCCCTCTGACCCCTGCCCACATCGCATCTACAACAAAGCCAGCCCAACCATCGCCCCCATACTCCGTGACATAATCAACTCCTCTTTCGACTCCGCCACCTACCCAGATCCCTGGAAGCATGTGGAAATCACTGCTCTCCTAAAAAAAACAAAGCCGACCCGGAGACCCTCTCCAACTATCACCCCATCTCCCTCCTCCCTTTCCCTGCCACGGTTGCAGAGAAACTAGTCAACGCCCGCCTATCCCACTTCCTCGAAGAAAACAACACTCTTGACTCCTCACAATCCGGTTTCCGCAAGACCCGCAGCACGGAAACCACCCTCATCGCATGCACTGACGACATCAGGACCAAACTCGACAAAGGCAAGACCGTCGCACTCATCCTCCTAGACCTCTCCACAGCCTTTGACACTGTCTGCCACCACACACTCCGCACACGCCTCCACAATATAGGAATTTGCCACAAAGCCTTAGACTGGCTCACCTCCTTCCTCACCAACAGGACCCAGAGAGTCCGCCTTCCACCTTTCCACTCCACCGCTACCAAGATCCTCTGTGGAGTCCCCCAAGGGTCCTCCCTCAGCCCCACACTCTTCATCATTTACATGATCCCCCTAGCCAACATCCTCTGATCACACGGAATCACTATCCTCTCCTACGCAGATGACACCCAACTCATCTTCTTCCTCACCCGCAACCCCACCACCGCCAAAACGAACCCACACGCTGCTCTCCTCGACACCGCCAACTGGATGACAACTAACCACCTCAAGCTTAACTCCAACAAAACCGAGATCATCATCTTCAGCCCCCAACAAAACCATGTGGGACGACTCCTGGTGGCCCACTGCCCTAGGCCCCGCACCCACCCCCGCAAACCACGCACGCAACCTCGGCATCATCCTGCACCCCTCCCTCTCCATGACACAGCAAATCAATGCTCTAAACTCCTCCTGCTTCCACACACTCCCCACTCTAAAAAAAATCCTTCAAATGGATTCCCCCAGAGACCAGGAAGACAGTCACCCATGCACTCATCAGCAGCAGACTAGACTACGGTAACGCTCTCTACGCCGGAACCATACTCAAACTCAAAAGCAAACTCCAGAGAATCCAGAAAACAGCCGGACGCCTCGTCCTTGGCCTCCCTTAAATGGCTCCCCATAGACAAGAGAATCACATTAAAGATCCTCATCCACGCACACAAATCTCTCCGCAACACCGGCACAACCTACCTCAATGACAGAGTGGACTTCCACACTCCCACCCGCAACCTCCGATCAGCCGACCTCGCCCTAGCCACAGTCCCCCCGTATCCAACACACCACCACAGGAGGCAGGTCCTTCGCCTACTTCACCCCCAAAACCTGGAACTCCCTCCTCACCAACCACTGCAAAACCAAAGACCTCCTGCTCTTCAGAAAGAACCTCAAGACATGGTTGTTCAAACAGTGACCCTCCTTGCCTCCCCGCTTGACCCCCTTCCTAGCCCCTTGAGACCCTCACGGGTGAGTAGCGCGCTCTATACATTTTTTTTGATTGATTGATTGATTGGCTGACCCTTAACTTCAACTTGTATTTATCGGGGTGAGACAATATTTCCTGACAAAGGCGTTCTTCATGAGTGGGAACTTCATCTTGGCACCCTTCCCTATGGCCAACAGAGAATCTCCACCCCCTGAGTGGGTATATGGCTCTATAGACTGGCTCCTGTATTTACCTCAGGGACCCTGTGCTGGCGCTGACCTCCAAAGTGAGATCTTCACTTCTCAGCAGTGACTGCCAACACAAAGCTCCAGTGATAAGTGGCTTTTTGCAGTGGGGGGTTGGCTGCAGGCTGTCAAACCCATGCTGAGCACATACTTTGGCTGGTCATGTCCAGTGAGGGGAAGCCTCAGTGAATTTCTAGTTTTTTAAAAACATTATGTGAGATGCCTACTGCAATGCACGGGGAGGGCAGGGCCTGGCTCCCTAATTTCCCTATTTACTGAAATATCCTTAGTAGAAAATCCTTTCAGTTTTCCACTTCAGTTCTATTGAGAAGATGGCATTTAGATGTGGCCCACTTTGGCATAAATTCAGAATGTTAGCACTCTAGTTGCTCATTAGAACTCTGTAAGCTGCTGATCTTCAGGGAGTTCACGGGCAGTCTGCGGCTGTTGTTGAAAGTGCATGCTTCAGTCCTCATGTCAGAATGTTTTAATGAAATAAAAGGGAAAGATATTTGAGACTCACTTAAAACATGCTAATTCTTTTCTACAGCACAACCCATACTTTCTATGACAAAGTGAACCCTCATTTAGGGAACAGATGTAGCAAAAATAAAAATTGCGACTCGCATTTTGCGAGTTGATGCGACTCGCAAAATGCGAGTCGCAAATTGGAATGTCAGAAAAAAAAGCGATCCGATTTTGCGACTCGCAGCCGGACTCGCAACGCTGTGTGCGAGTCCGCAGTTTGCGAGGTCGCTGTTTGCGAGTGTGCAAAAAACGAACTCGCAATTAGCGAGTGGGTGTCGCAAATTGCGATTACCTTCAAAATTGCTTGCAGGTGCAGCAGAACACTCCAGAAAGCATACCAGAACACTCCAGAAACACTTCCTGGCACATGATGATGACATCACAGCCAGGAAGTTAACAAATACACCTGGGAGGAGGCAGGAGATCATAGATAACAGCCAGGACAGATTAATGTGGCACATGGCGTTAATGTGCCACATGACTGGTTGGCATTTTCCTGCCCATGGACAATTTCAACTTGTATATAGTTTCTTTATGACATTAATAAAACAGTTATTTTTGTTCCACTTAACAAATGCTTAATAGGTGAGTATGGTGGGAGTAGACACGTACCGTCCAAAATATTGCGTTGCAATGTGGTCCCGTCTCAGTCTGCCTTGATTAGCTAGACTCCTATCCCCATGATGGCGATGTGGTTGTTCTTGCTCTTCATCATCAGGATCTGGGTCTGCAGGGGTGAGAGGTAGCCCACGTCGGGTGGCTATGTTGTGGAGGATGGCGCATGCGACCACAATTTTGAAAGCGGTAATGGGGGTGTATTGGAGGGCGCCTCCACTGCGGTGGAGGCATCTGAATCTTGCCTTCAGCAGTCCGAAGGTGCGCTCGATCAGGTTCCTGGTCCTCCTATGCGCACTGTTGTATTGCCTCTCTGATTCAGTTCTGGGTGTTAAAAACGGAGTCATGATCCAAGGCCTGAGAGCATATGCACTGTCACCTGTTGGGCACAAAAGTACACTGTTAGGAAGTCCAGATAGTCGTGCACAGTGACCTGTGTGTATGTCTGCAAGTGTCTGTGGCTCTACCTAGGAGGTAACCGTCTCCAAATTCCCCACGTTCCAGGCGTTGATGTATCCCACTATGCCTAAAAATGTATGAGTCATGGGTACTGCCAGGAAACTTAGCTACGATGTCCGTGATGACATAATGGGCATCACAAACAACCTGTATGTTGAGTGAGTGGGTACACTTCCTGTTGCGGAAAATGTGTTCCAGATTAGCAGGGGGGCATATTTGAATGTGTGTCCCATCTACAGACCCTATGACATGAGGAAAGTGGGCAATGCGGTAAAAGTCCAGCTTGGTGCTGTTAATTTCTGCCTCATTCCTTGGTAAGTATATGAAGTGAGACATGTGCGTGACTAAGGCATCTAGGAATGCCCTGAGGAACCTTGACACTGCAATGCCACGGCAATGACCCCCTGATAGCTCCCTGAGGCCAAGAGGTGCAGTGCGCATAGTACTTGCACATGCGTAGGGATGGCGCAGCCACGCAGAGTCTTGTGTTCTAGCTGTGGTTTCAGTAAATCTATTAATTCTAGAATGGCTGCGCTGCTAAGGCGGTATTTGTCATAGATCTCCTCTTCAGTTTGCTGAAAAAGAGTCTGCCTGGTTCTATATATCTTCTCCTGTCTGTGGCCCCTCCTCCTCCTCTGCTGGGCTGCGTAGACTCTCCTCCTCACTGCTATCAGGTATATCTCCGCCATCTTGAGTAACCCAGATGCCTTCTGGGTCCCCTTTTATACTTTGGTAATGGTTACCACCTGCTCTGAGTTAGTGGTAAATGGGACATGCAAACTGGGCTTTTTGCGACTAGTCGCAATTTGCGAGTTGCAATTGCATATGGGTTGCGACTCGCAAATTGCAACATGCAATTTGCGGGTCGCAAAATGGGGTCGCACCGGATGCGACTCGCAAACGGGTCCCATCGCTTTTTGCGAGTCGGAAATTGGCTTTTTGCATCCCATTTCCGATTTTGCACTGTCGCAAATTGCGATTCGGCCCGTTTGCGAGTCGCAATCGTTTGCTACATCTGGCCCATAGTTCCTTTCTAAATCAAATGTTTTAAGTTTTACAAGTTTGGTTCATTTGACATTTATTTAAGATTGGTAAGAGAGGGGTCCAAGACATCCCCTACACATCCCCTTGCAGGTTGGTGCAGTCACTAACTGCACAAACCTGCAGGGCAACTTCTACTCCCTTTGAAATGAAGGCCAGGAAACCTCCTGCAATGAAAGGTGGGTTGGCTCCTTCAAACAGCATGTACGCTTTTCACAAATGCTTTGTTTAGAGTGGAGGTTCAAGTTCACATCTGCATTCCGAACAGCAGGTTCTCTGTAATAGTGTGCTCTTGCCCACCCTGTGACTGGAACACCTTGTTAAGTGTGCACTGAGGCACAGAGTAGGACAGTGCACCCGGTATGTAATGTGGCCTCAGGTGCTTATGTACATATAGGGAAACCCGGGAGGCTAGTGGCCAATCCATTGAAGTGGTGGGTGAAACAAAAACCTCTTTCCCAGTCTGGAAACTTTTCGCGATGAATTATAAAGTTTATTAACTTCACCCAAATTGAAGTTTAGCGTCATTTACCCCTATTCCCTGCAGTGTAATGTCCCACCTAAACTTGATGGGACATCAAGCTGGACACAATTATTTTTCACACTGACCAAGATAACTCCACAGCTGCTGTTTTGCAGTTGAGTCACCCCATTCTTGCTACCAGAATTGTGATTTATACAATGAAGGTAGATCATTTATAGTGGAGAGCTAGGATTAAAGGAGGTATGCGTGCTGAGGTAAAAGAGAACTGTTAGACTTGGCACCCTTGGCATGGTCTCCCCTAACTTCTTGCATCTGCTTCCCAGGTTGTTGATGTGTGCTGGCCTCTGTTTTTGCTGTTTTGGTACTCTGGGCACTTTACCACTGCTAACCAGTGCTAAATTGCAGGTGCTCCTGTGTAAACTGTATGTGTAATTGACTATCCATGATTGGCAGATTTGATTTACTAGTACGTCTCTAGTAAAGTGCACTAGAGGTGCTCAGGGCCTGTAAATCAAATGCTACTAGTGGTCCTGCAGAACTGGTTGTGCCACCCACATGAGTAGCCCTGTAAACATGGCTCAGACCTCCCACTGCAGTGTCTGTAGGTGCAGTTTTAAACTGCCAGTTCGACTTGGCAAGTGTACCCACTTCCCAGGAACTAAACCTTCCCTTTTAATACATGTAAGGCACCACTAAGGTAGGCCCTAGGTAACCCCATGGGCAGGGTGCAATATATGTTAAAGGTGGGGCATGTACTTGTGTGGTTTTATATGTCCTCACAGTGAAATACTGCTAAATTCAGTTTTCACTGATGCAAGGTCTATCTCTCTCATAGGTTAACATGGGGGCTGCCTTTAAATAATATTAAAATGCCCTTTGAGAGCAGATAGAAATATGGAGTTTGGGGTCTCTGAAATCACAATTTAAAAATGTATCTTTTAGTGAGGTTTTAGATTGTTAGTTTGAAAATGCCACTTTTAGAAACTAGTCATTTTCTTGCTTAAATCATTCTGTGATTGTTTGTGGATTCCCTGTCTGGGTCCGTTTGACAGCTGGGCTATTTGTGAATCCCCTCTAGACAGTTAGCTAAGGGAGCTGAGGTGTAGCCTGCATATCTGATGAGCTATCTGTGCTAGAGTGGAAGGAAGAATGGTCACTTACACCTGAATGGGCTGTGCCTGCCCTCTCACAATGCAGTCTCCAACCCCCTGGTGTGTGTCTGGGGCCTGGCCTGGGCAAGGCAAGATCTTGCAAACAAGAAAGACTACCCTTTGAAGTTTGCCAACTTCAAAGGCAGAAAGGGATATAAATATTGGCCCACAAACCCTTGAAAATTAGATCACGTCTGGATTCAAGAGGAACCTCTGACAAGGAGAAGAGCTGAGGAGAAGGTTGCACCTGCCTGTGGCTGGTATTTGTTGGGCTATCCTGCAGTTGCTGCTTCTGCCTGTGAAAGGGGACAAAGACTTGGCTTTATATTCCTACTTATGAAGAATCTCCAAGGGCTTGAACTGAGCTTGCCTCCTGTTTTGAGGTTTCAGGGAAATCAAAGACTTCCTCTGCCAGCACCTGGACTCTCTTCTGAGACTTCTGCCATGCCAAGTGGTGCCCTATCCAGTCCCTGGGCCCTTCAAAGGTGAAGTTGGCAGAACAAGAGCTGAAAATCCACATACAGAACGTCGTGCAGGAATGTTTTCCATCTGCTACACAGCTGATAAACGACAAGCCGCAGGCTTCGCGGCTAAAATCGACTCACCACCTGCATCGCGGCTGGGGGATCAATGCATCGTGGCTGTAGAAACGACGTGCTACATCTGTTTGAGGCTGCTAAAAATGACGCAAACTCCACGCAGCATGGTTTTCTAACACCGTGCATCTGGATTTTCCATGCATCATCCCTGGGCATCAAAGTCATCCCAACAGCACAGCTCCGAGGTGCTCTGTCTGGAAATCGACGCATCGCTCTCTTGAAAGGGAGAAAAATTACACATCACCGACCCAACCCTGAGAAGAAACGACGCACGGCCTCCCTTGCGAGGATGGAATCAACACATCGCTGCCTTTTCCGATGAACTCTCACCTGTGCAGCTTTATTTTTTATGCTAACCAGGTACTTTGTGTAAAATCACCGTTTCCATTGTTTTCTGTGGAGTAAGGCTCTTATTGTTTTGAAAATTCATATTTTGACTTGTGTATGTTGGATTTTTGTCCTTTTGGTCTTGTTTGATTTAGCTAAATATGACATATTTTTCTAAACTGGTTTGGTGTCCATTTTGTAGTGTTTCATTGTATTACTGTGAGTATTGGTACAAATACTTCACACATTGCTTCTGAGTTAAGCCTGCCTGCTCGTACCAAGCTACCAAGGGGATGAGTGGGGGTTTACCAGGTGTGTTTCTCCTCTGTCCTGACTAGAGTGAGGGTCCTTGCTTGGACAGGGGGTAACTTGACTGCCACCAAAGTCCCTATTTCCAATAAGAGCTGGCTGTGCTGATATAATTTCTCTCTATTCTAGGAATCACTTGGTCCCTTTACTCACCCCTACAATGTGTACCCATTTAGGATCCACTAACAGTCACTTAAAATTAGTTTTTCATAGTTACTCAACATTCTTTGGAGGAAAAGACTGCTTTGAGGCCTTGCAATACCCTCTGTGTTCCCATTCCAGGTACGCCTGAGCTGGTGTCTGGAATGCTGAGAGTAGAATCCTGAGAGTGACTGATGTATTAGAATGTTGATGTGTGAAGCAGTAGCTAGGAGACATGCACAGTTGAAGTGATGAAGGAACCCGGACAGGACCTACCTATACTGTAACCTAAGGTACTAACAACTTTCTTCCTACCTAAATGGCTCAAGACTCCTGTACAAAGGTCATACCCATAAACCTCAACATTTTCTTGATGAGCTGTTAAAAATGTTCATGTAGATGCAGTAAGAATGAAGAGACAGTTGGGAGCTGTTAGACCTGACAGCCTTAGGGTAGTCACCCCTAACTTTTTGCCTGCCTCCCTCCACTTTGTGGACACTGTTTTTGCTGGTTTTTAGACTCTGCGCACTTTACCAGTGCTAAAGTGCATATGCTCTCTCCCTTAAAACATGGTAACCTTGAATCATACCTGATTGGACTATTAATTTACTCATAAGTCCCTAGTAAGGTGCACTTTATGTGCGTAGGGCTGGTAAATTAAATGCTACTAGTGGGCCAGCAGCACTGGTTGTGCCACCCACTTAAGTAGCCCCTTTTCCTTGTCTCAGGCCTGCCATTGCAAAGCCTGTGTGTGCAGTTTCACTGCCACCTCGACTTGGCATTTAAAAGTACTTGCCAAGCCTAGAACTCCCCTTTTTCTACATATATGTCACCCTTAATGTGTGCCCTAGGTAACCCCTAGAGCAGGGTGCTGTGTAGGTAAAAGGCAGGACATGTACCTGTGTAGTTATATGTCCTGGTAGTGTAAAACTCCTAAATTCGTTTTTACACTACTGTGAGGCCTGCTCCCTTCATAGGCTAACATTGGGGCTGCCCTCATACACTGTTGAAGTGGCAGCTGCTGATCTGAAAGGAGCAGGAAGGTCATATTTAGTATGGCCAGAATGGTAATACAAAATCCTACTGACTGGTGAAGTCGGATATAATATTACTATTCTAGAATTGCCACTTTTAGAAAGTGAGCATTTCTTTGCACTTAAATCCTTCTGTGCCTTACAATCCACGTCTGGCTGGGCTTGGTTGACAGCTCCTTGTGCATTCACTCAGACACACCCCAAACACAGGGTACTCAGCCTCACTTGCATACATCTGCATTTTGAATGGGTCTTCTTGGGCTGGGAGGGTGGAGGGCCTGCTCTCACACAAAGGACTGCCACACCCCCTACTGGGACCCTGGCAGACAGGATTGAACTGAAAGGGGACCTGGTGCACTTCTTAGCCACTCTTTGAAGTCTCCCCCACTTCAAAGGCACATTTGGGTATAAAACAGGGCCTCTGCCCTACCTCATCAGAGACTTGCTGGAGAAGAAACCTGAACCAGAAACTACATCCTGCCAAGAAGAACTGCCTGGCTGCTCAAAGGACTCACCTGTCTGCTTTCTACAGAGGACTGCTGCCTTGCTGTTGGCCTGCTGCCTTGCTGAACTCTTGTCTGGCTGTGAAAGTGCTCTCCAAGGGCTTGGATAGAGCTTGCCTCCTGCTCCCTGAAGTCTCAGGACCAAAAAGACTTCTCTCTTTCACTTGGACGCTCCGTGCGCCGAAAATTTCGACGCACAGCTTGTCCCGCGGCGAGAAAAACCCCGCACACCGACGCTGATCGACGCGACGCTCTTGGAACGACCGAAAATCCGACGCACGGCTTAGCAAGGACAACGCTGCCCGACCTCTAGAGGAGAAATCGACACGACGCCTGCCGTGAGATCGTAATTTCGACGCGCAGCCCCGCAGAACGACGCACAGCCGGAAAACAAGCAGGAAAATCCACGCACAGACCCGGGACATCTGGTAATCCCCGCGATCCACGAAAAGAGACTGTCCGCTCGCCGGAAAACGACGCACGACTTCGCCGCGTGGAAAATAACGACGCAAGTCCGTGTGTGCTGGGGAGAAATCGACGCACACACCCTTTTTCCACGCACCTCTTCTTTTGTGGCCCTCTGAGGAGATTTTTCCACTCCAAACCAGGTACTTGTGCTTGAAAGAGACTTTGTTTATATTCTATAGACTTAAGACACTGTGGGGGTCATTACGACTCCCGCCGGACGCGGTGACCGCGCGCCTGGCGGGAGCCGCCAAAATACCGTACCGCGGTCGCAAGACCGCGGCGGGTATTTTGAGTTTTCCCCTGGGCTGGCGGGCGGCCTTCAAAAGGCCGCCCGCCAGCCCAGGGGAAAACGACCTTCCCACCATGAAGCCGGCTCGTAATCGAGCCGGCGGAGTGGGAAGGTGCGACGGGTGGTACTGCACCCGTCGCGTATTTCACTGTCTGCTATGCAGACAGTGAAATACAAGCGGGGCCCTCTTACGGGGGCCCCTGCAGTGCCCATGCCATTGGCTGCAGGGGCCCCGCAACACCCCCTACCGCCATCCTGTTCCTGGCGGGCGAACCGCCAGGAACAGGATGGCGGTAGGGGGTGTCAGAATCCCCAAAGCGGCGCAGCATGCTGCGCCGCCTTGGAGGATTCTGACGGGCAGCGGAAAACCGGCAGGAGACCGCCGGTTTTCCTGCACTGACCGCGGCCAAAGCGCCGCAGTCAGAATGCCCTAAGGGGCACCGCCAGGCTGTCGGCGGTGCTCCCGCCAACCGCGAGCCTGGCGGTCACAGACCGCCAGGCTCGTAATGAGGGCCTGTATATCACTTTTCAGTGATATCCCTACAATTTCCCTTTGCAAACTGTATTCTTTTTGACCTACAATTATCCAGATAAATATTATATATTTTTCTAAACACTGTGTGGTGTATTTTTGTGGTGCTATATGGTGGTATTGTATGATTTATTGCACAAATACTTTACACATTGCCTTCTAAGTTAAGCCTGACTGCTCGTGCCAAGCTACCAGAGGGTGGGCACAGGATAATCTTGGATTGTGTGTGACTTACCCTGACTAGAGTGAGGGCTTTTGCTTGGACAGGGGGTAACCTGACTGCCAACCAAAAACCCAATTTCTAACATTGGTGGCAGCGGTGGGATTCGAACCCACTCCTAGCCATTTCTGGAAGATGGCCCTGTGATCATGGGGTACTATTTTGGTGGCTGCCCATCCTCAGTTCCACTGGCAAGTGGTGTCAGCTTAAGCTGGTGGGTAGGGGGAGCCCAATAAGGAGGGTGGGCACGGTCTGGCAAGGACATGGAGCCAGCTGAGGGGAGTTACAAACTGAGGAGATGTGTCCCAGTAATAGCCCTAAGCTCAAAGACATTTCTATTGAGATAGTTTGTAACAGTGCTGGGAGGACAGTGGAGCTGGCAGACAATCTCCTTTACAGTAAGCATAATTCTGAAATGCCCCATGGAACTTTAGTAAGAGTTCTCCATTAAGAAATCTATAGCACAGGCTAGTCTATGCCTTTTGTGGTGTACTGTGCTATTTTATGGCGCCTAGCAAGAAGTGACCAAAGGAGATGGCATGGTTCTTGCTAGTGCTGTAGTCAAGATGATAGACAAAGGTCTTATAACAAGGCACAGTTCCATGTAAATGGAGACTGTCCTCTCTGGCACATGTCAGTCTGTGCTAGAAGGTGGTGTAGTACTTAGGGACATAAGAGTACAGCATCCTTGTGAGAGAGACTCATCATCATCTTGGGTTACAGACCTGGGTGTTGGAGTGGAGGTGCTTGTTATGAGACATCATGAATGAGGATAGTAAGCTGATGTTTGAATGTGACAGGTCTGGAGACATTAAAGAAAGACTACCCAAGGTCTCATTTTAATTTAGAAGCAGAACTAGGGGTATCTCCAAGGCGTGGCACTTATCAAACGACAATATTAAAATATGACATTCAGTAAATTATTCATCAGGGATATTTGGCATTGATGAAGTTCCTACTAGTCTATGTGCTTCTGTTTAAAAAAGGGTCTTATTTCCGAATAACTGTGAGGCTCATTATGTCAGGGTAGGGATTGGCTGATGATTTCTTGCAAATTGATATGTGCCGTATACTTTTACTTATAATGCATATGTGGGGTTATCAAGTTTCCATGTAAGTTTACTCCTGTTCTTTGAGAATTCCAGTTGATCTTAATCGTTGTGGTGTGCTGATTGCTCAGTACTGAGGACAGGTTAGCAAGGTTAAGTTATCTATCTGCAGTTTGCTTTAGAAGTCCATATTAAGCATTTACTTTCAACTGCACTTGGTGTCTATGTAGCAGTTTGGGGAATCCCATGTAGAACTCATCTGCATATTGTTGCATAGATACATACTAGTTGTGCATGTCCAAGTGTTGCGCATGTGTGTTGGTGTAGGTGTAAATGGGGAAAGAGCAGTACCCTTTTGCTAGAGGTAGTATGTGGGGAGCAGCACACGGTATGTTCAGTTGGCAGTAGTACTACCCTGTCATAAGAAGTTGCATTGTGGAGTATCCCATGGCATGCAAAATCATGGAAGTAGTACGCCGTTATGAAAGGATGCATAGGAAATTATCCATGGAGTGAAAATGTGGGGGAGAGAAGTACCCTGTCATCAAAAGGTGAATGGGGTAATACCTTGTGCTGTGCATAGTTGGGGAACAGTAGTACAACTCTTGGGAGAAGTTGCATGGGAGTACCCTGTATTGTGCAATGTCGGAGAAGGGCACTAATAAACGCAGGAGACTACAAACGGAAATTCTCAGTGAAGTGAAAAGGTAGAGAGCTATACTACCCCACAAGTTTCATCTCAGTCATCATTCTGTACAAATGGATAGATTTTACAGAGGTGTGGTATAAGAGGTGGAATACGTTTGTGTTTGTTTTGTGGTTCATTTTACTCAGTTTGCCTACAATGGAGTGAGTAAGTGATGTGTTTGAATGGTAAAGTCTCATGAAGTTTTATTGTGTTGTACATTATTACTTTTTTACCTACTGATGAGGTCTGGTGTCAGTTGTTGCGTAGCTGGTGATCTAGTGTTTGAGTGTTGTGCTTTGTCAATAACGTTTTAGTAGGCGTCTGCTTTGTCATCATTGTGTTCAGAAGACAGTCCAACTTTTTCTTATACAGTTTTCCAGAGGGCTTACTACTGGGTGCAGATTAGCTGGTATCTTCAATCTGGTAGTATGCAGAAGAATGTATTACTCACAGAGACTAAAGTCCTGGGCAGCACCACTGCATAAGTGCCAAATTATCAGAAATACATGCCCTACTACTTTCCTTTAAGAAGGCTGATCTGTTAGTTCCCACATTTATTGTGTCAGACTCCCATTGTTTGTGTTGGTTTGACCAGATAATGTGACTTTATGTGGAGCGCCTTGGACAGTTGGGATGCTGTTCAGCTTGTTAGTATATAGTGCACTGTATTTTTCTTGTGGGGATGTGTGTGTTGACAAACTCTCCATTTCATTGTGCAGCAGAGACTCCAGGGCACTCTTTGTTCTCATGATTAAAGCCCTGGACCCCATTTGCCTTATGTAAAGGAACTGAAATCTGTCGACTAAAGAAAGAGTGTGTAGGGTCATTATATCTTTCAACCAATCCCTCACATCCAATTTTATCTGTGCCTAAACATTTGCTATTAAGGGATACCTGGATTGTTCCAGGTACTTTTAACTCCTATAATATCCCAGCATAAAAAATATCTAAAGGTGCTCCCTGAAATATGATCAGTCCATCCTGGTTTTTCAGGACCAGAATGAGACTCAATGGTGAAGTGTGTAACTAATAGAGTGAGTGAGAATCTAACAAAAACCTTAAAGTTTCCTGATGCAGGTTGTGCATCTTATTCAAATCTTGGGTATTGGATACCATTATGTGCTGTGTTAGTAAGAAGGGGCATTGTATCCCTTATCCTTATAACCTTCTCCCTCTTCTGTGTGAGGGGTGGTTAGCACACTTCTTACTTGGGTCATTGTGTTTGACATCTTAGTTTTTACCTCATTTCTTTAACATGTGGTTGGGGAGCTTCATGTCTTGAGCCGTTACAGATTTGTTGTCTTTGTGTGTCTGCAGGGGTTAGAGAATTTAACAGGTTATTGTTGTTAGTCAAGTTGGACATTGTGTTACTGTGGATAACTCTTCCAGTACTTTATATACAAGGGAATGGCTGTTATTTGTTTTGGTATTTGAAAGAAAGGGAGGTATATACTATCCTGTGTGTTCCCATTCCATACATGTCTGAGCTGTAGTCTGGAATGCTGAGAGTGGAATACTCAGAGTGAATGATGTAATAGGTCATTTGTTAAGCTCAGGATAGAGGCTTTTACTATCGGAGGCCTGTTGAAGTTAGAGGACTGGGTTTTGGAACAAAAGTCTGGAGTCACTCAGGTAGGAGGGAAGTTCTTTATTTAGTTTTAGGCATCCCATGTCTACTAGTATCCTAGTATCCACTACAGACCACATACCAAAATTTGTTTGAGTTTTTGATGGCCCTTTGCAAAAAAATACAAGATAGACATTTTTAAGGATGCCTGCTTACAAATTAGATTGTGGAACTTTACTAGGTGCACACAAGAAGGTTTGAGCATGTTAATTCCTGAAACTGATACACCCTAATTGAAGTGAAAATTTCAGGCAGTCAAACATATCTGCATTTTTATGTTGGTACATCAATGTGATTATGCTTTTTTTGTGTTGGCATACTATATATAAAGTTTACCATGTTATTAAGAACACATATTGGGGGTGATTCTAACCCTGGCGGTCGGTGATAAAGCGGCGGCCAACCCGCCAACAGGCTGGCGGTCCAAAAAATGGAATTCTGACCCTGGCGGGAACCGCCAACACAGCCCGCCACATTAACACTCCGCCCGCCGCGGCGGTACAGACAAACAACGCGGCGGTCACCGCCAACAGGCAGGCGGCAGACAATGTACCGCCCACAGTATCATAACTCACCAATCCGCCACCTTTTCCGGGGCGGGAGCCCCGCCGATAAAAACACGGCGGAAACAGACTACGAACGGGAAAACGCTCACCTCTACGCACTCCACGAGGAAGGAGGACAGCATGGAACCCGAATTAAACATACTACCTGCTCTCGTCTACCTGCTCATCTACCACGAGTACGAACGCCGGCGCAGACGACAACGGTGAGTACTGCACCTACGACACACGGGAGGGGGGAGGAGGAAGGCTTACGGGCACACACATATGCGACCCCCACCCCCCCAAACTGTGTACACACCAATGCAGAGCAACAAGTCACAGTGACACCACCCAAACCCCCCTGATAAATGCAAAGACATAATTAAATTGTGAATAAATATTTATGTACAAAATAGGCTCTGAAAAGTTATGGTCAACTAGCCAAAAAATCTATATCAAAATAAGTCTATATACAGTGCAATGGATAACCGAGGCAAATAGTCCTGCACATCAAAAGAAAATCGAAGTGTCCGTGGGCCAAAGTTTAACAACACAAGGGCAAAGCCCACACAGGAGACCTGAGTCCTCTGGAGAGAACACTGCAGGGGCATCTGAAGAAAAAACTACAGGCACCTCAGGGGGAAGGGAAGGGGCCAGAACCACGAAGGGGCCACCATGCCTACTGTGCCATCCTGGGGAGTGCAAAGCCACAGTCTCTCAAGTCTCTACAGTAGGTGGGTTGCCCACTGTTCCATCCTGGGGAGTGCAAAGCCACAGTCTCTCAAGTCCATACAGTAGGTGGGTTGCCCACTGTGCCATCCTGGGGAGTGCAAAGCCACAGTCTCTCAAGTCTCCACAGTGGGTGGGTTGCCCACTGTGCCATCCTGGGGAGTGCAAAGCCACAGTCTCTCAAGTGGATTACAGTCTCCACTGGTCAAGGAGGAGGCATGGTGGGCACAGTGAACCGTTAACAGTGCATGCAGGAAGGGCCCAGCGGAGCGGTGCTTGAGACGGCGGGGCCCAGCGAAGCGGTGCTTGACAGGAAGGGCCCAGCGGAGCGGTGCTTGACAGGAAGGGCCCAGCGGAGCGGTGCTTGACAGGAAGGGCCCAGCGGAGCGGTGCTTGAGACGGCGGGGCCCTGTTCAGCGGTGCTCTTCTGCACGGCGGGGCCCTGTTCAGCGGTGCTCTTCTGCACGGCGGGGCCCTGTTCAGCGGTGCTCTTCTGCACGGCGGGGCCCTGTTCAGCGGAGCTCTTCTGCACGGCGGGGCCCTGTTCAGCGGTGCTCTTCTGCACGGCGGGGCCCTGTTCAGCGGTGCTCTTCTGCACGGCGGGGCCCTGTTCAGCGGTGCTCTTCTGCACGGCGGGGCCCTGTTCAGCGGTGCTCTTCTGCACGGCGGGGCCCTGTTCAGCGGTGCTCTTCTGCACGGCGGGGCCCTGTTCAGCGGTGCTCTTCTGCACGGCGGGGCCCTGTTCAGCGGTGCTCTTCTGCACGGCGGGGCCCTGTCCAGCGGTGCTCTTCTGCACGGCGGGGCCCTGTTCAGCGGTGCTCTTCTGCACGGCGGGGCCCTGTTCAGCGGTGCTCTTCTGCACGGCGGGGCCCTGTTCAGCGGTGCTCTTCTGCACGGCGGGCCCTGTTCAGCGGAGCTCTTCTGCACGGCGGGCCCTGTTCAGTGGTGCTCTTCTGCACGGCGGGGCCCTGTTCAGCGTTGCTCTTCTGCATGGCGGGGCCCTGTTCAGCGGTGCTCGTCCATTTAGTCAAGGGAGCCAGACCTGGCCTGGACTCCCTGCTCAGTCGCCCTCCGACCGTGCTGTTGCTGGACCCTTCGGTGACGGAGTCCTGGGCCCTTTGGTGTTCTCCCTAACACCCGGGATGGGGCTTGTGGGCCCCTCCTGCTCTGCGCTCCTGCTGGCTGACTTCTCCGCCCTGCTGCCCTTTCGCTCCTTAGATGGGGCTCTCGGGCCCTTGCCTCCCCTAGCTGTTGTGGCTGGTGAAGTGGGCGAACTTGGCTCCTTGGGGGCAGCCGTGTCAGTCCTCTCACGGCGGCCCTTTAGTTTCTGGGTCCTCTTGCCTGGGGGGGGGCTGGCTGTCCCCTTGCTGCTGATTGAAGTGTCACTGCTGGCAAAGGGTGGACTCCAGAACCCATGCACCACAGTGACACTCGAAGCTGGGCTGGTGGTGGCTGAGGTGCTCTTGGGACTCTTTGCAGATGGAGGGGGTGGGTCAGTGGAGGGAAAGAGGTCAAGATTAGCGAGGAAAACTTTCTTAGGACCAAGGTGATAGGTAGGAGAAGTGGTGATGAGAGTGGAGGAAGAGGATGTGGTTGTAGGAGAGTCAGGTGTGCTGTCTTTGGGTGCAGGTGCTTGTGCTGGAGGCTGTCGTGAGGTGGATGGCTGTTGGGTGGGTGTCTGCCTGCGTTTGTGTGTCTTGGAAGAGGGGGTGACAGACACAGTGGGAGAGGACACAGGGGACGTGTAAATGGTAGTGGGGTGGTGACTGCACGTGTGCGGACTGGACTGGAGGGTGTGCTGGTGATGGAAGCACTGGCTGATGGTGGTGTGCATGCAGGTGTGAGTGTAGACGTCACAGGGAGGGAGGAGGGAGACGAGGAGGAGGGGGACACAGAGGTGGTAGTGACTGTTGGAATGTCTGCATCTGGGTGTTGCTTGCGTGAATGCTTGTGGGTTCTGTGGTGCTTGTGTCTGGATGAGCTGCCCTTGGGTGTTGAGGTGTGTGCAGGCTGGTCTGATGGTGTGGATGGGATAGGCTGAGGAACAGGAGACAGAGACAGGCTGGAGGCAGTCAGAAGAGGGAGGCTGGAAACAGGGACAATGGCTGCCGTCAGTGCTGAGGCCAGAGCATTGAACGATCGTTGATGGGCAGCCTGACCCGAATGAATGCCCTCCAGGTAGGCATTGCTCCAATGCACCTCCCTTTCTACCCCCTGGATGGCATTCAAAAGGGTAGTCTGCCCAACAATGATGGTCCTCAGGAGGTCAATGACCTCCTCACTGAGGGCAGCAGGGGTAACTGGGGCAGGGGCTGAGGTGCCTGGGGCGAAGGAGACGCCCGCCTTCCTGGGCGAGCGGGCACGGAGCGTAGGCTGAGGGGCTGCTGGGAGGGCAGGGCTGGTGCGCTGGGTGGCGGCTGTACCTGTAGAGGCGGGGGGCCCGGATGTTGCCGCCACTGCTAGGGAGCTCCCATCCAAGGACGTGTCACTGTCGCTGGTGTCACCACCGGTCCCCGTTGTGGTGCTCCCCTCGCCCTCCGGATCACTGGTGCCCTCGGTGTCTGTTCCTGGTCCCACCGGGGCCTTGTGACTTGCAGCTCCCTCGTGCTCCGATGCCAAATCTCCTCCGCCTGATGATGCTAATGCACACATGCACAAGAAGATGAAGAAGAAGGGTGGGGGGAGAAAAACGAAGACCAGGTTGAGTGCATGCAATGTCAACACCGTGGGCGGAGAGGACAGACACAGGAGCCTCATGCACTAAGCCGCGCATTCGGGGTACACTACTCAGTACTTCTGACTAGGACAACAGGTCTAGAGACGACAAAGGCGCACATGTGTGATGCTGGACCATCGATAGCTGTACTTGTCACCCTACAGAGGTGGGGGCCGGGAGCACAGGGCCATGCCTAAAGGAGAGGACTACACTACAGAAAGCGCCCTGGCCTAATGTCACCCACAACCCTCCTCCCCCACCCAGACGCCTCCACTGCGCAGAGAGATAGCAGAATGGGCTGATACTCACCCCCTTGTGTCTGCTGTGATGTCCTCAAGCGCCCATCCAAATCAGGGTAGGCCACCGCCAGGATCCGGGACATCAGGGGGGTCAGGGTACGACTGGCACCCCTCCTAAGTTGGGAGGCCATCCCCAGCAGTGACTCGGCGGTCTTCCTGGTCCCGCGGCGGATGTCCTCCCACCTCTTGCAGCAGTGGGTGCCCCGTCTGACGTGGACCCCCAGGGCCCGGACTTCCTTGGCGATGGCACGCCAAATGTCCACTTTCTGATGGGCGCTGACCTATTTGACATGTACAGGGTGGGAAGGAAAAATCATAAATTTTCTGCATGTTAGATGCGATTGGCCCCCCTCCCCAACCTTGCCATATGGCACATGCTCTCATCTGTCGTGCGTTGCACTCCTCATTCGCCCCCCACCCCACCAACTTACATCCACCCCACTCCACACAGGCATAGCCCATTCAATGTGCACCCAGTGTACTTACCTGTTGGTCTGGAGGACCGTAGAGTAACGCATACTGGGGGAGGACCCCATCCACAAGTTTCTCCAACTCCTCAGACGTGAAGGCAGGGGCCCTTTCCCCAGTCGCAGCAGCCATTGTCACTTCCAGACCGAGGTCACAGCAGCACTTGCAGTATAGGTCCTCTCCTGTGGAAGATCAGGTCTCGAGTGATTAAGCAGATAGAAAATGGCGGTCACGCCCGCAGCGGTGCGTACCGCGACCGCCGGCGCACCTCGTTATTGGCTCCTGAAACCCATGGGCTTCAATGTTAGCCAATGCGGCTTCGTATAGCGGTCTTCGACTGCCTACCGCCACGGTGTGCCACGCCAGCGCATTGACCTCACATCCCATTGTCCCACTTCACAGGTCAGGCAGCCGCCATTTCAAGGGCCCACATGGCTTAATTTGTACTGCGTCACACAGGCCTAGGCCTTGCATTGCCACACATACACGCCTTTCAATACATTGATAATCGTGTGCTATGCATGCAGTGGTGAACGTACCTGTGATTTGCTTGACTCTGTGCTCCATGTTGTCCTTCCTAGGCACCGTCCGCTGAGACTTGCGAGGAGAAGGATGAATCCTCGCGTGTACCGACCGCTGGTGGACCTGTCGACAATGGAAGAACGCCATATCATACTACGATACCGACTTGACCGAGCCACTATACATGAACTGTGTGCCCAGCTGGAGCCAGCCCTGATGTCCCCCATCCGCCAACCCACAGGAATTCCCCATCTAGTGCAGGTTCTGTCAGTCCTCCATTTTTTGGCAAGTGGCTCATTCCAGACAACAGTGGCCATGTCATCTGGAATGTCTCAGCCTATGTTTTCAAAAATCTTATCTAGAGTGTTGTCTGCCCTGACGAAACACATGCGGCGCTACATTGTATTCCCTGAGGAGGTTGATTTGGCCACTGTGAATGGTGATTTTTTTGCCCTTGGACATATCCCCAACATAATTGGTGCCATTGATGGGACCCATGTGGCTTTAGTACCCCCAAAAGACGATGAGCAGGTGTACAGAAACAGGAAAAGTTACCATTCTATGAACGTCCAGGTGGTCTGTTTGGCTGACCAGTACATCTCCCATGTGAATGCCAAGTTCCCTGGGTCAGTGCATGACGCGTATGTGATGCGAAATAGTAGCATCCCTTATGTGATGGAACAGCTACAGAGACAACGTGTGTGGCTAATTGGTGACTCTGGTTACCCCAACCTGCCTTGGCTATTGACCCCAGTGAGGAATCCCGGACCAGGGCAGAGGAACGGTACAATGAGGCCCATGGGCGACCTAGGAGGATCATTGAAAGAACCTTTGGCCTCCTGAAGGCCAGGTTTAGGTGCCTGCATATGACAGGGGGATCCCTGATGTACTCACCAAAGAAGGTGTGCCAGATCATCGTGGCCTGCTGTATGCTTCACAATCTGGCATTGCGACATCAGGTGCCTTTCCTGCAGGAGGATGGTCCAGATGGTGGTGTTGAAGCAGCTGTGGAGCCTGCGGAGAGTGAAGAGGAGGAAGACGAAGAGGACGACCCAGACAACAGGGACAGAGTTATCCAACAGTATTTTCATTAGCACACAGGTAGGAATCAGCCACGCCATATAACATTTACTGAAAGCCCCCTGCATCTTTACTTTGTGTATTTCCCCCCAGTTCTTTTAAACTGATGTTTGATTTTCCCTTCCCTTTTCAGTGCTGTATGACCCACTGCGTGACTTCTGCTTGGTTAGCCCATGGACTAATGCTTATTGACATCAGTATGTTATCATCACATTAATAACAGAACATTATTGATCAGTAATGTGTTATACATTTGTAAATAATACAGGCTGACTCCAGAATGATTTCAGTGCAATGAGTGATTTATTTTTAGTGCTAGATATTGGTACATGATATCAAAACGGTGATGGGTGAGGGTGGAGTTATGTTCATGGCAGAGTCCAGTTCTCGGTCGCACAGGTGCATTGTCCATATGCCTGTGGAAGGATGGAGCAGGGGCAGTTCAAGGTTGGACAGGGTGACACTGTGGGACAGTGGAATGACATCCGGGGGGATATTAGGCTGGCGGGGGTCTTGGCATCCTACTCTGTCTTCCTTTGAGATCTCAGGTTCCTCTTGCGGGGTGGTTGTTCTTCAGCAGGAGGTGGGGTTCTGGTGGTCCGTCGTTCTGTGGGGGCCTCCTGACCACTAGCGCCGGCGGAGGTGGTAGGCTGTTCCTGGCTAGTGACAGTGGCCCTTTGTGGTGCCACATGGTCCCGCAATGTGGTTTCTATACGGTTGAGGGCCTGGACTATGGTCCCCATTGCGGTAGCGATGTTCCTGAGTTCATTGCTGAACCCCATGTACCGTTCCTCCTGCTGTGCCTGGATCTCGGTGAACCTGGCCAGTACCGTCGCCATCGTCTCCTGGGAGTGATGGTATCCTCCCATGATGGTGGTGAGGGCCTCTTGGAGAGTCGGTTCCCTGGGCCTGTCCTCCCCCCCCTGTCGCACAGCAGCCCTCCCAGTTGCCCTGTTTCCCCGGGCCTCTGTCCCCTGGACGGTGTGCCCACTTCCACTGCCCCCAGGTCCCTGTTGTTGTTGGGGTGTTGGGTCAGCCTGGGTGCCCTGTAGTGGCGGACACACCGCTGATTGACGCGTCCGCGAGACAGAGGCATGGGCCCGCTGGGTGGGAGCTGTGCTTGTGTTCCCAGAGGGGGTTGGGTCTGCTGTGGCCTGTGTCTGTGTGTGGGGAACCGACTGTCCAGAGGTCCCCGATGGTCCGGGCTGGTCATCAGGTTCTAGGTCGACAGAGCTGCTGTCCTCGCTGGGGGCCTGTTCTGGGGGTGGGATGGACAAATCTGGACCCTCCGTGGCGGTGTGTTGGCGTTCGGGCCTGCAGGGGTAAAGGAGTATGGTTATTGTTTCTGTGTGTGCCATGGCGTGCATTTTGAGTGCCCTTGGCCCCCAGTGCTGGCATTCCCTTGTGGGAGGTGTTGTGAGGGTGTTGGGGGGGGGGTGTATGGGTATGTGCAATGGTCATGCTTTGGTGGTGGCTGTCTATGGTTTGTGTTGGCATTCAGGGGTTGGTGTTGTTTAGGGTGGGTTGTGCTGGTGAGACATTGGCAGGGAGGCTGTGTGCTGGGGGGTTGAGATTGGGGGTGAGGGGGGGGGTTGGCATGCTGGTGGTTGGGGGGGAGTGAAGTAGTTGAGATTCGACTTACCAGAGTTCATTCCTCCGTGTACTCCAGCGAGGCCATCAGGATGCAGGATGTTTACCACCTCTTGCTCCCATGCTGTGAATTGGGGTGGAGTGGGTGGGGGTCCGCCGCCAGTCTTCTGCACAGCGATGTTGTGTCGCGACACCATCGAGCGCACCTTCCCCCGTAGGTCGTTCCATCGCTTTCTGATATCTTCCCGATTTCTGGGATGCTGTCCCACAGCGTTGACCCTGTCTACAATCCTTTGCCATAGCTCAGCCTTCCTTGCTATAGTGGTGTGCTGCACCTGTGTGCCGAAGAGCTGGGGCTCAACCCTTATAATTTCCTCCACCATGACCCTGAGTTCTTGGTCCGAGAACCTGGGGTGTCTTTGGGGTGCCATGGGGTGGTGTGGATGAGGTGTGGGGTGGTGTTTGTGGTGATGTGCGTGGTGATATGTGGTGATGTGTGCGTAGATGTGGTGTGGGTGATGAAGTTGGGTTCCTGTGTGTGTTGGGGTTTTCTATTGCTGTGCTCGCTCTCTCTATCTCTATCTCTCTCGCCTTCTCTCCGATTTCCAACTAGTGGGGGTTTGTGGGTGATGTGGGTGTGTGTTTTATAGTTGATTGGATGTGTGGGAGTGTTGTTTGTATGTGTGTCAGGTGTGTGTATTTCAAATTGTCCAATGTGGCTGTGTTTTGGAGCTGTGTGTGTATTTTGAGCGCAGCGGTGTGTACCGCCAATGGAATACCGCGGTTGAAAGACCGCCGCGTGGATTCGTGGGTCAGAATGGCATGGGCGTGTTTGTGTTGCCGTGACGGTGGAGGTTTGGTCATCTCCAGTTTTCCGCGGCCCGCTGATGAGGCGGACTTCCTTGGATGTCGGATTGTTGGCGGTTTCACTGTTGGTGGTCAGAATGACCGTGGCGGTTTACCGCAGCGGTAGAATGGCGGACTTCTGACCGGCGGTACGGGCCTTTTACCGCCGAGGTCAGAATGACCCCCATTGTGTTAAGTTATGTAGTTCATAGTAAGACTAGATTCTTAGATGCATCTCACACAATACAAATGTTGGCACAGATTAGGGAAAATGAGTAGAAGGCAACAAAACCACCAGACACTGTTTAGGCAGATGCAAGTCTAGCTCTAAGATGTATTGTTGACTTTGTACATTTATATAAATGATGAGAAGTGACGGCTTCTGTTTATTTGTAACAATTTTCCTTTTGTTAGGTGATTGTTTTCAAATGTTTAGCAGTGTATGCTCTTATACATTGTGAGCGTTTTGTAACACACCATTCTTAATATCAGGAGAGTATTTCTTCTATTAATCATCCCATAAATTTACATGGAAAATTGAAGGACAGTTGTCTATATTTTAATTTCAATTATGAACAATATCACATAGCCCCATATAAAGGCTATTTTGTTTATTTAAGACTGTTATAAGGGCCTACATAGTATAATGGACAAGTCCAGGTGACATCTAAAACAATACTCCGAAACACAAAATTGTCTAACTTATTGTAATAAAGGCGAGGAAAATGTCCCTGTGTCTTGCTCATACTTGTTCATTGTGGATATCCTGGAAAATTCTTGGTACGTTACTGCTTTTAGGGTTAATGAGCCTTGCCCATTTAAATTATTTTGTGCAGAAAATTCTGTGTATGTTTACAATAGAATCATTGCATTGCTATAGGCTGAAAGTATAGAAACCAATGATTATACTTGAAGGTAAATTTACTCTTGGCTCCAAGGAGCCAAGTAAGTTAGGGCATTCTAAAAAACTGATAATACATTTATAAGAAACATGCATCTATTCAAGGCTTATAAAACAAAAGCTTTGAGATGTAAAATGTGCTGATTTCAGTCTTCTAGTGGGATGATATGAGACGTACTGTGACTTAAAGGGTCAAACATTGCAATAGAAAACCTGGTCAAAATGTTATGGTTTAGTTGCTTAGACCTGAGAGAAAAGTATAGATCAAATAGGTGTTGCTCCATGAAATCTACAGTAAAGTTTTGCTATAAGCTTTGAAGTTTACAGATTTCAACTTGATGTCAGGTGATGTTCTTTTAAAAAATATGATTTTACATTGTAGGACAATTGCAATATATTTTAGGCTCAAACCTCAGCAATAGTTCATGCTGATTACAGGGTGCCTTTTGGTGTTGCTATAGCAGTACTTCTTTAGTGCAGAAGACAATTATTTCCAGTTACAGCAGTTCATTCATCACTAAAGTAGTGCTTTATAATTGTAACATTTTATGGATTCACCAGTATTGTATGTAACTGGTGTCTGGGGTTTAAGCTTCTCACAGTTATTAACTCAAAGTTACATACCCGAACTCTGCGAAGCCAATAAAATATTAATCACCTTCAGAATAGTTCTGTGATCTAAAATCTGAGATTGTGAGATATAGGTACTGTTTCATTTTCCCATCCTTCCAATTCCAAAAAGATATTCATCTATATGTCACATAGAATCTACATGAAAAATGCAAATTGGGAAACTCAGAGTGGACAGCATAGATGATGAAAGATATTTATACTTTTTAAATCCACAATGACCTTTCTTAACCAATTGTATGTCAAACTTATGTTGTTAGCCTGTAAAATGTGGGCCTTGTGGACTAGTTTATTTGGGAAATTGTCCCAAAAATGCATCATTTGTTTGAAAGGTTTCAGGAATTTCTTGCGGTTGACATCGCCAAAAACACCCATGGAGTGGTTTGGTTTAAATTTTAACAGTGCGCTTCCCAACCACCTTTAAATCATTAGGCACACAGTAAAATGGTTGGGATGTGTATTTTTCAAAACTGTCTTTGAAGTAGAGCATTCTCAGTTTCCTCTTATTAGATCAGATTGCTCACTTAGTGGAATTGTTTTTTAGGTATGGCCATGTGCGTGAAAGTTCATGATCTGATACTGCTAGATATGTTGAAATTGGGGTTGTTCTGGAAGGAATACAAAACTTCATCTTGAGGTTTTTTTTTGCCTTGATGAGGGCACTCCAAATATTTATGTTTTTGTCACTGAACTGAGGTTAGTAACAGGGTCATTTGCAATCCATGGCAAATTTGAGGACTTTTTGAACTGCAAATCATGTTTTCTTGCACTAAATTCTTTGATTTTGTTTAAGAATCTATTTGTTTTTTTCAT
Organism: Pleurodeles waltl; assembly: GCF_031143425.1. Taxonomy (NCBI): domain Eukaryota; kingdom Metazoa; phylum Chordata; class Amphibia; order Caudata; family Salamandridae; genus Pleurodeles; species Pleurodeles waltl. The sequence goes on from NC_090440.1 coordinate 382,722,418, forward strand.
GATTACTGGGATGAGTTCATCGTGGAGCAAACAATAGGCCAAAATGCATTCAGTAAATTATTCAAGAGTCACATTTCACAAAGAGATAGTTGCCTCTTAGATTATTATTTTACAGAACATAAATCTTGTCCTAGCAGGGCTTTCAAATCACGTAGATCTGGAAGTTTCAGTGAGAACCTATCTGCTGTTTCCAGGCTATCAGAAACAAATCACCACTAACAGCACAAACTAATTTGAAAAGGTTCTTGATCTGCAACTTACTTTAGAGTTTTCTTTAAACACACTGAGCAGAGCTATCTGCCCTTGGTGTCTCATCAAAATGTCAAAATAGAAGAGAGCACAGATCATGCTCTATAGCAATATGTATTCAGATTCAGAAATGTATTATTGACTGGCTTCTGAGTGCCAAATATCTCTTTTTAGTAGCTGGCCAAATCAAAACTTTGTGAAAAACTTTTGAGTCTTAGAAGATAAACATTTCATAATAACACTTCAACAAATTCCAACTCAACAAGACCCCACCTCATGAAAAATTGAAATCAGATCTTAAAAAAACAATCTACGCTAACCAGCCCACAAAAAATACAAACATTCTTTATGCATTTCTAAATAAAGTAGGGGGAAAAGACAAATGGGTGTGTGCAAAGAGGAACATTTATTATTAGCAAAGCATACTTAAAATGAAATGAAGATTGCAAAAAGCGAGGGGGAAGTGGGTCACAAATCAAGTGAGCCTCAGGCTTATGTACACCTGGTTTCACAGACTTGTTTGTAGACCACATAAAACCATACATGCAAGCATTACCAAGCCTCTCTGAAGTACTCCTTGTTATGGATGTATTTATGGTGCGTGTATTGGTATTTATATTGTGCAGTCCTAGATAGAAAGCAGCAAAGTGCTGTATACTTTCTGGGGTGCTGGGAGACAATATACTTCTTCAATGACACCAGGGGATAGGTGAGAAAACACACAAAACACACAGAGCCCCTTCACTATTACATTCAGAAAGTATTATCCCAGCAGCATTTGCTTGGTGCATCAAACTCTGTAACTTAACAGAGCTTAGATTGCTTCACCAATATTTGTAAAATATTGGTGTTTTTGCAGGATCAAACTGCTAACTCTGGTTCATTTAGAATGGATGGCATTCTGTGTTTCAACTATCTACAAGGAACAGCTGTCCCTCGTTAACACAAATAAGAACAATAATATGTGAGTACCATCATACCCATATAACTAGTCCAATCAACTTATATAAAAAAATATACTTTAGTGTTGAATAAAATACAGAGACATGTGAACTATAAAATAGTTCTACCTGAACATGAATGAGTTGCAATGGGAAAATCAAACTACTATAAAAGACTGCCAGGAGCTGAAACAGCAGTAAGGGAAAATAGTGATTCTCCAAATTAAATGCCAAGAAAATCTAAATTTAATTAAAACACAGAGGCTAACATTATGCATTATTCCTTTAATGCCACTCCAGACTGCACTTGAAAGAACTTTAACATCATAAAGCAAAATATTCTAGAACAAAACATCCATTGCATATAACAATACCATCTACATAACATTCTCCCTCTTTAGAGTGCAAAACTTTCTCCCTTCTTCATGACTTCAAATGTTTTTTGCCTTCCCTACAGGAAAAGGAGAACTAAACTCACAGTGTCTATTGTGAAGCCTAAGAATTCCAAAGACCTAGAGGGTATAAGAATAGATTGTCTTTGTTTACTTTGAAGCCTAAACTCTCTAGAAGGGACATAACTATGCCCATCTCCTTCAAAACTTGTGTCTGGCATTGAGACTTGGATATCGCCCAAGTAGACTGTCAGACATACACCTTGTTCTGTGAGGTAGGAAGCTACAGCTCTCATCACCTTGGCAAAGCACCAAGAAGCAGAAGAGAGACCAAAGGTAAGTGTGGGGAATTGATAAAGGCTGCCTTGCTAAGAGAATTGAAGGTAAAGTTGACACTTCCTGGCCATTGGAATGGAAAAGTAGGTGTCTTTCAGGTCCAATTTTACCAAGCAATCCTTCTCTAGCAAAATATCAGTTAAGAGATGGATACCCTCCATCTGGAAATGTCTGTATCTAAGGAACCTGTTCAGATCTCATAAGTTGATAACAGGTCTCCACCCCTTGTCTTTCTTTTCCACCAAGAAAAGTGTACTTATGAACCAATTGTGAGCTAAGAAAACTTCTATAAAGGCACTTTTTTGCATCATACTTGGTACCTCTTCTTCCACCACTCTCTGCTGATTTGTGGAGAAAGCTAACCCTCTTAGGGAAGCTTCTTGAAAGGGTTCCGTCAGGAAATCTATCTTGAAACCCTGAACACTCTCTAACACCCAGGGGTTCTGCATAAATAGCCTCCCAGGCATGGGTAAAAGGTCTGAGGCAACCTCCTACTTTTCCCAAGAAAGAGAAAGTCAGTGAAATCACTGTACTCACCCTGGAAACCGGTTGAGCCTTCTCCACATGACCTGTTGCCCATGGAGCAATGCAGATGTCCTCTTTGGGGATAGAAGGTCATGGACCCCTTAGTTTGGTATCCTTTGCCGGAGCCTTTTTCTCGAAAGGATGTGAAGTAGGACCTCTGGGAGCCTCGGCCCTCAGAAAGTCCCCTTCTGCCGGACGTCCAAAAACATCGGGACTGAAAACACTGTGCATGTTAAATTGGGCCTTGTTGAGGGCAGTAACAGTAGCTACGTACTTGCCCAGAGTTTTATTCATGTCCTCTCCAAACAGTAGGCCTTTGGGATATTCGTAAGGTTCTCTTTCAGCCAAGCATCTGAGTGTGGGATTAATTCTCATGAGAACCACTCTACTCCTCTCAGCATTGAGGCCAGCATTGGTATTTCCAAGCAGGAATAAAGCTCTGGGGAGTTGAATATCTAAAGGGAGTTTGTTAACATGTGCCTCTTCTGCCATGTCAATGATCCTTGCTAGGGTCCCAAAACATCAAGGATGCAGTCCTGAGAAGCTTTAGAGGGTCTTTCAAGCCCCTTCCTTGGCTCCCTGTCTAGCTTAAAGAGGAAAGTGATGAGCTCTGGGTCTAGGTTAGGGGTAAGGCACACTTTCTCATGAATTACAGGCCTTGAACATTCAGGCTTTAGAATATTATGTGCCTCTTTGTCAAGTGGGTTCCTAATCCATTGTTTGATTAATTTTCCCACATGGTCCTGTGGCCACCATTTAGCACTTCTGGGGTGTCTAAAGTTGTGCGAGGAGAACATTTCTTGCCCCAATGGGTCCTTAAATACTCCCTTGGAGGTAGAAGGGGATTCATCCTCATTTAAGAGATCGTCCTCATCAAAGTCCTTTGAGTAAGTTGCAATACGTATTCATCCAAGGGAACTTCACTCTCTTGCTCGTCCTTTCCAAAAGTCTATCTCTTCAGTGCCATTGTGGGCATCTGAATCTGACATGGTGCATCGAACACCTTTAATAATTGTGCTGCATGTGTACCCATTCATTTCGAGGTGCTTAGAACTCCCATTCTTTTCGAAGGGGCTTGGACCTCATGATTTCTTTGACCTGCTGGACCTCCCACATTTTTCTGGGGTATCTGGAGCCTGTCTCAAAATGTTTCGATTTTCTCCTTTTCTTACCTCCTTTCTCTCCATAGTCGAGGTCTCCCCCTGAGATGGACTAGCTGTCTAGCTCCATATTTGAGTCAACAAATCTTTTTTTGGCCATAACCTGATCAAGGGTCTCACGTACGCAGGTACGCATTTCATGCTGAATCAATTTTTTTATTAGTTCCTCATTCACCCTAGCCTGAGAAGCCTCAGAACTCTCAGTCTCCTGGTCAGACATGTTTAAGATAAAGAGTGCAAGTTCTTCCAGATAATGAGGCCTTCAAAGGGGGAGTAATATTAATATTAAATGGAAAGTCATTAATATTAAAGTTATAAAATAGGAGACGTATTATTAGTTATTATTAGAGGCTAATAAAAGCTTAAAAATGAAACGCTTGCAGATTGGCAGATAATTCAATGGACAGCTGATCGCCGAGACACTGCAATTGTCAACTGTCACCGTGATGTTGCAGTGTCTCCTTACTAATACAAACTGGGGATTGGGAGATTAATGGTCCAGTGTACTGCCTCCCTATTAATGATACTGACATATATAGGTACACTGTTCCAAAGAAGGCTGAAAATATAGAAATCCACAGGGCAATCCTATTGCTAGAAGCAAATGCCCTCACACATCCAACTGGATGTCATGCTTCATCATTGGGCCTGCTCCTCACCAGACCAGAGCTGCAATATCTGACGGGCATCCCATAGAGGGGTCTCTTTACCGGAGATCTTTTCTCAATAGTACTGTGCCGTGGTGAGAGATAGTGCAAACCTACAGGCACATGAACGATAGGAGAGTAAAAGAAAAAAAGTTTAAAATTGTCTCAAAACCACTATTTAGTGATCAAGGAGGTGTCTTGGACAAGGTAAAAACATAGGGGAGAGTAAGGAATTAGATAATGCTCATTCAATCTCTTAAATGCGGTCAGGAAAAGGGGAAGGGATTACCTTCGCCCCTTGTAATGGGTCAACATGTTTCGTGTCTTAAGGGTCCGTACAGATCAATGACGCTTCATAAGGACCAAAATACACAACACTTCTCCTCAGCTATACACACAGACCACAATGAGTCTTAGACTGTCAATCAGTAAACCTCAGATCACTTACTGAAAACAACTGCACGTCAAGCTAGTCATATTCTGAAACCAACTGCATGTCATGCTAGTCATATATGAAGAAGGACCGGTCAGTGGATGTGTGAGTGGGTGTGTAAGTGTTTGAAAGGGTCAGAAAGTGGATGTGTGGGTCTGAGTGGGTCTGAGTGGGTCTATGGGGGTCTGAGTGGGTGTGAATGGGTGCATGACTCTCTGAGTGCATGTATGAGTGAATGAACTAGAGTATGAATGAGTCTGTGGTTTCTCTTTCAAATGTTTTCATAATTGCAAATAATTCACAGGAAATCATGAAAATGAGCAATTTTTTATGAATATTGCGCGAGGCGTTGAAAAAACTTTTTGAACTCATAATGTGCCCCTAAAACACACCTATATCACACCACTGGGGTCAGGGTACTTTCAGCCTGACCTCTTTTGCCACCTTCAATTAGGATTTTCACCCCCCGGCACCATGTCCCGTGAAATAAAATGGCAGCAGCAACTTTATAGTCACGTTGCATTCAGCCAATTACAGCCAAAATTGTGAAGCCGCTGCAGCCAGAGCCATACAAATTTGGATTACTCCTAAACTTTCAATGCGCAACAAACTACAACACTTTTTTTTTTTTTGTTTCTGTGAGGATTCGTCAAACAGTGCCAAAGATATAGGCAAGTCAAAAAAAAAATTCTATGGAAATATGGTCCTAACTATAACTACCTACTGGCAACCACAGTAGGTAATAAATAAATACACCAGTTCTCAAGTAAGAGTTTCCTGTTGAAGTTCAAGTCGCCAATTATTGGAATGGCTTCTCCTGATGCATTTTGGACAAATGGCCTTTCTACGGGTTATAGGATTCCAGCCCTTTCCAGGCAAATAAAGTGAGTGAAATAAATATTGTGAAAGGACTATCACAACACAGTGCAACAGTAGCATGAAATTATGGGTGAAATACACATATCTAGACAGATACATTTAATCAAATTATACACATAGATATGCTGTACATTATTGTTTGAGTATGGTGGTTATATAGGAAAGAGCCAATTTTTGGTTAGTTTTCTGGAGATCAGATAGTTATCCATGGATCTTATGGTTGGGGGTAGTGAATTCCATAGTTTGGCTGCTTAAACAGAGAAACCTATGGATTTTTTCTTGAATGGTGGGATTTTGAGGCAAGGTGCCAATCTGGAGAAGAGGTTTCTCTGTTGAAAATATTTAGTGATTTTATTCCTGATGAAAAGTGGTCCTGTGCCATGTATTTCTTTATATGTGATACAAAGCAGCTTGAAGGTGGATCTTTTGGCAACCAGTAACCAACCTAGAGCCCTGAAGGCAGGGGAGTTATGGGCTTGTTGCTTTACATGTAGGAGTAGTCTGGTAGCAGAGTTCTGAATCTGTTGTAGTCTTTTCATAGTTGATAAATATGTTCTATGGTAGAGGCCATTGGTGTAATCCAATTTAGACAGTACAAGATAGATAATAGTCTGGACACTGTGTGGAAATCCCAAGTGTGGGAAGATGCATCACAGAGTTTTCATTGTAATGAAGCTTGATCTTGCTAACTTGTCCACTTGGGCACTCAATCAAAATTTGGAGTCCATGGCAATTTCAAGGTTCCTTACTTCTGTAGATACTTTAGAAGGTGGTGCTAGAATGCTAGGGCACGCACAGAGTGGGTCCTAATTTTTCCAATCAACACATTTTTGGAAGCATTCAATTTGAGAAGGCTCCATGTCATCCACTGATCAATGGCTTTTAGGCAACTGAAGGGTTTTGAGTTTCCAATGTCTTTAGGGCTTTCCAGTATAACGAGTATTTGTGTGTCATATGCATAGTTAAAGCATGTGAGCTGAAATTGATTGATCATTGTCGGTAATGACTTCATGTGGATGTTGAAAAGCATGGGAAAGATGATAGAGCCTTGAGGGACCCTCGTATTTGTGAAGTATGAAGTAAGGTGGTACATAGATGGCATTTGTTCTGTTTTGAAGGTAGGATGTGATTCAGTTGAGAGCAGTCCCCTCTATGCTGACTTTGTAGAGTCTTTGTATTAGAGCGTGATAGTCAACTGTGTTGAAGGCAGCTGAGAGGTCCAAAAGAAGTAGTGCAGTGACCCAGTTCAGATCTACTATATTTTTAAGTCATCCCAGATGGTGAAGAGGGCAGATTCTGTGCCTCCTGTCTAGTAGTCTAAAGGTATGGTGTCATCTTCAATGAATTGTGAAATCTGGGCAAATGGTGCTCTTTCTGTCAGTTTGCAGAGGAAACGGCCATTTGTAATTGGTCTGTAGTTGTTGGGGTCATGCAGGTCCATGTTTGGTTTCTTTAATAATGGGTGTATGTGTGCCTTTTTAAGATATGCAGGACAGATTCCCATAGTTAAAGAGTTATTGATGATTCTTCTTATTGGTGTGGCAATATTTTGAAGATTTGTGGTGGATAGGGTCAGAAGGGCAGTTGGCTGACTTGCTTGCTTTGATCAGATCCATAAATTCACTTTGTGATATTTGTTTGAAGGAATGCAGATGCTACGTTGGCCTACTCTTGTAGGAGATTGTTGGTAAATGGGTTGTGTTGGTGTTTTTATTTATTTTGAAAAGCAGTCAAATGTGCCTGTTTTGGTTGTGTAATGATTTGCCAGTTTGTCAGTGAATTATTGAGAAATGAGATGAGTTCATTCTGTACATTTAGGTTTAATAAATTCAGTGAGAATTTGATTAAAATCTTTATTTGCATATTTAGCATTTTAAATTCTGTCTGAATAGTACTTTTGATTGTTCACTTGTATATTCTGTTAAGTTTCTGTAGGTGAAGATTGTCCTGATTGCTGTTTGGTTCAAGCCAGGAGTGTTGCAGCTTTCTAATTTGTTGTTTTATCCCTTTAGGTCTGTATTTCACAAAGGTACTTGTTTTCTTTTGTCCTGTTTTGCTATTCTTAGTGGTATTAGGATATCAAAAGCTTCCTGTAGTCACTCATAAATTTCTTGAACAGCATTTATTTTTGTCTAGATCTGTATTGGATGCTAGTTGTGTTTCTAAGTATTCAAAATTAAGTTTGTTCCACGGTTGATAGGTAGATGCATGTAAGATAGTCTTACGTGTGTTGCTTTGTGGTGTTTTGTGTTGGAAAGCAAGCAAATGGTGGTCTGACCATGTGACTGGAGTAATCCTTTGCAAGGTAGCCAGTTCTGTATTTGCAAAAATGACATCAAGGATTTGCTCAGCGATGTGTGTGGGTTTGTGGATGATCTGATTTAGGTTCAGTTTGTCTAGGCCCGTGATGTTAGTTTTTGGATGGGGCATGTTGGGTTTGTCAAGCCAAATGTTTAGGTCACCAAGAACGCATAAATTGGGGTGTAGTGTTATAAGGTTTGAAACTCTGTCTAGAAATGTGTATGGAAATGTTGCATTGCTAGGGGGTGGCCTGGAAAGGAGAAGGAAATTATAGGAGAAAGTTGGTGTAGGTTTGTATCTGGTGATGAGGGCCTCACAACTTTGTATGGAGACATTGTCACTTTCGGTGAGATTTATTGTTTGGTTGAATATAACAGCTAGTCCACCTCCTCTTTTGCCTCTATGATTTGGTGTGACAGTTTGATAGCCTGGAGGAATGGCCGATACTGGGACCATGTCATCTCCCAACCATGGTTCAGTTTTGAAGAGTAAGTCAGGTTGTGTGTCAGTGAGTAGGTCGTTGTGATGCTTGTTTTTAGAGAGTGATCAAGCATTTATTAGTAGGCAGTTTAGAGATTGTGGGCCTCATTACAACATTGGTGGTATTGACTGCATACCGCCACGACAATTGCCGCCAACATACCGCCGCCTTGGCTACCAGCCATCTATGTGTATCATGACCGCCAGTGGTATTCCGCCAGAATGCTGGCAGAACACCGGTGGTGGATGGCGGTAAGGCGGCGCTGTTGACAGCAGCACCGCCACGCCAGCAAAACACCGCTGACCGTATCATGAGCAGTGATGCGGCCTGGTAGTGTTTTGCTGGTGGATGCTGCTGCTGACAGCAGCGCCGCGGACCGTCTCCAGCCGGAGAACGCCCTACAAGCAGGTAAGTCGGGTTCTCCGATCGGAGAGGGGGTGGGAGGTGTTGTATGTATGTGGGGGTGTGTGTGTGTATGCTTTGGTATGCGTGCATGCGGGTGTGAGTCGCGTTGGATGCATGTGTGAATGAGTGATTGTGAGTGTTGTGTCGGACAAGCTATGTTGGTGTGTGTTGCGGTGAGTGGGTATGTATGTGTGCATGCGTGGGTTGCGGTGGGTATGCGTGTGTGCATGTGTGTGTATGGGAGGGCGTGTGGGTGTGTATATGTGCAGGGGGCAGGAGAGGGAGGGGAAGGGTGAGGGAGGACTCTGGGGAGGTAGGTGGGGGAGACCCCTATCAGTGCCAGGGAAGGGATTCCCTAGCACTGATAGTACCTCCTGCCATGGTTTACGTGGCAGTAAGTTTGGCACGAAAACTATGGCGGTAGGCCGGTTCGTAAGTGGGATTGTGACCAAGGCCGAAGTCTCCAGCCCAGCGGCCGTTACCACCCTGGTGGTCGGTGTGTTAAAGTGGCTGTCTTGGATGGCGGTAACCGCCAGGGTCCAAATCCCTTTTTTTTTACTGCTGGCCTGTTGGAGGTATTACCGCCGCTTTAACACCGAGCGCCAGGGTTGTACTGAGGGCCTGTGTTTTGGTGGTTGTATGACTTTGTTTTATGGAAGAGCAAGCAGTATTTTTGTGAACTTGTAGCAGATGTATCATTAATGCTGGTATTAGCATTAATGATACATTATAACTAATTGTGTTGTTTTTCTGTATAATATTCCTCATCCAACAGGCTTAGAAGGCATTTTGATGTGTCTGTAGGTAGTGGAGATGGTGGTTGAGAGTGAGTTGGTGACCTGTCTTTTTTTTGTAAGGTATCCTTGTTATGTAATAGACATGGAGATGCAAAGTTATAAAGAGTAGCATGTTGTTTATATTGCTTGCACCTATTTAGGGTGGCAGGTGTATGGGTTGGGGTAGTGGTGGAGCATGTGGGTCATATTCTAAGGCTTACAATCATACAATGGATGAGTGGTGGGTGAATGGGAGTTGTTGCATTTGTGTATTTGTGTTAGGTGCAGAAGGAAAATTTGGGAGTAAAGATGTTTCAGAATGTGTAATATTTGTGAAGGCAGGGAGTTGAGAGTGGGTGTATGTTTCTAATTAGAGACACTATGTATTATGAAATTGGATCTGTGAGAGATTTTGATGTGCTGGTGTGTGTTATGCTTTGTTTTGTGGGGTACTGAGAGAAGGTATTGATGTAATAGAAAGTAGATATTTGATGTTGGTAGTTCGAAGTTGTATGGTAAAGGGGGTGGTGATGTGTTTTTGAAAATAATTTAAGTGGTGCGTGAGTGGAGATGGACAATACTTATGAGTGTTTGTGTTAGATTTGATATCTGGAAGAGTTAATATGTGTGGTGGATTGGAGTGTAAGGATTTTTTAGTTGAGTGTTTTTGGTAAAAAGGGGAAGGTATTGGTGGATAATTTGATTGAGGGTTGAATATAGGTTTGGTGGTGACAGGAAGGGGTCTGTTAGGAGCAAGTAGGGGGTAGAGCTAGTGTTTTGTAAACAGATTTTATTGGTTTTTGCATATCAATACAGTATGATCCACAGAAATGATTTAGGGAATTTTATCAACATGCATCCATCCAGCATCTATTTGCATCTGCCTCAGCAAATGATTCTCCCCACTTCATACACCCATCCTCCCACACCTACAGTCACATCCATGTGTCCCTAAACAATTTAGTTGTGTCCCAATTGGAAATGTCCAGTGTCAAAAAGTAGTTGGTGGTTTGCAATCAGAGTTTGTAATCTCAAAGCAGCTCTGAACCTTAGTAACAACAGTGATCAGGCATTTCAGCATCTCCCTAACCATGTCCAAAGAACCTTGTCCGTGTCAAGCTTCTTGGTAGCAGCACCGCATTCTCATATCCTTGCTACTTCTCAATATTTCTGCGCCATGTGTCTACTCCAGGCCCCCCAGCAACTTTCTGATTCCTAGTGATTTCCCTTTTTGCTAGGATGAAGGTCAAGTCCTAGAACTTACTTGTAGCTTTGTTCTTAGCAGTATGTGGGAACCAACTAAATAGGCAGTCTCCTAGTGTGCAGGGGACCTCCTTTGATGTAATATATCTCCAACAATATTCATGATTCTTCCACAATACTCTGTAAGCAATGGACAACTCCACTTCATATGGAGAAACTTTACCCCCTCTTCCCCACACTTTTGGCATGCTGCCCCCACTATGTGGAAGTGTATGTTGAGTTTTCCGGGTGTGAGGTATGCCCTATGTAATACATGGAAGTTAGTTACCTTAAAATGAGCATTGTTTGAAACTCTGGGGGTTCTGTCCAATATAGTCTCCCAATCACCATCATATATAGGGATTCCTAAATCGTCCTCCCATCTGACCTACAGTGTGTTAAGGTGCTTATGTATGTCTCCTCGTAATGCTGTGTACAAGCAGATGACTGCCTTGTAAGTGCCCGAGGTGGTAGCTATGTGCTGACAGCTCCTATGGTTAGGGTGTTCAGTGAGGCTAACCTTCCAGTGTCTACTTATCGCAGTCATCATTGCTTCTTGTAATGAGTGACCCTTAGGTAAGTCAAATGACACTTTAAACTCCTCAAATGGAAAGAGCACCACTTCTTGGTAGAAGTCCCCCACCCTATTAGCTCCGCTTCTGTCCACTCTTTGAGGCCTCTCAAACTCCCATGTGGCAATATATCCAACATAGTTAAAGGCATGTCGGGCAAGGGCAAGTATGGCCTTCTCACCCGAGCTTACTAAACATCTACTTCAACTGTTCTACAAAACTTGAAATTCGTGGTATCATTCCCATATGGGTATCACAGCCTCAGCAGTACTCTGATCAGTTGGTGGAGTTCAGGTACATGGTTTGTCATCTTGCATCCCACTGTTTGTCTGCCTGCCGTTCACTGCATTAGCCATTGCAGCTGTGCAGCGAGGTTGTTGAATTCAAAATCGGGCACAGGTATACCCCCCTCTGCTACAGATCGTTGCACCGTGGTTAAGGCCACCCGTCTGTGGCTTGACCACTAAATAAAATCGTTAAGAAGTGAATCAAGTTTTTTTAATAATGCTTGGGGAATCCACACAGGCAGTGTCACAGAAAAAAGGGCAATCGGAGGAGTGCTACCATTTTAATCATTGCCCCCTGTCCTGCCACTGAGAGGGGAAGTGTCTTCCAAACATCTGTGTTAGCTCTAACTGCTCTCATCCTCCCAATATTCCTGTCTAGCAACTCTGATGCAGCATGATATATGTTTACTCCCAAATATGATAGGAACCTAGATTCCCACTGCAGTAAATCTAGCCCCACTGAAAGATCTCGATTAGTACTCATCTGGAGCAAGCACGACTTCTGCCAATTGACCCTGAGCCTGGAGAAGGAACACATTTTCTCCAGTAATCTTCTTGCACCTTCCAGATTCTTTGCCATATTATTTAGGAATATTAAGAGGTCATCCGCATATAGGGTGATGTGATGGTTATTCCCCAAGATCTCTATCCCCTAGTAGCTGCCAAGGCAAAGAGCAACATGGGGAGGAGGCAACCCTGCAGAGTCCACCAGCCCACCCTGTCTCTCAGAGATATATCGGCCAGTGCGGACTTTAGCCATGAAGTCAGTGTATGGTAATCGAACCCAGGCTAGAAACTCCCTGATATCGTGTTCTGCTTGGTATAGGGTTGAGTAGTAAGCACAGAATAGGGATTGTTGTTGTTCCGAACGACTTAGTCTTCACCTCTCTAGTGCTCTCATTTCATACTCCGCCGTCATAATATCAGTCAGTAGAGTGATACTCTATGACTCAGATAAGCACCTTCACCTGAGCACTGCTTTAAACGTGTCCCATTCCACCATGGGGTAGGCAGCAGAGTCAGTGTTGTCGTCACAGTACTGCTGATGTATTCCCCAATAGTGTCACTAAGGAGTGGGTCCTCTAAAGACTTGGGATTTAGTCACCATGTCGGTATGCAGGGCCTAAGTCGTTCCGACTGCAGGTGTAGTAGGACCGGTTTATGGTCTGATATAGTTCTAGTGAGGTACTCAATATCATTATTCAGACCATGTATATTTGGGGTGCAAGGAAACATGTCTAAATGCATGTGATGTTCCGGGAGACCTGTGAAAAAGAGTATTGTCTCATTCTCTTGTTAACGGGTGTGTCCAATGCCATGTGTCAATCAGTACACATTGCTTCTGTCAGTCTGAAAAGAATCAGCCATTCTAGTAGTCGAGGAGTACCGCACTGGAGGTGAGAGTGATCTAGTTCTGGATTTGCCACGCAATTGTAATCCCCTCCCATAAAGTCTATTTGTACCTGGTAAGAGGCTAAGGACTGTAACTCTGCAAAGAACATTCCCGGGTCTACATTTGGGACATGTATGTAGATAAGTGCAATATCACGTCCTTTGAGGTGGCCCAACCCAACTAAAGATCTACCCTCTGCGTCAATGAGATCGCCAGTGTTTTAAAAGGAACCCCTGTTCATATCCATATTAATGTCCCCCTTGCATAGGCTGAGTAGGTAGTATAGTAGGCCTTCCGTCTCCATCTCCTCTTAAGTGCTGCCCCTTCCTTGGCCATGAGCTGTGTTTCCTGTAGTAGTGCCATTTAAATCCACTTTCTATTAAAGTGTGAGAACACCTCGTACTATTTAGTCATTGTGTGCACCCCCCTGGTATTCTAGGAGAGGATACGGTAAGTCATGGGGACTGTCATTCCTTTGGTCTACAAGCATAGATTATGAACCACCACTAGAGTTCAACCCCACATGAATTCCCATATGTCCAATGACAGAACATAGCACAATTCACCCAAAGGATGTTACTGTAGTACATTCCTCCAAAAAACAGCAGCCAACTCAAGTCCCAATCCCCAGGACAAGTAGGCAACAATCCCCCACCCAAACTCACAGGCAAACCATAAACACTTGCAGGAGAACCCACTCAAACATGGAACAGTAGTAGAGGTGTGGCAGTCCAGGGCATCCCGCCAGGTTCCCACCCCCCAGCAGTAGGCTACTGAAAAGGCTCTAGGCACTGGATGTCATTATGTCCTCCCCAATATTCCCTCAGTCCCCCACATTACCAGCAACTCCAACATTAGGCTTAATACTCACTGTGTTACTTTGGCTTCATATTATTTAGTTTGAAGTTCCAGGCCTTATTTTAAGAGGTTCTTCATTGAAGACCCCAGATGAGCTGGATCTAGGATCAGAATCCGAGTCCCGGGCCCTGACGTCACCCACCGAGGATACATGGCTCACTCTGCTGCTGCTCATCGTTGCCGCCACAGCCCTCTGCTGCTCCTGGTGGACCTCATCCCTGGGAGGGACCACTCTGGGACCACTGGCAGCCCTGAACCTATATCTGTTCCTGTTCATTTGTCTGCATGAAAGCTTTGCTCCTGAGTCCAAATGTTGGTGCTGATCAATCCATTCCCATACATCTTGTGGAGTTCTGAAGAACTGCACCCCGTCTGGGGTCACTAACACGGAGCCTAGCAGGAAATATCATGGCATATGACAGACCCATGTGACAGAGGTACTTTTTCACCTACGGGAACGCAGTACGCTGACTCTGCACATCCCTGGTAAAGTCTAGGAAGATCATCACTTTTCCACTCTAAGTTCCAGAATATGGTCACAGTCTTTGTAGTACAGCAATCTGGGGACCACTGGTCGTGGATGCGCTCCGGGCTGCGGTGGTTTTCGCATGTACTCTATGCGCCCTCTCCAGTGCATAAAACAAGACCCTCTGGTGCCACTTCCTCTTTCAGCCAGCATTTGAGGTAGTCCACCATACTATTCCTTTCAACACACTCTGGCAGGCCAATGACTTAAGCGTTGTTGCACTTTGACCTGTTTTCTGCATCTTCTGCCCTTATTTCCAGGGTGCACAGTTTTCCCTCCAATTTCATCAGTCCCTGTTTTGTGGAAGCCAGATCAGTGGGGGTCTTTGCTAATTCTCTTTCCGCCATGGTGACTCGCTCCACCAGACCACCATGGTCATCTTTCATTACTCCCATATCTGCAACTGTGAAGTTGACCTTCACCTCCAGGAAATCTCTGGAAGTGGTTGTGGCTTACAAAAGGTCTTGGAGGGTAGGGCCTTTCCAAACGTTTGACTGTGGATCAGTAGTGCTTTCCCCTGGTACACAGTCTTCAATCTCTCCCATGAACATGTCCCCTGTGTCAGGGTCTTTTTTAAATGACACCTTCCCCATGATTATGTTACTCTGACACTGGGTGGCAAGAGTGCGGTTGACCAGCACAAGAGCAGGAAAACCACACTGATTCAGATGGTCAGCCAGCGAAACCCTTGTGAAGAAGTCCCCAGTGCAACAGGTGGAATCAGTGGTGAGAGGCTTGCAGTGCCTCGTGTGAAAGGCAGTGTGTCCCCCCACAACTACAGTAGGTAGCCCTCAAAGGTTCATTTCTCAATGGGGCAAGAAAGTGCTGGCTGGGGTGAGCTTTCAGGTGGAGTACTTCTTGCAGTTTTGAGCTCAGGCTAAGGGCCCCAGCAGCATCCATGATCACCAGTGATGTGGCAATAAGTAGCACCCCTGCTCAAGCAGATGACAAAGATGTTGCACCCCATGCATCCAAAGTATGTTCTCCACTGGGGGTCCTCGATTATTTAATTCTCTACAAAAAGTCAGTGTTGGACTTGGCCCATTTTGCAGGGTCATCCCTAAACATTTTTCCTCCTTCCTCCTATAACCTGTTATTGTTAGCTTTAGGACTTTAGGCACTTTACCACTGCTAACCAGTTCTAAAGTACATATGCTCTCTGTCTAAATTGTATTGGTGATTGGTTTTCCATAATTTGCACATTTAATTTACTGGCAATTTATGTGCAGAGGACCTGTAAATCAAATGCTACTAGTGGGTCTGCAGTACTGATTGTGTCACCCAACATGAATAGCCCTATAAACATGTCTCAGACCTGCCACTGCACTGCCTCTGTGTGTGCAGTTTTGCACTGCCAATTTGACCTGTCAAGGGTACCCAATTGCCAGGCCCAAACCGTCACTTTTACTACATGTAAGTCACCCTAAGGTAGGCCCTCAGTAGCCCCATGGGGAACGTGCAGTGTATTTAAAAGGTAGGACATGTACTGGTATGTTTTGCTCCCTCCCTGACTTTAATGAAATGGGGAGCCAGTGGTGATCGTATCAGCAGGGGTGCACCCTCAAAGAGGCTTCTGTCACCATGATGGGCCAAGCTGTTGAGGAGGGGGCGGCCCGAGTCCAAGTAATGTGGGCACTAACCTCCTTTCTAGGCCTCTGTATCATTTCTGGTAAGTCTCCTTAGGCAAACTGCAGTCAGGGCAGGTTAGTCTGTGCAGCAAGGGAAGCCTGGTTGTACCCCCAGTACGCTGATCCTTTGCCGCTGGGTTGCCCAGTAGTCATTGCGCCCACCAGCCTAGGGCTCCTTGAGTCTACTTACAGGTTCAGCAGGGGTCTCACCTGTAAGGAGCCAGCCCTCAGGCACCTTGTTCCTCTAGACGTTCAATGCTCTGGGGCCCACCTCACAGCTAAATGTGGCCCTCGTCAGCCATCTTGAGGGCTGTGTGCACTTCCAAAACTGTCAGCCATTCAGTGCCTCAGCTGAGCATTGTTCAACTGCCCTGGCTCAGTGCACAGTGCAGGGGAATAAAGAGGTGCCCACCAGGCCCTTAGTATCTGCAGGAAGTCATTGGATGGGGTTCTCCAGCAGGAGCACTTCCAGTATGTGTCCTACTCCATTGATGCTTAGCCATGCCCCCACCGTAGAGCTGGTGTTTTTTATGAACCGGAATCGGTGTCTGGATGGATTAAAGTTATGTATAATGTGGCTTTGTGTTGTGTTGGTGATGAGGTGATGCTTGGATTTGTTAGTGGTATAGGACAGAGTGGTGTTTTGTGTGAAAGTACTATTGTATGGTAGTTAGATTAGAAGGGTGTATACGTGTGGTTTCTGGAGCTTTGTAGTGTTTGTTGAGACATTGAAATATAGATAGGATTTGCTCATAGTAAATGAGTAGCTTGCATTTGTTGGGAGTGTGTTATGGTTGAGGGTCTTGATTAGTTAAGGTGGCAGGTGATGAATGGCAAAAAGGGCAGCATTTCTGGCCCTAGGCCTGACCTGGCACAAACAGGGCCCAAACAGGCAACTGCCCTTGTCCTCTCCTCCCTTAGCCTCAATGCCCGGGCTGAGATGCCCTGAGCCCTAAGGCTAAATTGCCCTGGTCAGGTGAGTAATAGTGATAATTAGCCAAGAAGAAGCTGAGAAAAAGGAACAATAATAAAACACATCTGGCTCACTGTGATAGAGCATGTGTTGCAGAGTGTTGTAAGACTGCCACTTTCACTTTTGATCACTATCCAACTGGGCAGCCTCTTCTTATGCGGCTTCATATCATAACCCTGATTCCTTGACTAGAGATGATGTCTGTGCACCAATACGTTATACAGGGGGCCATCAAGGTGTCATGTTTAAGGCTTGTCAGAGGTATCAGTGAGTTCACTCTAGAGGCTTGCTATTGGATGTTTGTGATGTCCCCTGTATTCTTCAGCTTCGAAGGCAGCACCTTCAGCTTTCACCCATTTACAGCCCTCAACCCTCCAATAACAGTGGGGGGTCATCAGGGGACTTCCAGTGCCTCACTATGGCCCAATGAGCCAGGACCAAGCTGAGGTCCATACACCTGGCAGACACCATCTTTGACCGCCGGCGAGAATACAGCCCCAGCAAGCCAGTCTCTAAAGTTAATGCAGTGAGTGTTATATTTGTGTTCCCCAACTCTGCCACAACATCTCTCCAAAACCCAATCACTGACATGCATGTCAATGTCATATGTAAAAAGTCTGCATCCAGCATGTGACATCCAAGAAATACATTATCAGTTGTCATGAACATGGTATTCAACCTGTGAAGTGTAAGATGCGTAGTGTGCAGGTAATTGAATTGTGAATGTATCTAGGGTTGAAGCCACATGGGGATGTGTCTGAATGTGCTCCCACTCATTGTCCTACAGGTCTTGACCTACTGTGCCCCCTAATATGTCCTCTGCTTCATCAGAGGGGCGGCAGACATCACCTGGAAGGACTTATAGAACCAAGATATAAGTTTGCGTCTGCCTCCAAAGGTTAAGAGGAAAGGTAGAATGTCATGGATTATAGGTTTGGTGCAGCTGCCTTTCAACAGAACCTCCAGGAAGCTTATCAATGCCCCATAGGTCAGGTGCTGCAACTCAGGAAGTCAATCATCTCCAGTCAGAGATATAACTTTCTCACTCAACCCTCAATACAGCAGTCACCCACTGTAAGGGTCCCGCAGTTGTCCATTCATGCATACTTCATGCACTAAAATAACCTCCATGTGCCATTGGGAGGCCCAGGAAGGGTATTGCTTGCTTGTACAGTAGGTTTGGCGGTGTCCTTCGATGCATCTTTTGCCAGCATGGAAGAGAAATTACTGACAGTTTAGTGGGTTTTGGCTCTCACTTCCTGATGCCTAGCAGCAGGGCAAGAAAAGCCCCCTCCCATCACCTGTCGCTCATCTCCCCCAACCTACTTAAGCCATGGCCATCCAACCGTGGTGCTATCCACTGAAGCTGTGGTCTAGATAATATAACTCAAAATCCGGAGCATCAAGGCCTCCCAGAGCAATAGGGTACCCCAGGGTTGTCAGCAGCAATCTATGTCCGCCCCCATCTCATAATATATTCTGATAAATGTGTTCACAATCCTAAAGCAAGTGTGCAGGCTCTAGATGGGAAGGTTCATGAAGTGGTAAAGCTTTTGAGGAAGCACAGCCTTTATAGACAAGGCAATCCTCTCCATGAATTGCCAATTGCAGATTAGGCCAGAAATATATGCTGCCCTGAAAGGCTCACAAGATGCCCCCCAGATTTTCTTCCCAAACCTCTGCCACTTTATGGTAAACCTACACCCCAAGGTACTTAAAGATTGTCAGTTCCTAGAAGAATCATGCTTCAGCCTCCGCTTATGGAATAGACTGGGAATGCAGCATCAGTGGGAATGCATAGAATTTGGACCAGTTTGTGTAAGGGCCCCACACCCTACCCAAGAGTGTCACACAGCATGGCAAGCCAGTGTATGCTGCTTGTAAATACAGCAGTATATCATCAGCATAAAGTGATATGCAATGCTCCCCTTCCTGACCAAACTATCCAAGTGGACGGCTCCAAGGCCAGTGCGAACAGCCTTGGCTTGTTCCCCTGTATACTCTGAGGAGCCCCTGAAATAATGATTTGTCAGGACCCCAGCCCGCACTTCTGCATAAAAGAGCGGCACCCACTTTCCCACTCACTATCGGGGACAAAACCACGGGGTTGGGATGGGCCGTGGATCCAACTCACCAATGATGCGAAACAACTGCCTAATTTTTAGGTACGTATTTCTCGTGGGTTAAACTTGTGTTGGTCTGGATGAACAAGGGCCTGCAGGTGAGGCTCAAGAAAGTCAGCTAAGATCTTACGAAGAATCTTATAGTCCAGATTCAGCATGGACAGAAGTCTGTAGAAGGAAAGAATGATCCAGCAACTCTCCTCCTGGTTTGGGGATGGAGGCTATCAACACCTTGCAAGGTGGTGCTGGGAATGTCCCCTTTGCATAGGCCTCCTGGTACACAGCAGGGCAGGATCAAATAGCTGATAGAACTTGCTGGAGTCTATAATTACCGGGTGACTTGCTGCTCATCAGGGCCTTCAAGTGCAGCTTTTATCTCATTCTCAGTAATGGGCCTGTTTAATGTTTTCCTAGCTGCCCCAGGCAACTGGGGTAGGCCTACCCTGTACAAGAAAGTGATTTCTTGGTCTATAGCGTGTGTGCAGAGCAGATAAATTTGTGTAATAACGGGTAAACTCTTCATGTATCTCAACTTGAGTGCCCACTATGTCACCCGCAGAGGTTCTAATGTTCATGACAGGAGGTGATTTGTTGCCCTCCCCTGTTAGCCAGACTAACAGCCTTCCCATTCTCCCCTCTCAGTGATAATAGCGCAGCATATTCCTGATAGGAGCAGGTGTGGTCTTGTTTTCAGAGCCTCCTCAACAGACTCCTGCCTCTGCGCTCTCTTCTCCAACTTGCGTAATGGAACCCTCTATCGTAGTGATTTCAGCTTCAAGTATTTTACGTATCCCTACTGCCTGTCCTATGTAATGTCCTCTTATCACTACCTTAAAAACCAGTCAGTGCTTGTTGCAGTAAACTATGTGTGTATGATATCACCCAGCAGGTCTCTGAATATTGGGTCCTTCAAGAGTCACACTGGAACCTTTCAGGTTGGTATGGGGGATGTTCATGACCCCACAGTAGAGATAGCAAAAGCAATCGTTTTCCCTTTGTGACTTCCTAGTTAGAACTTAGGGCCTGATTTAGTGTTTGGTGGATGGGTTATTCCGTCATAAACGTGACAGATATCCCATCCACTGTATTATGATGTCCATAGCATATAATGGAGCTGTAAAATGGCAGGTCGGATATCCGTCACATTAGTGATGGAGTAACCCCATCTGCCAAACTCTAAATCAGGCCCCTAGTTTCCTCAGGAGAAGCATTTTTTGATTTGCTGATAACTTTGGTGCTATTTGACACATCTTCGTGAAATGTTCAAAACTAGTTTGCCACTCTGTTCAGGAGTGATGTGGAAAGTGTCTAGGGGATTCATTATGCGGGGGTAAGGAAAAGGGTGGTCCCAATTTGTGTTTTCCCAATGCAATTTCCCATGGGGATTTTAGACACGACTACAGCTTGAACCGCTGAACAGAATTCCACCAAATTTGGCAGAAGGCTAGATCTTGGTCCAAAAAGTGTGCTTTTTGTGATTGGTGTAAATCCATTCAGTAGTTTTGAAGCTATTAAAGGAAAGGTAAATACAGATATCTGGAGACGCAGATCATTCGCTGATCTGAAGCCCAATGAGGAAAAAACCTCTCACACACCATATCCTCACTGCGCAATGCTGTGCACAGCTTGGGATTGGGTGCATGTAGAAGGGTTGGCCGCAGGACCTGGCTGCAGGAGACGCCCTGCAGCCATCACCTAATGCACGTGGCCAAAGACTGTAAGCATGCGGTGGTTGTATTAATGTGCTTTATTTATATATATCTTTACATAAAAAAAAAAAAATAACATAGAAATTCACTGATGAAACCAAAGTTTACATGGACGTTATAGTTACGTTCACGATTTACCCACCCAAATCCATAAAAATTCAGCAGTTATAGTTATACTTATCTGGAGAAACTATAACTTGTGCCATTAGGTAACTTTATTCCACATGTTATAGTTTCTTAACATAAGTATAACTATAACTGCTGAATTTCTATGGTTTTGTGTGGGTAAACCCTGAACCTAACTATAACGTCCTTGTAACCTTTGTGTTTTTTTCAGTGATTATTATTATGTATAACCTACACTTAACCTATAAATGTATTTTGACTTATTAATTGATATTACAGCGTTTCAATTCAATTAAATATAATCACATTTAAATATATGCAATTAATTTAAATGTATATAACTTTATAACCTAACCCTAATCTATTTTGTAAATGTAATAAACTGCTAAAGAAATAGATTGTTTGGAGTAACATATTCCTGTTCAAGCTTTTTTATTTAATTTGTTTAATAATTTACATTAATAATCTGATCTTTAATTTCTTATATATTTTTATTTAATATATGCGTTTTAATCTAGTCTGTTTCAAGGAGGATTCCTTCCATACCCATTTTTTTTATTTATTTGTTATATTACATTTATTGTGTTTTGTTTTTATTTCATAATAATTGAACTCATAACTTTTCTTCCCACATTGTTTTAATTAAATTACCTTGATTTAACGTTTTAATATTTGCATATCATATTAATATATCTGGGGTGAAGTGTAAACACTAAGGTGGTCATTCTGACCCTGGCGGTCTTTGACCGCCAGGGCGGAGGACCGCGGGAGCACCACCGACAGGCCGGCGGTGCTCCAATGGGGATTCCGACCGCGGCGGTAAAGCCGCGGTCGGACCGGCACCACTGGCGGGGTCCCGCCAGTGTACCGCGGCCCCATTGAATCCTCCGCGGCGGCGCAGCTTGCTGCACCGCCGCGGGGATTCCGACCCCCCCTACCGCCATCCAGATCCCGGCGGTCGGACCGCCGAGATCCGGATGGCGGTAGGGGGGGTCGCGGGGCCCCTGGGGGCCCCTGCAGTGCCCATGCCACTGGCATGGGCATTGCAGGGGCCCCCGTAAGAGGGCCCCTACATGTATTTCACTGTCTGCTGCGCAGACAGTGAAATACGCGACGGGTGCAACTGCACCCGTCGCACAGCTTCCACTCCGCCGGCTCGATTCCGAGCCGGCTTCATCGTGGAAGCCTCTTTCCCGCTGGGCTGGCTGGCGGTCTGAAGGCGACCGCCCGCCAGCCCAGCGGGAAAGTCAGAATTACCGCCGCGGTCTTTCGACCGCGGAACGGTAACCTGACGGCGGGACTTTGGCGGGCGGCCTCCGCCGCCCGCCAAGGTCAGAATGAGGGCCTAAGTCTCCCTTATTATTTAGTTTAATAATTTTAATAATTTAATAAATGTAATTGTTTACCTATAAATCAGACCCCAAAACATTTCCTAGGTCAATGTAGGGTTCAGGTGATTAAGTGTCAGGCAAGGTAGTGGAGGAGATGAAACAGTTGGGTGATAAAATGGATGCGATGTAGCCGTGTATTACTGTTCTTTGCATGAGTTGTCACACCCATACACTTTTCTTCACATTCTCGAGTGCATACTTTATCCCCTTCCGACGACTGAGTAGTGTTAGTGGCCACAGCTTCTCTTTGGGAACTTATGACTTGGAACTAAATGGTTAGTTTTGTGTATCAGTGCTATTGATCATGGTCCTTGGTCAAAGAGATCTATTGATGCCCGTGTTCATCACAGGCTGGATTTCTAGATCAATGGAAGAAAATCCAACTATCCATTTTGTAACTATCTATATCTTTTAATTAATATCTAGAGAACGACCTGTCAAACAAAGAAACTTAACATTTCAATCCACAGCATTTTGAAAAAAACAAAACTGAAGAAATTTAAAAATTCAGTTGTGAAATCTACTATAGTACTAGGCAAAACAATGGCACTTCACAGTGAAGTCTTATTCAGAATTTAAAAGTGTCTATGTGAAACACAAGTACCAATGACTTTGAGAATATAGATTAACTGACCACTAACACAGCCTTGGAGAGCATGCTGCACTTAAGGAAACGCTTAGAGTGACTAATGGCTCTTTGTGGAAGTTTTAGAAATAAACTGCTAGGTATCTGTTTAGTTTATGTCCTCAGGCATCGAAATTTATTGTCTTTTAAAGCCTTCTGCTTTATGTTCCAGTTTCTTGTTGACTGTTGCATTCTCATAGTATGATGTGTACTGCAAGTGTTTCAGATAAGCCCTCCGCTCCTATTCATGAACCATTACTGGGAATTGTTCCATATACAGTCCAGGCTCGTGTGTGCCAAGGAGATGATCCACAGCGCAGCATGCACTCTGAATGAATCACTGAAGAGCAAATAACAGACACACACTTGTCGGCACATGACCATTCTCCCATCACACAGATCGTTAAACAGGCAGGGACTCCTATAATGTTTGGCTATATTAAAAATGTAATGATTATAACATGGTTCTGGTCAGTCTGAAGGTCTCTGAACTAGAGAATGCAATTGCCCATTCCTTGTAGTCTCTTTGTTGTTTGCATGTGCATGTTGAAGGTCACAATCTTTTTATGTGAAGGCAGAAAGGTAGGCCATCTTGGGTACACAGAACCCAGCTGCTGGCAAATATGATAAAATAAAACTGGATAACAATGTCCTATGTACAGTACAAATGTTTTGTCCTGTATGTATATATATTGGTATACTTCTGTTCAAACTCTATAAGCTGGACTCTTTTCTAAACCCACCATGTCTCTCTGTTTCCCATCTTGGCTCATCATACACGTCACCTCCTTTTTCAGCTTTAGCTGTCTTTCAGAAAACCTGTCCTTTCCCAGACATAACATATACTTAGAGTGGGCTTGGGGTCAACCCCCTATGCATGATTGGATGGCTTTGTTATATATAAGTGTTTGTTTTTTGTTTGATGATTTCCCCATTAGTTTTCTGTAAGAAGGCATTTTGGTCTCATAGTGATATTGTGCATTCAACACTCCATGGAGTGAATGTGTTTTCTTACTCTCTCTTCCCCACTTGACACTGTGACCCCCCCCCGCATGTTCTCTTTTTACCCCCCCTGCACTTGCTCCCCCAAGCTCCATGTCCCACTTCATATGTTAAATATTTATATGTTTAATACAGCTATAAAGTACTACCAAGCCACTCAGTTATTTGTTTTGTCTTTTGAAAACGTGTTTTTAACCCTTAAATTACTTTGCAGAATGTCTGCCCACCATGTTAGAACAGTGAATTAAAAACAGCCGCCATTCATTATTAGATGGGAGCACATTTGCATCAAGATGCTCATGTAAGCATCAACAACCATCTTGGAATGGGTTTTCTTTAATATAAAACCCCCTTGGAAAAATGCCAGCCATGCATCAACATTTGTGTGTGTGCATGCATTATGGCACCTTTGCATGGCATGTAAATAAAAAGCATTGGCAAGCCAATAGTTGATCCTTTGAAATCGCTGACATATTGACTTTGCCCATGCCTGTTTCATCTTTGACCAATAGCAACATTTTGAATGACATCAATCAATCAATCAATCATTAAATTTATAAAGCGCGCTATGTACCCGTTAGGGTTTCGAGGCGCTTGAGGGGGAGAGGGGGGGGTAGCTGCTATCGTTCGAAGAGCCATATCTTGAGGAGTCTCCTGAAGGTGAGGAGGTCCTGGGTCTGGCGTAGTGAGGTCGGGAGTGAGTTCCAGGTCTTGGCGGCGAGGTAGGAGAAGGATGTGCCGCCAGAGGTCTTGCGCTGGATTCGGGGGACGATGGCGAGGGCAAGGTTGGCAGAGCGTAGTTGGCGTGAGGAAACGTAGAAGTTGAGTCTGGTGTTCAGGTAGGTGGGTCCGGTGTCGTGTAGTGCCTTGTGTGCGTGGGTGAGGAGTTTAAAGGTGATCCTCTTGTCCACGGGGAGCTAGTGGAGGTCCTTCAGGTGGTGGGAGATGTGACATCGGCGGGGTATGTCGAGGATCAGGCGGGCGGATGCGTTCTGGATGCGTTGAAGTCGTTTGATGTCTTTTGCTGGGATGCCTGTGTAGAGTGCGTTGCCGTAGTCGAGTCTGCTACTGACGAGGGCTTGGGTCACCATCTTTCTGGTTCCTGTTGGAATCCACTTGAAGATCCTGCGGAGCATGCGGAGGGTGTTAAAACAGGAAGAGGAGACAGCGTTGACCTGTTGGGACATGGTGAGAGCAGAGTCGAGAATGAAGCCGAGGTTTCGTGCGTGGCTGGCTGGGGTGGGTCCGAGGTTGGAGAGGTTGGTGGTCAGTGATGCGGTGTTGGCGTCATTGTTGTTCTCCAGGTGGAAGTTAAGGTCTCCCAGGAGGATGTAGTCTGAAGAGGCGAGGGCGTGGGTGCTTGCGAGGTCGGAGATGGTGTCGCTGAAGGGGGCTCTTGGTCCTGGAGGACGGTATATGAGGGTTCCTCTGAGGGTAGTGTTGGGGTCCGTGTGAATCTGGAAGTGGAGGTGTTCGGCTGTCTTGAGGGTGTCGTCCGTGTGGGTGTGGATCTTGAGGGTAGATTTGTGGGCGATGGCTATTCCTCCGCCGATTCCGTTGGTGCGATCTCTTCTGGTGATCTTGTAGCCGTCAGGGATGGCGATGGCGATGTCTGGGGCCGAGGAGTCGTTCCACCAGGTTTCGGTTAGGAAGGCTACGTCTGGGGCGGTGGTGTCAAGCAGGTCCCAGAGCTCAATGGTGTGCTTTCGTGTGGAGCGTGTGTTGAGGAGGATGCAGTGCAGGTGGTTTGTGTTGGTTGTTGCTGGCTTCGTTGTTCTGTTGCAGGTGAAGTTGCAGGTGCGGCAGGAAAAAGGTCATTTGGTGTGCTTCGGGGTGGCCCTGGTATCTCAGAAATCCCAGACAAGATGTTTAGTATGGTTGTGAGAAAGTGGTTTATAAGGTGAGATAAGTTAGTGTCCACAACAAGTAATAAAATCACTATCTTGTTAGTTTCAATCAAAGGCTTCAGTAATTGTAACTTGAGCTCACACCCTTGCTTGCAGATGTTCAACTTAACAATGTGTGTGTTTACCATGCATCCCTTTATCAAGTATTTAATACAATGTGTTGACCTTTACAGAATGTTAAATTACATTGTGGGTCCCTGGCACACATTTCTGTAGTATCTATCTATCTATCTATCTATCTATCTATCTATCTATCTATCTATCTATCTATCTATCTATCTATCTATCTATCTATCTATCAATAGATATATTTCCCCTTTGTTACTTCTAACCTCCCTATTTTAAATAATTCAATGTAACAATATTTCCTGAGGGGAAAATTCCTGTCTCTGTTATTTTCTATGAAGGGTGTTGCAGTACCAGTGTTTGGTCATATGTAGTTCTAGACTTACTGCTGTTTTTTGGTAGTAGTATATTACACTCTGAGTTTGTGAATACCAGAATGTAGTAAACTTGCTCAAAAGATAAAATTACTCAAAAGTGTAAGTTATCTGAATTAAACAACTTCCAGTTGACTGTACTGTACTTAATGGGCTGACATTGCAACAGGCATTCTCCCATTATTAAAATAGAAATATTCAGCCAGAGGACCAGTGTTTTATAAAGCTATCATTTTCAAATTGATTGCTATATTAGTTTGCAGGTGTCTGGATCATTCCTGAATGGTACCAGTTACTCAGTGTGCTATGAACTAATGCATGTGCCACCATGAAGGAAACATTAATAAAAGATGTTGGAGGTGGGGCTTGGTAGCCCAAAAGGGTAATGTAAGGACTTGAGACTCTACTCTGTTCTGCACTTTAGCCTATAAATGTGTTTGAGTGGTGGCATTCCTGGATGCCCCTGATGTCTGTCCTGCTCTCTGAGGAGTATGCCAGAGGGCAAAGACCAAAGGCAGCGCAGAGGCAGATCTCTCACCGATGGTACAGGTGGGACTGCTTAGGGAAGAGCGACACTGAAGGGGGTCATCCGGAGATGAAGGTCTGCTTCTGCCTCGTTGGAGACTGCTGTATGCTGTAAGAAGGACCAGGCTGGCAGTGACCCTGTACCTGAAGTTGAGAGGCTGTCCCAGAAGACTAAAGGAGAGTGGGGACCCGCCAATGCTACTAAACAGGCCCCTTATGACCTGCAGCATCAGCTGCACATGTGGTTGGTGCAGAGTGGGAGCCAGGCAGCTGCAGCCTGAACCTGGAGGGGTCTTGAGGCAAGTGGCACCCAATGCTTAAGTAACACAAGTAGTCCTTCTTCTCCTCTGGAAAAGCAGCACTATGCATGGGGACTAACTGGTTGTCAAGTGTGGGCCCTGTGCAGTACATTCCTTGGATTTGGCCATGCCTCCGCCCAGCGATGACTTGGGAACAACGAGAGGAGGCACTATAGAGCCCCCTCTTCCACATGAGGAGACAACACTTGGCTAACCCCAGATTTGCAAACCAAGTACTATAGTTTCTACCCAAATGGGCAGTACCATAGGATCAGTGACTGGGATGATGGACGCCCAAATGAACTAGTGGACTCCACCAGGGATACATGATGTGATTGTCCTAAGATACCACCAGTCACAAGGTGCTCAAAGGAAAATTACAATGAGCTGCCCCACCCCCTTACCAAAAGATACTGAAGAACTGCCCAGCAACTGAGGCTGTAGGAGAGAGGAAGAAAAAACTCTTAGCCTCTCCCTCTTGTGCTGAGTCAGGGTCTGCCATACTGACAAAATAGTCAAGGATAGGAGTGACGGCCGAAACACAGCACAGGCAACAATTATAAATGTTCTAGAACCTCCAGGAAGCCAGCATTGGGGGTTATTCCAACTTTGGAGGAGGTGGTAATGCGTCCCAAATGTGACGGATTTACCACCAGCCGTATTACGAGTTCCATAGGATATAATGGACTCGTAATACGGCTGGTGGTATATCCGTCACTTTACCGTCACTTTTGGGACGGATTACCACTTCCTCCAAAGTTGGAATAACCCCCATTGTCAAGAAAACGAGGAAGCAAAGTAGGCCTAGTTTAGTACTGCAGAAACGACCACCTCAGCAATTAATCTAGAGGCCATCAGAGGGTCTAAAAGAAGACAAAATCTGTGTAGTAGGGTGGAGGTGCCATTTCTTCGACAGTACCTCAGAACTTGGTTGCACGCACTACCAAGGCTGAGACCCTTATCTCGTAGCTGATTTAAAGAAAAATATTCTAGAATATTAATAGGCTTGAGAAGAGGGTTAAAAGTGGGTTGGTCTTACAAAGTGCTAAGAAATGGGCTCCTACCATCCTGCTGTTACAGGAGATGCATCTACTGGATACAAATGGCCAATTCCCATGAAGACGCAGGTATTATAGGGTGTTTCAGAAAAGGCTCCAGTGGGGCCACCATACTTCTTCACACATCTTTCCTTTTTGTTGTTACTGAAACCTATCATGACTTCCTCTGGCAGTGGGTTATGCTTTCTGTGCTGTTGGAGGGTAGGCTCTGGACCATTGATACTGTATATATTCTGCCTACAATGATAGAGGACACCATACTGGGGTCTCTAACCTCTTAGTTAGGGTCCAATCGGGATGAACAATCCTGTAGGAGACTTTAAATCAATAATATTTTACTGATCTTATCCTAACTACACAGAGTCATCCACTCACATCAGCTACTGGACCACCGTGATGGCTGGTAAGTAATGCAACCACAGGATAAAAATGCATCCACTTCTAATACACCAGAACCAAACCAGACTAGATTACCTTTTTGTGTCCACAGAGGATCTTACAGGCATCAGTGGTTTCCTTGTTTTGTTGAGATTCCATTCAGATAATTTTCCGGTAGAGTTGGAAATAGGGCAATTGGAGCAGGGAGAAAGGGTCACTAGATGTCAATAATATCTTTCGTACGAGAAATTTAATGAATTTCTAATGGAGGAAATTGAGCACATTTTAATATCTACAAGGAATCTCTCTCACCCGACTATGTACTATGGAAATTTCTGAAAGCAGTGATTAGAAGGGAAATAATATTGTACATGACAAAACAGACAAAAGAAAGGATGGCCAAATGTCTCGCGTTAGAGGGTCAGTTTTCTGAATTGAAAGAAAAGATTACCCAATCCTGAGCAAAAATGCTTTTTGATGACTGGAAGAAGCTAGGATTTGCTGAAACACAAACTACTATATTCTGTGTGTGTAGCTTCCAGAATGCAGGGGATTAAAATGACAAGTTGGTTTATAGGCTCAATGGCAGTGAAGCTAACTCTAGGGTCATTCCATATATATGGGACCCAGGACTGAGGGTGACATCCAATACCCAGGAAATTAACATGACTTTGCCTAATATTATAGCAGTCAATATACACATCATAGAGAACTTTGGAATAAAGAAACCTGTTTAAATTGCAGAAGTAAACCGAGATACCTTATTCACCCATATTACAGAGGAATAGATCTCACCTGCTATGAATGAAATGCCCCAGGGAAATATAGAAGGTCTGAACAGATTTCTGCTTGAATTTTTGAATCGCTGCATCCAGGTTAGTCCCTTTGTTGGGGGCTGGTTATTAGTAGAGGTAAGTACACACTTATCACTAGTGTTAGTGCCCCGAGACATTAGCCCCTGGTAGTTTGCCAACAAGCAGGCAGGCTTAACATAAGAGACAGGTATGTAAAGCATTTGAATACATCAGTACAGTAAATAAGTAAGACACAACACACAATAAAAATCCCACACCAATTTATAAAAACAGTAAACATTTGTATCTTTAAAATGTCACCAAAATGACAAACATCCAATATAGGGAACCAGAGAAAATAGTTTTTAAAGATTAAAAGTAAAAGTAGTGCTTAGAAGCAAATAGTGCTCAAAGGGTTAAAAAAAGGTTACAATGGCGAGGGACACAGTCAAGAGTTTTAGACACCTGCAATGTAACACTTTTACATTTACTTCCAGAACAGTTTCTTCATGCAGGCAATTGGTCCACAACCCCAAACCAGGGTTCCAGAATCTCTGATTTGCTCCTTGGGATATTGGGACTACAATTTCTACAATGTGCCTTGCCAAATCCTTAAAATCCACTGAACACTGTCCAGCTAGGCTCTTCTGGCAGGAGTTGATGCAGGTGACTCTTGGTAGCTCCTTTATACCTGTCACTTACAGGGAGTCCACTCCTGAATCCTTCAGAAGTCAGGCGAAGTACTCTTTTGTGAAGCCCAGAGTGTGCAGCAGATGCAGTCCTTGTGAGTGCAGTCCTTCTTGATGCAGACCAGAGGTTCAGCAAGGCAGTCCCTCTTATTTTTCTTCTTGTTTCAGGTTCCAAGCAGGGATCTTTGGGTGCCCACAACACCAATCCAAGGATCTAGAACCTCTGAGATGGTCCTTGGGATGTTGGGACTAAGTTTTCCAGAATGCACCTGGTCAATTCCTTCAAAGGCCACTGGAGGGTGTCCAGCTGGGGTCTTTCTCATGGAGATGGTGCATGTGAACCTCTGTTAACCCATTGTTTTCAGGGATTCCACTCCTGAGTCCTTTTTGAAGCAAGGCAAAGTCCTTAGGGATGTTGTTCCACTTTGCAACAGAAACAGTACTTCAGAGTGCAGTCCTTGGGGTTGCAGACCAGCGTTCCAGCAGGGCAATCCTACTTGTTCTTGTGATTTAAGGCAGCAGATGAGCAATACAGATCAGCCACTTGTATGCAATCATCTTGGGGAACAAGCAGGGGGAACCCTTGTCCAATGACCTACAGGGTACCTCCCAAAAGCCTGACAGCTTCCTCCAAAGTGTGACATTTTCTTGTCCCATAAAGCACTGCACTTCAAAATTCCAAGGTGGGCGATTTTTCTCCAGAGGAGCTAAACTGAGGAGCAAGACCTGGTTAAACCAACCTACTGGTGTGGCTCATTTCCATTTACCCTCCCCCCCCCCTTTGACATCTGAAAATTCATTCCTGGGCTGCTATCTAGCTGTGGGGTACAGGGAGAGATGGTAGGCCTGGCTGGCATTCCATTCTGTCTTGGTTCCTTTAAAGCCCAGTAAATCTACCCAGCCCCCTTCCTGGCCTGGCCTCAGCATCTGCCAACCTTCCCACATCAGATGACCTCTGCTCAGTACAGGCCACTTATCACCTCATCGAATGAGCCTGGCTAACCCTGTTAAGGTTGACCAATCAGGAGAGGCCACTAGCAGGCTGGCATTTGGATTACAGAAAAGAAGGTCTTATAACTTTTTTTATGTATTAGTTATGATACATGTAATAGTGGCCAATTGTCAGATTTAATATTACCATTCTTTTGAGTCCTTTCATGACACATTTAGCTCCTTCCTAGCAATAATTATGTTTATGGAAAACATTCCGATGTTAGCCTATAGATCTAAGTATCTACAATAAGAAAAAATGAAAGGTGCAGTTTTTCTTTCATCAGGGCATGTAAAACACCTTTTATAATGTCCCTGCTTACACTAACATGGCAACCTGTCCCTGGGCCATCTATGCGATACCTTAGGGGTGACGTATGTGTAAAGATAAGGTAGAGTACCACTTCAGAAGTACCTCTAATTCCAAAGTCGAATTTGCACTCATTTTACTTTTTAATGACAGTCTGAAAGGCAGGGCTGCCTTTAAAAATGACAGCAGTGCCCACTCCAGTTCAGGACATCTGCTGGGCCTCTAGACATCCCTGCCCTATTATATACTTGTTACTTTTAGGTAGTGTGAAACCCCCTTGCCCTATTACAGATGCCTGTCATTGCCAATTGCAATTGTACCACTTTACCATATACCTGGGCCTGGATAGCAGAGCTCAGAGAACAGTCGGGGTCAGTTACCAACAGCATCAGTCAGAAAACATGGGGGTGAACATGCTAAAAGAATGACTTTCTCACAAGTACAGATAAAACATATGTAAGATGTGTACAGGAAGTGGACACCTTCCCCCATGTTGCATGGAAATGTCCAATGATTCCCCGCTATTAGACTCAAATTTACAAACTTGCCCAGGCAACCAGAATAGCCCTCATGAGAGAGTCTAAAAGCAGACTTTGGGGAGTAATGTCAGAATGGGAAGGGAGTTGGGGGAACACAGAAACTGGTGCCAGTGGACCTGATTGATTTTAATGAAAACAGATATAGCCCGAACTTTGAGGGCACTCTCTGCTCCATCGATGGCTGAATGGATTAAGGTCATGGACTTCTGTGTGGCAGAGGAAGAAATAATTTATAAAGAAGGAGGTTTCCCTGAAAACCTGCTCAAATATAGGGTGCGTAGTGGGATACATTTCAGTCAATATAACTCAGAGTGTGAGAACAAACCTGGGGTCAAGGGAATTATGGGAATTGGACTTATTCTTTGGCATAAACTTTGGAATTGTATCTCCAATGAGGAATTGAGGGTGGGCTGCAGTGTTTTGATTGAGTGTGTGTTATGTTGTAGTTTGTTGGTGTACTGTGAACCCCAATAAAGCAGAATTCTAAAAAGGTAAAAGCTGTAAACACGAAATACACATCATTGGCTGGCTGTTAAAAACCCAGCTCTAGCAAGATAATATCTTGACCTCTGGGCCCGGGAAAGCCTCAGTGTTGACAATTGTTTTTTAAACAGAGATATGTCATGTGTGACAGGGATGGGAAGATTTGGCAGAGTTAAGGTCAGTTTTCAAAGCTTTTAAAGGTCTTGCTTCGACTTCAAGATGCCAGATAGCACTGCCAGAAACAGGAAGAGTTATCATTTATTCCCAGGTCTACTCTAGAATTTCTGGCTCTAACCCCAGCAAGAGGAAAAACAGTTCAGGCCCTGGCACAGTCTACACATCAACATGGGAAATCCCCTTAGTCTTCAATTCTGCAATGTATTAGATAGGATAAAACGTATATGATTGTGTGACTGCCTCTACTTGTGTAGCCAATTGTATAAATGCATGAGAGCATGTACATTAATGAGTCTGAACACGTGTGTGTTACTGGGCGTATGTGGTAATGCACAGGTGTTGTTGCACATAGATGTCTCTAAACATGTGGTAGATGACCCGTAATGGAGAAAATCGGATTGGATGAAGGCATTTCAACATTTTGTGATTTCTATGGTAGAATCGCTTGGCAGCTTGACGCAACCATGCATCTCATTTTATGTAAATGCAGTTTAATCTACATTATACAGAGGCCCCATGGGCTGTAACTTTAGAAAGCAGATCTGAGCCAGATCCTTGCTGTAGAAAACTGTTCTCTCTACGTTGAAGTGAGTTTTTGAGAAGCCTGTTATACAAATTGTGACAAAGACAGTGGGCCGTCAGGAATCTTGTATCATACTAAATTCCAGGCCAAGTTGAAAGAGTTGCTAAGGATCACTGAAAGAGTAACTTTAATATTGCATACTTCATCCGAAATGTGATATTGAACGGCTAGTCAAAGAAGATTCTTACTGTGTAAATTCTAACCAGTTTTTATCATAATGGACTCTAACTTTGAGCTGTATATGCTTTTCCAGAGAGCACAACTTATGCAGAGACAGTAGCGATAAAGAAACAAAATATTTCTGCATAGGTGTAGTCTAACATGACTACTATTTTCGTATCAATATTGTATCGATGAATTTCATAAATAAGAAACTTAAAATGAGCTCGATGTGTCTTGGGTGTATCTGGTCCTGTATATTGTGTGCATCGTAATTGATGGTAAATAAATTATATTTTCTTTGACTAAAATTGTTTTTTTTATATTTCTTCTAGGACTGTCCTCCAGAAGCTGGGGATTTTAGAGCACAACAGTGTTCAGCTCATAATGACGTTAAATACCAGGGACAATACTATGAATGGCTCCCAGTCTACAATGATCTAATGGCATCATGTGCTCTTAAGTGTCAAGCTTTTGGAAAAAACTTTGTTGTGGAACTTGCTCCAAAGGTATTAGATGGAACGCGTTGTAACACAGAGTCCCCCGACATGTGCATCAGTGGCATTTGTCAGGTAAGACATGGCTTGGACCAAAGATATACAAAATCAAATACATGTAGTCCTTTGATAAGTATGGAGCTGAAAGTATGGTTTGTATCACACACACACATATATATATATGTTTTATATATATATATATATATATATATATATATATATATATATACAACATTTATAATTTTCATCCATTATTTATTTCCATTTTCCAAGCTACTCAAGCAACATTGCAATATGCAATTACACAGCATTTATTTCAGCATTTTTGGTAGTCAAGGATAAGACAAGCTGCCAGGAAACAGAAGGATGGAACCAGTTTTATTTCAAAGCACGTAAATAACTGCAAGGTCAATTCTTTTTTAACATGTTGTTTGTGTAAATGGAAGATCAAGCAGCCAGTATATACTCGCATTTCTCATTAGGTATTTTATGCTTTTGAGATACCAGTCATGACTTTGAAATGGTGTATCATGACCAGGCAAGAGCAAAGAAAGAGAAGGTATGGCCTAACTCTACAGCAAAGAAGAGCTATGAGAATTTAAAGACAAAGATGAACATAAGGTACCTGGAGGGTGTGGAATAGTGGACAATGGCGGTTGGGACTGAGATACAAAGGTAGTTTCTACCAGGTTAGGTAAAAAGTATGGACAAATTAGTATAGTGGTAATTGTACTTTAAGGATAATTTAAGAAGCAGAAGAAGAAGAATAAAATTGTCTTACAACAGATTTGTTTTTATGGTTCGCAAGATTGATCAGTTCATTCACCATTACGAGTCCTGTACCTTTGATTTTTCTCCCCTTTCTCTGTATTTTGCTTCCCTCGATTAGGACTTACCTCTCAATGATGGTCCTGTGTGATCTTGAGACTGTTTCTACCACACTTCTCCTTGTACCTTTCATGCTCCTATCAGCAGCATCTTCTTAGGTCTCCCAAGCTTGGGGAAGGTTTCCGCATACTTCCTGTATTCATCACCAGCTTGACTTGTAGCCAAAGAGTCCATATTCAACCCTAACCGGATCACCACACAGAGAGAATGTCCAGTTATATATAGCCTTAGCTTGAGATTGAGTTAAACAGGAATTTGTTCCTTACCTATCCAGTGTTGGGAGATTATCAAAACCCAGCAGTCAGATCTCCCCATCAGCTTCACTGTGTTGTGATGCATTTCTGTGAAATTCTGTATATTTCCACTAACCTAGAAAGCTACAGTACAAGGCTAAACATTACACAAGTGTTGGATATTAAGTATCAATTCCTTCATTTAGTGGTAAGATAACATTAGCTCGCTAGTCACTGTCGAAGATATGGACAAGCATCCAACTACAGTGCCCTAATTATGGCACGCCCCATTTTACCGAATAAGAAGAAATCCCAACCCATCACATCCCTCAGAAAATAGTGACACTAGTTTCTTTGTAAACTACTTTATAACTCTACTGTACCTTATTATTTTTTCTATTGCCCCAACTCTGTATTTTTGCTCAGGGTGCCTATTCTTACCGCATCATATGTTTTCACTGGCTACATAGAATCTACCACTTAATATATGGTAAATTGATGTAAAAAACTTTGAAATAAATCTCAAATACATACATACATAAATAAATTGATAAACAAATCAATATAATAAAATATGGTGATTTGAATTAATTCTACATGATTATGTCTACCACAGTTGCACTGGAATCTACATTTTCTTGGATTGTGTTTCAAATGGCCTAGAGTTTGCATAATGTATGGTTTTATTTGGCCTTGTCAGCGCAGTAAATGTCCACATTCTGTGTTTGTTAATGATTATTTTGATTGAGCGCAGAATTACCCGAGTTCTTTATTAAAAGAAACTCAGTAAAGTACCCTTCGCCTGTCATCCGACTGCCATGACAATAGCTTCTCAACAGCGGTTTGATTTGTGTTTCTTCAGTTGTTGCTACATAATCTAGCACTGCAGTTTTGGCACTTGCTCGGCACGACTGAAAGCGGTTTGGCAGGTCCTGTGAAAGTTAGCTCATCTAAATAAACATCTCCCTTCCTGCTTATGCAGACAACTCTTTTTGTCTGAGAACACAAATGTTTGAGAGACAGTGCCGCGAATGGCAACACTTAGCAAATGTAATCACGTTAAACTAATTATCGGGGAAAGTGTCTAAAATGCACATATCTTGCTTGTCACGGATTAAATGTATTCTGCATAAAGTTTCATGAGCGACATGACGAACGTTATCATTAGTTCACCCGGGTGGTGCTTTGTTAAAAGGCTCGGTGTGTGTGCAAAAGATCTTTACACATAACTTTACTATAGGTTTCTCATCCTTGAAGTTATGCGCTAAAGAGGTGTTAAGTGGCAAGACACTGGCATAACCTACTCTTTTTATGACATTAGTAGTGTTGCGTGAACACTATCAATGTATTATTTAAAAAAAAACTTGCAAGGTTCATTAATTGCAAAGCTCATATTTTATTAAAACAAGAGAGACAGTTTCAGTAGCCTTCTACACCAACAGAAATGCACTCCAGCTGCTGTAGAGGACAGCGCTCGGCAGAGAGTCTACTGCCGCAGTCTTAAAGACACCCCTTGGGCCCTAAAGTGAGCCCCCACCAAGTCTTCTCCCACCTGTTTGCACCAATACAAAATTTGCTTGGACTTGACCCACTAGCCTGGTACTTGTGCAGATACGTGGCTCACCACATAGGCTGATGGGGAGCCCAGTGCTTGATCAGAGAAGGTCTAGCACCGTTGCTCTCTCACACACTATCTACTGCGGACCTCAGCAGCTCAGACTTATGTTGTCTCCTTCTAAAGACCTGTGGCCCCCAGAGAACACCCTGAGGCAGGAAATCGTTTGAAGGAGATGAGTTGGAGTTTTACAGTGGCTTGCACGAAATCAGGTTTAGTGGGGCATCTTCAGATAACTTTGTGAAGGCCAACATTTCCCAACTCCTCCAGAATGCCCGCCTCTATAAATTACTTTCCTTATTTACGAAGAGATGCAACATAGCAAATCCGATAAATAACTTGGATTACCTCGTCATGCATACAGTCAATAGGAGAACTTGGTTTAAGCTGAGCAAAAGCCATGATGTACTCAGTGGAAGCATGGGGACATTTAGGAAACTTGCTTTCTTCTAGGGGCAAGGTACTGAACAGGGAGCACCGGCAGAAACAGGAGACAGATTTTTCCCACATTTATTCTGTGCAATTGGAGTTGTGTACGTTTAAATTGCACAGTGCTTATATTAAAGACCTTACCACGATCCAGATTTAGTAGCAAACAAATCTTTCTGTGTTGCACTATTGTTTCCACCCACTCCTCTATTTTAGTGACTAAGCTTGCTGTATGTTTTTATAGCTCACCCAATGACAAATTAGTTTCATTCAAAAAGGATTTATCTGTTTCCTGTGGGGTTATGAAATATTTTTAGGAAGATGTGTAGAGCCAGTCCCTCACCATTGGGCTTAAGATTTTAGCACTACTCCGATAGGACAAAACATGCCTCGACACAGGGCCACGGATTTAGGCTGCACACTCTCTATAAAATATGATTCTCTACTGCCATCAGATTCATGATCTATGATCATCCTTTTCTGCAAGATGTATGTTGTTACAATTTTTTCTCCTTCTTTAAGCTCATGTTTTTGCCATCAAGTGTGTCATTATGAAAACTGCAGCCAAGAATACCTTGTATAACTGATCTGAAATAGATCGTGGTGCACTTTCCAATCCCCTCAGCTAGCCTTCTCCACATTATCCTGCTTCGTGATTCTCCCAGTTTCTCAAGTTTATCCTTTCCTTGTTAAATCGGTGCTGATTTTTACTTCCCATAATATTTGCTGTTTTTTACTCGGTCCTTAATACAGAATACACCCCATCCTCGCAGAACTTTTTTCCAGGTTTAGGATACCTCACAATTCGCATTACACCTAGTCATTCACTCGTTATCTTCATAACATGAAGCCTTCTGCCTCTTGGATAGATCTTTTAGACAGCTCTGCCTTTTTTCCAGAACTTTGTATTTAATTGTTTTCTTGTTGCTGGTCGTGGCTCCATTTCCTCTTTCATACTGTAACAGTGGTACAAGATCATGAGCATATCTTGACTAACAAAGATACGGTGCCCTCACCTGCACAGGCAGATGTGCGAAGTGTTATGAAGATAACGAGGAAGGGATGACTATACATAATAATGATTACCCACATAATCCAAACATCACTGCCAGGGCATCTCGTTCCATCTTCAAAAGGACATGAGAAAATTCCCAAAAAGAAATACTCCACACTAACAACCGATTGATGCAGATTCACATGAAGAATTTGTAATGAAACAAGCACTACTTGATTTTACAACTGCGACAGAGGAAGAATTGCATCTTCAACAGCTGCTGTTGTCTCGTTGTGTACCTGCAAACGTTCATGTGTAATAAATGTGGAAGGGAAAGCCCGTATTGCAGCTTTATATACCTGTGCAACATCCTTTAATTTACTGACATAGAAATGAAAGTGCAAACCTCTCTGCTAAGAGTGTCTGTAGCTGGGTTTAACCTATGCCACTCAATCCCAAAATTACCTAGAAAGAGTCTCACAGCCCCTTCAGTCATTAGCATGGAACAGGAAACATAAAACCCTATCAACAGACCCTTCAATGAAGCAGGATGAACGCCAACCCCAAGTGGCAATAGGAAATCTATTAGAACTGGAAATACTGCTTGCCAGTTCGCAGAGCTCCAGCGAGGGGATGCAGATCACCACATACGCTAGTGCTAGGATTCTATTAGTCTAGCCACCTAGTAGAAAACCCAGGGACAAGCAGGTGGG
Source organism: Pleurodeles waltl (assembly GCF_031143425.1). Taxonomy (NCBI): domain Eukaryota; kingdom Metazoa; phylum Chordata; class Amphibia; order Caudata; family Salamandridae; genus Pleurodeles; species Pleurodeles waltl. The sequence continues at coordinate 382,761,098 of NC_090440.1, forward strand.
GTCCAACACCTCTTAATATGCATGACACAGAAATGTGAGAGGACACCTCTCTTCAAAGAGTGGCGGACGCTCGGTTTGACCTATACTTCACAATCCCAGAATTAACTATAAGAGCCTCACAGGCTCTGCAGTCACTAGCACGGGGCAGGTAACACAAAACTACCCTATGAAAAATACTGACCTTTCAAGGAAGCAGGGCGAACACCAACCTCAAATCGCAGTAGGAAAACGATGAGGATTGACTAAAAAATACTGCTTGCTGGTTAATGTGGCTCGAGCTTGGAGAAGGAGATTACCGAATCCTCTTCCGCTGAGATCCTTTTAGTGAAGGAAAATTGTTAGTCATCAGGGAAAGTTCCCGCTGTGCATACACAGATAGTGCGCTACATGGCAGCCTGCTGACAACAAAATACAGTTATCAGCAGGCCACGATATCTTGCACATACGCAAGAAACAGCAGCCATCTCGGATTATTGAGTATAACTTCCCTGATGTTTCAGAGTGTCCTTTGCTAAACAATCATGTTATAATGTTTCTGCAACAAGGACCTTGGTATGGGAAGCTTGGATCTTGCTTCGTTTGGATTTGTTTTGCTGGACATTTCAGAATACCGATACGTATTCTGAAAAGTCACGTTGTGGATGAAAACGAACTTTAAACTATTTACAGTAATAGTTATGCAAACTCTTCTAAGACTCGGGTTTTTATTTACTAACAGTTACTATGACAGAGTAGGGAGGGTTCTTAGAGTGGATTATGCTGCCTTTGTATATGCATCTCATGCCCAATATTTTAAAGTTCAAGTACACAAATGTGGATTTCTCTAAGTATACGGAGTGAGAGGATGCCAACGGAGTAGGTTATCTTGCAATTCTGTAGAAATCAAGGACAAACTATGACTTCTATATCATCAATCACAGTTAAACATAGAAATTGAAGCACAAGATACTTAATAGTTCTTGGACTAGTGCTACTCTCTAGATCATGCATCCGTTCTTGATCAACCGAAGTAACAAGCCCTAGTGGTGGAGTCCTCAGTCTTTGTATTCTTTCTTGTCCCAAACCTCTTATCCCACCTTTTCTGCTAGCCCTCATATCATATCACTGTGTATGTGGAGCTTGGTCTGGCAGGTGAGAAACAGAAAATATCTTTCATCCCGTTGTACTCTTTCTACAATGTCAGTCAGCCCTGAGAGATTGCCTTGACTACTATGCCTCAGGCCCTTGACATCATAAAGACATAACAAAAGGAGGTCAAAGAAAACAACACACTGTTCAAAATTATTTAAAAAGAAAATTGAAAAATGCGATTGTTTGAAATTAGAGAAACTGTACGTGCCTAAGGTACTCTTGTCCACAGATTCTTAGATCTAAGGTTATATTGCCTTTTAAGATACCAAATTATCTGTGCATTCTTGTTCTACAGCGAATCCAGGAATATACTTAGCTTTCCCAACACGGTTATCGGGCGATCCACAGAAATTAGCATTGCTTCATAACCAGTGTCAGTTACATTTTGTGCAATCCTGTGACCTTCCTATTTTATTTGATAATTTGGCTATTGTTCTATTATGTCAGTGTGAATGCAGACAATTAGAGAGTTCTATTGCTAGAGAATAATAATCCTTTGCTCTACAGTTTTACTACTTTTTGTGACCATATGTGAAAACTAGTTGATAGAGGGTTAAATATTTTTTCCTTTGAAAATAACATTTTAAATATCAAACAGGAAGGGTTGAGGAGAAGCGAAAATGGCATCCTTATTTTAGCAAGGCTTTCAAAGTCAGTTGAAAAGCATCTTGGTGCAAATGATTATTTCTCCCAATAGGTGTGTTGATCTCATAAAGTTAGTGGTACAGTTATATCATTGCCTATCTAGACATCAATCTGAAAAGACTTCAGTCTTATTGGTCTCAGTGGTATAACCTAAGATCAAGGCCACTAGAATTAAGCGATTCTGTGACTGCTGCATTTTTCATATAATTATGGATTTGTCACATTTGCAACATATTCATCTGCTGTATAATCTGCTGATTCTAACAGAAAATGTTTCTAGTTCAAATGGTTCAAAAGTTACTGAACATACAATGATATGTGTTGCCACACAGTGCAAGGCCCTTTGCAAAGGTTGACTGGTAACTTTTCTTTTGCTGGTTGCTATATTTAGGTGTTAAACTGGTACCATTGAGGTGTAACCTAAGCCCAGAAAGTATTAACAGATGTAAAAATAACAAAATAATGAAATAATACTACCACATAATTTGCCTTTTCTTGCAACATAATTTAGTCAAACCTGCTACATAATGTGACCCTCTCCTGCAACATACTTCAGTGGCCCTGTTTAAGGTAGATGAGAACAAAAATGTGACGACTTCTTAGCTAAAGGAATTAGGCAGCTTCATAGTATCCATATCTAAAGAAGACAGTCAAATTTGTTCTTGTATTTTGAAAAGTCATGTCATTTTGTAAGAAATTACATACATTAATCCAAGGCTTTTGAAGGTCAATTACTGCCTACTGAAAGACTAGATTTGGCGGAAAACTAGACTATTCAACAATGAAATTAGATGCTTTGTTGAGTTAAGAAATTAAGGGCACGATTTATTTTTGACGGACAGCCCATCCTCAGATAGGGTGACAGAGTAAATTACTTTGTCACCCTGATGGAAGTATTGCCAGCAAAATTTTGAAGTGTCTACCTACCCAGCTGATATTTCAAGCATTAACCAGATGGCTCCATCAAACATGACAAAGCCATCTGTCTTTTTTTTTTCATTTTCAAAAAGAAAATCCTAAAGTGGGATTTTCTTTTTGAAAATAGTAAGAAAAAATGGGACCCCTCGCCATAGGACCTTCCTCCCCTGACAAGGGGGGTCATTGAGCACTTTTCAGTGCCCCTTACCACTAGATTTTTCCTGGAGGTGATAGGCATTTAAAAACGGCTAAAAGTAAATCAAGTGGATGGACATATAGCCAAACCTTCAACCGGCCTTACTGCAGTGAGCCATTGGAGAGTTTGACGATGGCAGATGCAGAGTATTCTCCAGCGTCGTCAAGCTATAATTCACCCACGTTTAAATCAGATTTATCATTTTTGAGATTGGCTGAGAATAAAATGCAGTTACCTGTGACACATATGATATTTCCTATAAAGAAGATATTGTCAGAAGCTCAGGGAAAGGTGATTTCAGTACTTTTATATCAAGGGACTTATCAGAATTATATAGATATTGAATTTGTTCAATCCTTGCAAATTCGTGTTGTTGATAAAAAGGTTATTGGTAATTTTAAGGCAGTGGAAGGTTTGAATTTATCCTCAGGCTTGGTGGGGATTTCATACACAAATTATTTCTTTGGTTTGTTTCGAAATCTTTATGAGAACATTCATTTTGATTTGCTAGATGCTCCTCAGTTTAAGGCAATTTTGGGAAAGCCCTAGTTGATCATGCATTGATTTTGCCACCCAGCAGTTAAAATGAATTCAGACTATTGTTAGACTAGTTGTATGATATAATGTCAATCAAGAGTGAGCCATTTTTCTAAAGTACTTGCAGGAGTGTGGATTGTGGCAGCAATTGTATGTTGTTAGAAATGGGGCCTCTGGTTGGCAGTCAGTTTGCACTCTGTCCAAGCAGGGACCCTCACAGAGTAAGGAGATACACAGCTCATATAACCCCTGCTCATCCACTTGGTAGCTTGGCACAAACACTCAGGCTTACTCAGAGGCAATGTGTAAAGTATTTGTACAATCACACGCAATAACGCAGTGAAAATACCACAAAATAACTCAACACTTTAGAAAAATAGCCAATATTTATCTGATTAAAAGAAAAACCAAAATGACAAACATCCAACATACACAAGCAAAGTCATGAATTTCCAAATATTAAACTTGTACATAGCGCTTAGAAACAAATGCTTCAATTTGGTGTTATCACGGCATCATGACAGAGTCGTTTCCAACGATCTGGCATCAATGGTGCCTGTCACAGAGTCCCATGGTCCCCCAGGTACAGTACCTTTTGAAGGTGAGGAAAGAAGCAGCTGAACGGAGTTGGGGATGCGAGGCGTCAATGGATCCAGTTCTGCATTGGTTCCAGTGCTCCAGAGCAGTGCAGCGCAGGCGTCGGGGTGAAGCGTTGGGTCCTTGCAGTGGAGCAGTGGAGATGAGGTTGCATCAGTGCGAAGAGTTGGTTCCTTATGCTCCGGCGGGGTCGATGTCTGGTGGGTCCAGGCGGGGTGGAGTGACCTCAAGGGGGCGCAGTCATGCAACAGGGCTGCAGGCACCTTGGGGGAGTCAGGTGTCACGGATGTCGGTGACACAGGACTCATGAAATCACGATACATCAGTGGGGCTGCGACAGCATCAGGCCTGGGATGTCAGTTGGGGCCGTTGCACTCCAGTAGGGACCACAGCTTTAGTTGCAGGCAGTGATGCGGGGTCAGGCAGCGGCATCAGTCCGGGAGTCATCCAGCATCGGTGCACTTGGATTTTTGTTGGTGTTCAACCAGCTTTCACTCCCAAGCGGCAACACCTGGCGAGTTAGAGTCCACAGCAAGTGAGCCCAGAGGCTGGTAGGTGAAATCTTTGCTGTCCCTGAGACTTCTTACCTTACGGTAAGGTTGCCACGAAAACCATGGTGGTAGGTGAGGTCATAATCCCGCAGGCGGGCAAGTGATGGCCACCGGGCTGGAGATTGAAGTCTCCAGCACGGCGGCCGTTACCGCCGTGGCAGTCGGTGTGGTACATTGGTGGTTTGGCTTTAGCCAAACCGCCAAGGTCTTAATATGTAGAAAAGTACCGCCAGCCTGTTGGCAGTACTTTTCTCATATTAACACCGCCTGCCGGGGTCATAATGACCCCCCATGTCATTAGGATCATACCCAGACACATTATTGTCTCAAAATGGCATACCCAGAAGCAAATTATTTTGGCTGGAGTCATGCCATTCTTACATCTAGATATTCCTATTAGCTGTCAGACCCTCTAACAACAGCAACCGCTCTAATGGGATCAAAATCCACATCGGCCAGCAGATCCACTTAGGGGGTCATTACAACATTGGCGGTAAAAGGCGCTTACCGCCGTGCAGAAGACCGCCAATACACTGCGGCGGCGGCGGCATTCCGCCACATCTATTATGACACACATCTTGGAATCCGCTGAAATTCAGACACCCACACATCACCGCCACACCAAAGGTCAGTGATAAACTGGCAGAAACAAATCCTCCACCTCCACGCCAACAGAAACACGCCCATGCTATTACGAGCCACGAATCCATGCGGCGGTCTTTCAACCGCGGTATTCCATTGGCGGTACACACCGCCGCGCTCAAAATACACACACATCTCCAAAACATCGCCACATTGGACAATTCAAAATACACACACCTGATACACATACAAACAACACTCCCACACACCAAACACAATATAAAACCCACACCCACATCACCCACAAACCCCTACGACCAAAAATTAGACACGAAGGCGACAGAGAGAGAGCACAGAATAGACAACCCCACTACACAGAGGCACACAACACCATCACCCACACAACATCCACGCACAAAACACCACACACCACTACACTCACCACACTCATCACCACATACACCACCCCACACATCAACCACACCACCCCATGGCACGCCAAAGACACCCCCTCTTCTCCGAGGAGGAGCTCAGGGTCATGGTGGAGGAAATCATCCGGGTAGAGCCACAGCTATTTGGCTCACAGGTACAGCACACATCAATAGCCAGGAAGATGGAGTTATGGCGCAGAATAGTGGACAGGGTGAACGCTGTGGGACAGCACCCAAGAAATAGGGAGGACATCAGGAAGAGGTGGAACGACCTATGGGGGAAGGTGCGTTCAACGGTCTCCAGGCACAGCATCGCGGTACAGCTGACTGGCGGCAGAGCTCCACCTCCTCCCCCACAACTAACAACATGGGAGGAGCAAGTCTTGACCATCTTGCATCCTGAGGGCCTCGCAGGAGTCGGTGGAGGATGGGACACTGGTAAGTCAAATCTTAACTATCATATCCCCCCACCCTACCTGCATGCTATCACACACCCCCTCCCTCACCTCCTCCCCTATCACTACAACTTCGCACTAATGTACCCATGACACAAACCACCCATCCCAACACCAAGCCCTGCATGACACAACTAAGCATGGACACCCCTCACTAAAGCATGCCCACTGCACATACCCAGTACACCCCCCCAACCATCACCACACAAACTCACACACAGGAATGCATGCACTGGGGTACACAAACACCCACCCATTGCACACCATTACACACACACATGCAATAATCATGCTCTTATGCCACTGCAGGAACCCGAAGGACCATCACCACACCAGAGGGTCCAGACAACACCACTCCACCCCCAGAAGAGGCCCACAGTGACAAGAGAAGCTCTGCCCTACTGGATCCTGATGACCAGCCCGGACCATCGTGGGCCGCGGGACAGTCGGTTCCCCTTGCACAGGCACAGCCCAACACCGACCTTCCACCCTCTGGTAACACCAGCACAGCACCCACCCAGCGGGCCCAAACCTCCCTACCCAGGACAGGTCAATCAGCGGTGTGTCCACCACTACAGGGCACCCAGGCTAACCCACCACCCCAACAACAACAGGGACCTGGGGGCAGTGGTAGTGGGCACACGGTCCAGGGGACGGAGGCACAGGAACACAGGGGAACTGGGAGGGCTTCTGTGCGACAGGGGGCAGACAGGCCAAGGGAACCCACCCTCCACGAGGCCCTCTCCTCCATCATGGGAGCATACCACCACTCCCAGGAGACGATGGCGACGGTTCTGGACAAGTTGCAGGAGACCCTGCGCCTGCAGGACGAACTGTATTTGGGGTTCAGGGAGGAGCTCAGGACCATCAGCTCCGCCCTGGGCACCATTGTAGGGGTGCTGAAGGACATACAGCAGACCTTAAGGGACACCGTGGCACTCCAAGGGGCCCCTGACACTAGTCAGGACGATGAAATGCCCACCACCTCCGCCGGCGCTAGTGGACAGGACGCCCCGCCACAGGACCAACACACCAGCACCCCACCCCCCGCAGACGGACAACCACCACGCAAGCGGTCCCTGAGATCCAGGAACAGGACAGAGCAAGATGGCAAGACCCCGCCAGGAAATGACACCACCCTGATTGTCCTCCCACTGTCCCACTTTCTTACCCTGTCCATACTTTAACTGCCCCAGCTCCTCTTCCTATGCCCAGATGGGCAGTGCACCTGTGAGACTAATAGACTGGACTCTGCCATGGACATTCCTCCACCATCACCCATCCTCATTTTACAACCCCCTCCCATTTCTGAGCACTTCAATAAACACCCTTGAAACTCAAAACAATCTGGAGTCAGTCTGTGATTTAGTAAAAATTTATTCTCAATGACAGTGTCATAATGGGAGTACCATTCTAAAGCTAACATACCTATGTCACACATCACAAGCCCTTGAAGGATGCAAGCAGTTGACACGTAGGTAACCACACCTGTGAAACCGTAATGGAAGGGTACAACTCAGTTACCAAATGTTGACTTAAATCGCAAAACAGGATAGAGGTAGACGTGTGAAAGTTAATGTAATGCTAAAAATGAAAATGTTCTCACCTGTGTGTCACTGGAAATATTGCTGTGTGACTGACTCCCTGTTGTCGTTGTCTTCTTCATCAGCTTCATCCTCATCACTGTCCACAGGCTCCACAGGCTCCACAGCTGCTACAACACCGTCATCTGGATCATCCTCCTGCAGAAAAGGCACCTGGCATCGCAATGCCAAATTATGGAGCATGGAGCAGGCGATGATGATGTCGCACACCTTCTTCGGTGAGTAGAATAGGGATCCACCTGTCATATGGAGGCACCTGAACCTGGCCTTCAGGAGGCCGAAGGTGCGTTCGATCACCCTCCTAGTCCGCCCATGGGCCTCATTGTACCGTTCCTCTGCCCAGGTCCTGGGATTCCTCACTGGGGTCAATACCCACGAAAGGTTGGGGTAACCAGAGTCCCCCAAAAGCCATACACAGTGCTTCTGGAGTTGAGCCATCATATCAGGGATGCTGCTATTCCGCAGGATGTAGGCGTCATGCACTGAGCCAGGGAACATAGCATTTACCTGCGAGATGTACTGGTCTGCCAAACATACCATATAAACATTCATCGAATGATAACTCTTCCTGTTCCTGTACACCTGTTCACTCCTGTGGAGGGGGACCAGAGCTATATGGGTCCCATCAATAGCACCTATGACGTTGGGGATATGTCCAAGGGCATAGAAGTCACCTTTCACTGTAGGCAAATCCTCCACCTCAGGGAAAATGATGTATCTCCTTACGTGTTTCAGCAGGGCAGCCAACACTCTGGACAAGACGTTGGAAAACATAGGCTGGGACATCCCTGATGCCATGGCCACTGTTGTCTGAAAGGACCCACTTGCAAAGAAATGGACCACTGACAGCACCTGCACGTCAGGGGGGATTCCAGTCAGATGGCGGATTGGTGACATCAGGTCTGGCTCCAACTGGGTACATAGTTCCTGGATTGTGGCACGGTCAAACCGGTAGGTTACGATGACATGTCGCTCTTCCATTGTCAACAGGTCCACCAGCGGTCGGTACACCGGAGGATTCCACCATCTTCTCATGTGTCCCAGCAGACGGTGCCTACGAAGGACAACAGCGAAGAACCAGTCATTAGTCCTCCAGGTATGTACCCATAGTCACACACAAGACTACACCACTCACATAACCCTTCCTGTATGTGTGTTGAGTGTAGGCCTAGCTATGTGTGACGCAGTATGAAATGAAGCCATGTGGGCCCCTGAAATGGCGGCTGCCTGACCTCTAAACTGGGACAATGGGATTGTGGGGTAACTGCGCTGGCGTTACACACCGTCGCGGTAGGCGGTCGTAGACTGCGGCGCAATGCTGCATTGGTTAACATTGGACCCTATGGGTCCCAGGAGCCAATGAACAGGTGCGCCGGCGGTGATGATGCGCACCGCCGCGGACGTCACCGCCGCGGACATCACCGCCATTTTCTATCTGTTCAATCACTAGATACCTGACCTTCGACAGGAGAGGACCTACACTGCAAGTGCTGCTGTGACCGTGGTCTGGAAGCGACGATGGCTGCTGCGTCTGGGGAAAGGGCCCCTGCCTTCACTGCACAGGAGTTGGAGAAACTGGTAGACGGGGTCCTCCCCCAGTACACGCTACTCTACAGTCCTCCAGACCAACAGGTTAGTACACAGGGAGCAGTTTGTATGGGCTAGGCCTGGGTGGAGAGCGCTGGGTGGAAGAGGGAAGGGGGCAGAGTCCATAGAACATTAATGCATGGGAATGAATGGGCCACATGGCCAGAGTAGGGAGGGGGCCACTCACAACGACGGTGCAGTTGGTAATGACTGCTCCTCTTTCCTTGTGCATGTCATGTAGGTCAGCACCCACCAGAAGAGGGACATTTGGCCTGCCATCCCCAAGCAGGTCCGGACCCTGGGGGACCACCAGAGACGGGGCACCCACTGCCGTAAGAGATGGGAGGACATTCGCCGCTTCAGCAAGAAGACGGCGGGGGCTCAGCTGGGGATGGCCTCCCAACGTGGGAGGGGTGCCCGTCGCACCATGACCCCCCTGATGTTCCGGATCCTGGCGGTGGCCTTCCCGGAGTTGGATGGGCGCTTGAGGGCATCACAGCAGACACAAGCAGGTGAGTACAACCTCATTCTGCGGACTTTGCGTGCAGTGGAGGTGTCTGGGTGGGGGAGGTGGGCTGTGGGTGTCCCTAGGCCAGGGCGAGTTAGGTAGGCAAGGCCCCTCCGTAATGTAGCCCATGTGGCACTCTACCCCACCTCAGCAGAGTGCCAAGTCGAGGTATAGTTGCCCCTGTGGCATCCATGTGCGCCGATGTCCACCATTGCCATATAGGCCATATCCCAGAAATTGCATGTGCAGAGGGCAGGAGCATGGCGTAATGCAGGGGGCTGCTGCGTTTGTCTTGTCCGCCAACGGTAGCGGTATGCCATGCACTAAAACCCTCTTTCTTCTGTCTCCCCCCCTTTGTCTGCTCTCCCTGTCCTTTTGTACATCAGCATCAACAGGCGGAGGTACAGTGGCACCGGAGCATGAGGGAGCTGCATCCCACATGGCCATGGAGGGCCACACCACAGACTCTGAATGCACCAGTGGGACGGAGGGCGAGGGGAGCTTCACGTCGGCCACCGGATCACCAAGCAGCGACACAGACTCGTTCGACGATGGGAGCTCCCTTGTGGTGGTGGCACCATCTGTGCCCCCCACCTCTACAGGTACAGCCGCCACCTCCCCTACCAGCACCGCCCTCCCAGCAGCCCCTCAGCGTTCGCCCCGTGCCCGCTCACCCAGGAGGGTGGGCATCACCTTCGCCCCAGGCACCTCAGGCCCTGCCCCAGTCACCCCTGCTGCCCTCAGTGAGGAGACCATTGACCTCCTCAGGTCACTCACTGTTGGGCAGTCTACCATTGTGAATGCCATCCAAGGTGTAGAACGAGAGTTGCAACACGGTAATGCATTCCTGGAGGGCATTCGTTCTGGTCAGGCTGTCCTTCAGCGAACCCTGCAATCTTTGGCCTCAGCACTGATGGCAGCAATTGTCCCTGTGTCTAGCCTCCCCCCTCCAACTTCCTCCACCCAGACCCAATCTCCTGTACCCCAGCCCATCCCAAGCACACCTACAGACCAGCATGCACACAAGTCAACACACACAAGTAGCTCAAGCAAACATAGGCGCCACACACACCACAAGCACTCACGCTAGCCTCACCCACATACAGACACAACAACATCCACTGCCTCCACTGTGTCCCCCTCCTCCTCTTCTCCCTCCTCCCTCCCAGTGTCATCTACACTCTCACCTGCATGCACTACATCTACAGCCACTAGGACTCGCACCAGTACACCCAGCACCACACCCCGCTCACCTGCACTCACCACCTCCACTGCCATTTACACGTCCCCTGTGTCCTCTCCCAGTGTGTCTGTGACGCCCCCTCCCAAAGTACACAAACGCCGGCAATCACTCACCCAACATCCATCCACCTCACGACAGCCTCCAGTACCTGCACCTGCACCCAAAACACCTAAAGTGACACCTCCGACAACCACCTCCTCTTCCTCCACTCCCAGACCCCCTCCAGCTACCCATCCCAGTGTTCGTCAGAAACTGTCCCTCTGTAAAGTTGACCTTTTTGGCCCCACCCCACCCCCTCCAATTCATCAGTCCCGTCGTAGCGCCTCAGCCAAAAAGCCTCCAATACCAGTGGTGCCTGTTCAAGGGTTTTGGAGTGCACCAGCCACCAGGGCAGGCAGTAGGACCCGGAGCCAAGGCACTGGCAGCCCACCCCCTATAAAGGCAATAAAATTGGAGAGTGGACGACGGGACCGTGTTAAGACTCCAGGTGGGAAAAAAACTGACATGGGTTCCAAGGGGATTGGAGAGTCAGCTGTGACTCCACCAAAGGTGGTGAAGGGCCGGAGGAAGTCTGCCCAGCCTGTTGTGAGTGTCACGGCGGAGAAGTGCGCCATCATTTCCGGCGGTCGAGACACAACCGCCAGCACCGTCGTTACTGGTCCAGAGACCACCGCCAGAGTCACAGCCCAGGAGGGCCCCACTATCGTCACTGGTCAGGAGACCACCGCCAGAGTCACAGCCCAGGAGGGCCCAAGTATCGTCACTGGTCAGGAGACCACCACCAGAGTCACAGCCCAGGAGCGCCCAAGTATCGTCACTGGTCAGGAGACCACCGCCAGAGGCACAGCCCAGGCGGGCCCAAGTATCGTCACTGGTCAGGAGACCACCGCCAGAGTCACAGCCCAGGAGGGCCCAAGTATCGTCACTGGTCAGGAGACCACCGCCAGAGTCACAGCCCAGGAGGGCCCAAGTATCGTCACTGGTCAGGAGACCACCGTCTGAGTCACAGCCCAGGACGGCCCAAGTATCGTCACTGGTCAGGAGGCCACCACCGAAGTCAGTGCCCAGGAGAGCCCCACTATCGTCACTGGTCAGGAGACCGCCGCCACCACCGGAGTCAGTGCCCTGGAGGGCTCCGGCTGCCACAGCCCCACTGGGCAATGATGAAACATCATGCCACACACCAATGTCCTTATCAGAACCGCCATGGCAAAGCACCGCTGAACAGGGCAAAGACCGCCATGTCAATGCACCGCTGAACAGGGCACAGACCGCCATGGCAAAGCACCGCTGAACTGTCCTGAACCTCCATGGGAAAGCACCACTGAACTGGGCAAAGACCGCCATGTCAATGCACCGCTGAACAGGGCAAAGACCGCCATGGCAAAGCACCGCTGAACTGTCCTGAACCGCCATGGCAAAGCACCGCTGAACAGGGCAAAGACCGCCATGTCAATGCACCGCTGAACAGGGCAAAGACCGCCATGGCAAAGCACCGCTGAACTGTCCTGAACCGCCATGGCAAAGCACCGCTGAACAGGGCAAAGACCGCCATGTCAATGCACCGCTGAACAGGGCACAGACCGCCATGGCAAAGCATTGCTGAACTGTCCTGAACCGCCATGGCAAAGCACAGCTGAACTGTCCTGAACCACCATGGCAAAGCACCGCTGAACAGGGCAAAGACCGCCATGTCAATGCACCGCTGAACAGGGCACAGACCGCCATGGCAAAGCACCGCTGAACTGTCCTGAACCGCCATGGCAAAGCACCGCTGAACTGTCCTGAACCGCCATGGCAAAGCACCGCTGAACAGGGCAAAGACCGCCATGTCAATGCACCGCTGAACAGGGCACAGACCGCCATGGCAAAGCATTGCTGAACTGTCCTGAACCGCCATGGCAAAGCACAGCTGAACTGTCCTGAACCACCATGGCAAAGCACCGCTGAACAGGGCAAAGACCGCCATGTCAATGCACCGCTGAACAGGGCAAAGATCGCCATGGCAAAGCACCGCTGAACAGGGCAATGCAGCGGGTAGGAATGAATGGGCAGCCACATCAGGCATCCTTATCCCATGTGCAGCTGGGACAGTGACAGGACACGACCTTTCACGGGGAGACTCATCCAGTCTGGGCACCAGTCCCCCCCAGTACCAGTAGAGACCTGCATCAACTTGAGAGACTGTGGCTTTCCACTCCCCAGGATGGAAGAGTGGGCAAACCACCCACTGTATAGACTTGAGAGACTGTGGCTTTGCACGCCCCAGGATTGAACTGTGGCAAGCCACCCACTGTAGAGACTTGAGAGACTGTGGCTTTGCACTCCCCAGGATTGAACAGTGGGCAACCCACCCACTGTATAGACTTGAGAGACTGTGGCTTTGCACTCCCCAGGATGGCACAGTGGGCAAACCACCCACTGTATAGACTTGAGAGACTGTGGCTTTGCACTCCCCAGGATGGCACAGTGGGCAAACCACCCAGTGTATAGACTTGAGAGACTGTGGCTTTGCACTCCCCAGGATGGCACAGTGGGCAAACCACCCAGTGTAGAGACTTGAGAGACTGTGGCTTTGCACTCCCCAGGAGGGCATGAATGGGCATGGAGCCCCGTCGGGGATCTGGCTTTGCAGTCATCCGGCTGAGGTGCCCCCCCCCTTCCCTTCCCCCTGAGGTGCCTTTAGAATTTCTCTCTGATGCCCCGGCAGTGTTCTCTCCGATTGTGGTCAGGTATCGTTTGTGGGCCTCGCCCATGTATTTTTGGACTGATGGCACACGGACATTGTTATGTACATATCTGCACTACTTCTCGTCTTGTATATAATTCTGACTGATTTTCAAATATATATCTGTATATTTTTGTATGACATGTATATTGGCACATTACATTGTTTGACCGATTTTCGCTTTGTGTATTCATTCTTCCGGGGGGATTGTGGGTTGTTACTGTGATTTTTGTGAATGCATCGGTGTGTATGTTGTAATATGCGAGGGTGGGGGTGTTTGGTGTGTGTTCCCCTAACTTTTGCCTCCCCTCTCCCCATGTCGTAGGTGCAGTACTCACCGTTGTCTGCGGCGCCTACGTAGCTGTTTGTCGTAGAAGAGCAGAAACACAAGGGCAGGGAGTATTTGGAGTTCCGGCTCCATGGATTCCTCGTTCCTCGTGGGATATGTTAAGGTGAGAGTTTTCCCATAGCCAAAGCTGTTTCCGCCTTGTTTTTATCCACGGTGAATCTGCCCCGGAAAAGGTGGTTGATTAGCGGGTTGTAATAGTGTGGGCGGTACATTGTCTTCTGCCTGTCTGTTGGCGGTGACCGCCGCGCTGCTTGTCTGTACCGCCGTGGCGGGCGAAGTGTTAAAGTGGCTGTCTTTGTTGGCGGTTTCCGCCAGGGTCATAATTCCCTTTTTTTGTCCTCCGGACTGTTTGCGGTATTTCCACTGCTTTAACACAGTCCGCCAGGGTTGTAATGACCACCTTAGTCTTTTATCATGCTGAGTATGTTGGAATAATCTTGATTTTCCTGTATACAGTCAAACAAAGATTGAAAATTGTGTTTCAAGATTTTGCCACATAGGCAGCATACACCCTGTGCATCAGAGACAAATTTGACCAGCATAGACTATTTTCAATGTGACACTGGCAGCTACAGTCAAGTTCAGAAGCATGGAATTCACACACCCACCGAACCCTAACTCTTCACCATTAACAGGGTACACCATGGCCATAAATTGTGACATAATCAATTTTTCATGGTCCTTCCATTCTCTGCATATCATGCTTTCAATTGATCTGTGCAGCACAAACCCAGGGTGGAAGGCAACTCATATTTATCAAACATGCCCTTCTCTCACAATAGGAGCGAGCTGGGACAATATACCGGCCTTGTCACTGACGTTCAATAACACTTAGTGAACCATTTTTTTTTCAAAAAGCATGCTTGCTGACTGAAATCCAAGTCATCCTCCATCTCTGCCCAGGAAATAGGAACACTTGGCCCCTGGTATTTTTGCCAAACCTTCATCAATACTCCTCTGCAATTCAGAGGACAAAAAAGGAAAAGACCTTCCACCCATGATTGTGCATTTTATGAGAACGGGTACCAGAGTCAGAGTAGGAGTACGACCTGCTTCGGCTCCCCACATCCCTTCCATTGATGATGCAAACAGTATATAACCAGCACCGGGGAGCCAACACTTCTTAAGTCCATCTCTGTTTTCTGACTCTAGAAGACTTGGGTGCTCATCTCCAGAAATCCTGTCTTCTCACTTCCAGAAACAGTATGTCTTGCACACAGACAGAAAAACAAGATATGGTCATTGTTATGTCAAGAGGTTGAGCATGAACTAGGAATAAGAAATAAAGAGGAATCAGAAATTAATAAAGTAAAACACACAGAAAAAAGAGGAGTCTATTGGGGAGACACAATGCCTTACTTTGGCATGAAGATCACAAGGAATGAGATAACATGAATGTAAAGTCTTGTTTAATTATATTGAAATTGGATGCCTAGATTTAATCTGACATTGCAGTTGTCAAAATGCATCTGTTAAGTCAGATATGGCCTGCTCATGTGTCATGTGATCATGTGTGGATCAATGCCTGATGTCCTACTGTTAAATTGAAATGGGTATGCAGAATGTGGAACTGTCATGCTAGCTCCAGATTTTCAAAATGTGTAATATTACCATGTTATACATCATTCTCTACCTTTCGAGATGTGATGGTCAGAATGATGAATAACATGGCAATACTGTACATTTTCCCTCTTCCTAAAGTGCAAAACTGAGAAGAAATCATGTTAATAATAATGTTATTGTGCACTTCTCTGCACTTAATAAACAACGTGACGCCCTCCTGTTTTTTCACGTGTGTTAGAACTGACAGCCTTAGGGTGGTCACCCCTAACTTTTTGCCTCCCTCCACTTTCTGGACACTGTTTTTGCTGGTTTTTAGACTCTGCTCACTCCCTTTAAACATGGTAACATTGGATCATACCCAATTGGACTATTTAATTTACTTATAGGTCCCTAGTAGAGTGCACTACATGTGCCCAGGGCCTGTAGAGTAAATGCTACTAGTGGGCCTGCAGCACTGATTGTGCCACCCACCTACGTAGCCCATTTACCTTGTCTCAGGCCTGCCATTGCAAGGCCTGTGTGTGCAGTCTCACTGCCAATTCGACTTGACATTTAAAAGTACTTGCCAAGCCTAAATCTCCCCTTTTTCTACATATGAGACACCCCAAAGGTATGCCCTAGGTAACCCACAGGACAGGGTGCTGTGTAGGCAAAAGGCAGGACATGTACCTATGTAGTTTACATGTCCTGGTAGTGTAAAACTCCAAAATACGTTTTTACACTGCTATGAGGCCTGCTCCCTTCATAGGCTAACATTGGGGATGCCCTCATCCATTGTTTGAGTGGTAGCTGCTGATCTGAAAGGAGTTGGAAGGTCATATTTAGTATGGCCAGAATGGTGATATAAACTGGTGAAGTTGGATTTATTATTACTATTTTAGAAATGCGACTTTTAAAAGTGAGCATTTCTCTGCACTTAAATCTTTCTGTGCCTTACAATCCACGTCTGGCTGGGTTTAGTTGACAGCTCCTTGTGCATTCACTCAAACACGCCCCAAACACTGGATACTCAGCCTCACTTGCATACATCTGCATTTTGAAAGGTTGTTCCTGGGCTGGGAGGGTGGAGGGCCTGCTCTTACACAAAGGACTGCCACACCCCCTACTGTGACCCTGACAGACAGGATTGAATTGAAATGGGACCTGGTACACTTCTAAGCCCATCTTTGAAGTCTCCCTCACTTCAAAGGCACATGTGGGTAAATAAACAGGGCCTCTGCCCCTTCCAACTCAGACACTGCCTGGAGAAGAAAACTGGAACCAGAACCTGTATCCTGCCAAGAGAACTGCCTGGCTTCCCAAAGGACTCACCTGACTGCTTTCTGTGAAGGACTTCTGCCTTGCTGTTGCCCTGCTGCCTTGCTGCTCACTGGCTGTGGAGAAGTGCTCTCCAAGGGCTTGGATAGAGCTTGTCTCCTGTTCCCTGAAGTCTCAGGACCAAAAAGACTTCACTCTTGCAACTGGACTCCTTGTGCGTCAAAAATTAATCACACAGCCTGCTAAAAATTACGCAAAGCCTGCCCCGCGGTGAGAAATTCACTGCCCGCCGAACCGGAACGACGCAGCAAGACTTCGCACAGAGAAGATCGACGCAGCGCCTGCGTTGCGACTGGAACTTCAACGCACGGCCCACCGGCTCGACGCACAGCCTACTTGGGACGACACGGCCCGACTTCCAGTGGAGAATCGACGCAGTGTCTGCCGTGCGGGAGAACATTTCACGCAATGTCTACTGGATCGACGCAGCGCTTGTGACTTTGCTCCGCAAGCCCAGGATTCCACGCACAGACCCCGGGGTATCTGAAAACCCCGCAACCCGAAAAGGATCCACGACCGAGCGCCGGAAATCGATGCACAGCCGTCCCTGCATGGAAACTAAACGATGCATCGCCATTTGCGGCCCGAGAAATCGATGCACACCCCTTTGTTTCCACGCATCTCCTCCTCTGCGGTTCTTTGCGGAGATTTTTTACGCGAACCAGGTACTTTGTGCTTGAAAGATACTTTGTTTACTTTAAAAAGACTTCAGACACTTTGGCCCTCATTACAACATTGGCGGTAAATCCCGCTTACCGCCGCGCAGAAGACCGCCAACACACCGCCGCGGCCGTGGAATTTTGCCACAGCTATTATGACCCACAGCTCGGAATCCGCCAAAATTTAGACACCCACACAAGTCCGCCACACCAAAGGTCAGTGATAAACTGGTGAGAACTAAACCTCCACCGTCACGCCAACAGGAATACGCCCACACTATCACGACCCACGAATCCACGCAGTGGTCTTTCAACCGTGGTAAACCATTGGCGGTACACACCGCAGCACTCAAAATATACACACTCTTACAAAACACAACCACATTGGACAATTCCAAATACACACACCTGATACACAAACACACACCACTCCCACACACCCACACCACTATAAAACACCCGCCCACATCACCCACAAACCCTTACTACCTAAAATATTGACGAAGGCCAGAGAGACAGCACAGCAAAGACAACACCACCATACAGAGGCACACAACACCATCACACATACACATCCACACACAAAACAACACACACCCCTAAACATCACCCACACATCACAACACACACCACCTCACACATCACCCACACCACCCCATGGCACCGCAAAGACACCCCATGTTTTCTGAGGAGGAGCTCAGGGTCATGGTGGAGGAAATCACCCGGGTAGAGCCACAGCTATTCGGATCACAGGTGCAGCACACCACCATAGCTAGGAAGATGGAGCTATGGCGCAGAATCGTTGACAGGGTCAACGCAGTGGGACAGCACCCAAGAACACGGGATGACATCAGGAAGAGATAGAACGACCTACGGGGGAAGGTGCGTTCCGTGGTCTCAAGACACCACATCACGGTTCAGAGGACTGGCAGCGGACCCCCCGCTCCCCCACAACTAACAACATGGGAGGAGCAGGTTTTAGCTATACTGCATCCTGAGGGCCTCACAGGAGTAGCTGGAGGAATGGACTCTGGTAAGTCAAATCTTAACTATTACATCCCCCACCCTACCTGCATGCAAACACATACCCCCACCCTCACCCTCACCTCCATCACTCCAACTCCTCAAATATGTTCCACTATCACAAACCACACATCCCAACACCAAGCCCTGCATGCAACAACAAAGCTTGGACACCCATCACCAATGCATGCCCACTGCACATACCCACACAGACCCCCTAAACAAGGTCCTACACAGGAATGCAAGCACTGGGGTACAGGGTAACCCACCCATTGCACACCATGGCACACACAGATACTAAACCTTTGCCTTTACACCCCTGCAGGACCCCTATTCAACGTCACCGGACAGGAGGTTCCAGACATGTCCACTCCCCCCACAGAAGAGGCCCACAGTGATGACAGCAGCTCTGTCCAACTGGATCTAGATGACCAGCCCGGCCCATCTGGGACCTCGGGACAGTCGGTTCCCCTCACACTGGCACAAGCCACAACAGAGCCTTCCCCTTCTGGAAACACCAGCACATCACCCACCCAGCGGGCCCATACCTCTGTCCCCAGGACACGTCAAGCAGTAGTGTGTCCACCACTACAGGAACCCCAGGCTAACCCACCACCCCAAGAACAGCAGGGACCTGGGGGCAGTGGCAGTGGGCACACGGTTCAGGGGACAGAGGCCCAGGAACACACGGGAACTGGGAGGGCTGCTGTGCAACAGGAGGAGGACAGGCCTAGGGAAACCACTCTTCACGGGGCCCTCACGGGGCCCTCTCCAACATCATGGGGGCCTACCACCATTCCGAGGAGACGATGGCAACGGTACTGGCCAAGTTTCAGGAGGACCCAGCAGCTGCAGGAGGAACAGTATTGGGGGTTCAGGGAGGAACTCAGATCCATCAATACCACCTGCGGTATTGCATGCACTGAACATGCCTTTCTTCTGTCTCCCCCCTATATGTGGTCTCCCTGTTCTTGTGTGCAATAGCATCATCAGGTGGAGGAGCAGTGGCACCGGAGCAGGAGGGAGCTGCAACCCACATGGCCCTGGAGGGCGAGACTACGGACTCTGAATTCACCAGTGGGACGGAGGGCGGGGGAGCTCCACGGCAGAGAAAGGAGCTGAGATCAGCAACACGGACTCCTCCTCTGATGGGAGCTCCCTTGTAGTGTTGGGCCCCTCTGTGCCCCCTGCATCTAGAGGTACAGCCGCCACCCCCCCTACCAGCACCGCCCTCCCAGCAGCCCCTCAGCGTGTGCCCTGTGGCCGCTCACCCAGGAGGGTGGGCATCTCCTTCGCCCCAGGCACCTCAGCCCCCACCCCTGTCAGCCCTGCTGCCCTCAGTGAGGAGGCCATTGACCTCCTCAGATCCCTCACTGTTGGGCAGTCTACCATTCTGAATGACATCCAGGGTGTAGAGAGGCAGTTGCAACAGACAAATGCATACCTGGAGTGCATTCATTCTGGTCAGGCAGCCCAACAGCGAGTTTTTCAGACTCTGGCCTCAGCACTGATGGCAGCAATTGTCCCTGTGTCCAGCCTCCCCCCTCCAACTTCCTCCACCCAGACCCAAACCTGTGTACCTCAGCCTATCCCAAGCACACCATCAGACCAGCATGCACACACCTCAACACACAAGGGTAGCTCTGGCAAACATAAGCACCACACATCCCACAGGCACTCACAAAAGCATCATACCCATGCACACATACCAACATCCACTGCCTCCACTGTGTCCCCCTCCTCCTCGTCTCCCTCCTCCCTCCCTGTCACGTCTCCACTCACACCTGCATGCACTACATCTTCAGCCACTATGTCCATCACCAGCACGCCCATCACCACACACCGCTCACGTGCACTCACCACCCCCACTACCATTCACACATCCCCTGTGTCCTCTCCCAGTCTGTCTGTGAGCCCACCGCCCAAAGTACACAAACACAGTCACACACCCACCCAACAGCCATCCACCTCACAACAGCCTCCAGCCCATGCACCTTCACCCAAAGTCAGCAAACGTACACCTCCTACAACCACTACCTCTTCCTCCACTCCCAAACCCCCTCCATCTACCCGTCCCAGTGTGTCTCAAAAACTTTCCCTCTTAAATGTTGACCTCTTCCCTACACCTCCCTCACCCCTTCCGTCCCCTAGGGCACGCCTTTCCAGGTCCCAACCCAGCACCTCAGCCACCACATCACCGGGACCAGTGGTGCCAGCAGTAACCGGCTTCTGGAGTACGCCAAGCAGCAGGGCAGCCAGTGTGCCAAGGAGCCAGACCACGGACAGTCCCCCACCTCAGAAACATAAGAAGTTGGCCACAGCCCGGAGGGAGAAGGGCAAAACACCTGCCACCAAGGGCTCTCCCATGACTACAGTTGGGAGTGGCAAGACAGCTGCGCCGCCATCCAAGGTGGGGAAGGGGCAGAGAAAGAAAGGGAAGTCGCCGCCAACCTGCACGACGGAAAAGACCTCCACCAGCACCGCTGCCAAGGACACCGCCACCACCAGTACCGCTGCCAAGGACACCGCCACCACCAGCACCGCTTCCCAGGACACCAGCACCGCTGCCAAGGACACCGCCGCCACCAGCACCGCTGCCAAGGACACCACCAGCACCGCTTCCCAGGACACTGCCACCACCAGCACCGCTCCCAAGGACACCGCCGCCACCAGCACCGCTTCCCAGGACACCGCTGCCACCAGCACCGCTGCCAAGGACACCGCTGCCACCAGCACCGCTGCCAAGGACACCGCCGCCACCAGCACCGCTTCCCAGGACACCAGCACCACTGCCAAAGACACCACCGCCACCAGCACCGCTGCCAAGGACACCGCCGCCACCAGCACCTCTTCCCAGGACACCGTCGCCACCAGCACCGCTGCCAAGGACACCGCCGCCACTAGCACCGCTTCCCAGGACACCAGCACCACTGCCAATGACACCGCCGCCACCAGCACCAATTCCCAGGACACCCCCACCACCAGCACGCTCACTGGGCCACCCACCAGCGCCGCAGGCCAATGAGCGCCGCAAGTACCGCCGCTACGGAGACCGCCACAAGCACCGCCAGCGGCCACGCCACATCATGTGCCAGTGGCACCACCGCAGACATGGCTGCCATCCCCAGTGGGAAGCTGGTGGTCAGTTTCAGGGGCCTGGACAGCTTCCATTTAGGCCCACCGTCAGTGGAGAAAGACATCCACTACCTCAGTCCTTGGCAGGATGAAGCACACTGGGCACAAAGCCCCCTCCAGAACCAGTGGAGTATCCCATCCACTACCTCAGTCCTTGGTAGGATGAAGCACTCTGGGCACAAAGCCCCCTCCAGAACCAGTGGAGTATCCCACCCACTACCTCAGTCCATGGCAGGATGAAGCACACTGGGCACAAAGCCCCCTCCAGAACCAGTGGAGTATCCCACCCACTACCTCAGTCCTTGGCAGGATAAAGCACACTGGGCACAAAGCCCCCTCCAGAACCAGTGGAGTATCCCATCCACTACCTCAGTCCTTGGCAGGATGAAGCACACTGGGCACAAAGCCCCCTCCAGAACCAGTGGAGACTGTTATCCACTTGTGAGTCTGTGGCTTTGCACTCCCCAGGATGCAGCAGTGGGAATACCACCCACTGGAAAGACTTGTGAGACTGTGGCTTTGCACTCCCCAGGATGCAGCAGGTGGCAAATCACTCACTGGAAAGACTTTTGAGACTGTGGCTTTGCACTCCCCAGGATGCAGCAGTGGGCAAACCACCCACTGGAAAGACTTGTGAGACTGTGGTTTTGCACTCCCCACGATACATCAATGGGCATGGAGCCCCCTTGTGGATCTGGCGTCGTGCACTCATCCGGCTGAGGTGCCCCCCCTTCCCTTCCCCCTGAGGTGCCTGTTTCGATCTGATGCCCCTGCATTGTTCTCTCCGTTTTGATCGGGAATCTTGTGTGGGCCTCGCCCATACATTTTGGGCCCAGTGGTCCACGGACTATGTATATGCAGTACATGGACTTGAATTCTTGGTGTATATAGTTGTTAATAGTGTATAAATATTTTTGAGTAATGGATTTTTATTGATTACAATTGTTCAACTCATTTCCTTTTTTCCTTGCATTCTTCCAGGGGGTTGGGGGTGTAAATGTAATGTATCAACATGTACTTGTGTGTGTGTTGTAGTGGGTGAGGGTGGGGGTGGGGGTTTTGCGTGTTGCGTGTGTGTGTCACTCTCTTTTCCCTCCCCCCTCCCCTGTGTCGTAGGTGCAGTACTCACCGTGGTCTTTGCTGCCGGCGTTCGTGCTCCTGGTAGAGGAGCAGGAAGACAATGGCAGGTAGAATATGGAGTTCCGGCTCCATGGCATCCTGGTTCCTCGTGGGGTGTGTAGAGGTGAGTGTTTCCCCTTCCAAGTCCTGTTTCCACCGTGTTTTTGTTTGCGGTGAATCCGCCCCGGAAAAGGTGGCGGATTGGCCTCTCATGATACTGTGGGCGGTACATTGTCTTCCGTCTGTCTGTTGGCGGTGACCGCCATGCTGTTTGTTTGTACCGTCGTGGCGGTCGGAATGTTAAAGTGGCTGTCTATGTTGGCGGTTTCCGCCGGGGTCATGATTCTATTTTTTTTTACCGCCGGCCTGTTGGCGGTTTTACCGCCGCTTTAACACCGACCGCCAGGGTTATAATGAGGGCCTTTATATCACTTTTCAGTGACAGCTCTATATTTTCTTATTGCATCTTTGATCATTTTGACCTGCAAATATCCAGATAAATATTATATATTTTTCTAAACACTGTGTGGTATATTTTTGTGGTGCTATATGGTGGTATTGTATGACTTATTGCACAAATACTTAACACATTGCCTTCTAAGTTAAGCCTGACTGATCAGTGCCCAGTTACCAGAGGGTGGGCACAGGATAATTTGGATTGTGTGTGACTTACCCTGACTAGAGTGAGGGTCCTTGCTTGGACAGGGGGTAACCTGACTGCCAACCAAAGACCACATTTATAACAACGTGCCTTTTAGAATCAGACTTTAAATGCTTTGGGCTACTCTGAAGTTGTCTTTGTAGATGGAGAATTTACATGCACATCAAACAATAGTTTTGATGCACTTTTTCTGATATATTCACATTGCAGGTTGTGATGTGAGTTTTTCAAAATAATGTAGGACTGTCATATTTCTTTTAAATAAATGCTTCCTAGTAATGATTTTTTAAGGTGAAAGGATAAAACATTCTAGATTAATTATAACCCAATTTAAGAATTAGTCAGAGCAAACCCTCGTGCAGTACTATATAATTTGCATTTAAT
The DNA here is from genome assembly GCF_031143425.1 of Pleurodeles waltl. Classification (NCBI taxonomy): domain Eukaryota; kingdom Metazoa; phylum Chordata; class Amphibia; order Caudata; family Salamandridae; genus Pleurodeles; species Pleurodeles waltl. The sequence continues at coordinate 382,785,021 of NC_090440.1, forward strand.
GTTGGTCATATAACAATTTTTCTAAGACCAAAATCTAGAGTGCCCATTTCAACTTTTTCAGTTGCATTAAAGCTCCTAAGTTGGCTTTGCGGCTGTAAAATAAAAGTAATGGCCTTTTTGCGGTATCTCCATCACAAGTAGCATCACGTACAATTGAATACGCCACCACAAAAGGGTTTGTTGAAACATGGCACCGGGAGTTGTGAGGTCAACCTTTTACAGAGTGGGGCATCCTCATAGATACTTCTGTGTCTGCAATGGGATTTTAGTGATTCAGTGAAACACATTCTGAGAAAGAGAAGACTTCGCTGTTTGTCGCACTATATAATATGCTGATGCATATGTTCAATCTCAGCTTGTCATAAATGTGAAGCTTAAAGTATGCAAACTCCATTCTTTTTTCAGAATATATCTTTAGTCACTGGGGCAGTAGTCAACCAAACGAAGATTCAGATCAGTCTTCATTGAAGACTGATAGGGGTAGGGGTGTGTTAGACCTGACAGCCTTCCTTGGTAATCTCCAAGATATTTTATCGTCACCACTCCAGTTTTGCTGAATTTGTTTTTGATGGCTTTATGACTCTGTGCACCTGACCATTGGTAAACAATGCTGAACTGCTTGTAGTTTCTCCTTCAAGTGTGGTAGCATTGGCCTGCATGTAATTGGCACATTTAATTTACTTGTACGTTCCTAGTAAGTGGTACTATGTATACACAAGGCCTGGAAATTAAATAGTGCCAGTGGGCAGGCAAAACTTATTGTGCCCCTCAATAAAGTAGCCTTTTAAAGCATGTCTCAGGCCTGCCACTGCATCCTGTAGTGCAGTTTTAAACTACAATTTCGACCTGGCAAAATACAACTTTTCTAGGCTTAAATATCCTTTTTAATACATAGACGTCACCCCTAAGACAGGCCCTAAAGTCTCATGGAGCAGGGTGCATTGTGTTTAAAAAGTAAGACTTGTGTACTTACGTTTTACAAGTCCTAGCAGTGACAAATTCCTAATGCCTAATTTTAATGGTTGTAAGGCCTAACTCTCCCATTGGCTAACCCTGGCTTACACTCTTATGGTTAATAAGTGATAACTTTGGATTGGGAGCAGATGGAAATCTGGTGTTTACACTGAAATTAATTATAATTTGCAATCCTCTTTAATGGTAGAGTCTGATCCTAAGTCACAATTCTTAAAATGCCACTTTTAGGAAGTTGGCCTTTTCTTGTCCCAACCATTTGTACCTTCTTCCAGAATCCTGAGTCACATGAGTGTGAATGTCTCTGCCGGTCAGGGTGTGTGTATTCCTTTCAGTGACACAAAGAGGGCTTAGTTGTGGATAGGATGAACCGCCCTGGCAGAGTGATTGGGGAGGAGCTGTACCCATCCTCACTTACACCTCAAATGGCTTTGGCTCCTGCACACCAAAAGGAATCTGCAACCAGACATGTCCTTTCTTTTGTCATCCAGATTTGAATCCTTGACAGGAGAAAAGTAAGAACTTTCTAGAACTAGATGTGAGTGAAGGAGTGGGAGTACCCCCACACAAAGGATGGCACCAGGCATAAATATTAGATATCCAGAGCTACTCCTCAGGTCACTCCTGGACCAGTACAAGTTACAGAAACAGAACTGACCTGCTTAGGACTCCCTTGCTTGTCTGAGAAAGAAGAATAAACCTGGTTACCTTCATCCCAGGCCAACCCAGAGTGATTGCAAGGGTAAGTTGGCTGAACTCCTGTGTGAGCTACAGGGATACAACATGCTTCAGAGGCCTCACTGCAACTGTCCAGGTGACCTGCTGCAACTGGACCTGCCTGGACCTGGAACTAGACTTGCCTGAGCCCTACTAACATCTGGGGAGTGAGTCCCTGAGCTCCAAGAGGTGTCTCCCCAGGTACTGAACCCTTGGCTGGCATGAGAGTGTATACCACTGCAAGAAAAGGTGAAAATCCTGAAGTTTGGGCTCTTCGCAACTGCAAATGTGTTTGTTTATTGCCAAGACTCTGGCATCTATGGAGATCACCAGCACAAAGCTCTGGTGAGACTCCTTGCGCTACACTGGTGACAGGCAATGCAAGAGCTACACTTTGCACTACATAGAGCAACAAAATCCAGCGGTGACCGCCAACATGAAGCTACAGCAATAGCTGTCTGTGACACCCGGCTTGCTCTTTGTGCTACAGTGATAACCAACCGTGAAATGCTACCTGCTCCACAGAGCCTCCTCCACTGTGAACAAAACTCTCTTTATCTGATCCGCACTCCATCCCAACCCACCTGATATTGTGACTTTCTCCCGGTCTAGTGCAACCTGACGACGGAGAGTGGCACTTTGTGCTCTTAGGCTCTATTTTCACTGAAAACATTGAAACTGTATGTCTCTGGTTCTACTGATTGTACTTTTTGTCATTATGCTATAATTTTACTTATTCACATTTACTCTGTTTCGCTAAACTGGTTTGGGGTTTTCTTGTGTTGTATTTTCACTTTATTTGTGTTTGTATTCTGCATAAATACTTTACACATTGCCTCTAAGTTGAGCCTGAATATTAGTACCCCAAGCTACCATAGGGTTAAGCATTGGTTTATTTATTGACTTTTGTGGCTCACCCGGATAAGGACCATGGTTGTTGCCTGAGTGGGGTTTCAACTCCCTCAACCAATATTCAAATTCCTTACAGGATGTTGCTCCATTACCACCATTTTGTTAAATATTCATATAAAATGTTGTTCATCCCTATCATGAGCTGGGCACAATTTTGTACACTGGAAGCACTAGACAAAGTTTATTCTTAGTGAGTGATTCAAATATATGGCATGATCAATGGATACATTTGCGGACAAATGTTGCAGAGAGGGGCAAATATTGTACATACAGCATGTTGCAAAATATTTAGCAATTGAAAATGCAGTAACACTGTTGTCCTCCTTTGGGAGTCCAATGTTCTCTCTGTTTTTTAGTAAAACAAACATGATGAACTTAGGTTAGCTATCAATAAAGCTATATGGCAGTATTCATAGATAGGTTTCTAGAAAAGAAATCACATATTTTATCACATTGAAAACTTGCTTTCAGACTTTGAATCCTAAGTAACATTTTAATTTTCTGGCACTACGTGATGAATTATAAAGTAATTTGGCTTAATCCAACAGCTACTTAATCGCATGCAAGTTATTCCACTAATCAATCGCTGTGTACAAATGACATGGATAGTCAATACTATCAGAATTTGATAATGCAAAAACTGGTGTGAAACAAATGATAAAATAATTTAATGATAGCAGATAGTTGAAGGGAATGTCAAGAGAGATATGCATGATTAAAGCAATTATGGCATCAGAGTTAATAACTTCAATCTTGAAGAGATAAGAAGACTTGACAGGAACTAAGGGCCTTATTATGAGTGTGGGGGTCGTGGGCGGCCATGGCAGAGTTGGGGATCCAACTGCCATTCATGCTGGCCTATGGAACAAAGACTGCTGCGGTCCCACCAGCCTTGCCAGGCAGCACAGACCACCATAGTCACAAGGCTGAACAAACAGGCCAGGGAAGACCATGTTTCCACTGCACACGTTATGAGGTTGCACACCACCAATGTGACCCTGGCAGTCCAACCACCACCTATCAGCAGGCGGAAATGGGAATTATAAAGGGAGACACTGAACTGCAGGTAGCCTCACATGTCCGGTGCCACCATCAAGTCCATCACACACGTCTTGCCACTACTGGTGATCATTGATGGAGCACAAAATTCACACCACCGTGGGTGCAACTGACCATAAGTACACACACATCTACCTGTGCTGTTAACCTTAAAAACAGATCGTCGCACCGTCAGCCACATCATGTGGGGGTCATGCTCTGGGCACCAAGTACAGTTGTCATTGTGTCCCATGTTGAATCAGACACAAAGAAGGACACATGCACAGTCACCAAAGCCCCCTTTGGGCAGGTCACTCACACTGCACTGCAACACTACACAAAAACGATTGCTCATCTCAGGCTCAGGAGCAGTGAAGTATACAAAACATTGTCTCACACAACACCAACAACACACCAACATCACATCTACAAATGCAATGCACACACTCACATTCCTCACATGCCATGAGCTATCGTCACATGCAACACATATATGTATGGATGTTACACGGAACACAAGCAACACTCCCAGTAAACAGCCATGCAATGGACACACACATCACCCACATTGCAACACAATGGAAGGTCAATGGGATGCACAATAGACAGAGAGACAAATATACAAAGATCACTATGCACACAATACCTGCACAATAGGGATGGGGCCATCTGGAACACTCAGGGAACGAGGATACACTGGGACACTTATCACTTTGCATATGCCCCTTAATCAACATTTGCACAGTAACTGGACATACATGTATCTCAGGGACATACAATACGAGACCCAAGTGACATGCCTATCGGCACAATGTGGAAATGCAAGACAACAAAGCACATACAACTCCAACTTTATGGGACATACCTCCACATGAAGTAGCTGCAAGGTACACACAGCTAAATGGACACATGCAAAGTCAAATGCAAACAAAGGTAGCACAAATGAACACACTCAATGTCTGCACAAACAAACTCAAGCTGCCACACATTAGATGAATCCATAATCCATATCAGGGGGACAAGCCTAAGACCATACATGCTCACATTGGACAACACAAGATGAAATACTTACTATACCAAACAGTACACAATGCCATGACACCACCATCGCATTTACATGCACATATCTATAGAGTCAACATATACCTTTGTCCTGGGGGACATCAGCACTGCCCACAAAGTTAGGTAGTGCAAACAACAGCAAATAGATCAGCAAGCAGGCTGAAAGACACAAAACTGTAGGCAGACAACACAAGTCACTCAGGAACAACATAAAGGTAGAGAAGGAATTGCAGGACAAATGTATACCAAAAACAACAACTGTTTGGGTTTATTAACTGTAATTTGTTTGAACTTCAAGGCCATTGGCTAGTCCGTATGTACCTGTATAGGTGCATCATAGTGCCATCACCTGACTCCTAACTTCCAGGGAAACCACCACAGGAAGGGGCATCAAGTGGGCAGGCAGGTACCTCAGGGTTCATCTTTGGGGGTGGATTTGGGAGGGTTGGGTTTGGTCTTGGGTATTGGAGGAGTGGACTGTTTGTAGGGAGGGGTGGGCTTTTGCTTGGAGGAAGGGGTATGGGTGTTCCAGGGGGTCAGGTGTGACAGGTGAGGATTTGGAGGTGGAAGGGTGGGGTTGGGAGGTGGACCATGGCCTTTTGGGTTTGGGATTGAGGGTGGAGGTAACAGGGGAAAGTTCAAAGTCCAACATAAAAACATTTTTAGGTACACGGGAAGGGTCAGCAGAAGGGTTGGTGATTTGGAGGTTGGAGGAGTGGTTGTCTGCTATGTCAGTGTGGATGTTGTGGGTGTGTGCATGTGGGAGGTATGCTTGTATTTGGGCTGTGTCTGTTGCATGGGTGAGTGTGTGTGTTCATGTGTTTTGGGGGCTGGGAGGTGGAGGTGCTAGGGGATGGAGTGGTGGATGTTTGTGTGTCTGTTGGGGTGCTGTCTGCAGGTATAGTGGGGTAGTAGATGTCTGTGTATCTGTTGGTGCGATGTCTGCGGGTATGCTGGGTATGATGTGTGTGTTAAAGACTGTTGTAGTGCTGATTGTAGTTATGCTTGATGTGTGTCACGCTGGGGGTGTAAGGGGTGTTTGTGAAAGTGGTGACTTCTGTTGTGTCTGCGGATGTCTGTTGTTTGCTAGCATGCCGGTGTTTTGTGGTGCTTGTGTCTGTGTGTGCTGCTGTTGTGTGTTGAGGTGGGTGTGTCCGGATCGGTCTGTGTGCTTTGGGTAGGTAGCGGAATGGGGGATTTGAATTGGGAAGAGGGAGGTGGAGGGGGGACAGAAGGTGGAGGGTGACTGGCTGCCATCAGTGTGGAGGCCAAAGCCTAAAAAGGATGTCTGTAGCACAGACATTGCACCATGAATGCCTTTCAGGAATGTATTGGTCTGCTGGGGTTGGGTTGCCAATCCCTGGATGGCATTCACAATGGCTGTTTGACCCACATAGATAGTTCTCAGGAGGTCAGTATGCGTCCTCACTGAGGGCAGCAGGGGTAACAGGGGCTTGGGTAGGGGTGTCCTCGGCAAAGGAGACACCCACCCTCTTGGGTGAGCGGGTACGGACAACTGGATAGGGAGCAACAGGGAGGGCTGTGATAGAACAGGGGGTGGTGGACAAAGATGGTACAGGGGTATGGCCCAATGGGTCCACCACCACTAGGGAGTTTTCGTTGGAGGAAGAATCGATGATGAAGAGGATGTTCCAGTCTCCCCTGTGGCACTCCCCTCACACTCTGGCCATTAGGTCCCTGTGTGTCCCTGGTGTTTTGCCCTGAGGTCCCATGGCCAAATGCTTCCCCACTAGGCTGTGCCCTGATGTCACACTGGAAGCAATTCCTCTATGCACATTTCACCAAGTGATATTTGTCCCAGTAGAGTCTTGGAAGTAGTACTACTGTTGCTCAGATAGGCCACACATGTGGCATGGAAATGGACACTGTACACATTATGTGCAATATGTCAGGTAGTGATGTCCTCAAAATCCACAACACACTGAATCAGCAAGCCTCTGAGTGCATCAGTAGACACCCTTAGTCCCTTGGATGTATGAGAGGCCCAGAGATTTGCAAGTACTTGATGAAGGCCCTCAATATGTTGCCCAATAAGAAACTATATCATTGTCTCCATTGTGGTCATGTGGACCCAGATGTCTGTCTGTGAATGAATGCATGTACCCAAACACATGTGATTTCAACATAACTGCAAGTCACTCCATGAGGCATGCCAACAGTCAGATCACAAACCTTACACATTACACATGTGCAGTGTGCTTTGATACATGCTGCCACATCAATGGCATAGCAATTCGCATTGTGGCTCAAAGCTCAAAGGCCTACCTGTCATGTCCCTCATTGCTACTGTAGTTGTACATGCAAAATGACATGTTATGACACATGAGAAAATGTGTCAGCTTATGAACAATGGTGACACACCCCAGTATGTGGCACAACATGAAGTGTACCCCCCTTGTAAATGGTGTATTCCACACACAGGCTGCCATGTGCCTACATGTGAGGGAACACAGACATCATCCCATCAACACAGGTAGACCACGCATGAAACAGCAACTTACAAATGTTTTGCCAATGAGAAAGGGAGACATGCTGACATATAGGCACAAGGAACGTTGGCAACAGTGATGGCACATAAATCATGTCAATGGACATTCCCGACTTACCATAGGAAAGTATTGATCTGTAGCTGCATCCAAAGTACAATGTATGCTATGTCCCATGTATGATGGCCATTTTCACATTACAGACTGCAGTGAGGCACCAGCACCCATCATACGCTAAAGACAACTGGGCTCAGGCTGGCAGAGGCTAATATACTCATTTATCCAGACATAGGGCCGAGGACAGTGATCCATCACTTACTTACCTTTGGCCTGTAACCTTGAGGAGGCGGGGTCTGTTGCATTGAATTTACAGATACTACAATGACAAACAGTACTTGATTGATCACTGTACACAGTCATATGTCGTCCCTGGAGAGCAAATGGTTTGTGGATTGTACACAGTCGTGTCCTAGGTCCCTGGGCCAATAGGCAAGGCATATAAGTATACAACACATTGCATGTCTACACAAACAATAACTCTTTTGCTATGTGACACATGGCTCACCCCTAATTGTCAGTGGGAGCTGTCAGAACCTACCACATTCACTTGGCAATGTGACAGGCAGAAATATGTCCTGTACTCACCTGTGGTTGCTGTACTGTGCTGTCCTCATATGCCCACAAAGCTCTGGGTAGGCCACCGCCAGAATGCGGCCCATTAGGGGAGTCATGGTCCGATGGGCACCCAGCCCATCCTGGGAGGACAGCCCCAGCTGGACCGCTGTGATTTTCCAGGCCCAGCATCTTAGGTCCTCCTATCTTTTCCTGAAGTGGGTTCTCTGCCAGCTGTGGACCCCCAGGTAACTCACCTTCTGAGCGATGGCTCATCATAGTGCCTTCTTTTGATGGGTGTTGACCTGCATGGATCCAATAGACAAATCAAGAGATTATAATCACAAGTCTAATCACAAATGGTTGAGTCACATACATATCAGTAACATCAAGCTAAGACTTTTCTATTTGTCAATACTCTTCAAGTGTTCCACACACAAGCAAATAAGTACGGGGACATGATTACATACATATATATTTTCATCTGCAGACTAACCCAGTACCCTGCACATGACCTACAATTACTAAGCAAGCTTACTGACATCAGTTAGCCCATGCACTAGCATTTATGTGGCTTCTGAAGGGTAAACTCCTTAGGCATGAATGGATCACCACATTCTCACGCAGTACAAACTCCGACATTACACAGTAACAATGAAGGGGCTGGCATGGTGGGTACCAAAAGTGTCTTGCCTGTCCATCCGTGGACATGTAGACTCATGCCACTTCATGGGGTGCAGTTAGATGCTATGTACCTGTACCACAGAATACTCCTTGGACATCTGTGTCCATCCTAGAGAGATGGCATCCAACAAACAAAGGCATGCATGGTACAGTTTCTGCTATGTGACCAAGCTACTGACTCACATATCATGGCATACCAGGAATCAACACACTGTCTGAACAGTGGGACCTTAAGTTATGCAATACACCTGTACAGGACAAATATGATCTGTGGGACGGTGACAACAGAGCTGTTGGAGTAAGAAACTTGTCAAGAGACACACTGACAATGATGCTGAGTGCAAATATGGACTAGATTAATGATTTACCTCTGTACCTAGCCCTAATCTAGTCAAAGGAATGAGGCATTCAGGGCAGGTTTTGCCACCAGAGCCTAATATTGGCCACATGGCAAGATCCACTGATGTACAAGGAGTGGGCACAGTGCCACAGTTGTATAGCCACAGTGACTCTCCCACAACCTAGACTAGGTCCCATACTGGGAGATACATGTGAAAGGCCCTGGTTTCTGCATGCTGAGCTGACAGAATCTACATGACACTCCATTCCCATCACTTACAGTACATTAGTACATCAAGTAGCCAACAGCAATCCAGCGTGTGGTGTGTGTGGCAACCTGAAGGGCAGAGTGGCTCATTATATGCCTTTCAGATGTGGTTTGAAAGATCTAGGGAACTATACACATTGCTCACATGACTCTCAACTGACTCATAGAACATGCATACATAGCTCATGCTGTAATTCACCTACATGTTGTCTGACATTTACAAAAATTGTGAGGAAAGACATATCAGTGGATGTCAGTAATGTCTCCTTACCTAATTATGCGCATCCGAAAAAAGGAGGATCTAGGACCGCAAAAACCTCACACAACACAATGTGACTGAACTTAACATATGGCACTGGCCACCAATTCCTGCACATTGCCCATCTCATTGATGCCACACAGACTGCAACAACATGCACACAAGTAGTCAAACTGGCACACATGGGCACATTCTAGCCTGTGAGGAGGGAAAGGATGGTGAAGTACAGAACAAATGGTGCCATGGGTGACTTACCTGCTCCTCTGGTGAGGCATAGTGCTGTTCACACAGGGGTAGGACCTCAGTAAGTAGCCTATCCAGCTCCTCCGGAAAGAAGGAAGGAGCCCTACCACCTAATGGACGTGGCATGATTGTTCCCAGAGGTGGCACACAGCAGCTCAGACCATGGACGTTTTGCTGGCAGCAGTGTCAGGAGTCAAGTGAGTGAATCTGCAGAACATGGCGGTCACGTCCACCACATACGCAGTCGTTACCACTGGCGGACACAGCCATTGGCTCGCAACTGCCACTGGCAACAACGTTACCCTATGGCTGCATCCACTGTGGTTGCAACCGCCATGATGACTTCTGCCAGCAGTCGCCAGAGGTATAGTTTTGGTGGCCTGGAATGCTGTATTGGGCTACATAAACTACATCACACCTGTGAAAATGGATTTTTGACCTCACAAACATGCTTATCCTGTCTTATCATGTAGTTCCTATTAATCGAACACCATTGTAGCATGTTGCAGGGCACAGATTGCATTTAACAGTGGGGCAAAGTCCACCACTGCCGACAGTCATTTTTGCGATAGGTATATCCAGTCACATTTTGAGGGGCAGTTGTGTTGCACATCTTTGAGTTTGGTTCATAATCATGTTGTGACCACATGTGTGGAAAACCTTGGTAACTACATGTGGCTCTCGTGCAGCTGTGATGTGTACTGGTTGCCATGTCTATCTATTCAAAAATGCCTTGTCACATGATATCATTGACATTCCTCATGTATTTTGCTTTGGACACAATGACTAATGTTGGAAATCATTTCCTGTCATAACTAGGTACCCAGGGAGAGGGAAGATGCGACAACCTACTGATCCACTGGCAGATCTACAGGACATGGAAGAATGACACATGATCCTGCTGTACCATCTGGATAGGCAAATAGTCTTCACAGTATTGCTCTTCCTAGCCACATGGTCCTTCCAACATATAGTGGCCCTAGCTGCTGGTATGTCCCAACCTAGGTTCAGTCTGGTGTTGACGTATGTCCTCTCAGCCATATCCAGTTTCCCTGGCATGAGGATTCAGCCCATCTGAAGGCTGATTTTTATGGTTTTGCACACATGTGGTGGGGGCCATTCTGGCACACATGTTGGCTTGGTCCCATCACAGACAAATGTACAAGTATACTGCTATAGTAAGAACTTCTATTCCATTAACGTGCAAGTTGTATGACAGATCCCTACATTTCACAGGTCTGTGCCCATTATCTGGGTTCATCCCATGATTCCTTCATAATGCAGAACAGCACTATACCCCAGCTGATGTCACAACAAGGCCTGGGTGGAGTTTGCGGAGTTCCGAAGCAGTGGAGTGTGTTAGGTCGCACCATTCGTGCAGATTTTTAGCACCGGGTGTTTGTCGCGTGCTGAAATATCAGCATAAACGGCACCACACACAGCGCAAGAGGACGCTGCTTCTTCTCTTCAGCTCGAGTAGATTTAATACTCGAGCTGCAGCTTTCTCAATGCAAATGGAAGGTTTCTCAATGCGAGCGGTAGCCACCATCCACGACTGCCCGCTTTGAGAAATCTCACTGGGAGGTAGTCTGGAGTAAGAATTTCCTCACTCGCCAACTTAACATTGGTGAGCTCGAATGAGGAAAAAACACTGCTAAGCAGAGTTTTTTGAAACTCCGCTCTCTACTCATTGCATGGAGTGGGAAAAACTCTGCAAACCCCAAGAGCGGAGCGGAGTTCACCGCCCACCCCTAGTCACAACTTTACCTGGAGAGGGCCTGGCTGGTTGGTAGGTTACATCTGTCCTATTTGTGTGTGTGCAATGTCTGGTGCTCCAATCATGAAGTAAGTAAATCATTGTTGCACAGATGTCCCATTATTTAACAGGAGACTCCGCATATCCAAACTGTCCTTGGTTGTTGATGCCATTAAGGAATCCAACTACACCAGGGGAAGTTGGCTTAAGTGAGGCCCATGGAAGAGAAAGGCGGGTAGAGGAGCAGGCTTTTGGGCCCCTGAAGGCCAGATTTAGTTTCTGGACCTTACAGGTGAAGCCCTCCACTACTCACCTGTAAAAGTGAGCCAAATCACTGTGGTATGCTGCAGGTTCCACAACATTGCCCTGCGGGGAAATATCCTGTACACCCTAGAGGAGGGTGAGCCTGAAGTGTCGTGGGGTGAGCCCCCTGAAATGTCAAGTGAGGATGACAATGGTGGTAAAAAGGAAGGAGCTGACTTGCAGGAAGATCTCATCAACAACTACTTTTCATGAGTGTAAGTATGTCATGTGATGTAATGACTGTGACTGTACAATGAACTGTAGTTGTGAGAATGTGTGGAGTTGAATGTTTAAACAACAACTAGGGAGCTGATACTCTGTAATATTCAGCCAAAGGGTGCTTGAAGAGTTAGCCATTGACATATTTCCACCTTGATGATGCTGCTTTGTTTGTGTCAGTCTCATTGCAAAGTAATTTCATTTTCAGATGCTTGCTATGTGATTTATATAACAGGTATGTTTTCAAGCATATACTATTTGTTTTGTCCTTTACCATGACATCCTCATGTGGACATTTCACAGTTGTGACAATGGCAGGTATCCCATGCTGTTCTGACATACAAGGTGGACATGGATTGTTTCAGCTAATGTGATTTGGGGTGTGTGAGACATGTGCCAAGGCAGCTTGAACAGTGTTTGGGTGGAAGGTCAGAAGTGCACTTTGGACTTGTTTTGTGTGCTGTGTTGGACCAATTGCATCATGTGTGTCATTAAATGGACATGACATATGCAGTCATCAATGGCGAGCAAGGGATTCACCCTTCACATTGGCTAAATACTCTTATTTTATGACCTGTATGTAGCAGTAGATGTGTTTCATCATTGCAGGCCACAGTACCTGTGCCATAACACTGACATATGTTTGTGTAATACCACCAGATACATGGTCATTGAATAATGATGGGCATGTGATCAGGGACTGTTGTACTGCCATCTGTCTGAATCTTGGATTTTGTGATGTTGGATTACTTTGGTGTGGCATGTCAGGCTCAAGCTGCTAACATCAACCACTTCAATGTTTGCCTCTTCTACAGGACAATGTCTGACAAAACCTTCCCTTCCGTGGTCTGGGGGCTGTACCCTGGAATATGTTTTTTGACTCAGTATGAGTCGTACATTCTTATGTCACGAAGGTCATATGGACAGCCTATGTGCTGTATATTGGATTAAAATGTTTGTTGTGACCAGACACTTGTATTGATGTATTTGTGTCTAATGGTTGTAATCCTTAGCAGGACACTGTGTACCTGTGACATAACCCTCCTTGCAATTAAGTCATGTCATCATATGGTTTACATGGTCTTACATCTCTACATAGCAAACTGTTGAAATTAAGAAAGCAGACAATGAGTTTGTGATGGGTGCATTTATTACAGTGCTGATTCAGTAATTACAATTTGGACAGTAAAAAAGAAAAATAATAAAGTGAAGGGTTCAGTCATGTTGAATGAAATCATTGGAGTAGATGCCACACCCCTGGAAGTCCAAAGTTCAGGGTACTTCTCCCATTGGAACTTGTGGGTAGTTCAGGATCATTCAACAGAGTGAATGTGTGGCATGCAAAGGAGTTCCTTTAGAAAGAGGTCGCTTGCTGGCAGTGGTGGGTTTCTTGCCATCTGCACCTCCTGGATTCTTTGCCAGACATCCCCACTTGTGTAGTGGGGGGCATCTGCTGCAACCGAGGTATGGGTGTCTGGGTCTTGTTCCTGTGGTAGGGCATCCCTTCCAGTGGCTGGCACGATGAAGTAGGGACTGGTGTTGATGTGCCACAGGAAGGGGTAGAGTGGCGTTGCAGAGCCCTGCTCAGGGTGGTGTAATGTCCCTCATAACCCCTGTTAAGGAGGCCATGTTGGTATTGTGGGCATCCCACTGTTCATGCATATCTCTATGGATGTCCCTTGTCGCTGCTTTATTTCCCAGAGTTCAGTCAGGACATGGCCCATCACACCTTGAGACTCCTGATAGACCCCCAAGACATTGCTGATGGTGTCTTTGCCTGGATCAGCCCTAGTGGCCTCAACCCCCTGGCCCACATCATCCCTCCAACGCACCCTACCCCCACATCTCTGTGTCCTTGCCACAGGGTGCCCTCTCCCACTGGGTCTTGGACCCCCATTGTTGGAATTGTTGTGTTGCAACTCAGGGTCTGGGACTGGGGGCAAGAGATGCTAGACAGTGTGATCAGAACAGAGTTTTGGGGGTGAATGGTTGCCTGTGATGTAGAAGCAACCGGGCTGGTAGGTGTTGATGTGGCCACAATAAGACTCTCTGTTAGTATCTGACCGGGTCGCCGACAGGCCGGCGGTGCCCCTAAGGGCATTCTGACCGCGGCGCTAATGCCGCGGTCAGACAGGGAAAACTGGCGGTCTCCTGCCAGTTTCCCGCTGCCCTGGGGAATCCTCCATGGCGGCGCAGCATGCTGCGCCGCCATGGGGATTCCGACCCCCTTCCCGCCGGCCTGGCTCTGGCGGTTCTTACCGCCAGAACCTGGCCGGCGGGAACGGGCGTCTTGGGGCCCCTGGGGGCCCCTGCAGTGCCCATGCCCATGGCATGGGCACTGCAGGGGCCCCCTAACAGGGCCCAACTAGGCTTTTCAGTGTCTGCGATGCAGACACTGAAAAGCGCGACGGGTGCTGCTGCACCCGTCGCACGCCTTCCACTCCGCCGGCTCGATTCCGAGCCGGCTTCCTTGTGGAAGGCGCTTTCCCGCTGGGCCGGCGGGCGATCTGATTCAGATCGCCCGCCGGCCCAGCGGGAAAGTCAGAATACCCCTCGCGGTCTATTGACCGCGGGGCGGTATTCAGGCGGCTTCCGACGGGCGGGCGGCAACTGCAGCCCGCCTAGGTCGGAATGACCACCTATGACTCTTAACTCATCCTCAGAAAAATGGGGATTTTTTTAACGTGACATAGTGGGGAAAAAAAAGAGTGACAGCGACTTATTAAAGAGAAGAAGTGCAAATGGTTATGACTGGACAGAAGTGTGTGCATGGTGTTATATGGGATGGTGAAAGCAAAGGAGTGCCTAATGTATGCAGTGTTTTGGAAATAATGTGCTCTGGCTTCAAAGTTTGGCATTGATAATGCAAAGGATTGTGGTGTGTAAAGGGTGTGTTTTATAGTGTAATTTTCAGGTGTGTCCAGTGTGGCAATGTGTGTCAGCTGTGTTTTTGTTTTAAAATTTATCCACTGTGCAGTTGTGCATTACTTTGGTGACCACGGACCGCTGTGGTTCAGACCGCCATTGGCTGACCACCAGGGGTGTCCGCCATGGTGACTGTGTGCTGGTTGGTCAGGGTGTTGTCTGCACTGGAGGTCGGACCACCTATTTCCAGGCCTCCACACTGCTGCCGGTCTGCCTTTTTTGATTCATGGTAGGCAGTTCTGCTTGTATAACTCATAATGGGCAGACTGAAAGACTGCCAATATAGTGATCTTTTCAGGACTGCCAATGGGGTGGTCTGGTGGTCCTCTGCCAAACTCGTAATGAGGCCCTAAGTATTTTTGTACAAACTATAACTCTGGCATAGTTCTACAAGGTTTGTTTCATTCAATGCACCATTGCTGAATATGAAAGACAGTTGACTGTAGTCCTACTGCAAAAAGAACAAGTGATGGACGGAATGCTGAACAATGTCAAACATTCACCCCCAGTACAGAGATCTGGGCCTAAATCCATCATTTGTTTGCTGCCCATGCCATTCCAGTTTGGGCCCAGCCATATGCAATCAGTCTTGACCCTGTTCCCCATGGGAACAGTCCAGCCCAAACTGCCAGGCCAGGTCTTCCCTGGACTGGAAACAAGCATCCTGGGACCAGTTTCGGGATTTCACCCCTCATCAGCCAGGCTAGCTTGAATCCAGTGGCATGGGAAGCACGGGACCCACGTCTGGGCATACCCTTCCCACTTAGGGCGGCAAATGCAAAAAGAACAAGTGATAGACGGAATGCTGAACAATGTCAAACATTCACCCCCAGTACAGAGATCTGGGCCTAAATCCATCATTTTTTTGCTGCCCATGCCATTCCAGTTTGGGCCCAGCCATATGCAATCAGTCTTGACCCTGTTCCCCATGGGAACAGTCCAGCCTAAACTGCCAGGCCAGGTCTTCCCTGGACTGGAAACAAGCATCCTGGGACCAGTTTCGGGATTTCAACCCTCATCAGCCGGGCTAGCTTGAATCCAGTGGCATGGGAAGCACAGGACCCACGTCTGGGCATACCCTTCCCACTTAGGGCGGCAAGTGCAAAAAGAACAAGTGATGGACGGAATGCTGAACAATGTCAAACATTCACCCCCAGTACAGAGATCTGGGCCTAAATCCATTGTTTTTTTGCAGCCCAGGCCATTCCAGTTTGGACCCAGTTTGCTCTGCATTCCATCCATCATCTGTTCTTTTTGCATTTGTAGTCCTACTTAACACAACTAAATATATAGTTGAAGTCAAGTCATTGCTTTTGCCTTACTAACAATCCCCCAAAAGGAATCAGGGGCATCGTGGTAACATTAAACCTATTTTGCTCTTCCCAGCATCACACACATAATACTAAGAAGAACAGACACTTTAAACTAAACAAAGTGTCTGTTTCTAAGTGCATCTAAAACAACCACAAAGGATATCACAAAAAGAGCAAGAAGGAATGTTGTAAACAATGAGAACAAAATTAACACTTCTAACATGGTTAAAATGTCATCTAAAAACCTAAAACTTACCTCTATGCATTACCCTAGGAGAGCATGTAGTACAGCAACTTGCAGTCTATTCTTTTTTTAGAAGAGGCGGTACACTACATACCTTGTTGACAGCTCAGGCTGTCATTATCAGAAGAGCTGTGGAGGAAGTTTTCCCTGCTAAAGGCAAACACGCACTGGAGCAGCAGCATCCCTCAGGTACTCTGCTTTTATAAGTGTCAGCCAAAATAGATCACCTTCTCTGAGTGCTACAGTCACCAAGATTGTCTTCAGGTGGTATCACGTTGGTACAAATATGTATCTTCTGTTGCTCTGTCTCTCCTTAACCCTGCCTTTATACTTCTGCTTTTACCTTTTAGCTCTGTTTTTTCCTTTTTCTGTCTCTTTTCACTTCTTCCTGTCCTCAGCTCCCCTCTCCCTCACGTGCCACCCCCTCCCCCAGGAAGCACTTTAAACTAGATGACCGGACCCCCCGCCTCCCTCCCCTTCTTCATGGCGGCCGCAGCACTTTGAGATGGCGACTCCACTCTCCTCCTGGCCAGCATCTATTGCTCTTCCCACCTCCTCCTGCTGCTGCAGCTGCTGCCTCTGCCTCTGGGAATGAACTGAGGGTCTGTCTGACTCCAAGTTCGAGGCCCTCCTCCACCCGCAGGCTTCTGCCTGCACCTCATCCCTGGTGGCCTAGTGGCCGTCTACAAGTAAGTATCTTCTGTCGCTCTGTCTCTCCTTTTGTTTTTACCTCTGTTTTTACTTCGTTTTTTCCTTTATCTGTCCCTTTTCTGTCTCTTTTCTCTTTTATTTCTATCCTCCGCTCCCCTCTCCCTCCTGCGTCACTGCTGCCCCTGTGGCCCCTCCAGCGAAACGATTTCCTGCCCTCCTGCCTCCCAGCTGACCGGAGCCCCCGCTTCCCTCCTCTTCTTAGTGGCAGCTCTGTGAGAGGGCGACTCCACTGACCTCCTGTCCATCATCTGTTGCCCTCCCCAGCTCCTGCTGCTGCTGCTGCTGTGCCTCTGGAAATGAACTGAGAGTCTGCGTGACTCTCAGTTCGAGGCACTCCTCCACCCACAGGCTCCCGCCTGCACCTCATCCCTGGTGGCCTCATGGCCATCTACAAGTATCTTCTGTCACTCTCTCTCTCCTTACTCCTGCCTTTATGCTTCTGACTTTACCTCTGTTTTTACTTCGTTTTTTTTCCTTTTTACGGGCGAGCACAAAGTGCTCCGTTCCGTGTTGTTATCTTTGGGCTTCAAACCACGCCCATGTCACGTCAGTGTCTTTTATTGGTTCGTGTTGCTTGCCTTTTCAAATCTGCTTGCTTTTATTAGTGGAATGCGTGCATACATCATGCCTTTTCCACGAGCGCAGCGACCAAGTACTGAAAACATACGAGGCTCGCTGTTTTCCGTCCGGTTTGCGGACTACTTTTTCTCTTTTTTCGCTGCTCAATCTCGCTTGGCAGAAGTCGAGCGCTTTGCATGACATCGACCCTGTTAAATAGTTAGTTGCACTTTTGCTGGTTACGTGGATAATTGCACTTTTGCCGATAGGTTTCACTATGATTGAACTGTTATTTCCGTTTGTGTGTCTGCTTTGCACTGATGGCGGCTGTCAGCTCGCTTATGTGAACCTTTTACTTTTCAGTTTATATGACAAGAAAAGTACAGTTAGTTATGTGAAACTGTTTTATTTTCATTTTCAATTTATGTGGCAAGAAGAGTCCGGTTAGGAGTTTAAAATGCTAATTGCTCGAGCTCAAGCAAACCCGAGACCGTTTGCATTGCAAATGCTTGTTCTGTATCTTTTCCCTTTTCTCTCTGTCCTCAGCTCCTCTCTTCCTCCAGCGCAGCTGCTGCCCCTGCAGATTCCCATGCAGAGCCCTTTCCCGCCCTCCCGCTTTCCAGCTGATCTCCCACCTCACTCCCCTTCTTAATTGCGGCCGCACAGCTGGCGCGCACAAGGCATGCCAAAGGCATGGACCTGGACCGCGCCCAGCGCCAGTGACCCTGAATCTCCAACGAGCCATTACCTGGCCATCCTCCATTACTACGCCAAGACCCTCCACCACCTCTGCACTACATCGCCTAAGGACACCCATGGACCTTTTTCTTGTCAGAACTGCAACCTCAGTTTCAGCCACAACAGACAACGGGAACGCCCCAAACCTGAAAGCAGTGACGCACCCCACAACTTCATCAACTGCCTCCTTCGGAATATATGCTATCTCCATAAGCACACTACAAACCCTGGGAGCTCTTCGGGTCTGCCCATCCAGACCTTGCTTTCCTAACCGAGACCTGGATCAACCCTACCTCCGGACCAGACATCGCCATCGCAATCCCAGGCGGCTCCAGCTTCCAAAGGAAGTACACAAGTCCTCACTTTGCATCACGGTCAATATGGAGGATCACTGCACCACAATGGAACACCTACACTTCCTGATCCACGCCACTCACAACTCCTCCCTCCGAGGCACCCTGGTCTACAGACCACCAGGCCCTCACCCAGCCTGCATCTACACCATTGTAGACATCGTCAGCCCCCACGCCAAGGCTTCCACAGACTACCTCCTCCTGGGCGACTTGAATTTCCACCTCGAAGACCTCAACGACCGAAACACCACTTCTCTACTCAACCATCTCGCCACCCTCGGCCTGAGGCAACTGATCACCGTGCCCAAACATGCCGCAGGAAACACACTAGAACCCATATTTACTTCAAGCAACTGGATCACCATCAAGAATACCTCCACCCCAGACTGGACCGACCATCACTGCATACACTTAGTATGCACCCAACAGCCGCCTCCGAGGGCCTCCCACAGGAAATGGAATGGGTTCATCGACGAGCAACTCACCATGACACTCGACAAATCACCCCCACCAATGATGCCAGCGCCACAGCATGCAACCCCAACTCCTGGATCACCGAATGCGCCAACTCCTTAGTCCCCCTCCGACCAACTTCGGTAAAGCACGTCCCAAAAAATGCCAGCTGGTTCACCACGAACTCCAAGAATCCAAACGCACTTGCAGGCGCCTAGAGAAGAAATGGAGAATCAGCAAAACCAGCGAAGTCCTCGCCTCCTTCAGAGCCACCATTGCCACCCATCACCAATGTATCAAGAACACAAAAAAAGCTGCACTCTGTGAATGCATCAACACCTCCACACAATACGAGAGAACTCTTCATGGTAATCAACAAATTCACCAATCCTCCCTCTGAAGCCACCAAGCAGCCTTCGACATGGTCTCCCACAGCACCTTATGCACCAGACTCCATGACACAGGAATCCGTGGAAAAGCCTTGCAATGGATCCACTCTTTCCTCACCGGAAGAACACAGAGAGTCAGGCTCCCACCCTTTATATCCAAACCAACAGAAGCCAGCTGCGGATTCCCTCAGGGATCCTCCCTGAGCCCAATACTCTTCAACATACATGTGGCCCGCTTGCAGCCATTGTCAGAGACCACAAAATTAACATGGTGTAATAAGACAATGACACACAACTCATCATATCCCTCACTGAAGACCCAGACAAAGCTAAGAGGCACTTTCACACCGGGATAAAAGCTGTCACCATCTGGATGAGGGAGAGCTGTCTCAAGCGCAACTCAGGCAAGACCGAGCTCATCATCTTTGGAAACTCCACCTCAGCTTGGGAAGACTCCTGGTGGCCCACATCACTCAGCACACCACCTACTCGGAATGACCACACCTGTAACCTAGGAATCATCCTCGACTCTTCCCTATTAATGACCCGACAGCTAAACGCAGTCACCTCTTCCTGCTGGCACACCCTCCGCCAACTCAGCAAAATCTTCAAATGGATCCCGGTTGACTGCTGAAAAATAATCACCCATGCCCTAGTCACAAGCAAGCTCGACTATGACAACACACTCTACGCCGGCACCACAACAAAGAACATCAGGAAACTACAACTCATCCAAAATGCCGTCGCCAGACTCGTCCTGAAACCTCCCCTGCTAGGAATAACCTGAGGACCCTTCATTGGCTCCCCGTAGAGAAGCAAATCAACTTCAAACTACTCACCTACATTTGCAAGGCCCTTCACAACATCAGACCGGCCTACCTGAACTGTTGCATCTTTTTCCATAACCCCGCCAGACCCCTCCGCACCACCCAGCAGGCACTAGCTACTATCCCACGCATCTGGAAAACCACTGGCGGAGGAAGATCTTTCTCATACCTCGCAGCTAAGAGCTGGAACAACCTACCCACACACCTCAGACAAAGCCCATCTCTCCCCATCTTCAGAAAGAACCTCAAAACATGGCTCTTGAATGAGGCTCAGATCCACCACCACTGCCTTGAGACCCTCACGGGTGAGTAGTTGCACTTTATAAAAAGTGATTGATTGATTGACTATATCTTCTGCTTTATCTAAACTTGTAAACAACAGATGTTGCTTTTATACTATTCAATAGTACTCATTATACCAGCATTAGAAAGCAGGAAGATAGACTTGGCCTTTCTATGTTTCAGACTTGAGGCTTGCATCAGAGACTTTAACTGTGACTGTTAAGTCAATGAGCTATTTTATTGGCTAATGGAACTCCAATTGGTGGGAAGTGGTGCTTATAGAGTTGGTGGGTAAATTTGTTGAAGGCCATCTTCTACAAGATTTTAAATGAGAAAGGTACAGAGACGAGGTGATAGCTGAAGAAGAAAGTAGGGTAACCTGATGATTTCCTGAGCAAGGGATATTAGCCACTGTATTGGGGGGGAGGTGACAGTGCTAGAGCATACTGAATGTGTAGAGACGTGCTGACTGATGGTGTTTTGACCTGCTTTTTTGATTGCTGAGTGTTTCGAGATTTGCTGAGTGGTGGTGTTTTGATCTTCATTTTTGTTTTGTTTTGTTTTGTTTTGTTATATTTTTATTTTTTGTTTTGTTATATTGCTACACGATTTGCAGTGTACATGTAAATCACAAATCTGATGTCTGTTATGGAATCAATGTGACCACTAAAGATTATGCTGGCTTTGAATATGTTGTTAAAAACTAATATAAAACTATTAAAAATAATAATGGAGGTGGTGTGAACGGGGAGTAAAGTCTGATTATCTGCAGTGGAAAAGGATTACATTGGGAGCTACTTCTGCATGCGAATTTGTTAGAAGACTGAGGAAGCAGGAGCAATGCTTGGGGGGGATACTGAAAAAGAAGAGGAGCAAGGTATTTGTAGAGGCTACAGGACATGCTGATTAAGCTCTGGTTATAGGGTGTAGCAAGGACGAATGTTGTGTTCCTGGACAGTAGAGCTGGGCGAGTAAAGAAAAGGAGATGATTACCGGAGCGTATGAGGAAGAGGTTTGCTCCAAAGATGAAAGAATTGTCTGGTGACAAAGCTCGTTTGTATGAAACACACAGTTTAAGAGGGTGAGCCAGTGTCCATGGCATATGGGGTTTTGAGATGGTGGTGTGGAATGGAATTCAGACTCCAAGATGCAGGAGCGGATGATACTGTGGAATGCTTGTTCAGAACAGAAGAAACCCAGATCAGCATTGTGCTAATGCACCTATATGATCGTCTGGGCACAGCTGCGCCTAATAATCCAAAATGATTTATGCTTGGCGTTCTGCACATCATAATAGATAGGATGTTAACAGAATTGCACTCATCATTGTGATAAATCCTTCCAAATTGGCCTTGCTGAGTTCGGCCTGTTCCTCTCTTGTGGCTGGCCGTTTTGAGTTAATAAGGCAATGTTGTTCTTGTTCGAAATTCATTATCTGTCTATCAGAACGCTTTTCATCCATAAGAGAATCTATTTAAAAAAATGTGCGTTTTAGCAAGTGCTAGAAAAGGTTGAAATAGATATTTAATTTTCGAGTTTGTTCAAAGATGTATTGTAAACCAGCTTATATTACTTGGTAAGATGTCAAATTAAACAACAGAACTTTCAACTACTTTAGTATCCCATCCAAGATTTCTATTACAATAACCGGAAGAACAATTTTGTTCTAGTAAAATGATTAAGTTCTTTTAACTTGTCATCAACTTTGAGGACATTGAGCTGCATATCGATTTTGCAATGCGGCCCATCTTCGTTGGAAGTTGATTGTCCATTCTTAATTGCCTATAAACTTTTGTAAGCATACATTTCCCTTTTCCTGTTAAGTAGGAGCTGCCTCAAATGTTCCCTCTTGGCACCTCTGCAGGTGAGCATGAATGTAAAATGTGCGGATTTTAGAAACGTGCAACGGTACCCTTACCATTGGCTGTAGAATATTTGCCCATGCCTATCTCACTGCGGACACAGCTGCTAAAAAGAGCTCATTATTATTCTTTGTTTAGCCCTCCCAGTATCGGTTCAATTAACAGTAACGCTGATATTACACAGTGCAGACCATATTTCGGCGCACTCAAAAATTATATTAAAAGCGTTATAAATGAGAGAATGCCATTTGTGCTTTGTCAAAACATATTGAGATTGAACAGAGCACGTGCAATTGGAATTCAAATAAAATAAACTCAATTAGGGTGCCAGGGAAGGTCATAGATAGTTCAGTACTTTAATATATAACATATGTAGCGAGGCTTTAACGCAGGGGCATGTTCTCAAGAGTTTCTGCAGTTTAATATTTATTAACACCCCTATCATGGCATAATTAATCCAAATATAAAACAGATATCACACGTGTTTAAATGTATTCATTGACAGTACCCGAGCCTTCCTTGCAGTATTTCACCTTTATTCAAAATTAAATGGTCACGTTCTGCTTTGCTGCCTTTGAAAGGGTGCTGTCTCTTTTGGGGTTTGGTTACTGGCAAAGGGTCTGAGGGGTTTATTTGTAGTTTGGCACACTTGTCTACAGAGATCGTACGCAGCACTTGTACTGTTCAGTGAGTCAGTGCAGAGCTAGTCTCGTGCAGGACTGGGGCCATGTTGCTTCTGGTCTGTGAATGATGATGCAGCACGTCTCTGTCTGGCGCGTGCAAAGAGAGCACAGAGCAGCTGTCCGTGCTGGTTTCTTTACTAACAAGAGAGCATGATCGCGAGTGATCACGGGTTTTAAGCACTTCCTCTTGCATCTAAAACAATACTATTATTATTCAATTTTTGTAAATGACTTACACAGATATAATCAAAGATGCCACATAGTATTGATACAACATACGTAATGTAATAAAGGATTGTATGAGTCAGCATTACACAGTACTAGCTTAAATCTGTTGCCGCTGACTGAGTTGCTGTTTTGCACCAGACCACATTTTTCAAACGGGTGCAACATACGACTGCTTGCTGCTGCATAAATGTGGGTTTCCTTCCATCAGAGACAAAATACTCGTAGCAAAAGGGGCAAATATTGAGGTCCAGATTTATGAAAAGGGGCGCTGCACCTAGCAGTGCCACTTTTCTTGCGCCCCTTAGCGCCTGCTAATGCCACCATGTGTGCGCCATATTTAAAATATGGCGCACCATGGCGTTAGTCGGGGGGCTAGAGTCATACTTTTTTATGTTAGTCCTGTGCTTTGCATGACTGGGTCAAAAATATTGACGCTAAACCTGCAAAGCACCCATAGGCCCATTGAACACAATGGGGGTCTCCTTTTAATGCCTGCACTTACCAGACATTACAAAATGCTGATAAAAATGACACAAAGGAATCTCATAGATTCCTTTGCACCATTTTTACGACCCCCCCAGCACCAGAACGCCCCCCTTGCATACATTATGCCTGGAATAGGCATAAGGTGGCGCCAGAGGTTACAGAGTGGTGCAATGCAACCATTGTGCCACTTTGAAATATGGCACAGCGTTTTTGCCCTTACAGCTCCACATTTGTGTAAAATAAATTACACTAATGTGGCATTGGAATGGCGCTAGGCCACCATAAATCTGGGCCTGAGTGCTTAGTGCTTAGACTCTCATGCCTCTATTTCTGCCATAGAGTTATGCCTTGGTGCACCACAAGGGTTGAGATGGAGCTCCAAGTTCAAAACACTGTCCTATCTTCCTTAATTTGTACCTGTGTAAGCAGGAGTTACTGGCCGGGAATTATCTGGGCATAACACACACAGTTGGCAAGTGATTGTCTATTTCCTTAATGTGTTATGGATTCCATCAATTGGCTGCCATTTTGGAATGTGCTCCTTTTCTCTTGCTTCACACAGTGCTTTTAGCACCAGCCTCTTCTGGCTGCTCAGTGACTTGAAGCCTTAGGCCCCCTGCTAAAGTCTTTTGCACATTCTTATTTTACCATGACTGAGCCTTTCGGGTTGGTGACAGTTTACATTTCTTCCTCTGTACTCCTAGCATCCTTCCAAATCGATTTGAGTAAGTCTGTGAACTTTATGTTCACTTAGCACTTTAGTATTCTGATACACGGACTGCATTTTCCATTGTTATTGTACTAAACGTTATATCATAATTCATTTTACCACAATTATATCTAATTTGCGTACTTTTTCCAAAACTCACACTGCATTGGGCTCTCTGAATATCATAGTATCATTTTGACGATATAAAACATACGGTGCTGTTAACGTACATTCACAGCCTATTTCCTTTTAGAATTCCAGGTTTTCCCTGTCCTTTGTAGAGCATCAAATGTTAAGGTATATCCAAAGAAATATTCTGGTATGTGCCCTAACATCCATATATTAGACTGGCATATACAATTAATCAATGTTGACACTCAGATGAAATACAATGACTGTGATTATAATCCCTCTGTTTACTTATTGAAACGATGAAGGCAGTGTTCTAAATGTCCCTAATTTTGAACAACAAGTGGTACGTGTGACAGTCACCACGGAATAAAAACTGTTAGTATGCTGATTTTTAGTGGCAGGTAAACCAAGCTTAGCTCCAGAATCTATTTGTGCGTGTAAGTTCAACTTGCATGTTCAAATATTCTTTTGCAAGAGTAAACCCATGTTCTCGATTCAAAAAAGCAAACGTTTGTAATTTTTAAACATATATTCACATGCTGATTAATGCGTATCCCCTAACTTGTGGGTTAGAAGTAGCAAACTTTAAGCGAATGGAACTTTCTGTTGTTTTGGAACACACATAATAACATTTGTTTATGAGGATATACCAGTTGTTCTCCACCCATTCCCAACCTAGAAATGGTTGGAGAGTTACTCCCATTCAGGGCAAATATAAACGCATTTCTAGGATGTGAATTGGAAAATTACACTCAAAACATTGATGGGGATTCAGGGAAAAGCATATTTTCACAGGAAGGAAAACAAATAATGAGTGCAATACCACTCCAGTGAGACAGCATGCATGTACAGAGGAAGTGACAGGAGTTCTAGAAGAAGTCTTGGCAACTGGTGACGTTCTCACCTACCCTTGCATACTGAAGAAAAGCTTTGCAAAATGGTCTCCAGGGGTACTTCTGGAAACTTGCAACTGTTTTAGCTTCCCTTGCATACTCTTGGAAGTGTTTGTGAATTCAAGTAATTTGTAATTTACTTGAAATGCAGAAGAAAACCACCAGGAGTACATTTGTGGTTTGATCTGTGAATCTGGTGCTTAATCTCAAAACAGTGAACTTTGATCTAGGCATATAAAGATAGGGATATCACAGTTACTTTCAAAGCTGTCACTCCTAATTACACTAATAGAGCTAGAGTTCAACAGTGTTATAAAGTTAAAACAGTAAAATCTGTATCCAGTTTACACTCCAGAACGGTATGGTGGTGGAAAAATGTACAACATACTCTTGTAAAAACTATAGATCACCTTTGCATGTGCAGACCATGTAGTCCTCCCCACTCTCTTATCAAATTATATTTTCTCACAATAATTGCAAAACGTTTGTGATGCAAATTCTATATTTGAAGATATATTTGATCCATGGATTTAAAACATGACCCCTAAATAACATTGCGGTTGTTTAAAACTACTTTATCCACCTCAAAATGTTCTCACCAGATACCTTTAACTGTTTTAAATAGACACCAAAGTGATCTGGAAACTAGGGGCCAGATGTATGAAAGCATTTTGCATTCGCAAACGGTGCGAATGCCCGTTTGCGAATGCAAAATGCCATTTCAGAATGTATAAAATACATTCTGAACGCAATTTTAAGGAATCGCTAAAATAGCGATTCCTTAAAACTGCGACCCTGTTTAGAGAGTCGTAAATTGTGACTCTCTAAATGAGAAATCGCAAATAAGGATTCCTTATTTGCGATTTTTAGCACATGTATGAAGCAATTCCTAAATGCGATTTTGGCATTTAGGAATCGCTAATTACCAGGAATCGCTAATTACCACCAAGCTGAACTTGGTGGTAACCATGTGCAAAATTTAAAAATGCATTTAAAATGCATTTTTAAATTGTACATGTAAAGCACACATGCCCTTTTGGCATGTGTGCACCTTACATGTCCCCCCAAAAAAGTTTGGGGTGCAGCAGAGGGGGCCTTGGCCCCCCAGAACCCTGGTGTTTTGCATTTCCAAAATTGCGATTTCTGGTTCAGAAATTGCAATTTTGGAAATTCAAAAAATTCACAGATATGGGCCAACAGGCCCATAGCTGCGAATGGGGCCGGTATCGCAATTTGTGATTCGGTAATAGCATTTGCAATTTTTAAGAAATCGCTATTACCGATTCGCAAATGTGATACATGGCACTTTGCGAGTCGGAAATAGCGATTTCTTAAAAATCGCTATTTCCGAATCGCAAAGGGCCGTGATGATATATCTGGCCCTAGATTCTGTCCTACACTGTGGGACCAAAAAACCCAGGGTATCATAAAATGGACGTAGGCCTGAACAATGATTCACATAGCCTAGCACCCATGTAGTTCGCTTTTACATGCCCAAATGTCTCAATTTTCAAAAGAAAATCCATTCACAAAATTGACTGTGCATGCGTAAATCCTTTTGTGCACAATGTTACCTCATGATCGTGTAATATTGTATCTGAGGATGACTAACTTAAGTGGTAAAATGTGGGTGTGCCAAGACAGTGTTCCTCTTGTAAGGTTGAGCACACTCAAAAATTCCTGAGTTCGCAGACGCTTTCCAGACCCATTCCCACCTTGGAAATGGCCAGAGATTTACAAATACCTTCCATACTTGTATCACACAATTATACTCTTGATAGAGTTTCCTTTAGAACGAGAAAATTGTGATTTTCAGTAAAAAAGAATGTCAGTCTTTCCTAGGTATCAGCAACCTTTACGTATGAAAGCTATGCATACTCGTACACATTGCACTCAATGACTATGTTTAGAGGACTAAAAAACAAGCCATAAAACTCTTAACTGTTCAAAAAGCACCAGGAAAGGTGAAAATCTATTTATTTTTCATCTTATTTTTGGAAACTGTCTCTGGGGTTAATTTGGTTAAAAGATAATTGCAAAAATGTCAGAAGAATAAGGTTGCTGATACCTAGGAAAGACTGACATTCTTTTTTACTGAAAATCACAATTTTCTCGTTCTAAAGGAAACTCTATCAAGAGTATAATTGTGTGATACAAGGAAGGTATTTGTAAATCTCTGGCCATTTCCAAGGTGGGAATGGGTCTGGAAAGCGTCTGCGAACTCAGGAATTTTTGAGTGTGCTCAACCTTACAAGAGGAACACTGTCTTGTCACACCCACATTTTACCACTTAAGTTAGTCATCCTCAGATACAATATTACACGATCATGAGGTAACATTGTGCACAAAAGGATTTACGCATGCACAGTCACTTTTGTGAATGGATTTTCTTTTGAAAATTGAGACATTTGGGCATGTAAAAGCGAACTACATGAGTGCTAGGCTATGTGAATCATTGTTCAGGCCTACGTCCATTTTATGATACCCTGGGTTTGTTGGTCCCACAGTGTAGGACAGAATCTAGGGCCAGATATATCATCACGGCCCTTTGCGATTCGGAAATAGCGATTTTTAAGAAATCGCTATTTCCGACTCGCAAAGTGCCATGTATCACATTTGCGAATTGGTAATAGCGATTTCTTAAAAATTGCAAATGCTATTACCGAATCACAAATTGCGATACCGGCCCCATTCGCAGCTATGGGCCTGTTGGCCCATATCTGTGAATTTTTTGAATTTCCAAAATTGCAATTTCTGAACCAGAAATCGCAATTTTGGAAATGCAAAACCCCAGGGTTCTGGGGGGCCAAGGCCCCCTCTGCTGCACCCCAAACTTTTTTGGGGGGACATGTAAGGTGCACACATGCCAAAAGGGCATGTGTGCTTTACATGTACAATTTAAAAATGCATTTTAAATGCATTTTTTAATTTTGCACATGGTTACCACCAAGTTCAGCTTGGTGGTAATTAGCGATTCCTAAATGCCAAAATCGCATTTAGGAATTGCTTCATACATGTGCTAAAAAATCGCAAATAACGAATCCTTATTTGCGATTTCTCATTTAGAGAGTCACAATTTACGACTCTCTAAACAGGGTCGCAGTTTTAAGGAATCGCTATTTTACCGATTCCTTAAAATTGCGTTCAGAATGTATTTTATACATTCTGAAATGGCATTTTGCATTCACAAACGGGCATTCGCACCGTTTGCGAATGCACAATGCTTTCATACATCTGGCCCCTAGTTTCCAGATTACTTTGGTGTCTATTTAAAACAGTTAAAGGTATCTGGTGAGAACATTTTGAGGTGGATAAAGTAGTTTTAAACAACCGCAATGTTATTTAGGGGTCATGTTTGAAATCCATAGATCAAATATATCTTGAGCAATGCACAATTTTGTTCACATCAGTTTCCAAAGTCTTAATTACTTTCTTTGTTTCTTACCATGGTTTGTTATGTTGCTGTTATGTTATGACGTTTCATTCAGCTATGCATTTCTTTGTAAATAGTTGAGTTACCCAAAGCTTGTAAAACTCTCATTCAAGGCAAGATATTACATTATTTATTAAAAGTGTTTCATATGCTCACATGTGCCTTGATGCACCACTCACTGTAATAACAATGTAAACATTCATCTTGACTGGTAGTTTGTGTACTGTTGAGAGACAGTCCAAATAGACACCCGCGAACAGCCCACCTGTTGTCCAAGTTTTTAAAATGATTTAATTGCAAACAAACAGACATAGCAATAGGCCAGTGCACTTTGTGAATTCTCCAGCTGTTACAGAATTCAGTGGTAGGGTCGCCTTTAAGATTGAGAGCACACTCGGTGCCCAGGGATTTGCTGTTCCCAACTGAAAACTGGAAAAAGAGTTATTAGCTTGAAGGGAGCAGATCCTAGGATCCTATGTGAATGACGAGGATGTCCACAGACAAAAGTAAAAACAAAACGCCTTTAGTTTTTTCAGTGGCTCTGGCCAGAAGGGCTACAAGAATTTCTTGGCTTCTGACCAGCTCAGTTCATTGAGGTAACCTTCACACTGATATATAGTCAGTAGGACGTCATGCATGTTTGCTTGGCAGTCGAAGGCCAGCTCTTTTCTACACCAGGAAGTACCACACCCCTTCTTCTGGTTGTTTTAGAGTGGTAATGATTCTTCTGCATCCAAAGCTTATGCCAGCATATAAAATGGTGGTGAAATATTATAATAAAATGAAAAAAATGAGGAACAGGTACTCCATATGGTAAGAGCAGTGGGCATACAGAAGGAACTCCGCAAAGTGCCAAAAAAACTCCACTGCACTATGCAGAATTCCGCAAGCAACAAAGTTTAGGTGAGTCACACTTTTCACGGTGATTTTCAGCACCAGGAGTTTCACCCATGATATAAAATTAGCGCAAACTGCATCACGTGGAGAACCAGAGGGTGCCAACTTCTTTCTGCCACTCAAGTAGATTTTCTACTCAAGCTGCAGCTTCTTCAACGTGTGCAGCAGATTTCTGATCACAAGCGGTTGTGGCCTACTGCACGCATTCAGAACTCTCGCTTGTCAACTTAGCGATTTCTCTCACTCGCGTTCGCCAACTTAACATAGCTGAGTGCAAGCGAGAGAAAAAACTCTGCTCCATGTCACTTCACGGAGTCACTCCGCACAGAGTGGGGAAAACTCTGCAAACTCCACTGGCGGAGCGTAATTCTCCACCCACCATTAGGTATTATAATCCTACACCATAATTGCTTTGGTTTGTTAATCAAGACAGTAAATATTCCTTGATGGTGACCCGCAGAGATATCCTGAAGCACTGGGGGACGCCCACTTTGTAAACTAAGAGAGAATGAAGTGTCTTGACTTATGCATGAGGGCAGAGAAATTGGTACATCTGGCGCGGGACTGCCTGCGCAAATTTGAGAAACTCTGGGGCCCATGAGAGAGAAGCAGAGGAATAGGGGCATTTAGTGGAAGCCTGCCACACAGACAGGCAACTGAGGCCTCAACTGTGATCGATTTAAGGAATCCCCCTGGCAGGCTGTGACTATTGACTGGAAAGAGTCCTAGTCGTCATGTTATTTTCCCGCCCTACCTACTCCTCGGTGGTCAAACGTAATTCTAAACGTATACTGTGTCCGCATGTCCTCGAAGTTGCGGGGGTGCTATGTTGTTTACCTTTATGCAAAACGCAATAAAGAGATAAAAAAAAGACAGTAAATATTCAGGTTGGGCATTGGATAGTTATGACAGTTCAATGCCCGAAGATATCCTTCACAGTATTCTCATATTATGGCACTGTAGTTGATCCCACACCTCTCTCCAGCCTCCATGACACACTAATAACATTTCCCCAGACCATCATTATAGAAGGAGACCTTAACTGTATTCAGTCAATGAAAGTAGACACTTCATACCCTTGAACAACTTAAAGAAAACCCCAAATTGCAAGGGCAATGAATAAAAAAATAGGGCTATGGGATACATGGAGATTAAATGAATTCCACAAACTAAACTATATACCTACTTTTCAAAGTGCTATCAGTCAGCCTCCAGAATACATTTCTTTCTAACATCTTCATTAAGCAAAACTGAAGTAGGGTTCATTCAAAACTGTTTTTTCAGATGGTCCTAAGCCTCAATATGGAACTAACACCAGATAAGAGTATGTTTTTCAATGGTCTGTGTTTAAAAGTTTATTAACTTACCCACAGTTTCAGAAAAATTAGGGCTCTTCCTCCCTAGGTGTTGTATAGGATGCTTTTTAACAGCTTTCAGAGGGGAAATTATCCCATATCAAAGACAAAACTATAAATTCAGTAACTTACTATGAAATATGTTACATGCTAAATTAGAAGAAGACGAAGGGGGTCATTCCGACCCTGGCGGTCCATGACCGCCAGGGCCGGGGACCGCGGAAGCACCGCCAACAGGCTGGCAGTGCTTCCTGGGCTATTCTGACC
This sequence comes from Pleurodeles waltl, assembly GCF_031143425.1. NCBI lineage: Eukaryota > Metazoa > Chordata > Amphibia > Caudata > Salamandridae > Pleurodeles > Pleurodeles waltl. The sequence goes on from NC_090440.1 coordinate 382,816,650, forward strand.
GCGGCGGTAAAGCCGCGGTCAGAAAAGGGGAACCGGCGGTTTCCCGCCGGTTTTCCCCTGGCCCAGGGAATCCGCCATGGCGGCGCTGCTTGCAGCGCCGCCATGGGGATTCTGACCCCCTTCCCGCCACCCTGTTTCTGGCGGTTCTTACCGCCAGGAACAGGATGGCGGAAACGGGTGTCGTGGGGCCCCTGGGGGCCCCTGCACTGCCCATGCCAGTGGCATGGGCAGTGCAGGGGCCCCTAACAGGGCCCCACAAAGATTTTCACTGTTTGCTTAGCAGACAGTGAAAATCGCGACGGGTGCCACTGCACCCGTCGCACCCCTGCAACTCCACCGGCTCCATTCGAAGCCGGCATCCTTGTTGCAGGGGCTTTCCCGCTGGGCCGTCTTTTGGCGGTCGCCCGCCGGCCCAGCGGGAAAGCCAGAATGGCCGCTGCGGTCTCCTGACCGCGGAGCGGTCATTCGGCGGTAACCGCATGGCGGGCGGCGACCGCCGCCCGCCGCGGTCAGAATGACCGCCGAAATCTCGAATCAGAGAAATTCCAGACCCTAGTTTACATTTTGGGAAGAAACATCAGAGAATTCCTATAATTGCTCCAAATGCTCAGGTAAAAGGGCATGGATTCACATGATACTTATTTGTCCACAATGGCACCAGTGTTGGAACTAATTTTGCTAATGGTTGATTCCAGTCATAATTTTTATATTATTAGGATGCTCAAGACATTTCACAATGGCTCCCACGGAAAGCCATATGTGGTAGCTCATTGCAGTGCTAATAGCCCAATTACAATATTGTCAAAATCCAAAGATCAACCAAAGTTCTATTCTTGCTTTCATAAAATGAAAAAGATTTGTGAAATAGATAAAACATATTATGAAAGAATGAATATATGAAAAGGTTAGCGATTGGTTTAAATTCAAACTTTTTACATGTCATTTTAGTTAATGTCCTTTTGAGTGATGTAAGTTTCTATAGGTTATCAATGTTTCATGAAATCCAAAAGGTTTTGCGAGTCGCAAATCGGAATGTAGGATGGTGTCCCTGACACCATCTGCGACTCGCAAGGGGGTCGCAAAGGCTCACCTCATGTATATTCATGAGGTTGGTCGCAATTTGCAACCCCTTTGCGACTCGCGGCACTCACAGGGATGGTGGCCTGCTGGAGACAGCAGACCACCATGTCTGTGACTGTTTTTAAATAAAGCGGTATTTTTTTTGTAATTCATCCCGTTTCCTTAAAGGAAAACGAGATGCATTACAAAACTAAAAAATGAAACGTTTTAGTTTCATTTTTTCAGAGCAGGCAGTGGTCCATAGGAGCACAGGACCACTGTCTGCTCTGAAAAAATGTTTGCAGTTCCATTCACAAAGGGGAAGGGGTCCCATTTCAAATGGGTGCAAACTTCGATTGGTTTGTGCATTGCACTGCAACACCAGGTTACCGAATCGCAAAACGGGTTTTGTGCATTGCAAAGTGCATTTTGCACGTCCAAACAGCGATTTTCGCTGTTTGCAACGTGCAAAATGCTTCCTACATCTGGCCCTTGGTGTGTTGGTGCAAATACTTTTTACCAAGCACTCTGAAGCTAAGCCTGCCTGCTCGTGCCAAGCTACCAAAGGGGTGAGCAGGGGTTAGCTGAGGGTGATTCTTCCTTACCCTGACTAGAGTGAGTGTCCTTGCTTGGACAGGGGGTAACCTGACTGCCAACCAAAGACCCCATGTATAACAAAGGAAAAACAACTTTTCTTTTTAAAAAACAGCCTTCACTTAATGAGGCTTGCAAACCCTGGAATTTCTTTTTTTTACTTATAGACTTATTCACCTGCAAAAAACAAAGGGGGTCATTCTGACCCTGGCGGCCGGTGGCCGCCAGGGCCACCGACCACGGGAGCACCGCCAACAGCCTGGCGGTGCCCCTTAGGGCATTCTGACCGCGGCGCTTTGGCCGCGGTCAGTGCAGGAAAACCGGCGGTCTCCCGCCGGTTTTCCGCTGCCCGTCAGAATCCTCCAAGGCGGCGCAGCATGCTGCGCCGCCTTGGGGATTCTGACACCCCCTACCGCCATCCTGTTCCTGGCGGTTCGGCCGCCAGGAACAGGATGGCGGTAGGGGGTGTCGCTGGGCCCCTGGGGGCCCCTGCAGTGCCCATGCCATTGGCCGTAAGAGGGCCCCGCTTGTATTTCACTGTCTGCATAGCAGACAGTGAAATACGCGACGGGTGCAGTAGCACCCGTCGCACCTTCCCACTCCGCCGGCTCGATTACGAGCCGGCTTCATGGTGGGAAGGTCGTTTTCCCCTGGGCTGGCGGGCGGCCTTTTGAAGGCCGCCCGCCAGCCCAGGGGAAAACTCAAAATACCCGCCGCGGTCTTCCGACCGCGGTACGGTATTTTGGCGGCTCCCGCCGGGCGCGCGGTGACCGCGCCCGGCGGGAGTCAGAATGACCCCCAAAATGTGTATATCAGAATTAAGTTGACATGGCAATAGAATAGAGAAGGAAGCTGCAGAGCTGACTTTTAAAAAGACTGCTGCGTGACACAACTGGATAAGGATCCAGATTTTTGTGTCTTCTTAGACCAGCAGTCATACTTCCTCTGCCACAGAAAACTTACAGAATTTCCCTAACAGTCTCAGGACCTTCTAAGTAAGCATTACACACCCATGTTTTTCAAAGAAATTCAACCTAAAATCCTTCAAGATCTTTCTTGGATGTGGTGGACTATAGTCTTATAGCCCTCTGCTGAGGGATGTGCCAGTGAACCAGAGTTATAGGTATGAGCTGCAGGCGAGGGCCAAATAGCGAGGGAGAGGGCCTTTAACAACCGGTACAGCCTGAGGCAGAAGGGCTATAAGGCTATAAGGTTAATAGAACATTCCACCCACTAAGGGTAGAATGTTCTACATTAAAGAGGGAGAAACATGAAGACAAACATTGGAATGTTGGAGTCTGCCATTATAAGCCCAGAGCTACTCTATTGCCTTTAATGGAGTTCTCAATATTCCAATGTGCTAACATAGCGTAGACCTGGAGCCTCAATATTAGAAGCCCATTCTCACTTGAATGGGGAGATCATATTTTTCCATAAGCATATTCAGTGACAAGCGCTGTATGCTTTTGGTGGTCAGAATTAAGAATTTGTAAGATTGTTGATAGGTTCTTCTGTTAAATAATAGCTTAATTGTGTGTGCAGATAAGGACTCCTTCCTTTATCCTTAGCTGCAACTCAAAGCATATTTCACAATACAGTAAAGCCATTACTCAGATAGGTGATTCTAGGGCCTTTTCTGCAAAGGAACGAGGTTATAGAAGGGAGGAGATGACTTAGTGCTGTAATTTGCTTACTGCTGTAGATAAGAACCCTACTGATTTTGATTAGGCCCATGCCAGACCTTGGCTGCAACCAATGATAGGCTCTTTCACAACAACAACCCTTCAGAGGCGGTATTTCATGGTAATCCAAAAAAACGTATTTCACTCCTGCGAGAATTAATTATGAGCCTAATTTTAAGTTTGGTGGACAGAGTACCCTGTCCATCAGACTCTCGGTTTATCCATCTCAGTTAGAGACAGGTAGACCACTTGCCTTATTTATGATGGATGGTGTTATGTCCTTTTTTACTGCTTGTTTTTGGTAAATGACAGACAACAACAATAATGTCCCCATGCCTTGGGAGAAATCTCCCAAGGTGCAGGGTAATTCGTTTTTTGTTTTTAAAAAACAAGGTCTCACTCTGGATGTTTGTTTTTCAAACACAAAAAACTGTTAAAAGTTTGGTGAACAGGGGTCATCACAGACTGTGATGGCAATTGCCTTCATTTGCAGAGAAAACTGCTGGGCCAGCGGTCATGTCTAGATTTGATGGATGGTAGTCCATCAGGAATGCAAAGGTAATGTCCTACTCCACCTTGATGGATTGAATACCATCCTTCAAAGTTAAAATCAGACCCCAATTTCCACATAAGGAGGGTAATGCTGTATACTATGTGGGTTGAGGGGAACTACATTCGTTTTTATCTACACATTCCACAGCATCTTACACATCTTCTGAATTCAAATTGGGTGCGTTTGGTTCTAGTGTAAAACTTAATGAAGCTCCATGTTGTCAGTATGCAATTATCAGAGCTCTTGCTGATTTTGCAGTTGTTGGAAAGTGGATTATTGGTAAGGGAAGGTAGGTACCTACACTTAGCAATAGACCACACGGTCTCAAATAATTGATCCTTGCTCAACCCTTGGTAACTTGGCCCTGGAGCAGTTAGGCTTAACCTAGGAGAAAGGTGTGTAAAGCATTAAATATCAACAAAACAGTACAAAAGCAAACCAAACCACATAGTAAAACCCCACTACTATTTGTCAAGCATAGACAATATTTATATCTTTAAAATGACACAAAAATTACAAAAATCCAATGTAGGGAACTGGAGATATGAATTTTTGAAGATTAAATGAAAACAAATGCTTTCTAGTGCCTAAAAAACAAAAGTGCCAACTGGGGACATGTGATCGCACTCTACCGGTGCAAAATCAAAAGTTTAAGCTGACTTCAATGGAGCGCTGGTCAGGTACACTGAGCAGGAGACCGCATCAAAGTTTTACCTTCACACTTAGAAATTCGGGGAGGCTTCTCTTCAGGCCAGGCTTTGATGCGATGATGGCGGCTCGCTTCAGCACAGGGTCCCAGTTAACTCCTGGAAGTCTCGTTGATGGGTAAAAGTTCCAGAGCTTCAGTGGGACGAACCTGAAATTCAGGCTGGGTCGTGGTTTGACGTTGCAAGCTTGAGCCTCGTCAACGGGTCGGTCACTTTATACAATAGAGCTTTTTTTCAAAGTTGCTCCAAACTTCTCCAAACGTCTGGATCTTCTTCCAGAAGTACTTTTTGGGTCCTCAAAGTGTCCACAAACTTGATCCAAGGTTCCAGAAGCTCTGAATTGCTCCTTGGAAGTTGAGACTACAGCCCCCAGAATGCACTGAGTCAGAATCTTCAAATGGCCAGAGGATGCTGGTCAGCTGGGCTATTCTTGCAGGACTTGATGCAGGGGACTCTAGTCAGCTCTTTTGTACCTGTAGCTTACAGGGAGTCTACTCCTATAGTTGCCAAAGCAAGGCAAAGTCCTTTTCTTGTTGAAGCCCAAAATGTGCAGCTGGTGCAGTCCTTGTGAGTACAGTGTACAGGTGCAGGCAAAGATTTCAGCAGGACAGTCCTTCTTCTTCCGTTATCTTCTTCAGCAATAATCTGAGTTGTGGGGCAGCTCTGCCATATTTATTCTGGCTCCAGGAATTGAGAAGCAAGAGGGTGCTCCTGCCTCTTGAATGACAACTTCCTGTGAAATGTGGCAAAAATCAATTCCATTCTTCAAAAATCCAAGGTGCCAAAAATTCAGTCTTAGAGTTTAGATCTGCCTGAGTCCATCCACTGATGTGGCTAAGGGCCAGATGTAGCAAAGGTTTTTACCCATTCTGTGTCTATGGGAAAAAGTGTTCGTACATATGGCCCTAAATTCCTCTTAACACATCCCATCCAGCCCCTCTCCTAATCTATACAGTGTGGCTCCCAGCTGTCTGGGTATGAAGGAAATGTCGAAGGTCCAGTTTCTGTCCCAAGCGGCTTTCCCTCCTTTGAAGACCAGTTTGTCTACTCTTCCCCCATCCTGCTCTGGCATCTGCTGTAGCAGTTCTCCATCCCCGATGCTTACTTTGTGTCAGCCCACGCCACTTCAGACCTCATTAAGGTAGCCTGGCTCAGGCTGCCAGAGGGTGACCAATCAGGAAAGGGCACAACAGGGCTGAATTTGGTAACTTTCAGAAAGAGTTCTAAAACTCTTTCCCTGTGCTATTTATATTAAATTCAACATTGGCAAGTTGTTTGATTTATTATAATATTTAGGGGGGTCATTATTACTCCAGCCTTGAATGGTAATATGGTGGCAATACTGCCAACAGGCTGGCAGTGCATACCGCCACATTGTGAGAACGGCGGGTTGCCAACCTGCCACTTCTCCACTCATACCTCCATGGTGGTATCAGCTGCCGGGCCGTAGATGTCAATCTCCATCCCGGCAGCCAGCATACTACCACTGACAGCATTATGAGCCGCCCTACCATCACAAAAACCATGGCAGGAGGCCCTACTGGTGACAGGGAATTCCTTCCCTGTCACCGATAGGCATCTCCCCACCTCCCAACACACACCTAACACCCCCACCCCCCTCAATTCAAACTCACCCCTCACCCCCAATACGCACACTAACCCCTCCATCTCTGACATTCAAATACAGCCCCCACCCACCCCGATCCAAACACACACACCCTCCACCCCTGATCCAAACACACACATCCCTCACCTCCTCCAATTCACAAACACACCCCCACCCCCTCTGATTCACAAACAGCCCCCCATACACACAAACAGACACCCACACGCTATCACTGGCATAACATAACGTGTATTTGTAAAGCGCACGTTCACCCGCAGGCCTCTTGACATTGAATAACAGATGTTTATTGTTACCCAACTCAATGGTACTCATTTTATCGACCTCAGAATTTTGGATGAAAGGCTGAGTGGACTCGCCAGGATTTGAACCTGTGACCATGAGGTCAAACACAAGCCCCTACAGTGGATGCATTAGTTCACTAAGCCACCAGACCCGGCATACATGCATTCATACACGCATACTTTCAGACATACTCAAACACATTCTTTCAAACATTCACATTGACATGCAGACTCGCACTCACTTCACCATTCATACACACATTCACACACACACAACCACGCAAACAAAACAACACACACAGACGCATTCACACATGCACTCACACACTCAGACACACACACTCTACACCCCCCACCCTCCCACCCCCTCACCTGTCGGACATCTGACTTACCTTGTCCGGCGAGGAGGTCGTCTGGCAGGGACCGGGTAGAGGTGCTGCTAGGGCCAGCAGAACCCCTTCAGCAGAACACCATCAGGCCATATTTCTGGTCAAAATACCGCAGGCGACGGTCTACTGGCATGGCGGTGCAGGTAATAGCAACATCAGCCTACCACCATCCGCCAGCATGAACACTGCCGGATTTCCACCCTTATTGTGGCGGAAGTCAGGCAGTGCTCATAATATGGCAGATGGGTGGTAGCCGCCGTGGTGGTATGTTGGTGCCCGTCACAGCGGCGGTAGGTGGTTTTTACCACCAATGTTATAATGAGGGCCGTAGTTTGGTACCAAACTTGCTATAGTTAGCGCATCTCTATTGAAAATAAGACTTTATTATTTTAAAATAAAGTCTCCAGTGTTAGCCTATTGGGCCCATTGACTACAATGGAGAAAACGAGTTTGGCTCTTTTGCACTCACCAGGGCTAATAAACCATTTTTAATAAAGGTCTTGCTTATATTAGTACTGCACCCACCCTGGGGGTACTTAGGGCAGACCTTAGGGGTGGTGTATATGTAACAATAAGGCAGTTTAGGACTTTGGAAGTACTTTTAATCCAAAGTTGAATTATGGGTTAACCTTAACATGCAAGCAGCCGGGATAGCAGGCCTGCCTTTAAAATGACACTGGACACCACAGCAGTGCACCTATGGGTGCACTATCTATACTGGGATCCCTAAACGTACATGCCCTATCATATACTAGGAACTTACAGGTAAGTTGTTAGAGCCAAATATAATTAGGTCTCATTAGCACATACCAATTTACACAGGTTAGCAGTGTCCAGGGTACAGTCAAATTCAGTAACCACCAGTATCAGTCCAAATGTTTTGGGGCTGATCAGGGCAAAAAGGATGACTTTCCCATAGCAGTAAAAATACACTAAGCAGGACAAGACACTTCTGTGGCCTACGTTTGTGCCTTTTACAGAAAAGTGCCACAGGGGCCTTTTGGCCACTCAGTGGAAGCCACCAAATGTTCCAAATGAGGTATGTTCAGCATTATAAACTTTGGCCCAGAACTGTAAGAATCTGGCATATCAGTACTGATGGGTCAGATTTTTACGTCCCCCTCCATGCTACCTAACAAAACCATGGGTGCACTGTATTTACAATATGGCACACCATGGCGCACGTTAGGTCAATAGCGTCAAACATTTTGAAGCTATTGTGGTGCTTTGCTCCACTAGCATCAAAAATGTTGAGGCTAGTGGAGCAAAGTGCAAGCAGGCCCATTGATTTAAAGCAGGCATTAAAAATAATGACAAAAATGGTACAAGGAAAACTTACAGATTTCATTGCGCCATTTATGCAGGCCTCTGAAGGCCGGAACGCCTCCCTTGCATACATTATGCCAGGCACAGGAATAATGTAGCTCAAGGGGTCAATTTTAGAGTATTTCTACCTTCTCAAGGCTGCTGTACAGCATGTTCCAGATTTTCAAAGCAGAACAAGCCTCCAGTGGCATTTGGAGTATGTTTTACATTCATATTTCTTCACTCTTGAGACCAGCCTTCATGGCTGGGATTCAGTGGAGGTTAGGACAGGTCATTGGGTATTTTCGTCAGCAGGTACCACTGATTCCTCACTTCTTGAACTCTGACGTGATGGTTGAAGGGTCCAACAGGGATTTTTTAACTAAATATTTTAAAATTATATAGTACTAGGCATCCCTAACAAATCCAGAGCTGTTCCCCAGTGATCCACTGGCCATTTTCCGGCAGAGCTATATAATCTAATTCTTCTGAGACTTGCTTAATTCATGACGAAGCCTCACAGGCCATATCTTGTCCAAATCAATGCAGGAGAGAAACTATTTGCCAAGAGCCGAACCTGCACTAGAAATATATTCCACAACTCCTGACTGAGAAGACAAGTTACTTACTTCCTATGGTTCCAAGAACCATAGGAGAAAGAACCTTGTGGACAAAGCAGCCAGCAATACCCAAGATATCCCCTCACATTTAATTAGTTGATGTTATACAAAAAGCTTTGAACTGGAACAGGGAAGCAAATTTTACATACTATACGATTTTCTTCCCAGCCCAGAATCATAATTAAATCCGTATCCATCCTGGGTTACAATATATGAAAAGATTTTGTGCCAGATCTACAAATCCCTTTTGCATTTCTTAACAGTCCGAAACGGTATTTCTGGCCATTAAGAAATGCAAAACGGCCTTTTCTGATGTACAAAGGCCTTTAGAAAATTACAAATTGTGATTTCTACTCTGTAGAAATCGCAATTTGTGATCCCCAGAAAAGAAAATTGCAAATAGGGATTACCTATTTGCGATTCCTATTCTGATGTTCAAAGCATTTCCTAAATGAGATTTGGGCATTTAGGAAATGCAATTATCATCAACTTGAAGTCGATGTTAACCATGTACAATTTATAAAAAGCTCCCCAAAATGTTTTTTTTCAAAATTGCAATAGAGCACATACATGCCTCTTGGGCATATGTGTGCCCCACATGTGCACCACTATTTTTGGGGTGCACTAAAGGGGGCCTTTTGCCCACTGCCATCCTTGTTTTTGCATTTCCCAACTAGCGATTTCCTAAAAGGAAATTGCTATTTGGGAAATGCAAAACCGGCCCATTGATAGAAATGCAAAGTGATTCCTTATTTGCGATTTCCTAATAGTTATTCCTACTTTGTAGGAATCGGTATTAGGGAATCGGTATCTCTGTACATAGCATTTTGCATTTTCTAAATAGCGATTTCTATGAAGTCGCTATTTAGGAAATGCTAAATTGCATTTTAGTAAATTTGGCCCATAGCTCTCATGTTTGAATAGGATAAATGAACGTATTTTATAATTTGTGCCCAGAATCCAAGAATTTCATAATCATAACTGCCACTAGCCAGATGTCCTGATTCACTAGATATCTCATTTGGAAGAGTGTCAGTTGTACTCAGGTACAGGTGATAATCATGCATGTGGGAACAGAAAAAACTACCCTTTGTTCCAAGGCCACGTAATTTACTTACACAAGGACCAGCCGGGGTGGCGCTGTGCACATTAGACAAATTATGATGTACTGAGTATTAATGTTTGACACTAACCAATGTCAGTCTGTTGACATACTTGATTAGCAGGTTAAGCCCATCTTGATAGGGTGTACATAGAATGAAGGGAACACCATACACCATTGAAGCATAAAGTGGCTGAGAGCTATCTCCCAATCACAACATAGAGAGTGTGTCTAAAAAGCAAAAAGACATGAAAAAGTGTTACCGGTAATTTGATTTTCTTAAAATAACATATTAACACAATTGCAAAGGCAAGCAGAGCATTCATTGTAAAGCTTGTCACTACTGAGAAAATCAGCCCCCCAAAAATTGTTGGTTGGCTGAGAACCGGGTGTGAAAGTTCAGCAGATCCTCTACAGGCTTACATTGATATTTCTTGCCAACTCATATTGAAAATTCCTTTCTCGAAACTACGAAATAACTGGAGATTTACATGTGTAGTTTAAATCGTTTTCAATGTTTTATTTTACCCATGAAGCCTGTCTCTATTTAGAAAATATATTTCTGGTTATTCTGTAGTAACTTTGTAAACTCGTTAAACAGTGAAAGGTCAGCACAAATGTTTCCTGTAGGGGAAAGTTATTAAGAGGTCTGCTTACTGAAAACATTCCTACTTTCTTAATGTACCTGGGAAAGGAATTCGAGCTTCTGCGTGTTTACTTTTAGAGATGAAAGACGCTGCTTTGGGTAGGTCCAGTTTGAAGTTATTTGGTCTTTTCCTGAAAGCAGAAAGGCATGTCTTACAGGAGTTATATGAGTTCTCGATAGTGTTTCCCAATGGAAAAATCAATGACAACCTGAACAATTTTTTGGGCTTATTTTGGATTCTGTTTCTGTAAATCAAAAATGTGAATTCTCAGGATGAATTGTTTCTAAAAGGCAATATGTTATTAAATTGTATAGGTATGTTTCTTGGATCGTACTGGAAGTACTTTTGTTATAAAGAGCTTAAATAAACTGAGGCACTGAGAAATACATTAACGGACTAGGGTTCACTGCACAGGGGTTCATTATCAGTGTGGCCGTCCATACCGCCACATTAAAACTCTGGCTGTTGGACAGCCAGAGAACCGCCAACTCTGCCAGGATTTTGGATACCAGAGGTCTGGATGTGGTGGAGATCCTAATCCTCTAGGGCAGCGCTACAAGCAGCGCTGCCTTTGGGATTACGACCTCATGAAAAGGCTGACGGAGAACAGGTGTCGGGGCCCCCCTGCCCAGCACCATCACAATGTTCAATTTCTGCTTTTCAGACAGTGAACACTGTGAGAGGGCTGGTGCACCCTGCGGGCAACAGCATTGCAGCCGTCTCAATTACGAGCTGGTAACAATGTTGTAGCCTGTTTCCTGCTAGGCTGATGGGCAGAACCAAGGTTTCCACTCACCAGCCTAGCAGGAAACTCTTAATTGGAGGTAACCTGTGTGGCGACGGTGAAAACCATCCTCCAAACTCGTAATGATCCCCATAGTCTTTACATGAGAATGTTCACTGAGTAACAGAAATTAACTCTTTTACCTGACATTTTGATGATAGTGTCCTCATCTGGAATCGGGTTGGAATCAGTAAATGTAGGGACTGCCTGGCTCATTGTTTTCTCACCTTAATTAGAAAGGTCTGCTGTCAGAATCAACCAGATGGTGGGTTGCTGCCATGGCAATGGCATATGAGGTTCCACACTATTTAGAGCAGCTCCTTTTTGGCACTAATATTTCCTGCTCAGGACTTTTGTGCCAGGAAGGAAGTCCCCATCATGAAAAAAATGAGAGTCCCACCTTATCAATCTTATTTTTTTTTTTACATATAATACACTGCTATGAGGATTTGATTCTGAAAACAAAACAAAATACTGTCTCTGGCCAATGAATTTGAGATATGTTAAAACTGAGATTGCATGTGTAGGAAATTGGATCATTATTTTGTTGGGTGATTGCCCATCTCATGCAATAATCACAAGTCTTGTCAGTTTGAACCCTTAAAGTCACTAAATTAATCTCAGTTGTACACCCCGATAGCTATGGCAAGGTTTATACAGGCTTAACTTAGGGGAATGTGTAAAGTATTTATCTAGTATCAAAACAGTAATAAAGTCAAAAAACCAAGCAACAAAAATCTCAAACCCAATTACTAAAATAGAGTAACATCTAATTAACAGAATGACACAAAACAGCAAAAATCCAATGAGGGAGAACTAGAGATATAATTTATTTAAAGTAGAAATAGTCCAAGAAAAAGTAATGATAGCCAATGAGATTGGAACTATGGTGCAATTTCAGGTCAACCATAATGGAGCCTGGATTGCATATACCAAGTAACTCAGTCCCAGTGAAAGTCTGGAATGTCAAAATGTTTGAAAAACTTTCTAAGTCCTACAAGTCTGGAGGAAAAGGTTTCAAGAATTTCAAATCTTTCGTCTGGTACCCAAATAATCTTAGAAGTACACTTCTAAAGCCCACCAGGACCTCAGGAGAGGCAGTGTGTGACTCACAGATTATCAGGTAGAGCCCAATAGCAGGGTCCAGTCCAGGTCCACTTGCCACTGTTCCACTGGGTAATTCCAGGGAAATGCCTCTTGCCACTTGCTGTCTCCCTCTAGCCACACAGGAGGATTGCCTACTGTCCCTTACAGTCCTGGGTGCAAGGGGGAGCAGGTGCAGTCCTTTAGGGCTCCTTTTGAATTAGAGACATCAGGTTCAGTTCTCTTATGTTCTTCCACTTGTCCAGAAAAGTTTCCATCCAGTGTCAGAATTCAAGTTTGGGATAATCGCCTCAATCTTTCTCTGTGTCTTTAAATCCAAGCCCCTAAGACTTGCCGGAAGCCATAGTTCTCTTCACTGGTTTCATTCGATTCTCTATCATTTTCTTGCCACTCAATGCCAACCTCCTTTACCAGATCGTCCTCTCATCAGGTGATAGTGATGAGAGGAGCCCCTCTCCTGATCCCCTTTCCTAAAGACTCCTTGCTCTCATTGTTTGACATGCATTCTACTAACTTCTTCATTCTCTCCTGGTGCACCCTCCACTTCTCATCCAAATTTATTGAGAACCTCCTCCCTCGCTTCAGTTACTAATCCAGAAGTAGTTCTCATGTGACCACTAACAGCAGACTTATTCCATACAGTCTGTCCTCTGTGCTATAGTCTCATTTATTCATGGATGATGCCATTTTGAATGTATTTCACAAAAACTGAACAGGCTTTTTACATGGCCACAAGGCCAGTTTTGCAGGTTTGGAAAAAGTGCGACCACTGTGACTGCATAATTTTTTGCTCACACATCCGGAAACTTTAACTTTTGACAGGCAGATCACCACTCTGATTATGTACTCAAGTCTCTACTGCCACAGTGGTTTGGCTGCCTAGCTGCCAAGCATTAAAAAAATACCCTAGATCCTTTAAGAGTACATCACCAATCGAGGAATGATAACTGCAGTGTTCTCACCTGTTTTCTTTCTCACCAAGTGTTCAAAAAAACATGATCCTACAGTAAGACATTCAAGAAAGATCCATTTCTTATTTTAACAAAGATGTGTCTGTATAATTTACCCACTTACTATTTATTAAAAGAACAACAATCCCTCACCAACTTAAAGAGACATTCTTCTTCATAGAGTTTGCTTCACACTGTGATTGAATTTCATAATCCAAAGTGGGCCCTTGTGTTTTTTATAACAAATTGCAAACATTGCTTTTTTGTTGTTGTTTTAAAGTATCTGCGTTAACTGACCTTTATATGCATAGGCAACTACATATTGAAAATATTAAGATTAAGGCTACAATGATGATTGAAATCCTGCAAAAATAGATGAAAATTGTTTTTTTAAATCTTGGTCAATGAAATAAAGCAATCTTCAAGTGTTTATTTTCAGACAATAATGATATAGTCAACCATGGACACACACAAGCTCTGCTATTCTGGCCTCTTGAGATCAGGGAGCAGTTAAGGAACTAACACAAAATGAAAATGTAAATTTGCATTTCTTCATTGATGTCAGACTTTACCATCTTATCATACCATAATATTCTGAGGCTTATGACAATCTGCCATCTGTAAGGCATCCTCTCTCTCTAAGCTCTTTGCTGTATGGGTGCATGAAATGGGCACTTAAGTCACAAATAATTTTTATCACTGTTGTGATGCCACTCACACACATGCATACACACACACACAAACACACATTCATTGAAGAAACTAAACATTGACTTGGGGTTATACAGAAGTAAGGTATAAAGATTTTAGCTTGCATTAAAACCTTTGAACAATAAAATTAAAGTGGGGTTATACGTAGGTCTTCTCACAATAAAAAAAAAACATTTAAAAAATAAAAAACATTGAAATTTGCCTCTTATATTTAATAGACCTAACTATAACTTGTGCCACCATAGATGTCAGATGTCATCAGTGACTTGATAGGTGAGGGTGTACGCAGCATAACATATTGGTGCAGTTATACTTATGCCAGTTATGTGCATGGTGTGGGGTTTTCCACATGGCCTGGCACCTAAACCCCCCTCCCATACAAGTGGCCACAGACCCCTACCGCCCCCACCAAGCTTTTTACTTTTTGCAGTCTGCACTGGCTTCCATAGGATCTGTCAAAAGCTCCCACAAGAGTATAGTGGGAACGGTGCACCAATGTATTAATTTTTTTAATATTTGGGCCCAGAATTATTTTATTGTTTTATGGTAATGAACAAGGGCAACCATCACTTTCTGACTAAACTGCTTTCTACTGGATTTCCAAAATCAAGAAATGCAATGATTCTTTAAACTGTCCTCATGGCAACCATACTTAAATAATCATAAGATTGGAACAAAACATATCATTCTTTATTTAAGATGCATTGAGTTATATCCCAGTTCATTTAATTAAAATGAATAATCAAATTCATGAAAAAATATTATTAAATAATTTATAAATATTTGATACAGGACATACAGTCTTTTTTTCAGATACATTGATTCATTCACATAATTAATTTGACTCCAATTAAATGAAGGAATTCTTTCATCCTTAAGCACGTATCTCTTTTTGTATTAGACTTCAGCTCCTGTTCTCAGTTTAACTGCCAAATCTTCTGCTAACCAGTCCTTGTTGAGCAGAAATAAACACACATAACGCAGTCTATTACAATCTGATTCAGGGTAAAATCCGTTAATAGCTATGAAGTTATAATGTACATATCCATATTGCCAAAGTCATGATTGTAAATCTTCTCACTGCAGGGCAACAACATAATTTTTAAATACAGCAATTTATCTTCACAATTCATTAACTTATATCAAATCATTACCTTTGTATTTTTTGAGCTTTGATTCTGTTATTGTTGTTTTTATGTGATGGTATGCAGATTTGTAGAGCACAGTATCACCTGAAAGGATCTTAGGCACTAACAGGTGTGAGTCTAGCCTCTCCTAGGGCTTAGTGGGTTTACTCAAACAGCCAGATCTTTAGCTTCTAGCAGAATTCAAGAAGTAAGGAGACTCATGTGTAGCAGCAGGTTGTTCCATGCCTTAGGACCAATGTAGGAGAAGGCTCGACCACGAGATCTGGTTTTCTGTTTGTGTTCGTTTTGTGCAAGCAGGTGTCCCGATGAGCATAGGTGTCTGAAAAGATTGTGAAAGCAGATGTATTGCCCATGTATTATCAGACCTTAGGATACAAATTCCTTCCTCCTTAAGTTATGCTTGCAAGGTGATGGATATAAGGTATTGGTGCTTCCTCAATGTAATTTAAGACTGCATCTTACGTCCGATTTGTAATCTCAACTCCATGGCAGTGCCGTACGTATGGAGTTTGGACTATTGACAACTTTTGTTCCAGAACTAGCAGCAGTTTAGAGGTGGGGGAACTGCCTTATTGGTGGAGAATCGGATTCAGTATCCGCAGTTTTAAGGTATGAAATCTTTACTTTAAGAAAATAAAAAAGTGCATTCTTCTGTCCCTTCTTAAAAGGTAGGGACATTTTTTTGGGATAATGATGTTAGTTGTTTTCCTATGCCTAATTCATTTTTAAAAAACTGCGAAAAAATATTTTTTCTTGCAAAGTAAGTTTGGATCAGGACATTTAGTTATGACAGCATCATGAGAGAAATGTGGTTATTTAAGAAAGTTGTTTATAGACAAAGCCCAACCTTTTTTATTTGGAATAAATAAATAAATAAATAATAAAAAATAAATAATTGGTTGATTTGATGGGCTGTGAAAGTAGATATCATTATTATGGTAGTTGGGCGAGTGTTATGCAGTGCCTTGAAAGTGTGGGTGAGGATATGAATTGTGCTTGTTTTTGAATGGGAGACCAGTGGAGCTTCTTCAAATGTGGCAAGGTGTGAGTGTGGCATGGGAGGTTGAGAGTGATTCTGGCCGCTGAGTGCTGAATGGTCTGCAGCCTTCTGGTGAGTTTTTTGTTATTCCCAGCATAGAGGATGTTTCCATAGTTCATCATGCTTATGACCAAGGTGTGCATGACGGTTTTCCAGGTGCTGGTTGGAAGCCATTTGAAAATTTTCCTCAGCATATTGTAGCGTGGGTGGTGGGGTTGGGTGTCAATCTTAGCTCTGTTGCCCACCAGGTGGAGTCCCACAGTGATGTGCTCTTCCCAAAGATCACAATTTTGGTCTTGTAGGTGTTCAGCTTTAGACAGTTGGTTTTCATCTAGTGAGAAATTTCAGTCATGCAGACATTGAATTTGATCCAGGTACTAGATATCTTGTCTATGAGGGAGAAAATGAATTGTGTGTCACTGGCATAGGAGAGGATGTTGGCATCGGGAGAGCAGATAATGCTGGCTAAAGAGATCATGTATGGGTTAAAGATGGTCAGACTTAGGGAGCATCCTTTCAGAACCCTGCAGATGAGGTTGCAGGTGTCCTATGTATACAATGCTAGGCTGACTGACTGGGCTCTCCTAGTCAGGAAGGAGAAGATCCATCTAAATGCTTGTCCTTGGATTTGGATGTCATATAAGCATTGGATGAGGATGGTGTGGGAAGCTGTGTCAAAAGCTGTAGAGCGGTCTGGGATGAAGAGGGCTGCCATGTCTCCTCTGTCCAGAGCAATGCAGATGTCATCTGTGGCATCAATGAGGGGAGTTTCCATGCTATGGTGGGTCTGAAACTAAATTGAGTGGTGTGGAGTAGTTGGTGGATGTTGAGGTATACGGTGAGGTGTCTGTTGATGATTCATATTCCAGCCAGGTGTTATCTAAGGCAAAGCCTATTATCCCTTTTCTTGTTAATGTTAATTTGCCCCATAGATCCTTCACTTTCAATACATACATATTTTTTTGTTATTTCATGCTTCTTTAGCATAGGTATTCATAATTTTTTTGTGAAGTGTGTAACCTTTTGCTGGTCATCTCATTTTACAATTTAATTTATAGATGAGGAGCTCTCTAGTCCTTTCTGGCTATCCATGTTGCTGCAATTCCATCACGCTGCATACAAGGACCACTCGACCATGACTACAGCATTGTAAGGCGAGGTCTTTATTATTGTCTCTGTGTCTGTATATATGCACATGTAATTAGGTTGGTGGAGTTCACAGAGTTCTGCTATGCAGAATTCCGCGGAGTGCCATAAAACCTCTGTGAACTCTGCCTCACTCTGTGAATGGGTGGGGTTGTGCTCGGCCACCTGTTCACTCTGATTGGTGTGAGTAGCGTGCTCCACGTTGCAACACAAGAGCAATCGGCACAGCATGGTCGCCAGTGCATTCGGCCATCTTGTTTTTTCTACTCTGTGCATGGTGCTGGGCCTACATTTCAGTCTGAGCTATTTATTTGCAATCCTTACTTTATCCTAGTTATCCTCTCCTATTTTACATTTATTTCCTTATGGTGTGTATTTGTGTTTGCGTATTTTATGCTTTTGCCTTTTTTTGTCATTTTCCTTAACTTTTTGTCGCTTTTTTGTTTCCCCTAACTTCCTAATTTCTCCCTCTCTATTCCTTCTCTTTCCTTGTCTTTTTGTTATTCCCACCCAACACCATGGCAGAGCGTGGGAGAGGTGGCGCCAGTGCAGGGGGTGCAGTGAACTGCACACCATGCAGGCCTCGGTGCTGCCAGAGGGTTCTGCCTTGCATCATTTTTAGCAAGGAGGAGGCAGCCACACTTGTTTTTTTTTTTTTGTGCAGAGCCACCTTCCCTTCATGCTGGCAGCAGGCGGAAGGTCCAGGAGCAGCTACAGCCTGTGGGAGCATAGGCTTCTTTGGGGGATGCTATGCCATTCTGTTTGCTGACATACTGGGGTTCAGCGCATCTAACAGCAGCTGACGCACCACTGGGCTGGTATCCTGGACTGGGACCAGGACCTGCTCAACCTGCTGGGGATCCAGGTTGAGGGTCTTGGTGAGTGCTAGCACTTATTACTAATTTTGTTGTGTCCTAAAATGCTATTATTTTTTCAAATACCATGCAGGTAAGTTAAGTTCACGTAAAGTTACAAATATCAAGTGATTCAGTTTGAGCGAGCCAGGTACTCGGTGCTACCTAGATCTTCTTGCAGCTATAGACACTCGCTTGGGCTGATTATTTAAGAAGTTACGCTGACTCCTGTGTCCTCCTGTCACTGAGATAGTGGTAATGTGGTAGTAGTAGTAATATATTACCAGTGAGTTAGTGTTCTTTGTGTGTTTTTTTATGTAGCTCATACAGTCCCAAGCAATCTCCCAGTGATGTGTAGCATTGGAAAGGGAACATGACTGAGTTGACCCATCAAATGGGGTTGCGATTTGTGAAGCAAAGATCATTTGTTGAAACACATTAGTATTTCCAAATGTAGTTTTGATTTCAAATTGAGCTTAGGTAAAGTTTCAGAAATTAGAAATAGGTCAGCTCGATAATATAGGCAGTCTGATTTAGAAAAGTACAATGTCAATATGTTACTGCATTTGCCTGTCAAAACATTTTCTAGCAGATTAACTGTACCACAAGTTCAATTGTGTTATCTTCTTCATTTCTTAACTCAGTTAACTTAGCAACCAAGCGCAAAGAGAAGGCATCAGAGGTTCGGGTTGAGAAAAGTGCCATCACCAGTGCAGCAGCAAGTAGAAGTTCTATTGCCATCACTAGCACCGTGGCTGAGAGCTCCGCTGGCCCCAGCAGGTTCTTGTTAATATAATCTATTTCTCTGATTTTTACCTCTCCTCATTAGAATCGTTTTTCTTCCTGTGCTTTTTTTTCAAACCTTCTTCGTTCTATTTAATGTTTATTCTTGCTATGCCTCCCTTCATTATCCTTTTTTCTATATTTCTTGTATCTGTAACTGACTCTCTCCTGTCTGCGCTAACCTGTAGCTTAAGGTTTCTTCTGCTTGGTTATTAAGCTGTTGCTCTCCCCTAACCTTTTTTACCCAGTGGACTGGTACTTGTAAGACTAAGACAATAGATGAGGAAGTATACTGTGAAAATTTTCAGAATTTGTAGAACCAAGCAAGCTCCTCTTCACTTGTTTGATGAAAAGGCTTTCTAGATCTTGCTCATGCTCAAATCATGAAGGAATGGCCATGTTTATGGTGACACCCCAATGCTGCGTTGTATGTATTGTTCAGTATTGCAGTGAAAGTGCAGCATGGCAGGAAAGTAGTATGAGGACAGTCCATTTGCATTTGCCAGCCAAACTCATGTGTCTACCGACTTCAGAGTGTAGCAAATTTGTACCCAATGTGCTAGCTAACATGCTTCCAGTCATTTAGAACAAGAATGGAAACATGTACTCGACAGTAGATGATGCCTTGCTAACTAATTAGAGCTATGTTTCTTTTTTCCCCATAAAGTGTCTGCATGGTTTAATTTTATCAGGAAATCCTTTACAAAAAAAAAAAACACTCCTTTTTAAAATCTTATGCTGCCTCCTTTCAGCCAGTTAATGCTTTTATGTGAGGCATGTGTTGATAAAATCATGCCCCTGTGACTTTCCTAATCACATCAAAAATCCCAATGGTCCTATGTATACTATGCCACTATATAATTTAAAAAAGCAAGTGTTTGCACAGAGCATTCTTTACAATTTGTCTTTTTTTATTTTTTTTATTCCTTGATATTGCTACTCTTGATTGTCCACCACCACCACCGACCAAGTAGGTGATAGCAGCCTGGCTATAGCAGCAGAGGCAAGAGGCCACCAGGGTGGCTGATGGATGGGAAGGACCAGATGCATGCCCCTGTTCCGGGGCCTAGTTCCACCAGCCAACCGCCTATGCCTCCAGACCGCACCAGCACTGCCAACAGCTTGGAGCTGCCCGTCCTCGACCTCGTACCTCGTACCACCGCTGCCTCCCCACTTTCAGACTATCAACACCCTCAGCGAGTGCTGCATGAGTTGGTGCACGTGGGCCATAGGATGGTATGCCTCAAGACCCAGATCCAACACCTAAGGACCCTATTGAGAGCACCCTCTACTAGCCCTTTTTAACAACAATTGTTTTGGGAGGAGACGGTGGGAATTTGGGCTGGGCACTTTTTTTTACAGACATTTGGGCATTTATTTTTAAAGTGGATATTGGTTGGTGATGGGGAGAGATGTGGAGAGGGGTGGCCTATTGTGGGTGGAGAGGGAGGGCTTATTTTTGTATGTTAGTAAAGTGAAAATCTTTCCAATCTACTTTATGTCAGAAGAACTTTTTTGGGGTTTTACTTTAATTTTGCACTGATGCATTTTCATGCAACCTGTCTTTTCAGTCTTTTTAATCTACTTCTTAAATTGTATGCCAGTTAGGAGGGTATGCTGCCATACCCATATTGCCTACAGAAAATTAGATAAACAATTACTTATCTCATCTGCAGTAGAAGTAAGTTACGTACTAACTAAAGTAGTTCACTTCACCCCATAGTTCTCTTACCTGAATAGATAAAGTGATGGTTGGCAACTGCTCCCTCTGTCTATGTTCCAACACCTTACTGGGGGGTTTCCCAAGGTGCCTTGTTTATGGTAGTATTAGTGCGCTAACAGGGAAGGCATCACAACAAGCGAGGTCCCACCTATAGGATTAATCAAAGGATTATCCTTCCTAGGCAACTAAATTGAAAGAATAACAGAGAGTTAGTAGATTATACATAAATATTTATATTATAGCTTTGGAAAGACTGAGGACAGACTACTACCACCATGACACATCAAAGAATAATAGATAATATAGTAAAAACTACCAATAGTAAATTATTCTGAGCAATGTTAAACATGGAATTTAATGAAAACTAAGGTTATGAAATTCTCAAGTCAGCAGAAATGTGCTCAAAGTCTGTACTCTGTAGTCAACAAGGTTAAGTATTTATTTTTGTATTTATTTATTTATATATTTATTTATTTATTTTAAATGATGATGTTGACATTGAGGAATTACATTCTTACTTATGCATGGTTGGGTAAATGGTGCTGGTGTGGGCTAGTGGTCCGGTAATAGAAGATCCTTCAGTGTGTTAGTGTTGCATTTAGATACATCAGCCCCTACAAGCGTGTGATCTATTTGATGTAAATTAAGACACACCTCAAAAAAATCACAAAGCCCGGGGGAAGAGGGTTAGAGGGTTTGATGAATGGAAAGAAAAGAGGATTTGAATAAGGTGTTAGAAAGACAAACACATCAAAAGAAGAATATTCATCAGACAATGAGCAGCACATCATCAAGCTGTTGTAGAAGGAAACAATGAAATGAATATAACACAGTTCAGTTAAATGCATTACAAACAGTCCTTCTGCCCTAGAGACCCAAAGTATTAGATATCTAAATGTTCTGTCTTCTTTGTTTAAAAAAATCAAATTATGGGGGAGTGAATTGAACCCACCCAGTTCTAAAGAATATGATTGTTAAAAAAGGATACTGTATTGCCAAAGTAGGCGATACATCTACATTCTCCTCTGGAATGTCTGTCACTCTTGGGTGTCTGTCTGAACTGGTCTGGTAGGTAAGCAGGAGTGTGGAGCTCAGCTTTCACCTTTTGTTTGTGCAGGAGAGGAGAAGGTCTGTGGACTGTAAGAAAGAAACTGTATTGTAGGGTCAACGATCAGGACAGAAGGAAGGTAAGCTTCTTGAGGAGTGTACCAAAAAGACTCAGAGAGAGAGTAAAAACAAGAGGAGGTTCACATTTGCTACCAGTGAAACACACACACACTCAGGAGCATTTCCCAAATCAACACACCTATCTCCATTCCATGTAGCTGAGGATCAGGCCGCAGATTCATGGTTCCCTTTGAAGTCGATATTTTCCTCCTTCTAGCTGTTGAGGTAGTTCCATTCTGAGTCATTCCATCCTCCTCCTGACTCGGAGTAACTCCATCCCAGAAACAGGCAACACATTGGAATTTAGTATTGACACTCTTGTAAATCAATGATCTTCTGGGCAGCCCTGGTAAGTGATCCAAAAAAGGATAGGCATGTAAGGGAAGCAGGCATTGTCTCCAGTGTCATGAAATAATTATGGAGGTGTCTACACTGCACACAGGTCCAACTCCAATTTGGCCATACATGTGACTGAAAAATGGTAGGGCAGCATAAATCAGACAAAAACATAATGTTCTACTAGCTAATTGTTTGTGGAAAGAAAGATGATCAGTGATAAATAATTAAAAAGTTCTTTGTGGCAGTGAGATACTCAATCCATAAGGTAGAGTTTGTTCTCAAACTCAGGTGGTTTGCCCAGAAATTGGTCAGCTAACAATTGAGACCAATCGTCCTTCTCCTCCTCCTGTGCTGCTTCAGGAATGGTGTAATCATGTGGTATGAAATGTTGGTTCATTTTGATCACGGTCAATCTCTCCACAATTTGAGGCCAGAGACTGGTCCTTCTCACTGTAACAAATGCACCAGCTGCACTGAACACACGCTCATCAGATACACTGGCTACACTTTATTGCCAGCCTGCTGAGCTCTGGCCATTGGCGCATCTTCATATACCAATACACCAATGGGTTTTGATCTACCTACACCTCTTTTGGGTCATCAAAATACTCCTGAAACATCCTCTGAATGGTTATTGGAGTCTCTACTTGCTTCACCTCTTTTGCCTTCGCCTCTGCAATAGACATAAGACCTGCCACTAAAAACCAGTCTAATGATGAGTTGTTGCCAGTGTTCTTGTTGCTTTTATTGGCTGCTGTGAGACGAGACTGCCTTCTCTGGAAGTTGAAGGCAGAACCCTTGACCTGCGGAGTGGGACTCTAAGTTCCAGCTGTTCTTCTTCTAGGTCTCCGGGTTGTTGAACAATCGGCCTCTTTTTTTTTTTAACATCCCCCTCAGAAAAAGGAATGCAAGTGGGAAGAATTTTTGTGTACTGTGGATCGAGTAATTTGGCACAGATGTATTCTTAGGACAAGATGATGTCATTTTGCAGCCTTGCATTACATGCCAAGCAAAAGATTAGGCTCTCACCCAATGCATGCACCTCTGTTTTTTTATTCACACCTGCGACTACAAACCTTTCAGACACTTTCTTTAGCTTGTCCCGTAGCAGATGCAACAACGGGATAGCTTATTCCATTGTACTGTCCTCCTTGCTAACTTCCAATGTGAAAACCTCAAAAAGGGATAGCATCTGCATCAGGCATTTGACAAGGCCCTATTTGTCTGCATCCATAGTAATAGCTTTCCCAATTGCATCCTCTCCTCTTTGAATGACATAGTCATTGATCTGTCTATACTGCTCAAACAGATGTTGCAACATTTAATAGGTTGAGTATGGCCTTGACTATGTTTCTGCCATTGTGCGTGGCAGAAAATCCTATTCTGAGACCTATGAGATGTTTGCATCTGTATGTGGTTTCTCCATGGTGAACATGGCAACTGTTGCATGCTGCCAAATGCTCTTAAAACTTTCTTCAGGGCCAAGACCTGTAGATAGCTGTTACCTTACCTCCATAAAAGAGATTCAGTGTGCAGTGATGCACATGTAATCAGTTGCCTGACAACTGGTTCACATGTCTGTCATCAGTTGGATTGTCCAACCAATTATGGCACCTCATGATGCAGCGCTATAACAGCAACTCTGGCAAAATCGGTTTGACTTGGAACCTTTCATTTTGGGAAGATGGCTGCCACAAATTCTAAGAATCTCACTCCTATCACAAAAGAAAAAGATGGAAGGTCCAGCGCTAAAATTTTTGCCAGCTTCCCATTGTACAAAACAGGTGGTTGCGGTCATAGAACCCCTCCTGCCTAAACATGCCCATGTTCGTAGTCTAGATTTTCTTCTTTTTTTTTTTTTTAAAGGTTTTATTGTGAACACTGCAATACAGTACAAAACCCAGGTGGGATCGAAGTCCCGGCATCTGTGAACAATTGTACATCAAAGAATAAGGAAAGCGGGTAAAACAATGGGATTTTGTCATTCGTGGTTTGAAAACATATTGTACTGATCAAGTCAAACGGGAAAGAAGGAAAGGGACAGAAGAAAAGGTATAGGTAGAGATAAGAGATAAGAGATGGGGAGTAGACAAAATGTCGTGTCATAGGACACTCTGGGTAAAGACAAGAAAGGGTAGGGAGAATAAGCAAATAAGCAAGCTAGTCGGGTGGCGAGGGCATGAATACAGAGTCATCTGGCCCCCTGGGGGTAAAGGGTGGGCTCCTCACTGTGTCGACATCTGAATTGGGAACAGGTCATAGGGCGCATGTACCATGGGGCATCCGTGCCAGGCCGGTTGTCTTTGCCTTGAAGGTCATAGCGTCAAGACGGTAGTTTACCCTAGAGCTGTGCATTGTCAAGGTAGTTGCACAGTCAGGATATTGGGACGTAGATCTTCTGACTTCACTCAGCCAGTTCAAGCTTAGTACTAAGTGTCCTTCCAATGGCTCGGAAAGATGAATCTGCGAGAAGAGTCTGCTAAAGGAGATAAGAGGGACCAGTGTCTAGTCTCTGGTGAAATTAAGGAAGAGAAGAAAGAAAGAGAAGAGAAGAAAAGGGGGGACTAGTGAGAGAAAAGAAAAGAAGGGGAAATAGGAAAGGGAGGGGAAGGAGAGGGGGAGGGAAGTGGGGGGGCAGGTGGTTTCAGGTGATCTACGATCGTCCCACAGTGAGGAAGGGAGCCCACACCTGGTTAAATATTTGAGCTTGGTCTTGCAGGTTATAGATTATTATTTCATGCGTGGCCGTGCGGGTCATGGATATGATCCATTCTTCTGGGGTTGGAGAGGCCTCCGACCACCAGTGACGGAGTATGCAGATTTTTGCGGTAGCTAATGCAGTGTGCAGCAGTCTTTTTTGCGGTCTAGAGAGGTCTGGGAGGGAGGTCATGGCTTGTAAAAGTATGAGAGAGGAGGAGTGGTGACGGGAGTAACATAGATTCGGCCAGGGTGGACCTCAACAACGTCCCAGAGTGGTCGGACCGTTGGGCAGTCAGTTAAGATATGTTTTAAGTCACAGTATGTCTCTGGGCATCGCCAACACTTCACATGCGGGAGGAACCCTGTCCTGTGCAGTTTCTCTGGGGACCAGTGCCAGTCGTGCAAGACCTCAAAGAGGTAAAACTTTAAACGTGCCTTCCGGGTACCTCTGTCCAAGGCTTCTAGGATGTCTTCCCAGTCACCTGGGTCTAGCGTCTGTTGCAATCGGGTTTGCCATTGTAAATGTAGCTTATCTAGGAGAGGTTAGGAGTAGAGCTGTCGGGTGATTAGGTCATAAAGACCTGCCATAACTCCCCTGTGTTGCCCCCACTGCTGCAGGTAGGCCACTATGGGTGAGGACTGGATTTGAGCACATCGTTTTCCAGGATCTGAGAGAGAGTGAGGATGCCAGCCCTCCTCCACTGTGGCCAATTGAGCACTTCACCGCCTATCCGAAGTCCACTGTTGCGCCACAGAGGTGCCTGGGCGTGTTAGAGGGGATGGACCCCAAGCAGTCGGTGGACCCTTCGCCAGTCTGCCCTGGTCGCCTTCAAAATAGGGTTCACCGAGTTGGCGGATTGGAGGTCGTCGTGGTAAGGTCCCCCAAGTCCTAATTCACAGATAACAGCTGCCTTTCCACTGCAATCCACTGAGGCAGGTATGGCACTTTGGACAATGTGTGGGACAGTTGGGACAGCTGTAGTGCTAATGAATAGTGCATGGGAAGTCCAGGCTAGGAGCTTGGCAGGCGATAGTCGTGGTCACATTGGGCCCCATACAAATGATCTGATGAGTGCATTTATGCTTTGTAGCATGTGAAGGGACACCTCTAGGGGGAGGAGTCCCAGAATATAGCTGAAGTGGGGTAAAGTGACCATCCTGACCGCCTGTACTCGACCCCACATAGAAAGGCCCAGTTGGGTCCATTTTGCGAAATCAAGTTTCGTCCGTGCAATGAGGGGATTAATATTGTCCACCACCACATGCACCAGGCCCGGATTGACTAGCACTCCCAGGTATTTAAGATGTTTCGGCATCCAGCGGAATGGAAAACCTAGGAGTGCTGCTTTTGTGGTTACCCGCAAGAGGGGGAGCGCCTCGGTCTTATCCCAGTTAATGCAGTAACCGGAGAGGGTTGTGAATACCTCGATGACCGCCAGCAGAGCTGGTATAGAGCGTTCTAGGTCCGTGTGAGTTAATAGAACGTCATCGGTATATAGGTAGATTTTTGAAATACCTTCAGGTATTAGAAGGCCAGTTATGAGGGGGGAGGATCGGATAGCTGCGGCCAGGGGCTCCATTGCCAGCAGAAACAAGAGGGGCGAAAGGGGGCTACCCTGTCGTGTACCTCTACGGATAGGGAAGGGGTCTGAGAGGAAGCCCCCACAATTGACTCTTGCCGCGTGCTGGTCATAGAGTAGCCGCACCATTGAAATAAATTTGTCTCCCAGACCAAATCTCTCCAAGGCCGTAAACAGGTAGGGCCATTCTACGCGATCAAACGCCTTTTTGGCGTCTAAGGACAAGGCCAGCGCCGTCTCCCATGAGTCCTTCGAGGTCCATAGGGTATGGCATAAGGTGCGCAGATGGTTCCTAGAGGTGCGTCCCGGTACAAACCCCACTTGTGTATGGTGGATTAAGGACGGTATAACTTTGCGTAATCTATTTGCCAGGACACTTGCTAGGATTTTGATATCACCGTTTAGAGGAGATATGGGCCGATAACTGCCACACAGCAGGGGGTCTCTCGCGGGTTTTGGTATGATGGCTATCGTGGCATTATTGGATATGGCCCCAAGTGTCTGTGTTGAACAGGCTTCGTTTAGGGCCTCGATTAGGATATCAATTGCCTCTTTCCCTACCCATTTGTAAAATTCCACTGGGCGATTTGTGGTAGGGGAGGTCGGAGATGACTCTTTCTATTTCCTGTCTGCTTATTTCCCCTTCTAAGAGACTGCGACCCTCATCTGACAGGGAGGGTAGGCCTGGGTAGTATATAGCTCATTAAGGGCCATTTGGGCGCGCTCTAAATTTTGGCGTCCTGAGAGGGAGGTGTGTGCGGTGTATTCTCTAGTGAGTCTGCGAATGTTGAGTTCCAGTGCTGCCTGTTGTTCTTTTCTGTCTCTGTTCGCCAGCGCAGCATCCCGCATGAGTTGTCCCTGTATCGAAGCCTTGGCTGCGGCCCACATGATTCGGCTAGAATCAACAGTGCCTAGATTATCTTGGGCGAAGGTGGCTGCATGGTCCTGCAATTGTAATTTACCTTGGGGGGATCGATAGCGATGGACTGCAAATCTCCAGGGTTTGCGGCCCAGGGAAAATAGGCCCAACTGGATGGCTACACTGATTGGAGAATGGTCTGAGAGGCCGCCTTCTAATATGCTGTCATCGAGGGTGCAGGCCACAAGGTTGTGGGATAGAAGAAAATAATCGAGTTAGGATTCGGTGGCGTGTACCGGTAAGAGAAAAGTAAATTCTCTTTCTGTCGGGTGGGTCAGCCTTCAGTGATCCACTAGGCCGTTGTCCGAAAGTATGTCGGTCTGTAGGGCTCTGTCTGCATTATTACTTACGTCCAGGGGTCCCGTTCTGTCCAGTACCGCGTCTCTGGCTATGTTCCTGTCAGCCCCTATTGCATAGCGAGATGCCCCTATCTCAGTCAGAAGTCGATTGATTTGTAGGAAGAAGAGGCGTTTGGGGCCTGTTGGTGCGTAGACGGAGCCCATGCAAAGTGAAGAGTCGTCTATCTTTAGTTTGGCAAATACGTAGCGCCCCTCGGGGTCATCCATGATTTGATGACCGTATGGGGGAGGGTTTTACGCAGCAACAGCGCCACCCCGCATTTTCTCGCGTGTTCTCCGTACTGGGTGAGGGTGGGTTGCAGCTAAACAGGACGGTGCCAACCCAGTCACATCGTAATTTATTGGATTCAAGTCTGTCCAAGTGTGTCTCTTGTAAGAGGGCCATGTCGGCCTGTTTGGAGTTAAGATAGGATAGAACTTTTTTCCACTTGATGAAATGGGTGAGGCCATTTACATTCCATAATATGATCCGTAGAGGTACTGCTGGTGCCTTGTTCATGTCGGACATCCCAGCTCCTTATGGAAACCTACCTGGGGGTGTGGGCACTAAGGGCAGGGAGGAGGAGGGAGGGAAGGGGTAAGAGAGGGAGGGAGGGGGAATAGGGACTTGGCTTGAACTCTAGAGGCGGGGAAGGAGGATGGGTAGGAGGAGACAATAAGTATGTAGGGTGAAGAGGAGAGGGAAAAGAAAGGAGTCAGCAGAGAAAAGGAACAAGTAAGCAAGACTAGAGGAGAAAAGAAAGATTGGGAGAGAGAGAAGGAAATCGGGACTAAAGCCCTGGCGTTCTCTAACTGTAACCTGTGGGTCTAAAACCCAGGCCTATTGAGCTCCAGTGCCCAGCCAGCGGACCCCGTGCAGAGGGGGGTGGCTACCCGCGGCACCCATGCCCCCCATGTACTGATTCTTCCATCTGCGCGTGGATCTGGGTGACACGGGGGAAGTGAGAGGCACGAGGGGTGGGGTGGGGTGGGGTTATGCAGAGGGCATGTGTAGCTCCCATGATAGCTTAGATCCAGAGGCGGGATGATGCTGTACCTTTAGAAGGGGGAGGGAAGGGGAGGTGAGGGGAGGGAGGGGAGAGCAGGGGAAAAGCGCTGCGTGGATCTGCAGAGTTTTTGGGAGATAGAATCAGTACCTTGGTCGTATCTAGAGGGATTTAGCCGTGAGGACCATGTATATTAATTGTATCTAAAGCGCTACACTGCTCCTGTACGCTAGGCAGTTGCAACTATACTCTACTCTACCGCCCACAATGGGCCCTCCACAGCACTCATTGAAAAACAAACCAAACCAGGACGAATTAGTAGTAAATGGGAACAGTATAACAGTTCTAACAGTTCCAAGGAGGTGCGTAAGATCATTTTACCAGATGAGACGGGGGTCGTGTTTCTGAAGGGGGGGGTGTTTCTGAGAGTCTAAGAGAAGAGAGAGCAGAGAAGGATATACGGAAACAGGTGGTATTAAGCAAGGATAATCAAGAACAATCAAAAACAGTTGAGGCTGATCAGAGGCAATGGCTCTCAGTAATAGAATGTCTTATGACTGCACAAAATCAAGTACTCATCTCTCCATTTGGTCTTCTCCGCCGCAGGATCCCTTTGGCACATCGTGATAGCCCATAGTTTACGATTGCGAAGGCCCCGAAGGGCGCAGTGCCTGTTCGACCTCAGGTGGGGGCCACTGTGGGTTTCAAAGGGATCAGGATTTATCTCTGTCCGACAGCTGTGTGTACATCGCCACCGCCTGGAGTACTTGTCCCCTGTCATCGTAGCTTTTTGTGAGTCTCTCTAGGTCTCTTCCCCTGGTTTGGGGATCTATGGATGATCTTCCGTCAGGATCAGGTGCGGTTTCTGGATGGCCGGCTCCGGAGGGTAGGCCCTGTATGTCCTGGGGGATCTGAGCTGTGGTTTCCATTAATTTTGTCTGGTCATGAAGTCCCTCTAGGAATGTTCTCAGGTCCTCCAGGTCGTAGAAGGTTTGTGATTCCCCATTCTTAGTGATCCACATCCTGGCCAGCTCGAATAGGCCAAATTTCACATCTAAGTGGCGGAGAGAAAGGAAAGATCTCCTTCGTTCTACAGTCTCTTTAGAAAAGTCAGCTGAGAGTCAGATTTCCAGGGTGCCCAACCGAAGTGGACCTTGCATTCGGGCTGTCTGTAGCAGTTGGCGAACCTGCCCAATGCAGAATACAGGCTATAATTGGGTGAGGACGGCCCTTTCCGTCTTGTCTCTTGGGACCAAGTCTGTGCACCCTTTGAAATTCCAAAGGAGGATCAAATGTTGTATCCTTTAGCTTGGGGAGTGTGTCCCGTAGATAGGAGAGTATGTCCGCGCCCTCAATGCCTTCCGGAAATCCAAGAAGGCAAATATTGTTCCTGCGGCTTCTATCCTCCAAGCCAGAGAGTTTGCTATGAAGTTCTTGGTCTCTGTCGGTCCAGGAGGCTACTTGGGTTTCCACTGTTGTCACTCGTTGGTCTAGCCCAGAGATTTGCGACTGGAAGCCCGCTATCTCCATGCGCATAGATCTTGTCTCTGCCGTTAGCGCCACCATGGCGCTGTCCATACCCTCCAGTTTGCGACCCACCACCGATATCTCCTGTTATATACGGTCCATTGACGCACCTTGCGTGTCATCTGCCATGTTGATACGGGGGGCTCCGTGGCTCTAGCTTCGCTTCCCGCAAGCCGCCCGAGCCCCACCGATGCTCCCGCGAGTATAAGGCTCTCCAGGTCCCCAGCTAGGTTGCGGGGGCAGGCAGGGAAGTTCCTGGGTACCCGCCGCCCCCGAGGTTCACGAAAGAGGGAGGCACGCCTCCTGGGCCGGGCCTCCCATCTATTCGAGGTCGCGGCTTTCCGTCACACCGCAGGCCTCTGGCTCGTCCTCCACTCTACCCAGGCGCTCAGGGGAGAGCAAGTGTCCCCCGCTCGGGTTGGTGGCTCTCCAGCGCCACAATCTTTGGTGCTCGGTTCGGTGTTGGTTGGGGGGCGGGGTTGTAGGCGGAGAGGTTCCTGGACACCCGCTGCCCTTAGAGTCCATGGTAGAGAGAGGCGCGCCTCCTGAGTCGGGCCACCCTCCTACTTGAGGCCGCGGCTTTCCATCCCGCTGCAGGCCTCAATCGCGTCCTCCACTCTGCCTGATCACGCAGGGAAGAGCGTGCGTCCTCCGCTCAAGATAACGACTCCCCCGCGCCACCGATCCTCGCGCTTGGTCCAGCGATGGTTGGAGGGCCTTCGGTGTGCCCCCGGGGCCGCCACCCTCGTCCCGCGGCCCGTCGCCTAGCGGAGCTCGGCTCCTAGGCGGCCATCACTGATCGTGGCCAGACCACGCCCCTAGATTTTCTTCTTTTCTGGGGCCGCTGATGCAGGTGACTTTCAAGAAGTAGGTGTGTGCCAAGGGTCAGTCATTGTATGCCGTGGTGTCTCCATCTGATTCTGAGTCTTCTTATGCAATTGTGAGGACGCTGAGACAGGTGATTCTGATATACTGCTGGGGACAGGGCTGCTTTGCATGGGATTATCACCCTCTTCTTCCTCATCATGACCTCCCACCATTATTGGGCATGTAGCTGATGTTTTCTGGCTTGCTTCACCTTCAACGCCATAACCACATCAGCTTTTTTTAAGGTGATCCTCCCACCGGATTGTGTGATGTTTTCTCATACATATCATTTGGCATCCAGTGCCATAATGTGAATCAGGCTTACCTTGATGAACTTTTGAGTGGCAAATGGAGCATATTGCAACATTCTCCTCATGTTCGCTAAGCGTAAAAAGGACCCCAACTGGGTGTGGGTGTTTCATCAATTGCCTCTCTGCAGTTTATATTTCTACTGAGGTAGGGGTTGGTGCAGGTCTCAGCTGGGGCCTTATAAATACAGGCGCTGGCAGAGCTGCCTGTGCCACATCTCTTGGAGCAGGTTGAATAGGAGGAGTAATGTCGGAATCCTCTGTGCCAGCTTCCACAATGACTGGCTCATCGTCATTATCCTCCTTATCATTCCCTTCACTAATTCTAAAGCTTTCAGGAACTTTTATTTTACCTTGCCTCTCCTGGCATCTCCCAGACTCTGCCGGGCTCCACTCCATGCCCCACCATCATCATCAGAAGTGGAAGTGGTGCTTGGCAACAATGGTGGAGTTCCCTTCCATTTCCTTGCTGGAGAACTAGAAGTCAATGATTCTAAAAGAGGAGGTACTTGCTCAGCAGGAAGCTCGACCGCTTGTTCTGCTCCAACTTCAGGAAGATCTACTATTGCTGGCTGTGGCAGCTGTCCTCTTTGTTCTGTTTCCTGAAACAATTGGGTACTACTTTGCGAAAGGGACAAATCCAATTCAATGTCACTGCTCGTTGGCGTCTCCATGATCGCAGTGACTGCCTCACTGACAGACACGGTCTTGGGCTTTGGCTGCGGTGTTAACGTTGATGCAGGAGTGCTGCTCCCAGGATCCTCCCCAGAGGCAGGTGCAGCAGGCACACATCTCTGAAACAGGTTGTGTTCTGCATGCCACTGGTGGAAAGCTGCTTCTTCTCACTGACCACTTTCTTGGGATAAACTTTCTTTGGGGCTATCTTAAAACTCTCAGTTGGCAGTGACACTAAACTGCACAAGCAGAAGAGATTGGAGGACTGATGTCACTTTACAGGCCTCTGTTTAACAGTACTGTGGGTGATGTCTCTTCTTCGCTTGTGCACCTAAAAGTAAACAAGCAAGAAAAACATTGGCATTATTGTATTTTGAATTAGTACTGAGAAAGGCAATATTATTGTGGTTGGTTACTTAGATAATATTAAATCAAACATTTTAAAGTCAAGCCACACTATCATACCATAAAATTTCATTTTCAATCAGGATAACACAACATACAGATGTAGCTTGTTGCTTTATGTCCATCTATTCTAAAGGAGATACCTGTGGCAGTTAGGGAGGTGCTTGGTTAAAGAGAATATTATTATTATTTATTATTTTAAGCATTTTATAGGGTGCACAGTTCACCCAAAAGGTATCATGGCCCTAGGAGCTCTTCGCACCAAAGAACAGTAGTAGCACAGTCTAGCCAGATAGATACTCAGGTCACTGAGGAAAGAGCCAGGTCTTTGGCACTTTCCTGAAAGACAGCAAGTCATTAGTTAAATCTTGATTTCTTAGCATTAGGAAAGTAGGCTAGGAAAACTGATGAGGAGTGAAGATTTCTGGATATATCTGGAAAAATGATTCTGCAGAGGGACTGGTCCAAGTCCATGTAAAGCTTTAAAAACAATACATAGGGATTTGAAAGCTATTCTCTCCTTAATCGGTAGCCAGTGAAGCACCTTCAAGACATCTGAGGCTGAGGACCTTGTGGCAGGATTCCGGGCCAGCTTTGCTGCAGCAGTCTACCCTCTATATTGTCTGTTTATCAAATATTCCAGGGCTCCAAGCAGGAGAGGGTTGCAATAGTCAAGCCTGCTCAGGATTGCACTACGGATAATTAAAGCTTTTGCATCAGCTGGCAACATGGGGAGAAGTTTCCACGGGCCCCACCAGAGCGAGAAACAACTCCCAGTTACTTTGTGGTATGAACTTCAAGGGACCGTTTATTGTCAAAGAAGACTCCCAAATTACAGACTGAGTCCGATGGAATTGGTATATCCTTTGCGGGAAGAGGCCAGAAATTTACAGGAAGATTCATGGGGACTTATTTTGCCAAGCAACATAAGAACTTGGTCTTATCCCCATTGGATTTAATAGAGTTGGAGATCAGCCATATCATGATGTCCCTCACATAGTTATGGAATACCTTTACTGCAGTCTAATGATCACTGTCCAAAGACAAAATTAGCTGAGTATTATCTCATAGTTAACTACTCTGTGACTGTGAGATTTAATAGGACTGACAAAAGGTCTCATTTAGAGATTAAACAGGATCGGACTAACGGTTGACCATTGAGGAACACGATTTTTCACTTTCCTGAAGGCATATCTGAAAGGCGGAAGGGTGACTGCTTGGTTGGATTCAGATAAATAAGAACACAGCCATTTTAAGGCTGTTCCTCCAACTCCATACAAGGCAAGTCTATTTAGCAGGATGCTATGATTGACCATGTTGAACATGGCAGATTGATTAAGAAGAATCAAAATTGAAGACTGGCTGCGATCTACTTACATCCATAATTCATCCAAGGTTAGAAGCAGGGCTGACTCGGTCCCATGTCTATGTCTGAAGCCGAACTGTTCCTGTTCAAAAAGATCATGTTACTCAAGGAAGTTAGAGAGCTTTTTGCTAGCCTACCACTCCAAAACTTTTATGGGAAAAGGCAACAGAGAAATTGGACTGTAATAACTAGGAGCCTGTGGATCAAGGGAAGGTTTCTTCAGGATAGGGGAGACAATGGCCCTTTTTCAAGACAATGGCACTAGTCCTGAATTCAGTGATGGAATGCAAATCTATCGTAGTGGCAGAAACAATTAATCCACCAGGCTTTTCCATATTTTGTGCAGTAGAAGGTCAAGCGGAGAGCCAGAGGAAATAGATCTAGCTGAGGAAAGAAAACAGTCCTCCAAGATGAACTCAAAACAATCCAGATTGGCTTGTGGCTTATCCTGCCTCTGACATGTCTCATGGATAATGCAAGGGAAGTGCAGAGTAGAATTCCCACTCTTTATGTTCTCTGGGCATAACCTCACTGAAGAAGGACAGCTGAGTTGTGAAGCGTCCCTAATGTTTGTTAGGATATTGGTAATCTGTTTTTCAAAAAACAAAGCCAGGGTATCACATAGTTCTTGTGAGGGAATAATGTCCCTTTTCAGACATTCTGGATTAGATACCTCATGCACAATGTCAAAGATCTTCTTGGTGTTATTGGAAGTGGATAAAATTGCGGTGGCATAGTAATCTGCTTTTGATTTATTAATTTCCTTTTTGTGAATCAAAGCCATAAGGGAATAACATAGAACACCTGATAATAGGCAGCCTTCTTTGGGTCTCAGGGAGCAGCCCATCAGGTCAGTTCTGAGAGGTTCATCCAGAGTAATGGATATCAGGTTCCAGCAGTCTTTAAAAATAATCCCAATGACACCACTTCTTTTATAGATGAGGGGCTTATGGAGGGCTGCAAAGCCCAGTGCATAAGTATGATCTACATCAGTCGCTGAGCCTGAAAAAGCCTTGGTTTCTGTAAGAAATAATATATCCCATGTGCTGTTAATTAATAGCTAACTTATTTCAAATAAATGTTAACTAAGGATCTTATATTTTCCAGACTGCATTTTAGAAGGCCACAAGAGGCAGCCAGAAGAGGGGTGGTGCACTCAATGCCAATACCATAAGAGGACGACCTCAGGTTAATAGACCGCTTACCTATCTGGAGTAATCGTTCTCTAATATAACTAAGTCTGCCATGTGAGGAATGAGAAAGACTTCTGGGCAAACTGACAGCATGACTGGTGCTGAGTGTAACCGGTGCACAGACAGGCACAGACTGGCTAGCCTTTGGACCACCTTTGGCATGCCATTGGCACGCCTGCTGCACAGTTTAATCTGCATCCGGTATAAATAATCAGAACTCCTGCTTCAGGAGAAAGACTATAGCGGCAACCAAAATGGCTGCAGTAAGTGACGATATGAATAAAGGACCCAATCGTACAAGTTAAAACAGCTCACACTCACATTAAAATCTTTAAAACCTCTGTAACCTTGTAAAGTGAGGAGGACATACTGAAAACTACTGTCCGGTATGGCCAGTATAAAGAGTCAAAACGCCCTGCAAAGGGAGAAAGACTAGAGTGGCAACCAAAATGGCTCCAGTAAATGGAGACCCACTCTTACAGATGGGACCACCAATATGAATAAAATCATACAAGGACCTAATTCTACAAGTTAAAACAGCTTACCCTCACGTTAAAATCTTTAACACCACTGTCACCTTGTAAGGAGGACATATTGAAAACTTTCAAATCCTTAAAAAAATGCAGGTTAGTGTGCACCTATGGCAGGCAAGGTGGTCCAGGGGGAAATGTAATAATCATAAAAAAAAAATGAATGATGCTGATGAGCCTGTAGTGCACCTCAGGAAGGGTATCCAGGAGGAAATGGAATTATACCTAAAAAAATGAATGCTGTTGTGCGTCTGTGCACCTATGGTGGATGGATGAATAAAGGCAAAATGCAAAAAATATAAATAAAGATGAAAATGCAAACAAACAAAAAAATGTAAATACAATTTTTTAAATTAACAAAAATAAAATAAATAATTGCTGCTGTTTGTATGGGAGTATAAGAAGAAACCTATTGCGAGACAATGAGGCACTCATGAAAAATGCAAAAAAATACATGTAATATAAACACTGTTCATCATAATGATATTCATAATATACATATACTACAATGCGCCTCAAGCATATTAGTGAACTGATATCACATCCATCCATGCACCACATGGTCAAACAACAACAGCGAGCAAGGAGGCATGGGGAACAAAGAACATATTCAAGCCGATGGCAAAAGCACACTAGATGGATGCACAAATTGGCTGCCAGTCACATCGTCATACAACAACAGCGAGCAAGGAGGCATGAGTAACAAAGAAAACATTCAGGCCTATGGACACAGACTACACAAAATGGTCACAGGCCTCAAAACATGGAGAAAAAAACAAATGCTGTCACATCCAATGACAAACGCACTCACACACACACTGGCCAGACAAAGGAGGTATGGTAGTAACACTGAACAAAACACTACCATTAATTCAGCAATGCAAAACACAAATTTAACAACAATACACATCCTCCTACGGCATCAAATATTACCCCACATATACACTTTTTACAGTAAAAACATGAACTACAATCAATTGCCCACATTTTTTATTCAATCCAATGCCATCCCTGCCCTAAATGACCCTTTAAAAATATATATCACAGAAACTATTCTTTCATGCACTGATGACTAGTTCTGGGTCTACTGGCTATATGGCCCATTGGAAGACTAGGCCACATAGTAAATGAATATTGCAAATGTAGCAAACATGGAGAAAGCGTACTGAACTGTTCAATATATTCCCTTTATAAAAGGTGAAAAATGAATGCAAAAAAATAACTAGGCCCCTACTTAAACTCTAGGCCAACCAACACAATGACATTTAAAAATCAAATAAAAGTATGCCTTATCAAACAAACACCTGCCTTATACAATAGTCTTTTAACCTATTTGTGTAATATCACAAAAACAAAGTCCTTAAATCCAAAATTACATATCCAGCAGACAAATGGAGTGATCCTTCCACCTCGAACTCCAAGTGAAAAGTGACCAGGAGATGGACAAAGCACTTGCAGGAGCCTGCTAGACAGGAACAGGAAGTTGGAGTCTCTGGGGTACTTCCTGTTGGATTTTTTTTTTTTTAAAGGCTTCTCACACTAAAAAGCAACTTGAACTTGAGAAGAAAATGTACTCAAAAATGTATTTTTGATTCGATTTAGCTGCTTTTTGAGTAGAAAATCTGCTCAGTGTACATTGGTACCTACGAGAGTCACTATATTTGGGCCATCGCTCTGGGTACGCGTGCTTGGAAACAAAGATCTCCAATTTGCACTGGATGGATGGAATTTAGAAACTCTGCGCTACTCTGCTTAGTGCAGAGTGCCTGAATTATGAAAACTCCGCAAACAGAGCAGAGTTTACCACCCAGGCCTACTCTTCACACAAATAAACAATGTGAACACAGCAGCAAGATTATTTTGTCCATATTTCATTAATAAAACAGGATAGGTATGATTATTCTCATAGTAGTAATAACAGGTACACATGTAACTGAACATCTTGTTTGAGACCCCAGGGTACTTCACTTCCAAACAGTAAGTCCATTCTTCTTTCAGTAGAGCGCTAAATCTATTTAATGCCCAAAAAAAACAGATCCTTTGTTTTTCCTTCATGTACCTCCCATTGATATTTTTTGCTACGGGATAAGCCATATCTTTGTTTTTATAACTCCCAAGTGTGGAAGGATTCTCACCTTTAACTTTTTAATGGTGCTTCCAATATATAGTTTGGGGCATTTCCATTCTAGGGCATGTATCACATTTTCTGTCATCCAGGTGATTCTACCTAGGATCTGTCCTACTGATTCCATCAAAGGTCATGTGATTCTATTGGTTCATCACATTCTCACAGGCCTTGCAGCAGTCGTATTTCTGAAACCCATGTTCTTTCACCCAAGCCAATTTCATTGTTTATTTGTTTCATCTGTCTACTTCATATGACTACTTGTCATAACTTCATAACTTTTCAATATGGCCCATTGCCTTTTCAGAATTGTGTTAAGACTCCCCATGTCCACTGTAAATTCCATTATGAATCAACAAATTTAATCTCTTTGCTAAATTGCATATGGCTCCTTATTCATTGTAGAGAGAAAGCTTTTATGTTCTTGGTCCTAGCTAGTGAGAAGACTCCTAATATTGACTCAGAAAATCCTTTTAATTAGAAGCAGAAAACATCCCCTTAGCCTCTAATTCTTCCAAGCAGACCCTCTGAGTGCACATATATTCACTGCAAGGTATGCTCAACTAGAGAGCTTTTGAATGCCCACTGTTTGCAGGCAGTACACAGTAGCCTTATTTCTCCATTTTCTATGTATAGTGGGACATCTAGATAGTGGAGTCCTTGCTAACGGTCTTGGTGAATTTGATGTTGTGATTACTGCCATTTACTCTACCAATATGCTCCTCTAGTTGGGCCTCAGAGTCATCACAAACAATAAAGAGGTCATCTATGAAACATGACCATAAGAATATGTGATGCATCATGCCTTGGTTGTTCTCAGCCCAGGGTACTTCCTTCACCAACCCATGAACAGATTTGCATAGGTAGCGACGAAGGAGGTGCCCAAGTTTATGCCTTGTTTTGAAAGTAGAGCATATCATCAAATAAAAATGCATTGTTCTCTAAGTAGTATTGCACATTGTCAGCAGCATGGTGATATGTTGAAAGAAGCTTACTCATTTTTCTTCAAGGAAATACTTACATGCTTGTATGTCCCATATATCTTCTATGGATGTGTACAACAACGCCACATCCAGTGTTGTCTATATGTAGTTCTCTTCTCTTGAGATATTATGAACTTTCAATAAGATGTCTGAAACATCCTCTATGTCAGACGGCAATATTGGTACAAAGATTAATAAAAATAAAGCCAAACATGCGGATGTGTTTTCCAGCAGGGAGCTGATGGAGTTATCAACGGGCCCTAGGAGGGTCTAGAGATTTTTATGCATCTTCAGGAGGAAATACATGGTTAGGGTGATTGTATCTTCAACTTTCAAATAGGCATATTCCTGCTCATCCACCAGACAACTGATGCACCATTTTCAACATTTCATGATACTCCTTTTTCATATGATCCAAAGAATTACTTACAAAGTTTTTATAGTGTTCCACATTTTTCAGTTGTCTATAAGCCTGTCTTTTATATCTGGTTCTACCCATTATCACTAAGTGGTCTCCTTAGTATGAGGGTTTGATTATTAGTGAAATCATCTGTTAGTGTTTTCAGTTCATTCCTCTGCTGTCCATTCATATTCATCATATATACATAAATATATGAACATACATGTGTGGACCCCACCGGTTGCAAAAAAAACATTTTATTTTTTAACATGTTGCTGCAGATCCATGGATCCTAGGCAAAAGTTAAGAAAAAACAAGCACAGTCATCCACACTTGTTTTTTTGACCCTCCGAGTGAGCCACATCCTCGGTGAAATTCATTTGATAATTTGATAGGGCAGGGAGCCCCACGCCTCATGCTGATTATAGTCTTGGGGACCCCATCCCTCTGGATCCAACCAATTATGGAAACGGAGAGGGAGGCTGTGTGGCCCCCCTCCCAGGTCAATTTCAGCCCTGGGGACCCCATCCCCAGGGTTCGGTTGATTTAGAAAACAGGGAGAGGGACCACATGGCCCCACTCCCCAGAACCTGGCCTTAGCAAAAAAGGGGAAGGGGCCGAGCAGCCTCTCTCCGTGGGTCACGTTGGGTCTCGGGGACTCCATCCCCAGGGGCCCCATTATGCATTAAATGGTGAGAGGGGCCTGGAGCCATTAATAGCCCTGAGGACCGCATGGCCTAGGGCTGGCTCTACTATATCCAGGGATGCCCAGCCCCGGGACAGAAACCTGTGTTTGTTCTTGCTTGGAGGGAGCAATTTCAAAGTTCCCACCAAGTGAGAGCAAACACCAAGTCCACTCCAAGTGGACGGGAGCATTAAAAATGCTCCCGTCCGCTGGGAGCAGACCTTTCATCTGTTTTCCTGCCCGCACTGAAGTGGGCAGGGAAATAGATGAAAATAGTTCTCCCGACCAGCGGGATCTGCATTTTTAGCTGCTCCATGCATGCAGGAGCAATGTTGGCACCCACTGGGTGCAGAGAGATGGCTGGGACCACAAGGCCCTTGGGGTTCCCCCCACGGCCCCCATCAAGGTTGTGCTACCCAGGGTACCCACCCTTTATTGGCTGGCCCTGGGGGATGGGGTCCTGGAACCAAAATTGACCGGGGGAGGGTGACCACATGGCCACCTCTCTCTTGTGTAATTGGCTAGGCCTTGGGGCCAAAATCTATCAGAGAGAGGGCCACGTGCCCCCCATTAATAATTGGCCAGGCCCTTGGGGATAGGGCACCTGGGTTCGATATTGGACTGGGAAGGGGGGGCTCCATGCCCCTCTCCCCATTTAAAAATGTGGCATGCCCAAGGGAATGGGGTCTCTGGGGCCTAACCGGTCTGTCCCCTCTTTATTTTATGGCGGGCCCCAGGAGATGGCATCCCCAGGGCTGAGATCAGTCCAGGGAGGCGGTCTGCATGCCCCCTCCCTATTTACATTATGGCCAGACACTGGGAGATGGGGTCCTTGGGGCCAAAATAAGCCTAGGGAGGGAGACTGTGTGCCCTCGCCTCATTAATTCAGTGGCAGGCCTCTGGGTATGGGGTCCCTGGGACCAAATGTGGCCAGGGAAGGGGTGCCATGTGCCCCCTTCTCTA
Source organism: Pleurodeles waltl (assembly GCF_031143425.1). Classification (NCBI taxonomy): domain Eukaryota; kingdom Metazoa; phylum Chordata; class Amphibia; order Caudata; family Salamandridae; genus Pleurodeles; species Pleurodeles waltl. The sequence goes on from NC_090440.1 coordinate 382,857,535, forward strand.
AAAAAGTGTACTTAGCCTCAGGGATGGGGTCCCCAACGCCACAATTGGAGTAGGAATGGGGACATGTGCCCCCTGCCCCACAAAATGTGCCGGACCCTGGCGGATATGGTCCCCGGGGCTCAAATTGGCCAAGAGAGGGGGCTGCATGGACCTCAACCCCAGGGCTGTTAATTAATTTTTAAGGAGAGCGGACCCTATGCCCCCTTCCCATGAGCCCTCAAAGGTCCCAAGGACCCCATTACCTCAGAACAATATATTTGATTGAGGAGAGTGGAGTGGCACAGCCCCCCTCCTGGGCCATTGAAGGCCACCTCCCCTTAAGTAATGTTGTCCCAGGGAATGGGTTACCCGAGGATTATAATGACTGGGGGGGGGTCAAGCACCCCTTTCACCTTAACCAGTTCGGGGCTAAAGATGTAATGGTTACGTCCTCAGCGACAGTGGTCATATGCTGAGGATGTAACCACTACGTCCTCTGCACATGACCAGCAAATCCTTCTGCTGTTTTTATCAGAGGGATTTGCTTTTTCTAAAAACTCCTGAGGCCTTTTTTAGGTTTCAGTAAAATGACGAGCAACACGCATGGCACACTGATGGCATTTGACTGAAAATGAAAGTAAAATTTGCCGATCGGCACCTAGGCAGATGGGAGAGCACCTAGGCATATGCGAGAGGTATCATTGGAAAAGGGAGAATCTCCCCTTTCCAATGGTACCATTGCCTAGTGGATCCCTGATTGGGATGCCCACTTTCCATCAATTTTATTAGGCAGGGCCCCAGCTAAAACTCCTGAACGTAATTACACCAAATTTGGCAGGAAGCTAGCTCTTGGTACACGGATTGTGCTTTATACGATTTGGTGTAAATCCATTCAGTAGTTTTTTGTAAATTAAGGTTGAAAAATGTTTGCACACTGGACAGTGGGTTCAAGGAACTCTCACGAAAGTCCCTCAACCCCACTTTTAAAAAATAGAGCATTGTGATTGGCCCAGGAAGCTTTTTTAATCTTGGGCCATTTTGCTTCAGCGGAAGCCAGTCTCCAGCGGGAGCAAGATCTTTGATTAGCTGCCAGTAACATGAGAAAAATGTTGTTGGCAGCCATTACAAGACACTGGGATTTAGGGCCAGATGTAGGTATGTCCTGATTTGCGACTCGCAAATTGCGAGTCAGAGCGACTAATTATATAAATGTGTGTCATATGTGTTTATATATCTTTTTTCACAATTGGACCAGGCCTTTTCTGCCAGATCACACCAAATTGTTGTCTTCCTTAGCTGATCCTCTCTTTTGGCTTTTATGCCTGTGAACTTTACTGCTGCTAACCAGTGGTAAAGTGCTTATGCTCTTCCTTCTAAACATGGTACAATTGTCCTACACCTTATCGTTACATAGAATTTACTTATGAGTCCCTCGTAAATCATACCACATGAACCCTGGGCTTGTAAATTGAACGCTAATAGTGGGCAGGAGCACTCATTGTGCTTCTCACCATTGCTCTTATGCCCTCTCCATCCATATTTATTAGTGTTTAGCAGTGTCTGGCTGCCAACTAGCCAATGTGTAACTCTACATCATCTGTAAAAGCAAATATCAGTCAGACACCACAGTGTCCATTGGTGAGTGTGCCCATTAATGGTTGATCTATTAGCATTCCTTTATGGTGACCTTTGTGTGCATCCATATACATCATTTCACTGTGGCAGTGCCATCAGTGCATGTTCCTCAGCTTTCCTTGGTGCTTGTGTTACGGGTGCCAGGCCCACACTGCATTTGCATCCATTTAGAAGCTCACTCTCCTTTTCCCAAAGTCCATGCCAGAAGTACATTCTAGTGTCCAACTCTCCTAATTGTTTTCTGAATAGCAGTGCCCTCCCCTCCTCATCTGCACATATTATAAAACATGACCACTTCTATTTATGTCACAAAAGTGGAAATTTTAAAGTTAGACACAATATTCCTGATGTCACCTTTCAAAATATTCATCTTCTTTGTGCTAAATGAAAAAATGAGGCCAAACCTAACACCATAACATGCTTGAAGTTTGAAGTTATAAAAATAGGAGCTTTTTCCTTCTAAATACGTATGCTAGGAATGACGTAGTATCTTTTGAGTTGGATCATGATCCCATGTGAATTCTAGCACTTACCTCTCATACATTAAGCTGGGCTTTTAATTATTTATAAAGAACGATTGTTCTGAGCAGCACATTTGTGAGCAACTGTGTTCCACGAACTGATGGTGGTTCTCCACTCACATCCAAATCAGCGTTAAAGCTTTGTGTGCTGTCCACGGGTTTAGCAGGGTCTTTATCTTGTTTACTTGAACAAGTGACTTTCAATGGTGGCTGCCATAGATATAAAGTGGCAGGGCAGCAATAACAGAATAATAAAAATGGGCACTTACCTTATGTACTTGCTACAACATCCTCTGATTTCCGGTGTCTTCTGTCCTCAAATCTCTGGACCCAGGAAACTGCACTAATCCTGGTGCTGCTCTAATGCTGTTAAACAGCATATGAGAAACATTAGGATTGGATGGAGTGGGCTAAGAGCACTGGATGCCTGTGGTTAAGACAGCTGATTTGGAGATGTTTAAAGTGCGCATGTCAGGCTGGCTGTTCTAAGGTGGCCGGCCAAAAGGACATGCACACTTTAAACATGGTGCACAGCTCCCTGCTGCCACTTAGCAGCAATTGCTCCACTTTCTCCTGGCACTTGGTTCAGGACAGGTGCTGAAAACAAATTGTAATAAATAAACTTTATTACCATTTTATTTTTCAGCTGCCCTGGGGCATTTTTCCAGCAGGGAAATGCTCCTCCACTCTCATGGAAGAGCTGCCCCTGGTGATTTGTGCATTAAATTGTTTGCAGAAGACTATATCCCTCATTTATAGCTTGGCAGAGTTGTACTCTGTCACAAATGTGGCTGATATTCTGCCCAACTTATTACAGGTGCATTATATTTTAATACACTTGTAATAAGGCAAACAGGATGGCTGCTAAATTTGTGACGGAGTACCAATCCGAGGTAATTGCCAGAAAAATAAAATATCCCCCACTTAGACCATATCCAAACTGGCAATAATTTAGTAAGGGCCAACAGGCTTTCAGCTAGATCTGCCCCTGTGTGAATTCTGAAATATCCTTCCTGAACAAAAACCTACTTTCAATCTCTATCCTCCTTCCCTCCTTCTCCCAATCCTTATTGCTGTCTTTTTCTATGTTGTTCCTCCCCTCTTTTACCCTGTTCATTTGTAATTCTTCTATCCATCAATCTTTTGTTCTTGCTTTCCTTCATTTATCCATCCTACCTTCTTTCCATCCACCCTTCTTCCTTTTTCCACAATCCATCCATGCATGAATACTTCTAGCCTTGTTTTTCTCCATCCATCCTATCTTTATTTTTCAAATCCTTCCACCTACCAGACTTTTCAGCCATTCACCTTTCTTTACATCCATGCACTCTTTTTGCATATTCTCTCGATTTATTCTCTCCACCCATTTACCCACACATTCTGCCATTCATCCTTCTCTCATCCCTCCTTCTCTTCCTTCCTTCTGGCTCTTTTGTGTCACTTAACTCCCCACCCAACAACTCATTCATACGACTGTCCTACAGTGATATATATCATCTTCAGTTCAGAGACTAGCAGTCTCTGATCAAAGTAAAATGAGCTACAAAATGAAAAGTTAAATTTTTCATGTTAATCAGAACTGTTGCGTGGTACCAAGCCCTGCTCATGCTGCTAAAGTGAATGGTTGATGAGACCCCTGTACCCATCAGCCAGCTGTTAATAAATCTCTTAGTTTTGCCTGTATAACCTTGTTAAGAACTCCTGCATTCACAAAAGCTAGTTCAGGAATTTGTGCTTTCACGGTCCAAGCAGAGAGCCTCCGGAATTAGCTGTACTCCACATCCAAAACCGCCCCGTCAAAATACATACACGATGAACCACACCTCACCATTGCAAACTAACACATAACTCTACCCTCTACTTTTATAAATGCGGTCCGACTCCTCATGCTATATCCCAAACTACTGTTCCCACTTGATTTGATGCTACCATACAATGTATTGTTTCTTTTCGCTTATGTTATTTAATTTTCCAATTGTATAAAATCCCAATAAAACACTATTGAAATAAAAAAGAGATACCTATAGCTGTAAAGCAGTCCCACATGAAGTTCAATGCATACTCTGCATTGGAGATAGAGATATATAAGAATAATGACTAATAACATTAGGTGAGAGACAAATACTACTGTGGGGTGCAATTGACAAAGCTCCAAGTTAGGATCTGAAAGCAGATGGTCACAAAATGAGAGTTGTCAAGGAGGGAGTCCCAATGTCTACTCTGTGTTTCGCCAACAAAGCGTCTGGGAGCTGCATTGACAATCCAAACCTGAAAAGAGTATTGCAATTTTCTCAGTTTTTGAAATTTTTCCGTGCAGGACATTTTGCCGCATGTAAGGATCAATTATTTGAAAGTAGGAAGCAAATGTAGAGATATGTAAAATTGTCCATTGGGGATAAATGACCAAATCGTAATGCCCCTTCTCAATCCAAGTTATGTTCAAGTTGCATATTGCTAAATTGAATATTTGCTGTCTGCCACTTAGGCTATATCTACACAATTATGGTGTGCAGAGATAGAAAATGCTCAATGTCTAGACTGTTTGAATCCAGTGTCCACATGTCAAGCACAAAAGAATCTCTAACATCCCTCATTTCTGTTGGACGCTTTATTATGTACCACAAGTTTAAATAAATATGTCCATTAACACAGGAATTGATAAACAATCATTGGAGTTATTAGCATATTGAGGGCCTCAATTTGAGTTTGGTGGATGGAAAAGCCCGTATACCAAACTCCCAACAGGGTGGCCGCTGCCTACGTGGTGACCTCTCCGCCAGAGTAATTCTGAGTTTCCAGCTAAGTTGGCGAGCAGAAACCTGAGGTTCAGCCCGCCGGCCTAGTAGTTAACAGGCTGCAGCATTGTCTCCAGCTCGTAATCGAGCTGGCAACAATGCTGTAGACAGCAGGGTGCACCAGCACCACTGCAATGTTCAATGCAGACAGTGAACATTGTGATGGTGCTGGGCAGGAGGGGCCCCGCACTGCCCATGCCAATTGTATGGGTACTGTAGGGGCCCCCCTTTGACAACCTGCACCTGTTCTCTGACAGCCTTTTCATGTCAGTATTACTGCCATGAAAAAGCTGGTGGAGAACGAGGTCGTAATCTGCAGGGCAGCGCTGCACGCAGCATTGCCATGGTGGATTAGGATCTTTGCCACCGCTAGACCACTGGGATCCAAGGGCCTGGTGAAGCTGGCGTTTCCCTAGTGGTCGGACCACCAGGGTTGTTATGTGGTGGTCAAACTGCGCATAGGCAGCGGTCCAGACCACCACTAAGAGTGTGATGGTCGTAAGACCGCCACACTCCTAATAAGGCCCTAAGGGCACTACATACCTCCAAAGCATATGGCTACCTGGGGAAATTCCTCCAAAGCAAATGGCTCTCCTCAAACGGTAGATCTGCTTTTTAGGTAATTCCCCATTAAAATTGTGTCAGAAAATGCACTGGTGGTTCGAAAGCCACATATCGGACATGATCTTCAGGTACATTTACATCACTGACTTGAGTGACCTTAAATTTATGGCATCAGGGCTGCCATTTTAGCTCTTAATAGCCATAGCCAAAAGATGAAGCCAAAACTCAGCAATTTACATTATTTGTGTTATCTTTAGGTAGCTGCAAAACAAAATATAAAGTATACCAGCACATCAAAGGTGGTATGCAGAGAAGCAGGAGGGATATGAAAGGCTAATAATCATGTTGGTGTCATTCATAGTCCAGGATACGATTTATGCATATGGTGACGGTGAAAATTTAAATATTTAACAACTGATGGAGTAGGAAAGAAACAATAAGGTGAAAAGAAAAACGGGGAAAAGTGGAGTGACTAATGAAAAATGTTGAACTGGTGATAAATATGTATAATGTAGTCTATAATAGATTCTGTGAGACTCTGTAGTTGTTTTTAGTGAAATGAACGTGTCTTCTGCATTAGGGAACCTTCTTAATTCCTTATCTAATTTTGAAATTCTTCTCTTTTCCCATGGTCGGTAGGGTGGTCCTTCTTAGATATCCCACAGGTGATTCCCTTTTGCACTTTTGAGATGCTTGTATTATCTTGTCTGCAATTTTTACTCTCGGGTCTGTGGGGATGCCAGACAGAATTCCACCACTGAGAGGCACATTGTGGAACAAGTTTTTTCTGCAGCAGATGATTTTCTAGAATTTAATATTTAAGGCATTGTCGATCTAGTACTTTAGACTTTCTGTAGATTATGACCACAGGCATGAGTGATGAGAGAAGTTCTCATAGGAAATGACCGGGTCTAGAGATATTACGTTTACTGGGAAGATAGAGAGGTTACTCCATTGAATCCCTAGTTTGAAGCAGTGGAACTGTATGTGTTCAATGACAGAGTCTTCTTTTAACATCACATGCAAGAATCTTTATATGCAAGACCCAGCGTTGTGTTTGCTGAGAGACTAAAGGTGGTACAGAGGATAAAGTAGACAGATTGTATTATTGATGCTGACATGGAACATCTGATGGATCTTCAACAGATTTGTCTTTATGTTTGTTCAGATTGGTGATTATGAAATAGGTTTTGCCATGACTGCCATGGCTGATGTATTTCTCATTATTCGCACATTTTACATTGCTTTCCTGGAGGTGGCCAGTTGATTTGTGTGATTTCTCTAACAATCAGGTTGTTCATGACCTTGAGAAAATGTCTTGATTTATTAAGGAAATCAATCTTCCTATTTATCTCTAGTGAGTACTTGTTTTTGATGACTTGTAACATCATAATGGAACCTCCCTTAAATCATTCTTAGAGAGTGAAGATACAGATGTTTGAGAATGGACTGGATGTAGTTGTTTTTAAATCTTTGTTATGCCAAATAAATATAAATGCCATTACGTTTTTTTGTAATTGCCAGACGTTTACTGTTTTTACTGATTAGTTGATGGAAACAAAAGTGATAGTTTCAGGTTCGGATTTCAGCTTTCCGGGGTGGAGTAAATTATTAGTAGCACAAAGCTTCCAAAAAGCCTTGAATTTAAACCAGGAGTCGCCACTTAATCATCTGGGGATGTTTTCCCCTGGAAAGTATCAGTGAATCTTATTGCATCCTTGAATTCCTCTAAATTGTTTTGGTAATTGAAGCTTCTTGGTTGAGATTTCAGATAATTTACATTCCATAGAAATGCAGTTGGTTATGTTCGGTTCTTAAATGAAGGTTAGAGGGAAAAAGAATGGAAACGTTGACATAAAATTGACTATTTTGCATGTGAACATCATTTTAATGGTGTTAGAACTGTGAGGCTTATGGTGGTCTTCCCCCAAACTTTTTGCCTTACTCCTTCATTTCTGCTGATCTCTTTTTTGCTGGCCTTAGGTCTCTGGGCACTTTACCATGGCTAACCACTGCTAAAGTGCCTGTGCTCTCTCCTTTGAAAATAGTAACTATGGCTTATTCCCAAATGGCTTATTTAATTTACTTATGAGTCCCCAGTAAAGTGGTACTTCATGGACCCAGAGCCTGTGAATTAAATGCTATTAGTGGGCCTGCAGCACTTGCTTGTGCTACCCATTTAAGTAGCCCTTTTAAACATGTCTCAGACATTCGATTTCAGCCTGGGTGTGGAGTGTCATTTCGACCTGGGAAACTAAACCTTTTGCCAGGCTGAAATATTAAATTTTGATACAAATAATCCACCCTAGGGTAGGCCATAAATAGCCCACAAGGCACGCTACAGTGCATTAAAAGCATTAGGCAGGTACCTTTAAGTTTTATATGTCCTGCTAGTGAAAAACTATTAAATTTGTTTCTTACTGTTGCAGGGCCTGCCTCTAGGATAACATTGGATTAACTTATTACATTTAATTAGGGGTGGGCGGGATGTTTCATTCCACCCATGGAATTTGCGGAATTTTGATCACTGTGCATTACTCCTTAAGGCAGAGTTCAGGTAAATTCCACCAACTACTGCGTCATCAGATCTTTCTCCCATGAGGCTCCAGGAAATGTGAGCAATATTTGGCATCTCCAAGCTTGTTTTCTAACATGGGTGGTCGTGGTTAGAGCTCTGATGCTCCAGTGTATTTGCTGCTAATCAATTAGATTTTCTACTTGAGCAGCAGCAAAATCAACTCTAATGGCTGCGCACGCTTGCCAAAGCACAGTGCTGTTTGCGCTGATTTTTTAGCACTCTTTGTGCTATCGGCATTAAATTGCAGCTGGAGCAGCGAGAGCTGCATGTTTTCTGCCCATTGGTGGAACTCCACAGAACTTCATAGAGTTTTTATGTAACTCCACTGAATTCCGTGGACTGAAGCTAAGCAAGTTTCACCCATACTTACATTTAATAAATGATAACCTTCAATTGGACGCAGGTAGGAATGTCGAGCTTTTTGTCTAAAGAATTTTAATTTAAAAACCTCCTTAATGGTAAAGTCAAATTGTAAGTTGAAATTCTGAAAATGCCACTTTCAGAAAAGTTGCATTTTCTTGTCCTAACCATTTGTTGCCTGCAGCCTGTATCCCGGATCACATGAGTGGTGTATCTGGCAGTTGGTCTTTGCGTATTTCTTCCAGACAGTGAGATAAAGGGGGAATAGGTGTTGGCAGGATGGGTCATCCCTGGCTTAATGGGGGACGGAGCTGTCACCTACCACACTTGCACGTTACAAAGACTATGCCTGAGCACACTCACAAATGATTTGACACTAGTTTTTTATGTTCCCAGACAAGCTTGGTATAGGCAGGGATGCAGGAAATTGAAGCACCTGTGAGGGTGGAAACCTCTAGAATCTTTTCCAACAGAAGGACTGCTTTGCTGCTCTGCTGCAAGAAAGACTGCTACTCTATTGCCCTGCTACTCTGCGGCCTTTCTACCTGCTGCCCTGCTTGCTGAGAAGAAAGATTGGGCCTGCACCCTTCATCCCAGGCTGAAGTGACTACAAGGGTCAGCTGATTGACATCCTGTTGTTAGCTACAGGGGCATAACTCTAGAGCATCTGCCCAGCAGACATGCTGCATGGACCTACAACTGGATCTGCAACTGAAACTGCCGGAGCCCTGGGGGCTGTAGCTGGAGTGAGTTCCTGATCCCTAAAAGGAGCTCCTAGGCCCTAAACCCTTGGTGTGGCATCAGCTGAGCTCTCGCTCCAAGAAAAGTAGAAACCCTGATGTTTTGGACTCTTGGCAAACACAAACAGGCCTGTTTGCACCAAGATGTTGCCACTCGCATCGCCCACAAATACAAAGCTCTGGTTAACCCGACTCATTGTGCCATAGCTAACATCACCGTTGACTGGCGATGCGAGATCTCCACTTCCTGCTACAGCATCGACAGCCTACAGTGACTGCCAGTGTGAATCTCCAGTATCAACCTTCTGCTATGCCTGACAGGATCTTTGAGCTAAAGTGATGATCATCTTTGATGCCTGGTCTGCTCTTTGCGCTACAGTGGCAACCATCCCTAACATTTTCTCTGCTCCTCGTAGACCCTCCACTGTGAATGGAACTCTTCTTTGGACTTTCGAAGGAAGCTCTTTTAGTGAGACTAACATGGTCCCTTTATCCAGACCGTGCTCCATCGTGGTCAGCCTGAACTTGTGACTTTTACCTGGTCCACGAGTGGCGCTTTGTGCTTTTAGGGGTTATACTTACATTAAATATTTGAAATTGCTTATCTCTGGTTCTGCTAATTAGATTTTTGTTGTGTTGGTCTAAAATCATCTATGTAATTTTACTCTATTTTTCTAATTTGGTGTGTGATTTTTCTTATGTTGTGTTTTTACTTTGTTACTGATTGAATTGCTGCATACTTGATGTATTTCCTTTAAGTTAAGCCTCACTGCTTTGTGCCAAGCTTCCGGAGGATTAAGCACAGGTTAATTTGGGGTTTGCTTGTGACTTCACCCTGACAGGAATAATAGTTTGCTGCTTGAGTAGAATTTCACCCCAACCAGCAATCCAATTTGCTATAAATAGTGCTGTGCTGCCCCCCAATGGAGCAGGTTAAAAAAATTATCGATATATTGACTTTCTTTTGACTTCAACAAGAAGTTCCTTTTTTTAGTGAGAAATCTGCTTCAGTGTGCTTGGTGAACATAGCCAGATAAGCAATGCAACTGATATTCTCATTGCAGATTTTGAGCACTTTTCACTTTTTCTGCCTGTATCAGCCAGCCTTGCACAGCTGTCCATCAACAAAGCAAATAAACGACAATGCACCACCTTAAATAGGGTGGAGCATCTACCATTGTAATCCAGTAGTCCTTTGGTGGATGGGCCGCAAAGTCAAGAGAAGTCTAAAAGTAGAGCCATCTGAGGCTTTACTGTTGGAAACCCTTTGGTTTGCCCACTTTCAAATGAGATGGTGTAACTAAAGCTCTGACAAAGTATGAAACCCCAAACAATAAGAGGGACAGGAAGTAATAAAGGTCCGGCATATAGACTTTCACGTATCTAGCCAAACAAAGAATATGCAGTTCTTAATAATACCTAAGGCTAAAAACAACTAGTGTTTCTTTAGGAAGGTAAGGTCGGGGAAATATTTGTATTTGGGAGCAATAGCTCTCACCCACCAAACTCAGTGGCATGCTTTGTTTTTGGGCAGCTCCTTGTTGAGCTGGCACTGCAGTGCCCAACGGGACCCTCAAAGGGGGATCTTTGCTGGAGTTCTATTGCTTTGTTTGCATTGAAAGCCTATGGTGAAGATATTTTATAGGTGTAGACGATGATGAACCATGCCACCGAGTTCAGTGAGTTTGGGCGTTTGCTCACAAATATAAATATTTTCCCCTGAAATTGTGCCTAAAATAATAACAAGTCTTTTAAAGGTTTTCTTCTTTAACAATTCATTGCATCATTACGATTAAGTATAGGAAGCATTTCTAAAATTCTTTGATTTAAATTTGTGCAAGCGAAAAAAAAATGCTAATTTGAGTGAGCAATGAGAACAAGACAACACATGTTTCACTGTAGTAGTAGTAAAATAATCACTTTCTCCCGGCTTAACTATTAAAGCAATGAATAATTAGTAATAACGACTTTTGAAACATGAACGACCAACAACGGAATAAAGAGAGAAACAGCAAGGTAAAGAGAAACTTAAGAATACCTATTAATATAGTTTTCATTGATGAGAAGCAATACAGATCAGAAATTGTAGAGACAGGAGTATATGGTCTGTTATAGAAAAGAAAGTTGTATCTCGTTGGTTATAATCACTGTTGGGAAGCAAATTAATAATCTCATGGGACAACCATTTAAAGCAGTGTTTTGGAACATTATATGGAAAAAGTTTTCATTTGGTTCACTCAAATGACTAATAACTGAGGTGGAATGTATTGGATACTTTTTAGATACTTTAGATTATCGACAAACTGGCTATGCAAAGTTATTAATGAATGGTGGCATATACAGTCGACATGCAGATTACCTACAATGGTGTTTTAGAATAGGTTGATAGAGCTCTTGGACTGGAGTAGTTAAATGGCATGGAAAACATAGACAAATGTGTTCTAGGGGTGATAAACTGGCTGTTGTGAAGAATGTGAGTGAATACATTCACCATGCTACTATGTATTTCCTGATTTATATTTAATTAATTATTTAGTTAATTAGTTAGTAGATCAGTTAATTTTTTAATTAATCTGACAATCATCGATACTATATTGAATGCCTTAGGTGGACCCTATCCGTAGTATACTTTAAGAATCCCTAGTCATTATGAGCATTTATTGGAGTCAGGTGATACATCCTCTGCAAAGTAGCACAGGATGTATCACCTGACGCATAGGATGAACCGAAAGTAGCACTTAATTACGATAGGTCCAAGGAGATGAAACCTAATGTAAGGATGTAATAACTATTTTAACTTTTTTTAAATGATAGTGAGTACCCAACAATTTACCTTAAAGATTGTTCTGGGTTTTGGGAAATGAAGTTCTTCTCTTGGTGGTTGGATTTCTGGACTGTTGTACGGGCTTATGTTAGAGAGGCTCGAACAAGTATCAAATTAGATAGTGTAAGTGACTAGTTTACCACTAATTCTGTGTAAACTGTGTTGACATGTTCTCATTACTCACACAAATTGGATTGTTTTTGTGCTCACACAAATCGAAATCGAAGATTTTCAGAAAGATTTTGGATTCTGAACCATAATTATCCACTAAACTATTAAAGAAAAAAATGTAAAAGTTTTATTAGTATTTGATGGAAAAGATAGGAACTAGCTGATAATGTCTGTCGCCTCCCAATTGCTTTGCTCATGGTGTCTATTTATAGATCATGCATGAATAGCCACCGTCGCTATTTGCTTTGTTTGTACAGTAATCTTAATAGAAAGAGGCACCAAGATAACTGAAGGTGTCTCACCTGTCACAAGGGTTAATATTTGCAAACTCGAATGACCACCCAAGACAGTAAACCGCAGAGAAGTGTAAGATGGTGGTAGAAGGAGCAAACACAGGCTCTGTGGGGCAGTTGTGGTTGCTAACTGGTGCAGAGCAAGCTGCAGCTCCTGGTAGCTTCCGGCGCTGCAGTAGAATCACAGGAGGAAGTGCAGGGTAACAGAAAATAGTCTTCACACACCTACACAAATGCTCGTCAGTGGCGGAGTTGGAGGTTTGAATGTCACCCAGAACAGAAGCTACAACAGGGCTTGACAGGGAGCAAGATGGACAGAGGCAACACTGGGCTGGCTGCAAAGGGTGAGCGACATCTCAGAATTTGTAGCATAACATGCTGGAAATAATTACAGCGTTACAAACAATGATTACACACAAATCAAGATAAAGCAGACGCCAGTAACCTGATAGAAAAAACTTTTTCCGGTCTAAATGATAGCCCATAAAGTTACAATATAATACAATACAATACCAACATATTAAAGTTAAAACAGTGCAAATAGTTACAATTAAATCAGATACATCACATAAAGCCAATATAGTTCTTGCCCACTCCTAAAATCACCATGCTACATGATCTAAAAATACAATTTCGGATTTTCAAGAAATTAAAATTCATATTAGAAGCCTACCTGCACAGAAATACACAACAGAGTAACCACCATGACAAAAATAAAAGGGGGACAAAAACCTCTCTGAGACAAATGGTCTGCTATGTACACCGACTGAATTTGGGGTCAAGGAAGAAACCTCAGCATTATGCCTTACGTCAACACAGAACCTGGCATAAGTTCACAGACCCTCAAGGAGAGGGCCCTTCTTAAGAGGTCAACTTGGACCTATGCAAGATTTTGAACAATTGTTTATGGCAAAAACTCTAGGATCCAGACAAATTTACTGAGGCTTAACAGTAAGAATTGAGCCAACGTTTTAGGGAGCTCAGTGTTGCCTATAGCTATGAGGAAGTTGGTACAATTTCTGCCTCCCAAGGAATAGGAGTTGAAGGACCATTTTTTGAGATGTAAGTCTGGCTCGCCCTTAGATCTCTTCCCTCCTCACATCTTATAACAAATAGCTGAGTCAATTGGCCCGGTATAACTAGAGTTGGTCTCTGCCTCCCTACAGTCTTGGGTAATGTCAGACTCCTGGAAGAAGGAAAATGTTATGCCCCATCTCAAGAAAGCTTAGACCAGTCTCTCTGCTACCGTCCGCCTGTAAAATTCTTGAAAAGTCTGTGAACACCCAACTCTCATCATTTCTAGCTGCCAGCAGCTTTCTGCATCCATCTCAATCAGGGTCTGGGCGCATTACTGTAAATTACAGAAACCATTAAGTTAAACCTTGACTTAGGGCTCAACGTGGCCCTAATTTTATTAGATCTGTCAGCAGCTTTCAATGCTGTAACAAAGGCTGGAGACTGTGGGAGTGGGTGGACAGGCGTTGAGTTGTCTAGGCTGTTACTTAGAACACAGAGATCAAATGGTGTGGTTAAAGCCCTTTAACTCTGGGATGAAACCATTAAAATGTGGGGTGCCACAGAGTTCTGTTCTGAGCTCCTCTCTCTTCAATTTTTATAGAGCCCTGCTGGCATTCTTGGTTGAATCATTTGGCATTAAGATTAAATCATAGGCTGATGGCATGCAACTACTGCTTACGTCTGAAGGTGATTCAGCCACCGCAAAGCAAACGTTTACACTATGTTTGGAAGTAATGATGAACTGTCTCAGAATGAATCACCCCACAATGCAACCCGGACAAAACAGAGATCCTGGTATTTGGTCCTGACCCCCAGTCGGGATGGTTAAGGGCCTGGCCGAACAGCAGTACTTTTCCTTCCCCTCCACTGAAGGTTGAGAGGAATCCAGGAGTGTTTTTTTGACACCCATCTCTCTTTCAAAGCTCAGATAACTGCAGTGGTGAAATCCTGCTTCTGGATTTTAAGAATCCTTAAGAAGTTCCTGGAGTTCTTTCCTGATGACACACGGATAACAGTGGTTAGGGTGTTGATTCTCTCCAGACTGGACTATGTCAAGGTACTGTACCTGTGAATTCCAGATTATCTCTTACAATGTCTCCAGGTGGTACAAAACACAGCCATCTGCCTCTTGTTTAAACTGTCCAAACATGTTTTGGTGTGTCACTTTCGGGAACAACTAGACTGATTGCCAGCCCATAAGAGAGTCATGTTTTAGGCCTTAACAATTGTTCACTGTTAGAAATGGGGTTTTTGGTTGGCAGTCAGGTTACCCCCTGTCCAAGCAAGGACCCTCACTCTAGTCAGGGTAAGTCACACACAATCTAAATTATCCTGTGCCCACCCTCTGGTAGTTTGGCACTGAGCAGTCAGGCTTAACTTAGAAGGCAATGTGTAAAGTATTTGTGCAATAAATTATACACAAACACAATATAGCACCACAAAAATACACCACACAGTGTTTAGAAAAATATATAATATTTACCTGGATATTTGTAGGTCAAACCAATAAAAGATGCAATAAGAACATGTAGAGATATCACTGGAAAGTGATATAAAGTGTCTTAAGTCTTTTAAAAACAAACAGAGTCTCTTTTAAGCACAAAGTACCTGGTTGGAGTGAATAATCTCCGCAAAGGGCCGCAGAGGAGGAGATTCAAGGAAAATGGTGTGTGCGTCGGTTTCGCCCCTTCACATACGGACTTGCGTCATTATTTTCCACGCGGGGAAGACGTTGCGTCGATTTCCGGCGCGCGGACGGGTCTCCTCTTCGTGTCGCGGGGTTTTCAGAGGCCCTGGGGTCTGTGCGTGGAATCCTGGGCTTGTTGACCAGCTGTGCGTTGTTCCGGTGGGCGATGCTGGGAAATTTCTCCCTCGGTCAGGCGCTGTGTCGATTTCCCTTCTGGAAGTCGGGCGGCGTTGTCCAAGTGGGCAGTGCGTTGAAGTTCTGGTCGCACTGCAGGCGCCGCTCCGATCTTTTCCTCGCGAAGTCGAGCGTCATCGTTCCGGTTCGCGAGCATTGAATTTTTCACCGCGGCACAAGCTGTGCGTCGAATTATTCGGCGCACAAGGAGTCCAGTTGCAAGAGAGAAGTCTTCTTGGTCCTGAGACTTCAGGGAACAGGAGGCAAGCTCTATCCAAGCCCTTGGTGAGCAATTTTGCAGCAAAGAAAGAGAGCAGCAAGACAGCAGGGCAACAGCAAGGCAACAGTCCTCTGTAGAAAGCAGTCAGGTGAGTCCTTTAGGCAGCCAGGCAGTTCTTCTTCTGTCAGGGTGCAGGTTCTGGTTCAGGTTTCTTCTCCAGGAAGTGTCTAAGGTGGTAGGGCAGAGGCCCTGTTTTATACCTAAATGTAAAAACAACAAGTGATGGACGGAATGCTGAACATTGTCAAACACTCACCCCCAGTCACAGATCTGGGTTTAATCCATAGTTCTTTTGCTCACCATGCCACCCCAGTTTGGACCCAGCCACATGCAAATCAGTCTTGACCCTGTTCCTCTTGGGAACAGTCCAGCCCGAACTGCCAAGCCAGGTCCTCACTGGACCGGAAACAAGCATCCTGGAACTGGTTTCGGGGTTTCACCCCTCATCAGCCAGGCTAGCTTGAATCCAGTGGCATGGGAAGCACGGGACCCACGTCTGGGCATACCCTTCCCACTTAGGGCGACAAAGCAAAAACAACAAGTGATGGACGGAATGCTGAACATTGTCAAACACTCACCCCCAGTCACAGATCTGGGTTTAATCCATTGTTCTTTTGCTCACCATGCCACCCCAGTTTGGACCCAGCCACATGCAAATCAGTCTTGACCCTGTTCCTCTTGGGAACAGTCCAGCCCGAAATGCCAAGCCAGGTCCTCACTGGACTGGAAACAAGCATCCTGTGACCGGTTTCGGGGTTTCACCCCTCATCAGCCAGGCTAGCTTGAATCCAGTGGCATGGGAAGCACGGGACCCACGCCTGGGCATACCCTTCCCACTTAGGGCGACAAAGCAAAAACAACAAGTGATGGACGGAATGCTGAACATTGTCAAAAACTCACCCCCAGTCACAGATCTGGGTTTGCTGAACATTGTCAAACACTCACCCCCAGTCACATATCTGGGTTTAATCCATCGTTCTTTTGCTCACCATGCCACACCAGTTCAGCATTCCGTCCATCACTTGTTGTTTTTGCTTTGTCGCCCTAAGTGGGAAGGATGTGCCCAGACGTGGGTCCCGTGCTTCCCATGGCACTGGATTCAAGCTAGCCTGGCTGATGAGGGGTGAAACCCCAAAACCGGTCCCAGGATGCTTGTTTCCAGTCCAGGGAAGACCTGGCCTAGCAGTTCGGGATGGACTGTTCCTATGGGGAACAGGTTCAAGACTGATTTGCATATGGCTGGGTCCAAACTGGAATGGCATGGGCAGCAAAAAAATGATGGATTTAGGCCCAGATCACTGTACTGGGGGTGAATGTTTGACAATGTTCAGCATTCCGTCCATCACTTGTTGTTTTTGCTTATACCCAAATGTGCCTTCGGAGTGGGGGAGACTTCAAAGAGTGGCTTAGAAGTGCACCAGGTCCCCTTTCAGTTCAATCCTGTCTGCCAGGGTCCCAGTACGGTGTGTGGCAGTCCTTTGTGTGAGAGCAGGCCCTCCACCCTCCCAACCCAGGAAGACCCATTCAAAATGCAGATGTATGCAAGTGAGGCTCAGTACCCTGTGTTTGGGGTGTATCTGAGTGAATGCACAAGGAGCTGTCAACTAAATCCAGCCAGGCGTGGATTGTAAGGCACAGAAAGATTTAAGTGCAGAGAAATGCTCACTTTCTAAAAGTGGCATTTCTAAAATAGTAATATTAAATCCAACTTCACCAGTCAGCAGGATTTTGTATTACCATTACGGTCATACTAAATATGACCTTCCTACTCCTTTCAGATCAGCAGTTACCACTTCAACAATGTATGAGGGCAGCCCCAATGTTAGCCTATGAATGGCGCAGGCCTCACAATAGTGTAAAAACGAATTTGGGAGTTTTACTCTACCAGGACATGTAAACTACACAGGTACATGTCCTGCCTTTTTCCCACACAACACCCTGCTCTAGGGGTTACCTAGGGCACACTTTAGAGGTGACCTATGTGTAGAGAAAGGGAAGTTTTAGGCTTGGCAAATACTTTTAAATGCCATGTCGAGGTGACAGTGAAACTGCACACACAGGCCTTGCAATGGCAGGCCTGAGACAAGGTAAAGGGGCTACTAAAGTGGGTGGCACAACCAGTGCTGCAGGCCCACTAGTAGCATTTAATCTACAGGCCCTGGGCACATATAGTGCACTCTACTAGGGACTTACAAGTAAATCAAATAGTCCAATTTGGTGTGATCCAAGGTTACCATTTTTAAAGGGAGAGAGCATATGCACTTTAGCACTGGTTAGCAGTGGTAAAGTGCGCAGAGTCTAAAAACAAGCAAAACAGTGTCCAAAAAGTGGAGGGAGGCAGGCAAAAATTTAGGGGTGACCACCCTAAGGCTGTCAGGTCTAACACTCACCTAGCTCTTTATAAACAGGGCCCAGATATCTCAAAGAGAGGATTCTCAAATATAGCCCAGTGAGAGCTTTGCACTAGTAAAATGCTCCCCTGTTTTAGAAGAAAGTGGCGGGGTTGCCTTCTTTGTGGTACTTGTTGCAAAGATTTGGAAGCAGCTTCTGCTTCAACTTAGATCCCTCACGAATGAGGCAAATTTGAGAAAATCTCTTAAAACCTATTTAAGCAATGAATCCTACTCCTCGTCCAATCTGCTATGCTTGAGCGCTGGGATGGTCATTGAGTAGCTGTACACTATACAAAACCAATCATTCATTCATTCACCCATGGGTTTTCATGGTAATCATTATTTACTAATATTGGTAGAAAGGGACTGGCAAAAACGTACATCTCCTTCTTAAGGCAGACGTAAAGTTGAAGAAAATATTTATTTTCGCCAAATCTTTCCATCTTTCCATGTATCCTATACCTGAGAGCACACATATAAAGTGGTAAAGTGTTAAACATTTTCAAAGCATAGAATTTTGTGTTAGAGGATAACCTTCCTTTATGAAGCCTAAGTACAGCAGCACTAAAAGAGAGAGCAATTGAATCATATTTTAGAAGATATAGTCCTGTTGTGCTTTCTCCTTTTCATGCAACGCAATGCAGCAACTTTGGTTACTGAACAGATTAGAAACATAGTTAATTTGACACTTCATTTTCCCAGGAGAAGCAATATTAACACATAACGCCTACCAGTATGGATGGCACATGACTCGTACCCCTTGTATTCCTTATTGTCTTAAGTAACATTCCTTGTACATTTATTTACACTCTTTTATGACTCATTGTCTCGTATAATATGATTGTGATGTAAAGTGCGCTGAGAGTCTAAACTGGTATCAGTAGTGCTATCAAATAAATAAATGTGGGAGAGGGGCTAAAAAGAGGCTAAGGGGACCATTGGAGGGTGATAGTGATGGAATTCTTGAAGATGGAGGTCACTGGGGGGCGACAACAAAGACTGTTGCACCTGACCTGACACCATCAATGCTAAGGCCGGCCCTGCTGAACAAAGTCTAATATACAACCTAATGGGCAATCTGAGGCATCACAACCAAAATGTGAATTGCTGGCGTTTACACAAGTTTATACCTACATAAAAGAAATTAGTTAAAGTAATTAAAACTGAGCCACAACCAAAACATCGACTTGCTGTCATGAAGCAAGCTCTGGACCCAATGTTGTAACATAGGATTATTGATGATAATCCAGCCATATCCTCTCTGAATGGAGAGGTTACTCCTGCAACCACTCTCGCTTCAAGCAAACTGGGGTAGAGAGAGTGACAGAGAGAGAGAAAGCACTGGCTCGACCTTAATGTGGTTTCTATCAATCGTCTAGTAACTTCCCCCATGGCTTGTATTGGATTCAGGCTTCTCATGTATGTAAACTCATAGAAATAGGAAGGAGTACGTTATAAAGAAATAAAGTATATATGATTACATTCACGTACCATGAGCATGCTAGTATGACTACTTGAACCTCCTTGTACAATTACATTCTGTTGGAACGAACAGTTGACGTCTCAGAGAAGTCCTAGACTTAGGAGCAGTAACATCTAATATGTGCGGAATGCCAAACTGCAGCAGAGCTAAAAAAGTAGGAAGCGATTCCTTCAGTCACAAAGTACTTAAGAGAAGAGATGGGAACTGGGGGAAAGTGAATGGAAACACAGCAAACGTGCAGGGGAAGGCAGACAGTGAATGGACTAATAGCTGTGGAAAGCTCTACAACCAACGCAGTTGCAAAGCAACTTCTTCTGGTCTGCTGACTACATTAGCTAACCTAGAAGTGTCCATCTTGGTACTCCTATTGATCGTACATTTGTTCCTGACCTGGAAGTCCTTCCTCGTGCACTGCCGCTTTAGTTTCTACAGGCCTGGCCAACACCTTCTTGGTTCTCTCAGTACTCATCCATTCATCGAAACATAGTCCACCTCTACGTAAGTAACCAATCTCTCAATATATCTAAAACAGTTTCGCAATCTGGAAACATTTGATACGAAACCAATAATGTACTTGTTATTCGATGATGAGGATTTCTTTTGTGTCACACCTGAATTATTAAACGTGTTGTGTATTCCACGTTTTTGAGCATCCCGCATGTGTTACTTCCCACTGAACTGTTTACTCTGCATATGTTAGTTATTTTCTTTATATTTCAGTTGGTGCCAATTTGTTTTCTTAACATTCTATACCTGCTCATATGTACCCTGTTAAAAATGCATTGTCACCTTAAATAAATGTATGACATTGACTGTCTCTTTAAGTAATATGTTTTAGGCAAATCCAAGAATTATTGTTTTTTGTGCCTTCAACTTAGGACTCATACAATGGGTTTTACACACTTATCTATGGAGTGGACCTGTAAATCTTTGTTTAGGGTTGTGAGTCACAATACTGAATTTTAAGTGTAGGGCAACCAAAATAACTGCAGCCTAAAGATTGACTTCCGAAAGATTTTGAAAGTAAGTAAATATAGGGCCCGCAGCCTAGTGGCGGTAGACTGCCTGCTGCCTGGGCAGCACTTTCATCCAGCGGTATGATTTGCTGCTGCAAGATGCACAACTTTGCAACTTCACAGACCTCTCATTTAGTGCTTGCGGCCTCAGGCTTAGACCAAAGATTGAATAAACTGAGCACCTCTGCTTCGCTCCACACACGTCTGTTTTATTTATGTGAAGGATGTGTGGATTTGAAAGAGTTGGTTTGCACAGCTCCAAAGTGAGGCCTAACCAAACCACCAATTGACTCATTTATGAGACACTTCTTAATCTCTACATAGAGCAATTCACTTTACCAAATGTCATTACTTAACTAGCTTGGACTGCGTTTTCTGTATTCAGTTTCGAAAATTGTTGAAGGTTTTGGCAGCTGAGATCAAAGAAAGATAAAAGATTCAAAAATGGCTCTATTCCCACGGGACACATAACCCTAGTTGGGAATGTTCAACATGATACATATTTAAGAAAGAAAACGGAAACTTGTGGCGAGGCAGTGCTTTACTGCGCTTCACTTTCAAATGACATCACATTCTGAATAATTATGCGCCTTCGTCAAAGGGAAAGAAATGACACCGTGTTTTGAGATCTTTCTCCTTTCAATTGAAACGCAAGATGTGCTTTGACAGAATGAGGCCAGCTCATAAAATCAAACGGATAGCAAAATAAATAAAATTCCTGAAACCTGAGCATGTGCACTATGGCATTGCGCCCCTTCTGACTGTGGTGTTGATGTTGGCAGGCAGTCGGCTGTGATCGACAGCTTGGGAGCAATGCCAAGGAAGACAACTGTGGAGTCTGTGCAGGAGATGGCTCGACGTGCCGGCTGGTGAGGGGACAGACCAAGTCACATGTTTCTTCAGAAAAAAGTAAGTGTTTCATGAATCCTCTCTAACAATTTGTGCAATTATGTTTTGAGTTGTAATCCAGGGGCGTGCCATCATAATATACTTGATGTCTGTTCTGCGGTGATGTGATGTGAGTGCAGCCTTTTTGAAGGCTCAGTCTGTGTAGGAAATGAGTTCTGGGCATGATATCGCTCAAATATCATTATGTACTGCGAAAATAAACAGAAAAGGGAGGGACTAGAACTTAGACATAGGAATAGATTTTAAAACGTTCCATACAGTAAACCTTTTGTGCACCTCTCTGTTATGTATGTGGGCAACAAATTGTGATCCTAAAAAGCAAGCTCTGGCTCAGAGCGTCAGAATTTGCAGGTTTTTATGGATGCCCATTCTATCATGCCTGTTGAAACGTACACCGACTCGCTGGAGTTTGCCAATGAGTAAGTCTGAGTTAAGTGCTGCAGTCAGGATGACAACCCTTCTCACTAGGTTTCAAGGAGAGGTTGAGGGTAACCTCCGATATTGCAATACTATGGAATCACATGCTTTAGGCTGTTCATGAAGAGAGCTAGTGGACACCCTTCCAGCCTGCATTCAGATCCTTCACGCATAGAGAGCACCGTATGGTACAAAGAGATCAGTAGTGGAGACGGCCAATAATGAGGCAGATGGGAAATCTCTCAATTGTTTTCTGCTTTAACATAGTAGTACTGGGTCAGGATGAAATGGAATGAACCGGGCATCTGGGGTTCTACAAAATGTTTAAGCCTTCAAGGGGCGAGGATGAGGCATAACAGCCAGAGCTACCTACTTTAGAACTGGGGGATCCCGCTCAAGAGGCATCGGCTCAACATTCTGGTATTCTGGGCAAATCACTAGGGGGCATATTTATACTCTGTTTGCGCAGATTTGTGTCATTTTTTTTTTACACAAATCCGGCGCAAACTTAACTCCATATTTATATTTTGGCGCTAGTTATGTCTAGCGCCAAAATATTGTAGTTAAAGTCATTTTTTGCCTCCGGAAATCTACCTTGCGTCAATGAGATGCAAGATAGGTGGTCCTGGGCAAAAAATGACCCTAAGGCCCTAGAACCTCATTTATCCTCCTTTGCAAAAATCACGCACGGGGGTCAAGAAATGGTGCAAAGCTTGCTTTGCAACATTTTTTAATGCCTCGGTCAGGGCATGCGATAGGGGACCTGTGGGCCTATTTCCATGGTGGAACACCATTGAATAAGCCCACAGGTACCCTCCCCAGGCCACAGGGACACCCCAACCCACACCAGAGGGACAGCGGAGGAAGGGGACCCCATTCCAAGTAAGTATAGGTAAGTACAGGTAAGTATTTTATTCATTTTTTTAAAGTGCCATTGGGGGCCCTGAAATGGGCGCCCATACATGACACTGGGTGCAATGGCCATGCCCTGGGGACCCTGGTCCCCTGTGCTGGCCATTGGGGTGGTGGGCATGACTCCTGTCTTTTCTAAGACAAGAGTCATGTTGTATGGATGATTTTGCGTCAGAAAATGACTCTAGGCAGGTGAGAGTCATTTTTGTTTACTCTAACCTGCCTAATGTAATTTTTTGGCGCAGAAGCCCCTTTTTCCATAACGCCAGCCCCACCCGACTAACGTAATTTTTTTTTTACTCTAGCCTACCCTTTGCACTGGCTTGCACCATTCCATAAATATGGTGCCCGGCTGGTGCACAGAAATGGTGCAAGCTGGTGCAAAACTTTTTGATTCAAAACTGTGTTAGTGCAGTTTTGCAGCAAAACGTTTAAATATGCCCCTAAATCCCCCCTGCCTACAAAAATATATAGGAATGTACCTTGTGGACTGTAACTGGTAACCATGTGAAGCGTTCCAATACCTTCGGGCCGAGGTCCCGTTACATAAAACTGCAAAAAAAGGCAGAAATATTTTTGAGTTTAAACCTCCACAAAATGATAAGACAGAGAGCGAGCGATTAGTTAGTTGAAAAATTCAGCAAGCCAGAATGTTCTACATTCCGTACGATGTTTCATGAACATTGCTGAAAGATGATTTCACTTCCTTGAAAATTGCAGCAGTTTCATTGCTATCATTCTAATTGTACTACATCATGTATTTCTAGGCTCGCTTCTGTGATTGCCCTTTAAAGGCTGTGGCAGTGTTTACTTTGGTGACCAGCCTGCCATTTATGCTCGTGCTAGGCCTCACATGGCATCACATATTCGGCGGAAACCTCAGTGTAATTTAATGAAGCATGTTATACTTGAGGAGTTCACACAGATCACTGCAAGGCCTTCTTTGGTATGTGATGACATAGAGCAGGCCCGGGAGATGAGTACACAGATTCTATTCTACGCTACGATGTATTTCCTGTAATCTAACATTTAGCAATAGAGTGTAAACTACACTTTCTGGGAGCAAAGCAGTGAGTTTCACAACTCACCTTAAACACATGTTAACGAAACGTGAGACTACTTCTCATTATGGGGGCATTGTACTAAGTCTCTGGTGTGCCTTTTCTTTGATGATGGCTGCAGCTGCTTTGCACTTAGCTCTGACCATAATTTAAAATAAAATAAAGGGTGCTCACATTTCCAAACCTGGAGCCTGATGTACCAAACATTTTCCCCCCAAAACAGGCTTTGCAACTGGAAAAAAGCAAGCCTGAATGTTCAGACAGCAGACTGAGTTGGAAATGTATTTCGAATTGCAAAGTTCACTTTATGACCTATAGCAAATTGCAAAGGAAACAAGGCATGTAATGGGTGTCCTCCTCTCTTTTGAAATTTGATATGCAATGTATCAATGCTTTTCATTTGCAACTGTGATCACAAATCATTGATTTGTTACCAACTCCCAAAAGGGGGTGGTAAGATATTCGCAAAGTAGAAACTGTAAAAAAGGGGCAGCTTCCACAATGTGCGTTGTGAATGCCAGCATCGCTAGGAGTAGACACTAGTCCAGTGGACAGTTGCATCATCTCCAAATGCCAGTCACTAAATCTCAATTTCAATTTTAGGAGCCACAAACACAGACTGACGTCTGAACAAAGTGCTAAGGTTGTTTTGTAAACACCCATTGACGCAGTATAACATAGCAACAATTGGGACTGATATGCTGTTTTCCTCTATGCACAGTACAAATAGCTGTACATTCTAATGTCCGTCTATCAGCAGTCTGTCATAAATTTCAGAGACCAGATCGCATAGCAGTAACAGTTCAATAGATGGAGCTCAATGGTCCTGGCCAGAAAATGCACGGCATGGGTTGATCAGGAATGACTCTCTAAATACTGTGGATGTAACATTGTCCACTTTTCAGTGGAAATCATACTCTGCTAAACCTCTAAATAAGTCCTTAATCTTCAAGATGTACCATTCTTGATTTTACATCATCTGTAATTTATATATAATACATGCATAAAAGCTCATATTTAATTTTCTTATTGTAGGCAAGATTTGACAACTGTAGTAACCTGTAATAAAAAGGGACCTGATTTAGATCTTGGCGGTAACGGTCCCGCTGCCGGTTTTCTGCTGGAAAACCAGTCTGCCTGCTTGACGGTCCTCCCACCATATTTAGATGTTGGCGAGACCATAGGTGAAAGAGCGCTCGAGTCCAGCTGACTCTGCCAAGAATCTCCAGCTGCCTCGACGGGGTCCTTCAGAATTGGGGCTGACAGCGGGACTCCAGCCACCTCTATGGCCAAGCTGATTTGGCTGTGCCTTACCGACAAGTCAACGGTGGCGGTCCGACCGTTTTAGAAATGGGGTCTTTGGTTGGCAGTCAGGTTACCCCCTGTCCAAGCAAGGACCCTCACCCTAGTCAGGGTAAGTCACACACAATTCAAATTATCCTGTGCCCACCCTCTGGTAGCTTGGCACTGAGCAGTCAGGCTTAACCTAGAAGGAAATGTGTAAAGTATTTGAGCAATAAATCGTGCAATAACATCGTATAGCCCCACAAAAATACACCACACAGTGTTTAGAAAAATCTATAATATTAATCTGATAAGATGCAGTTCAAAACGATTAAAATGCAATAGGTATATGTCAAGATATCAATGTAAAAGTGATATAAAGGGTCTTTAGTCTTTAAAAAAGCAACAAATGTCTCTTTCAAGCACAAAGTACCTGGTTTGTGTGCAAAATCTCCGCAAAGAACTGCAGAGGAGGAGATGTGTGGAAACAAAGGGGTTGTGTGTCGATTTTTCTGGCCGCACACGGTCGATGCGTTGTTTAGTTTTCACGCAGGGACAGCTGTGCGTCGATTTCCGGCACCCGGTCGTGGATCCTTTTCGGGTTGCGGGGTTTTCGGACGCCCCAGGGATGTTGCATGAATTTCTGGCACTGACAGGATGAAGTCACAGGGGCTGCGTCGATCCTGTGGGCATTGCATGGAAATTTCTACTGCACGGCAGGTGCTGCATCGATTCCTCTCTGGAAGTCAGGCTGCGTCGTTCCGGCTCGGCTGTGCGTCGATCCAGTGGGCCGTGTGTCGAATTTCCGGTTGATATGCTGGCGCTGCATCAATCTTCTCGTTGCATTGTTCCGGTTAGGCTTGCAGTGAATTTTTCACTGCGGTGCAGGCTGTGCGTCGTTTCTGGCAGGCTGTGCATCGATTTTTGCCGCACAAGGAGTCCTTCTTGTAGAGATGAAGTATTTTTGGTTCTGAGACTTCAGAGAACAGGAGGCAAACTCTATCCAAGCCCTTGGAGAGCACTTCTTTGCCACAGTCAGAGAGCAGCAAGGCAGCAGGGCAACAGCAAGGCAGCAGTCCTTCACAGAAAGCAGACAGGTGAGCCCTTTGGGCAGCCAGGCAGTTCTTCTTGACAGGATGCAGGTTCTGGTTCAGGTTCTCTTCTCTAGGAAGTGCCTGCGTTGGTAGGGCCAGAGGCCCTGTTTAAATACCCAAATGTGCCTTTGAAGTGGTGGAGACTTCAAAGAGTGGCTTAGAAGTGCACAAGGTCCCCTTTCAGTTCAATCCTGTCTGCCAGGGTCCCAGTAGGGGGTGTGGCAGTCCTTTGTGTGAGGGCAGACTACTGTCCTTTGACATGCAAGTGTCAGGCCCTCCACCATCCCAGCCCAGGAAGACCCATTCAAAATGCAGATGTATGCTAGTGAGGCTGAGT
Source organism: Pleurodeles waltl (assembly GCF_031143425.1). Classification (NCBI taxonomy): domain Eukaryota; kingdom Metazoa; phylum Chordata; class Amphibia; order Caudata; family Salamandridae; genus Pleurodeles; species Pleurodeles waltl. Next base: position 382,884,059 of record NC_090440.1, read on the forward strand.
ATCCTGTGTTTGGGGTGTGTCTGAGTGAATGCACATGGGAGCTGTCAAGTAAACCCAGCTAGATGTGGATTGTAAGGCACAGAAGGATCTAAATGCAGAGGAATGCTCACTTTCTTATAGTGGCATTTCAAAAATAGTAATATTAAATCCAACCTTACCAGTCAGCAGGATTTTGTATTACCATTCTGGCCATACTAAATATGACCTTCCTACTCCTTTCAGATCAGCAGCTACCACTCAAACAATATATGAGGGCAGCCCCAATGTTAGCCTATGAAGGGAGCAGGCCTTACAGCAGTGTAAAAAACAATTTAAGAGTTTTACACTACCAGGACATGTAAACAACACAGGTACATGTCCTGCCATTTGCCTACACCACACCCTGCCCTATGGGTTACCTAGGGCACACCTTAGGGGTGACTTATATGTTGAAAAGGGGGAGTTTTAGGCTTGGCAAGTACTTTTAAATGCCAAGTCGAATTGGCAGTGAAACTGCACACACAGGCCTTGCAATGGCAGGCCTGAGACACGGTCAAGGAGCTACGTAAGTGGGTGGCACAATCAGTGCTGCAGGCCCACTAGTAGCATTTATTCTACAGGCCCTGGGCACACATAGTGCACTTTACTAGGGACTTATAAGTAAATTAAATAATCCAATTGGATATGATCCAATGTTACCATGTTTAAAGGGAGGGAGCATATGCACTTTAGCACTGGTTAGCAGTGGTAAAGTGTACAGAGTCTTAAAACCAGCAAAAACTGTATCTACAAAGTGGAGGGAGGCAGGCAAAATGTTAGGGGTGACCACCCTAAGACTGTCAGGTCTAACATACCTCCACACCTGAGTTGTCGGATGGGGGGGTAATGAGGTACAAGCCTACCTTTCTACTTCCATTTTCAACTGGACATGACTGGCCAACGCATTTTGTTGCTGCTGCCACTGGACCAAGGAGAAAATCACCCATCACTGTACTGACAGGTAGGTAACACTCATTGGCTGTGTACATTTTGTGATCACTGCATATAGGCTCGGGACCACTACAGTCATATATAAGTCACAGTCATTCTTTGAATTACAGTGACATGCAGATATTGGGAACAAATTTGTGTGGGACATGGATAGGGACAAGCTGGTACATGACTCATATCACACACATACACAACTGTCATTGTGGTGTTAGTATTAATTGCCAAATGAATGCTGGCACCACAGTGACATTAGATTCACATCCTTCGATGATGTCCATGTGTTCACGTTGCAAGGGGACCTGTACCTGTGATTTGTGCTATGAGTTGTGCATGTGAATCAGTTTGTGTATGTGCGATGTAATTGAATGGTTGAGGCAGAAGTAAAAGATTTCACTGACCTGATCACATAGCAGTAACATTTCCATAGATGCAGCTCAATGGTCCCGGCTCAATAATGCAAGGCATGGGTTGATCAGGAATAACTCTCTAAATGCTGTGAATGTAATATTCTCCACTTTTCAAGTCGGTGATGTGCTTGTGTCTGTATGTGTGCTACTTGCATGTGGGTTTGATGTTGTTGTGTACGTTGCATTGCTGTATAACATTCAGGTGAATATTGTCATGTAGCTGTTGTTGTTGTGATGTTCATAGTTGTGCTTGTGTGTGATTGTGTTTGTGTAGATGATGGTGTAGTTGTGTTGATTGTTGTGGTTATGCTGTGCATGTGTGCAGTGTCAACAATGTCTGTGTGTTGTGTCATGGATGTATGCAATGTGTGTTTCCGGCAGTTTAGTGTTGTGTTGTGGTGGAATGGCAATGGAAATTTGTGTATGTAGTGTGTTGTGTAGGGCAGGGAGAAACATATGGCTAAAGTACGGTGTGAATGTGCGTGGGTGTGTGTGTGTGTGTGTGTGTGTATGTTTGTGTGTGTGTGTGACTTAACTCTATTCCAGGACCACTTCCATTGTCCGATGTCCATTGGGTATAGCGGCGCTCTCCCTCCATCAGCAATCCTCCGCCAGTACACCGCCTGCAGGATTGTAACATCTAAATGGATTTGTCGGGAACCTGCCAGCCTGACGGCTAGGAAGAGGACACCAGTGTGATGGTCTTCGGCTCAGATGCAATAGATCTAAGTACAACTGATGGAACACTGTTGACTTGGTGGTCTTTTCGGGTCCGCTGCTGCCATGGATTGGTGGTAATTTTGCCAAGATCTAAATCAGGCCCAAAATGATTTAGCTGCTCAGCTGTAATGTATTGCAGTTGGCTTCTGATGTCACAATGTCTGCTGCCAGAGCCGCCAGCCAAAGTGGAAAAGATCACAGAGCATCATTACCTCTGCATTTTAAACAAGGAAAAGAGAAACTGTCTTTTTGTCCTTCTGTTCTGATCTTCTGATCTGTTTTTATAAAACAGAAAAGTGATCAGTAGACAAGAGATATTTACGGCTGCATGTTTATTTTTGTCTTCTTGTATGCCATTCCCGTAAAGACAAAATCTCTGCCACAACCTGCCACATGTGAAGCTATAACATTTTTAATCTGATTTACATTATACAGATTGTAATATTTTTTCACGGTAGAGATTCTACTATTTCTTGTCATGTCTGAAATGAAAATCAAAGAGCAAGTCACCAATGATTTAAATGGCTTGTGGGAAGGGTCATGGTGTGACCATGTCTTTTTAAGGGGGAAACAGCCATTACAACACGGCTGTTTCCTCGACTAGCCTTTACCACGCATGCGTTACAGCACATGCATCATTACCACGAATAGCCTTTACCACGAATGCCATTACAACAAATTATCTTGTAATTGTATGCATGGTAAGGGCTATGTGTTGTAATGCTGGTAAAGACTATCGGCGTTGTTAGAAAGATCCTTCTGTTTCCTCAGAATGAGCTGCACCGTGCCTTAGGAGTGAGGTAATGTGGACAAATGTTTGGGGCTGGTGGCTACTGTTTTAGGGAGAGGGAAGGGGTGGTGGGGTAGTTTTCGGGGGCTACTGTTTTAGGGAGGGGTGGGGGCTAGGTTTTAGGAACTTGGAGGGCAGTTTTCAGGCTTAGAGTGAGGTAAGGGGGATTTGGCCTGGGGTGGGGGAACACTGAATTAGGGAGGGAGTGGGTGTAGGTTTTAGCGTGGGGGGGATGGTTTTTGGGCTTGGGGCAGGGGGCACCATCAGCTTAGTGATATGTCCGCAGGGGGTGGGCACTGTTTTAGAGAGGGGGCAGGGGGCGGGGGTTAGGTTTTAGGGTGGGAGGACAGGTTTTGGGCGCAGTGTGGTAGGCACCATCTGTTTAGTGATATGTCTGCGGGGCTCGGTGGGTATTGTTTTAGGGAGGAGTGAAGGGTGTGCGAGGTTAGGTTTTAGGACAGGGCAATTTTCAGGCTTAGATTGCGGTAAGGGGGATTGGGCCTGGGGAGCTACTGTTTTAGGGAGGGGGTGAGGGTTAGGTTTTAGGGTGGAGGGCACAGTTTTCGGGCTTGGGGTGGGAGGCACCATCAGTTTAGTGATCTATCTGGGTGTGGGGTGGAGGGTAGGAGTTTAGGTTTTCGGGTTGGGGTGGTTTTCGGGCTTAGGGCCAGGGCTGGGAGATGATTTTAGGGCTCAAGGTGGGGCATAGAGATGTACTAATTTAGGGTGCAGGGTGAGGGAGGGGTATTTTTTAGAATGACTGGGGAGGGGTTGTCACACTGGGACCTTCACCATGCATATGCCTTTAAAACACTTTCTTTTACAACATAATTCATTGTAAAGGCTTGCTTGGTGAAGGATATGCATAGTAATGGCATTCCCTTTGTAATGTACATGTGGTAACAAGGTGCGTTGAAAGGGAATGCGTAGTTCCGTCATTCAACCCTTTTAAGAACTAAAATACCATCTGCATTATACAAAAAGGGGGAGATCTTGCCAAATTCGGCCAACCACCACTTGGCAGAGTTTCTTCTTGTGCACAGCCCATCAATGGTAAGTTGCAGAGTGTGAGCTATAATTGGCATCTCGTATCGAGATTTTTGGCAAGGGGGGGCACCTTCACATATTTTCTCACTGTGAACGGTCGTGGGTGGCCACGACCATACTTAGTGAGAAAGATGCAGCTCAAGTAGAAAATCTTCTCGAGTGGCAGCAAAATCAACTCAAGCAGCCAATGCCTTCTGGCACACCATGTGCTGTCATTCCCACAGATTTTTCAGCACAGAACGAGATCCCGGTGCTGAAAATCAGCACGAGCAGTGGGACGTGCCCTATTCTGCCCATTCGCAGAATCTCACACAGTCTTCATGTAACTCCATGGAATTCCGCCCAATGAAACTCCTCGAGTTCCTCCCACTTCTAGTGGTGAGACCTCATTCCTCTATGTTGTCACTGAATTGCAGTATCCTTTTATTGTACGGGAGAGGCTTCTTTACCCCATATATTATATCATGGCACCAAAAGTCCAAATTGTTAAAGAAGTGGTACATTCTGTCTGATGAAAGTGGTCGTACAGCAACACAGATGGTTCTGTCCTATTTGCTGAAACCAGAACTGTGACATGGAGTGGAACCAGCTGGTGGAAAATCCCTCCCATTGTGAGTGTCCATCCATAATTTTCTGCAGATAAGCAAACTTCAGTTTTGCATGGGAGGGTTCCCGTTCAGATCAACCTGCTTCTCCTCATGTTGCCAACTTTATATACCAATCCAGTGTAGAGCTGGTTTTGTTTTGCTAATCTGAATGTGAACATTGTACAGCAGCATATCTCTGTAATCGCCATGACCAATCACTATCATTAGCACTTTACTCTCCTTGGCACTATTCCTACTTAATATTTTAAAAAATCATGTCTCCTGTTCACATTACTGTACACAGCAGAAAGCAAAAGCATTGACTTAAGAATGAATGTCACACTGTCCCTTTGCATAAATCAGGAACTATTTCCCACGCATTGATATACAAGACTTTGGTCCTGGATGGGAAATGATGCAAGCAACATTGGCCTTTTTGCTTCTTGTATAAGAAATCTTTGCTCTCAACTTAGTAATTCTATTGATTACAGGGGATATGCAGTGAACCATAAGCAAGAGGCTTAACCTTGTTCACTCTACTGCACTCAAGCGGAGGAATATTTAGTTTGTTCCTCTACATCTGGGTCTAACTTCTTTTTCAAAGGGGCTAAAACACTGGTCTTTGTCAAATTATCCTTTAACCTAAATTACTCCATTGTCAGAAGCTGTACAGATTAGGGTTGAGTCTGTTGCAAAATGATTTGAAAAAGGATCATCTTTTATTTTAAGAGTATTTGTTTTGCATTTTCAGTTTACATTTGGTTTTACTGATACACTGTGTTGGCAACTATACAGCAATTGTAAGCCATCTTTTTGACAAGGTGCCTCATCCAAAATAACAGATGAACGGTTAAGCAAAAATACATGCCACAATCCTCAGTGGAGTTCCACAAGACTATGGCACGAAGTGTAAGGAATCTTAACACCTTGGGAAGTAGAGGGAACAAATAACGTCTCCCTACAGTACAGAGAGGTTCATAGACAAAGCAACCTCACTGTTGTTGTTGCCTTGAAGGGAAGAGTTTTTACTAGAATGCAATCAGTTTGTGCTGTGGTTCTTGCTTCCCCCTCAGCTGACTCTGAGATTTCTTGTGTTGGTCCAGCAACTCGCACAGGCAGATAGGTTCTCTGCTCCTCACATCTTTTTAAAAACATCACTTCCTAGTGTTCCTGAACTTACTACCAGTCCAGATCTAGAGAATGTCAGTCAGCAGGAGTTCCACCCTTGGATCTCAGCTCTTCCTATCTGAAATTGTTTGCACTTCATCCTTGGTTGATAAGAAAAAGATGAACTAAGTCCTGAGGATAGATCCTATTACTTATCCTTCTCATGGGATCTGATCTGGCCAATCAAGCTCACTGCATCTTTCAAATTCTGTGGGGTTTCTTCAATAGTAGATGCATGATTGCAGTGTGATTGCGTATGCCCATGTCATGAAATAACTACAGCCCCTACTGGACTGGTTTGAGCTGGTTCTGGTTAAATTAGTATTATCATCAGAAAAGACACCACATTCCTATGGAATGCAGATCTTGGAAGGAGGGGGATAGTTTCTCTCTGGCAATGAGAACAAATTCTAGGACAAACAATTGTGTAAATGTAGGCTCCCAGGTTCAAGATGAACATTGGATCAGACTTACACAATATCAGCCCCCATCTTATCAGTGCATGCAGACTTGGAGCCCAAAGGATTCCACATTCACACACACCCATGTCTACACACACTTGCAAGCTCCCTTCATCCATGTTTCATATATGATGGAGGCAAAAGGACCTTAGTTGTTGGAAACTGTACAGACATTATCTTTTTTGCTCTTTTCATTGTGTTTGTACATAAAACAAGAACTCAGAAAAACAATCCAACCCTGGCATTACATACCTAACAGATTTAAGTAAATATGAGAATTCAGAGTAAGCAGATGCAATGACAAGCCCTGGATCAATCCAAGTACCTGTATTCCCTCCATTCACTCCACACTTTATAGAATTCCTGGAGACAGCCCTCGACCTTGTAGACTGTGCGCTCAGCCTTCATGCATTAGTCCACTCCCATCCTCTACTTTAACACAGAAGATGGCTTACTTCTCCCCCCTCTCCAGCAGTATCTCTCCTGGCAACCATAGGAGCGGCGACAAAACAGAAATTTGTACTTAGGCAAAATCTGATTACCCCATATCCCAAGTGCAGCCAATTTCTGGTTTAAGCCCACCTGTTCCCCTGTGACCGCCAAGAGGCACCAACCCACCTTCAATCAAAATGGCTTTATCCTGTGGCAGTCCCACAGGGTATGCAGCAACGTCCTACTCCAGCCACAACCCTGCAGACACCTATTATCCTTTGCCTGCCCCATGTGAAAAGTTCTGGCTCTAGGGTAGCATGCATTGTGTAGTATTTTTATTTGCACTAACCTAAATCCTGATTTAATGGTAATGTCTCAAGTGCAGCAGAGTGCCTCCTTGATCCATAGAAATCAATGGATGCGTTGTTTTAGCACAAAGTACCTGGTATGTGTCAAAAATAAAGCTGCACAGGTGAGCGTGTGTTGGAAAATCAAGAATAGCGTAGATTCCTTATTCTCAAGTGAGGCCATGTGTCAACACTTTCTTCGCCAGGCAAGCGATGAGTCGAATCTTTCCTCGCAGGGAGGGGATGCGTTGATTTCCAAACAAGCAGCCTCAAGTCCTTGCGGTGATGTTGAAACTTTGACGCCCAGGGTTGCTGCATGGAAAATTCCGACACGCTATGCAAAGGGTTCATGTTGAGAACAGGCGACGCATTGATTCTCCAGCCTCAAGCCAGGCGCTGTGACGAACATTCAGCCATGGACAGGCACTCATCGATTTTTCTGATGCACACACAATGGTCAGTGTACTTTCTCCAGCAGATTACCAGCTTCCACTTCTAAAGGCTCAGGGACTGGATTTGGCACCACTTAGCCAGTCAGGACTCTCAGCAGAAAAGGCAGGGACTGTCAGATGTTCCTGAGACTACAGAACAAGGGGCAAGCTCAGTCCAGGCCCTTGGAGAAACTTCACAAGCAGGTTTTCAGAAAGCAAAGTCCAGTCCATTCCCCTTTAAGGCAGAACCAGCAGCAGATGGCCAGCACAGCAAAGCAACAGGCAGAGTGGCAGGTCCTCCTCAAGCATCAAGCTCTTCTCCCTGGCAGAGGTTTTTCTTGATCCAGAAGTAATCCGAAAGTCTAGGGTTTTGGGTCTACTACTTATACTTATTCTGCCTTTGAAGTTAGGCAAACTTCAAAGGAAAGTCTTCGTAGTGAACAAGACCATGCCTCTTCCTTGCCCCGACCCAGGTACACACTAGGGAGTTGGAGACTGTATTGCGTGAGGGCAGGTGCAGCCCTTTCAGGTGCAGGTGTCAGCTCCTCCCTCTTACTCTAGCTCAGGAAGACTCATCAGGATATGCAGGACACACTTCAGCTCCCTTTGTGTCACTGTCTAGAGTGCATCCACAAACAGCCCAACTGTCAGTCTGACCCAGACAATTATTCAGCAGCCAGGCGGAGGCACAGAATGGTTAAGCAAGAAAATGCTCACTTTCTAAAAGTGGCATTTTCAAACAGACAATCTGAAAACCAACTGTGAGTTCAGAGATCCCAAACTCCACATTTCCATCTGCTCCCAATGGGAAACTGTACCTAAAAGATATTTAGAGGCAATCCCCATATTACCCTATGGGAGAGATAGGCCTTGCAATAGTGAAAAACGAATTTGGCAGCATTTCAGACATGTAAAACACAACAGTATATGTCCTACCTTTTAAATACACTGCACCCCACCAATGAGACTGCCTTGGGCCTACCTTAGCGGTCACTTACATGCAGTAAAAGGGTAGGTTTGTGCCTGGCAAGTGGGTAAAGTCGCCTGGTCAAATTGGCAGTGCAAAACTGCACACACAGATACTGAAGTGGCAGGTCTGAGACACGTTGACAGGGCTACTCTTTTGGGTGGTGCAATCAGTGCTGCAGGCACACTAGCAACATTTGATGTACATGCCCTGGGCACCCATAGTGCAATTTACTAGGGGCTTACCAGTAAGTCAAATGTGCCAATCATGGAAAACCAATTACCAATATCTTTCAGACAGAAAGCACTTGCACTTTAGCACTGGTTAGCAGTGGTAAAGTGCTCAGAGTATCAATACCAACAAAAACGAATTACAGCACAGGATCCAAAAACAGGGGGTCAGAATCAAAACAAGTACAGGAAAACCACACCAAGAGCTGCCAGGTCCAACACTAGGTCAATCTGCTCTTGCAGCTGAATGAGAGGAGGACCCCAAATGTTGCAAAACATTGTCATCCCGATCATGTCGCACTGTTTCTTACATTCTAGCTCCCGGAGGTCCCCCAGAACGGTGCATTCCCAAAGTGGGGTCTCTAGTGTCATTACCCAGACCATTCTCTTGGTAGTTATCTTCCAGATGTTGTCCACCAAGTCTGTTGGGGATGGCTTGCCTAATGCTGTCTTAAGGCTTCCTCATGTACCTATGTGTGTCCAGGAATTGCCTGCCCTCAGTGATGGTTCTTGCATATGAGCAACTGCCCAGTCATTTATAACAGGTAGCTGTGCTACCTAGCAATATAGACAGAGCTCAGATAGTGCCACCCCCTCCGTTGTAGAGGCTCCTGGTTAGTGCAGCACTATACACTGGGCCCCCTTCCCACAACAGGGACCTGGTTACCGCATCCACTTGCTTTAAAAATTCCTCTGGAGCTTTGTACAATGTGTTCTTTAGCAGGTATAGGAACTTAGTCAGCACAATCATTTTGAACAGGGTGACCCTAACCATTAAGATAGAAGAATAGTTCTTCAGCATCCCATGTCCCCTCCTCTGCTCATCAAAGACTTGCCCCAGGTTATTCCTCTAGAAATCCCCGGGGACCAATGTAACCAGACCCCAGGTATCAGAATCCATTAGGAGGACCATCATAGGGGGTACAGCCTGTGGCAGGATTCCAGTGGGTCAGGAGGAAAGTCACATGCATATGCCAATTTATACAACCCCTGAGTAACTGGTAAAGGTGTCTAAAATATCCATGGCTGCGGGGATGGAGTGCAATGGGTTGGCAAAATAAAGTTGTTTGTCATCCGCATAGACGGAGATGACATCCTCCGATTCCTGGCCCCACCGCAGCCCCTGAAACTGAGCATCCATTTGCACCCAGCAAGCCAGGGGCTCCAAGGTCAAGGCAAATAAGAAAGGGGAGAGAGAGATCATCCCTGTCTTGGCCTTCTACCCTAAGCAAACTCCACCAACACTGACTGATTGTCCCACACTCTAGCCCCAGCCTGGTGTACCATAGACATCCAAGGGATTCACTCCCTCCAAAACTCCATCTTGCCCAGTACCTCTAGTAAGAAATACCAATCAACTAATTCAAAGTCCTTTCAGCATAGAGGGCCAACAATATTACAGATTCTCCCACGGTCTGTATTCTTCCTAAACACTGAAAGAGCTGCCTCAAGTTGTGAAGACTGGAGTCCAAAAGTATGAATCCCAGCTGGATGGGAGCTACTAGTTTATAATCACCTGGAACAGGCAATTAGTGATTACCTTAGACATGATTTTTACTTGTGTGTTAGTAGAGTAATTGGTCTGTAGCAGGCACATTGATCCTGTGGCTTTCCCTCCTTGTGAATAAGAACAATAGTTGTAGTCCTAAAATCCCAGGGCAGGCACCCCTCCCCCTGGCAACATACAGCATTTTGCATTGCAGATCACACTGACTCTCACACTAATCTTACTACACAAAGAATAAACTCAGAGTGGAAGCCATATGGAATAGTAGTTTTCCCCCTCTGGAGCTGGAGTATGGCATCATGGATTTCTTTGGTAATAATCTTCCTGTCAAGTGCCTCCGAGTCATCCCAGTCCAGCGTGTGGGAGTCCCTCACAAATTTCCAGAGGTCATCGAGTTGTACACCCAACCCAGGGTTATATAATTCCATGAAATGAGCTGCAAAGGCCCCTGAGAATTCTTCCGCAGAGTTCACCTACACCCCTTTTCCTGTCACTACCCTGTATAACTAATTTCTTCCATCCTGGCTCCTCGTCATCCATGCTAACAATTTTCCAGCTTTGTTTCCCACCGATAGTGGGCCCTTGCCTCGTCCTGCACCAAGCCTCTATACACCTCCCTATTGACGGGGATACGATGTAGGAGTTCAGGATAGTTTCAGGGCATATAGTCCCCTCCCGGTCTGTTAGCCTCAACTCCAATTTGGTTACTTCCCTTAGTTTCTTCTTTCTCCTCCCTGCTATGTTGGATATTAGGTTGTACTGGTCATCAATAGCTGTCTAGTGTTCCAGTCGCCCTACTTCCATGGGTCTAGGCTCCATTTTATCAGTCCCCTAGGGGGTTGTCACCGCAGACAGGTATAAATTAGAAAATGGTCATAAATCCCCATGGCAGGTAGCCAGTGTCTCGATATTGACCTTCTTAAATTCAGGGAACCAGGATATAATCTAGTCTGGCTATAGATCCAGTCAATGCAGCCACATAAGAGTATTGTCACTCCACAAACTGTGTATCCCTCAATATGCTGAACAATCCTATGGCCTCTGTGAGAGTATTTAATCCTCTGTCTTGCTTTCCCGGTGATGTTTGCCCCATGTGAGCCTGTCTAACTCCCCTTTCATTGTGAGATTGAGGTCCCTCCCTATGATAGGAATGGCCTGTGAGGTCTCCATCAATCATGTCCCCATCTTCCAGACATCTGGGATTGAAGTTCAGATGGGAAATCCCATGAGGTAATGAGAACTCTTTCCACATTCCATTCTCCCAAAAGTGCTGCGTAGCAGCCCCCTGAGTCAGTCTAAGTCGGTAGGACTATGAGCGGGAGAGACCTCTTGGCCAATATACCAATGCCTGGGGAACCTGTTGAGCACCCTGAGGGGACCAAGACCAGGTATCCGCCTTCCCCAAGGAATGCACAGTTATTGCCCACTGTAGGAAAGTGTCCTTTTTTACATGGGCACCCCCATGTTTTGCCCTAGTACTGATGCTTTTTGACTCAAAGTGCACTGAGTCCCTGCTAACCAGGCCCCCAGTGCAAGTGTTCTTTCCCTCAAAACAAGGTAAATGTCTAATTGTAATCGAATTGGCAAGGACTTTAACAACCTTGTAAATCTCTGGTAAATGGTACCTCTGGTACCCAGGGCATGAGTACTAAAGAGGGTCTCTAAGGGCTGAAGCATGTATTATGCTAGCCTAAGCAACCCACACACAAAATGCATGCAAACTACCATTGCAGAATGAGTGAAATGGGGCAAACCATTTTGAAAACACAACAGTGCACACACCCACTATGCAATGCCCACAACCAAGGCATGCAATATATGTAAGTGACCCCTATAGCAGGCCTTAGTGCCATAAGTCAGGGTGCATTATATTACACGTGAGGACTCATCTGCAGGAGCAGATGTACCCCTGTGATGCCTAGTTCTATCACTAGACATTGTAAATGTTCAGGCAGCCATGCAGAGGACACAAACTAGGCTCTGGTCATTAAGGGTTACCCAGCTACTTGATGGCTGCACTGAAAATACTGGTGTTTGGTATCAAACACCTTGTCTTAATAAGTCTTTACTGATGCCAGTATCAGATTTGTTATGACATGCACTTAGACGGCACCTTAGAGGTGCCCCTTGAAAACCTATTAGTCCCTTAGTGTGATGGCTGACTGGTATTGACCAGTCTGCCACCACAGACATGTTTCTGACCCCCTCCAGGTGAGAGCCCACACTCTCAGAGACCAGAAACAATGCCTGCTCCAGAGGGAGGTTGTTGGAAATTGGGTTATTAGTTGTATGGCCAGTACAAGCAATAGTTCCTCAATTGTCCTCAGTGGGAACCAAACACCCCATTGTAATGCTTGACTCTCACAGGGTAGCAAGGTGGAGCAGTCTAAGGCCTAGTTAAGGGAAGTGGTGTGGGCTAGTAATCCCAATCACTGACACACAGTTGTAATACTTAATAAATGATTGTCCAGTCAGTACTTTTTTCTTTAGAAAAAGGAGAAGTACATTTATTATGTACACACTACTAAATACTACACAGTAATTTACAAATATACATTGGCAGATGGAACATCCCTTAGATGACATTGTGTACTCACTGGTGACCCACTAGAGGGGTCACCCAAACATATCAAGTGAATTTCAGCAGTCATTGAGTAATAATTAAATTAATGTGATGTATCAATAAAACATCTGGAATCATCATGAAAACCCAATAAAACATGGAGCAACAAAAAGGTGTAATCATGGTGAAAATCCCAATAAAATATGTATCAGGCAGTTACTTTGTGTTTGTGCATCCTTTCCAATACTTGACAGTAACTGTAGTGGTCAGAACAACCCCCGGGGGCATCACAGCAAAACGGCATGATGATACAACATTGCAGTGCAACTATACAATCAGCCCTTAGAAGTTATAACCTCATGAAAAGCATTACAGTGCAACCAATAAATCAACCCCTAAAGGGCATAATGCATTGTATATGTGTAGGCCTTCCAGGCCCTTTAACATGTTACCATACATAAGGCCCCTAGTGGGGTAACTACTCCCAGCTGTTACACAAAACCTCCAGCCATGGGAGAGCTTAAAAATACCTTGCACCTCAGAAAAGGTGATGATTTTGAACCCCCCCTCATAACTTAGGGTGTGGACCCAGGAGATGACATGAGGAGAAAAAGCATGTTGTGCTGAGCATTGTGGTGGTTCTAACATTATCTTAGGACCGCCACAGGCTGAAATATGGGCAAATTTGTAAGTGAAGTAAAAGGCCTGCAAGGCATTATACTGCAAGTCTCTAAAAAGCAGTAAATATCATAGCAGCGTCTCTCACACTGTGCTGGGATGAGCTGCATTGATGTTTTTATTTTTGTTTTTCCTTATACTTTGGCTTTGCACTGTGTTTTCCTCTTTATTGAAGGGGTGCCTGGTCCCTCCTGGCCAACACAGGGACTGCCACCATAGGATGGCAGATCAGGGAGCCCACCCCTGTCTGCCCTTGCCAGATTCTGCACCAGCAGCACCTCCATGTACTACAGTGGAAGCCGGCAGTCCTTTTGTGTCTCTGCCCACTCCACCAGGGTAGTAGTGGCCACCTCTGGCTCTCCCCAGACATGGGTACAGGGAGGGGGAATGCAGGCCATGTGGCGGGTGTGACAGCACTCGTCCCATCCTCAAGGTCTGCAATGGGGCCCAGGGAAGTGGTCCTGGGTCCCCTACACGGAATCTCAGGGCATTACGAAGGAGCTTCTCTGTTTATGAAATACTCTGGGTAGGTGATGGGGTTCCAGCCCCCTAACTCAAAAATCCGCACCTGTGTGAGGTACGAACATGGGGTGGGGCACTCTACACTGTGCCCTACAGAACTCTTCCTTGGTGAGTCTCCCTTTTACATGCCAATCAGCAGGTACAGGCAATGGGTCACCATCAATGGGCAAGGGATTGAGGCTTTGAGGGACACAGATGACAGTATGACTATGGTAAGGATTCAGTTGGTGTCACCAGAGCAGGTGATTCCCAATGCATTTCACCAAGTTGTGGTGGCTGACAACAGAGAGGGTCACTAGCTAGTGGCCCGTGTTTTTTTTGAGTAGGGGTGTTCAGGACTTCTGAAGGTTGCTTTGAGCCCTGCAATGCCTGTGGACTGTTTATTGGGTAATGATCTTGAATTCACTATCTGGAAGGAAGTGGAACCCAAGGCGCATGTGGAGATGTTGGGGTTATCTGAATAGATATGTGAAACCACAATGTACATGACTGCCCGGGAGTGGAATCAGAAAGTGCTGGAGCCCAGAATAATGGCCCTGCCAGTTGCTAAAAAGCAGAAAGGCAGGTGGTGTGGGAAATCACCCCCTGAGTGTACCCCCAGAGAGATGGTTGGGGCATCTGCAGTGGCCTCCCCGGAGTCCACTGAGAAGGGCACAGCTCACCTTGGTGACCTGCCTGCACCTGTTGATTCACATGTAAAAGGAAGACCCACCAAAGAGGAGTTCTATAGGCCACATAGGGAGTTCCCCACCCTTGAGGCCATGAGGAAAAAGGCCAAAGTCCAAGCAGCAGGTGGTGTCTTTCGAAGCTATTACATTTACTGGGACAACAACCTCCTTTACAGTGAGCCTTAGGTTCCTGTGCATGGGCAGCAAGAACCCTAGTGGTACTCCAATACTACAGAGCCTTCACTGGAGCTGGCTCAGGAGAATACCCTAGCAGGACACTGGGGTTATGGCAAGACCTTTGCAAGGCTTGTCCCTTGACATCAGGGCTTCCTCAAACACGTTCTGCAGTACCTGTGTGACTTGCCATACCAGAAGGAAGACTGTGAAAAAGTTAAAAGCTCCCCTGGAACCACTACCCATCATTAGCACCCCCTTTGAGATGGTGGATATTGACATTGTTGGGCCTATGGATCCCCAGACTACTTCTGGTCACAGGTTTATCCTGTTCTAGTGGATTATGCCATGGGGTGCCCATAATCCATCCCTCTGAGGACCACCACTGCACCTTTAGTGGCAAGGGCCCTGATGGGGATTTTTACCCAGGTGGGTTCCCCAAGGAAGCGGTGTCTTACAGGGGCACCAACTTCATTTCTGCAAACATGCAGTCCATGTGGAAAAAGTGTTGAGTCAATTATAAGTTCTCCATCCCCTACCACTCTTAAATCAATGGGCTCATTGAAAGGTTCAACAAGAGCCTGATAGGCAAGATCTGAGGTAGGCCTGAGGATAAAGTGTGATATCCTCTTACCCTGTTTTTTGTTTCCCTACAGGGAGGTACCGCAGAAGGTAGTGGGCTTCAGCTCCTGTCTGAGGACTTCTAAGAAGGAGGAATGGTAGCAAGCTCTCAAGAAACTTCCCCAGGATGTAGTGAGCTACATGCTGGCCTTCTGAAGCCAAATGACTAAGTTTTGGAAGCAAGCGTCTGACAATTTATAAGCCAGCCAGGCTGTGATAAAAGAGTGGTATGACCAAAAGTCTATCATTGTGGAATTCAAGCCTGGGCAGAAGGTGTGGGTGATGGAACCTGTGGAATTTGGAGACCCCCATGACTGTTGGAGTGGGCCCTATGAGATGGCTGAGAAGAAGGGTAAGGCCCCCAACATGGTGGACCTTAAGACCCCCAGGCAACCCTACATGGTGCTTCATGTCAATCACCCCAAACCACTCTTTCAGAGGTCTGAGCTCACCGTGCTGTTGGTGACTGGTGGAGCTGAGGCTCTCCCTGACCTCTTAGCCTCCAAGGAGAAGGATGGGTCTGTGGAAGGAGTAATCCTTTCCCTGATTCTGATGTCTGAACACCAGAGGGACTATTGCCAAGTGTTGGAACAGTACTTCTCTCTTTTCTCCCTTGCTCCTGGGATTACCCACCTGTGTACCCATGAAGTGGACACAGGAGACAACCTCTCTGTCAAGAATAAATCTTACATGTTGTCGGAGAAGGTGAGGGTCAGCATCAAGACTGAAGTCTCTAAGAGGCTGGAGTTGAGGGTGATAGAACCCTCCAGTAGCCCCTGGTCCAGTCCTGTGGTTCTGGTGCCAAAGGCTGCTCCACTGGGCACCACATCTGAAGTGAGGTTCTGTTTGGATTATAGAGGGCTTACCGCTGGAACAAAGACTGATGCTTATCCCATTCCCCAGGCAGATGAGCTCATGGACAGGTTAGGAGCTACCCAGTAGATAAGTGCCTTTGATCTTAAATCAGGGTACTGGCAGAAAACTTTAACAGAAAGAGCCAAGGAGAGGTTAGCCTTTTTCCACTCTACAGGGCCACTGTCAGTTCAGAGTAAAGCCCTTTGGTTTAAAGAACGCTCCTGCCACCTTCCGGATTCTGGTGAACCAGTTTCTTGCTGGATTGGAGGCATTCTCATCTGCCTACCTAGATCACATAGCCGTCTTCAGTAACTGCTGGGAGGACTACCTCTTTCACCTCCAAGAAGTGCTTTAGGGCCTGCAACAAGCAGGCTTGATTATCAAGGCCAGTATGTGCCAGATAGTGCAGTGGTTGGTGGTCTACTTGGGACACTTGTTGGGCAGGGGTAAGGTGCAGCCCCTTCAAGTCAAGAATAAAACCATCATGGCCTGGAAGCCCCCCAAAATCCAGACTAAGGTCAGAGCATTCATGGGCCTCATTGGGTACTATAGGAGGTTTGTCAAGGGGTATGACACCATTGTTGCCCCCTTGACTGAGCTGACTTCTAAGAAGCAGCCTGGAAATGTGATTTGGACAGAAGCATGCCAAAAAGCATTTGACTCCCTGAAGCAAGCCATGTGCACAGCCCCTCTGCTCAAGGCCCCTGGCATCTCCAAGGAGTTTTTTTTTTCAGACAGATGCCTCAGAGCATGGCATAGGGGCAATTTTATCACAACTGAAAGAAGAATGCCTAAACCCACCTCTAGCATTCATCTCTTGGAGGTTACTTCCCTGGAAACAGAGGTGGGGTGCTATTGAGAGAGAAGTTTTTGCTGGGGTTTTGGCCCTGAAGAAGTTGAGGCCATACCAGTTTGGCACTCACTTTCTGATTCAGACTGACCACAGGTCCCTCAGGTGGCTCAGGCAAAAGAGGGGTGAAGATCCAAAACCATTGAGGTGGTCCATTTCCCTACAGCATTGGTTCCCAACCTGAGGTCCAGGGACCCCTGGAGGTCTGTGACACCTCCCCAGGGGGTCCGCGACTGCTTGGAAAATAAATATTATTAATAGATGTATAAAGTGTATATAAATACAGAGACTAAATGTACAACTAAAATTTTTAAAACATACTGTAAATATCAAAGGATTTGAAATTGGAGGCTAAAAATTAAATTAGTATCCTCAGCTTGATTTGTGGGAGCAATGCAGGTGCATTAAACAGAATATAGTACGGATGACGTGTGGCTTCAACTGAATTTAGAAAAGCTCCAACCTTCCTATTAAAATTAAATTTTTTATTTATATTTGTTTGCAAATTAAATAAATTTGTTGTGATTTGTGTGTGTGTTTGATGAATGCTTGTTTCTGTATTTTTGTGTATTGCTTTGTGTTTCAAATACATCAACAATTTTTAGGCTGCGGTCCCTGGTTTCCAGTAATGACTCAGTGGGGTTCCCCCAATTCCAGTAATGATAAAGTGGGTGTGCACAGAAATCAAAAAGTTGGGAACCACTGTCCTACAGAGTACAGACTTCAGGGTGAAACAAAGACCTGGAGTAGACCATGCCAGTGCTGATGCTCCATCTAGGCTTTTCCTCCTTAATGATAGGAACTCCCTAGAGGTTGGGTAGCTCTGTCCACTTTCAGATGGGGGGGGCATGTGTTAGACCTCGTATCCTTAGCGTGGTCTTACCCCAGACTGTGTGCCTTTTACCTCCTGTTTTTTGCTGTATCTTTGTGTTGGCCTTGTGACTCTAAGTACCACTAACCAGTGCTAAAGTGCATGTGCTTCTCCCCTAAACATGGTGGCATTAGTGTATCTACAATTGGCATAGGTAATTTACTTATAAGTCCCTTTTAAAGTGGTATACCCTATACACAGGGCCTGTACATTAAATGCTACCAGTGGGCCTGCAGCACTGATTGTGCCACCTTCTTCAGTAGCCCCGAAACATGCCTCAGGCCTCCCATTGCCAGAGCTTGTGTGCGCAGTTTCACTGCCACTTCAACTTGACATTTAATAGCTCTTGCCAAGCCTTAAACACCCCTTTTATTACATATACACCATCCCTAAGATAGGCCTTAAATAGCCCATCGGGCAGGGGGCCATGTAAGTAAAACAGGACATGTTTCAGTTTTACATGTTGTGATGATGAAAAACTCCCAAAGAATTTATTATTATTGCGAGGCTGCTCCTCTCCTAGGCCAGCATTGGGAATTCCCTAATATACTTATAAGCTGTAATTCCTGATCAAAAAGGAATAGCTGCATCATGTTTCGTATCATTGGAATGACAATGATAAATCCTCTTTACTAGTACAGTCGGATTTATTAGTACTATTTCGAAGTGCCACTTTTAGAAAGTGGGCATTTCTCTGCTCTCACTGGTCTATGTACCTGACCTCCTGTCTCCAATACACAGCTGGGTGACAGCTACATTTGTGCATTCCCTCCAGACACCCACAGGACACTCAACTGCAACTCCTTTCATCTGCCCACTGATGGGTTTCGTGGGCAAAAAGGATGGGAAGGGCTCACATTTACACTTCAAAAGGTAGTGGCTTGAGCCCTGCACAAATGGCTGATTGCACCCAACTGATGGTCTGTAGCCAGAGGTGGGTTCAAATGGGGGCCTATGCACTTCAGAGAGAACCTTTGAAGTTATCCCCCATATTAAAGGCACTTTTGGGTATAAGTACTGGGACTCTGACTACCTGAAATCAGATCACTACTGACTTGGGAAGAGTTCTGCTGGGGTTAAGACTACTGTGCTGTAAGGATTGCCACTCTGCCTGGACTGAATGTTCCAAGGAACTGGTTCTCTGCATTGCTTAGCTGCCCTGCTGCCTGCTGATCTCTGCCCTGCTCAGGACAAGGACTGGACCCATCCTGATGAACCAGAGTGTCTCCAAGGGCTTTCTGGCCTGCTCCCTGTTCTCCTGCAGTCTCTGGAAATCAAAGTCTGCTGGCAACTCTTCTGGTGCTGCTGGACCCTGCCATATGAGTGTTCTTCCCTTCCCTGAGGTGTCCCTCCTCACTCCTGGGCCTCAGAAGTGGGATCTGCAGCTGAATCTTGCAAAAACTGATATATCGCCCTGAGTACATGTAATATTTTGATGCATCACTCCTTTGATGCTAACGCAGAGGCTGCTCGAGGACAGTGGATTCACAGCCTGAGTGGCTCAATGATGATGCTTTGTGTGTATTGATGAAGATGCTTCCTGTTCACTTCAACGGAGTTCGACACCCACGCGGGACCTGACTGCAAGGATTGAAACCAATGCATCATGCCCTCAAAATCGACCCTTTGCTTCTTCAAAGGTAGTGTTGCAGCAGACCCTATGTGGGTTCTGTAGCTGCCCTACCCTACATAGTGGTCAGCCTGAACTTTGGATTTGCCCCAGTCCCTTGCAACCTCAAGTCACCTTTTGATCATTAGTGACTTCTAGGCACTAGTTCACATTTAACCTTTCAAAATTCATATCTCAACTTCGACTGATTGGATTTTTGTCACTTTGGTCTTGTTTTAATCTTTTTGGGGTGTTTTCATTGTGTTACTGTGTGTGTATGTGTGTATATGTGTGTGAGTGCATGTGTGTGTTGTATAAATATTTTACACATTGCCTCTTAAATTAAGCCTGATGTTCTGTGCCCAGCTATTAGATGGTGAGCACAGGTTAATTTTGGGAGTGTAAATGACTTACATTGACTAGGATTGTGGTTCCTATTTGGACAGTGTTGTTACCTCTTCCAACTAGAGACCCAATTTCTACCAAAGGTGATCACACCTCCTCCAGCAGAATGGAAAGCAATTTAGTGTTTCGGGGCCTGGGGCATGAAATCCCCTGGCACCTTTGATATGTGACCCTGGCTTCCCCAGGTCCTGGGGAATGCCACTCCCTGCACTGAGGTCTATTTGGTACCATAGCAGATGGAAAATAGTTATTCAGGAGGCATTTTTCACTTCAAGGCTCATCACACTCCCAAGGTGGGCTGCCTGAAGTGGGCACTCGAGGAAGGGTTTCACCACCTTGTTTTGGTGAAACTATGAACTATAGATCAGGAAAATGCCCACTTGCCACAGGAAGTGGTCATCTAGGGGATTTAGTCATCCCAGGGATACGCAGCCCATTGACTACTACCCTACACTCCCCTAAGTGCCACTACAATCAGTATTTAGGGGTCCCCTTGACACCAGGAACTCAGATTCGTCTACTGTGAACCGAAGAAGGACAAAAGAGTCATTGTGAGAACAGGGGACTTAACTACCACTTGGGGCAAAATCCTGTCCTGCTTCTGGAACCTCAAACATTGCACCGGCCCAACTTGCCCAAAAGCTATGCATCCTCCCAAATCTGTGGAGGGCTTTACAGTGCTTCAACAACCAGGAAGAATCTTTCTTGGGGTGGAGTAGCCATTCCCCTTGCATCTGCAGGCCCTGGCCGAATCTGCCTGGAAACTGTATTGTTGGCCATCAGGCCCACCTTAAGTCCTAAAGGATACCCTCTACAGCCGTTTTCAGTCAATGAACTGCATATTACTTCCATAGGATAACATTACCACATTCGAGGCTCATGTCTCAAATCTGACAGCTTTGCCATTTTCACTGATTTTCTTGTAAAAACCAATAACGCATAAAGTACTTACCCACTATTGATGATCCTGGTGTCTACAAATATATGTATAGAATCTGTGTTATTTTTCTTATTGGTCTCGATTTCTTTTTGAGTGTGTGTCTCATTTATTGACTGTGTGTAGAACAAATGCTCAACGCTCCCCTCTGATAAGCCTAAGCTGCCCGACCACACTACCACAAATAGAGCACTTGGGATTAATAAAATAAGCCTCTGTAAACCAATAAGGGTCATCTGGACTTTTTGCATGGTGTACCCTTACATTGGTACACTACATGAAAAGCCAGCATCTTACACCGACTAAGTAATTGTCCTGTAACAATATTCTGTCCGGGTTGTGTCTAAACAGAAAATGGGATCTATCCCTCTCTTCAGTTTGTTTCCCAGCCCATTCAAGTTGCAGGAGAAGCTTGTAAGTCCTTGCCTTTGCATCCCTTGAAGGTCAATGTATTGCCTTTGGGTTGCCCTAGTCTGCATCCCTACATGTGTATCTGCTGAAGTGCTGAACTCCTCCTTCCCAACTCCAACCTACTGCTTCAAGTCGCAAGTGTAAAACTACCCACCTCCTAAGTGCATGCAGTGTCTGTAGCCCTCCCCAAGCCAACATCAATCCTGTTTAGATTATTATGGGGGTGATTCTGTTTCTGGCGGGCGGCGGAGGCCGCCCGCCAGAATTCCGCCCCCATAATACCGCTCCGCGGTCAGAAGACCGCGGAGGGTATTATGAGTTTTTCCCTGGGCTGGCGGGCGGTCTCCAAAAGACCGCCCGCCAGCCCAGGGAAAAACTCCCTTCCCACGAGGATGCCGGCTCGTAATCGAGCCGGCGGAGTGGGAAGGTGCGACGGGTGCAGTAGCACCCGTCGCGTATTTCAGTGTCTGCAAGGCAGACACTGAAATACCTTGCGGGGCCCTCTTACGGGGGCCCCTGCCGTGCCCATGCCATTGGCATGGGCACGGCAGGGGCCCCCAGGGGCCCCGCGACCCCCCCTACCGCCATCCTGTTCATGGCGGCTTTCCCGCCATGAACAGGATGGCGGTAGGGGGGGTCAGAATCCCCCATGGCGGCGCAGCAAGCTGCGCCGCCATGGGGGATTCTGAGGGCAGCGGTAAACTGGCGGGAGACCGCCGGTTTACCCTTTCTGACCGCGGCCAAAGCGCCGCGGTCAGAATGCCCTGCGGGGCACCGCCGGCCTGTCGGCGGTGCTCCCGCCGACCCTCGCCCCGGCGGTCGAAGACCGCCGGGGTTAGAATCAGCCCCTATGTCTACTAGTCTCAATCTCCTTCTTTGAGAGTTCATCTGGCAGCTCAAGTTTGATATCATATCTTATTTCCCAGCATGTGTCTCGCCTTTGGTCGGTGCAGTCCATGTATATTATATCACATGCCGGTAGCCTCATCTTTTTCTGGGTTCTACCTTTGCCTCCCAGAGGTGCTGTCTTTTGGTCCACTGAATAGGGGAATTCCAGGGACTCCCTTGTCTTGTTGCTCATGCGGGGCACCAGCTCTCTAGCCAGTCCCAGGCTTCCTCAGGGAGGAACAGAGCCAAGATTTCCCATCTTCCAGGATTCTCAGTTTCGCCTGGAATTACATTGAATATTGCAGATTGTTTTTTATGAGTTCCTGTTTGACCTTGTCAAATGAATGTTGTTAAGCCTGTACTTCTTGTGTGAAGTCCGGTAACACCATGACTGTCTTGTTCACACCAATGGGAACGCACCCACCTCCTGCGCCTCGTCGTCGGTACCTGGAAAGTAGTGCCAATATACCCAGTCAAAGCTGGTATACGTGAGGGACATTGGTGGTAAGGAGACACCACAGTATCTCGACTTGTACTGATTGGATTCACGTTGTTTTGGTCTTGTTTTATTCACAAAAATATAATCTATTTTCTAACCCTGTGTGGAGTACTTTTTGTGGTGTTTATTTTTGTGTTTGTGTGTGTTTTGCACAAATGCTTTACTCATTGTCTCTTTATAAGCCTGACTGTTCTGTGCCAAACTACCAGAGAGTGAGCACCGGTTATCTCTAAGTGTGTATCTAGCTTACCCTGTCTAGAGTGGTGGTTCCTCCTTGTAAATGGTACACACTCTGACAACCAGAAACCCCAGTTCTAACATTTCGCAATAGACCTACCTCATGAATATTGCTGAGGTAGGTTACAATTTGCTGCCCATTAGATATTGCGGCTGTCACAGGGATGGTGACCTGCTAGGGCCAGCAGACCACTATGGTGGTCATTCTGACCCTGGCGGTATTTGACCGCCAGGGCGGAGGACCGCGGGAGCACCGCCGACAGGCCGGCGGTGCTCCAATGGGGATTCCGACCGCGGCGGTAAAGCCGCGGTCGGACCGGCACCACTGGCGGGGTCCCGCCAGTGTACAGCGGCCCCATTGAATCCTCCGCGGCGGCGCAGCTTGCTGCACCGCCGCGGGGATTCCGACCCCCCCTACCGCCATCCAGATCCCGGCGGTCGGACCGCCGAGATCCGGATGGCGGTAGGGGGGGGTCGCGGGGCCCCTGGGGGCCCCTGCAGTGCCCATGCCACTGGCATGGGCATTGCAGGGGCCCCCGTAAGAGGGCCCCTACATGTATTTCACTGTCTGCTGTGCAGACAGTGAAATACGCGACGGGTGCAACTGCACCCGTCGCACAGCTTCCACTCCGCCGGCTCGATTCCGAGCCGGCTTCATCGTGGAAGCCTCTTTCCCGCTGGGCTGGCTGGCGGTCTGAAGGCGACCGCCCGCCAGCCCAGCGGGAAAGTCAGAATTACCGCCGCGGTCTTTCGACCGCGGAACGGTAACCTGACGGTGGGACTTTGGCGGGCGGCCTCCGCCGCCCGCCAAGGTCAGAATGAGGGCCTATGTCTGTTATTGTGACTCCGGGATGACTCCTGACTCTGGGATGTCTTTCAAAAATTAAATGAAATATTTACGTTTCATTTTTCAAGAGTACAAAGTGGTCCAATGGACCAATGTCTGCTCTTACCTCTTTGCTGCTAGACCTTTCCCCTGCCCCCCGCTAATCCTTTTTTCGGCTATTTGGGGTAGTTTGTGCTTGTGTCATTTTTTGTTCATAGAAGATATCCACACCAAAACTGAATCCTTTTATCCAATATCCTGGGGATTCTAAAAGTACCCAGGGTTTGTAGATTTCCCTGGAGGGAACCGAGAAGCTAGCCAAAATGCAGGTAAAGTTTGGATTCTTTGGGAAAAATAGGGAAAAGGTGTTGCAGAAGAACATCTGTTTTTTCCCTGCAAATAGCATTAATGAAGGGTTTGTGGTGCTACAATCACCATCTTCTCACCTTTCAGGAACAGGCAGACTTGATTTGGAAAACGAAATATTTCAACCCAGTTTTGGCATTTTACTAGGACAGAGCCCATTTTTCCTATTTTTGTGCTTTCAACCTCCTGACAGTTAGTGGTAGAAATGGGTGTGACTCCAATGGTGCATGCCAGATAGCTATACATTTCTGGAAAGTAAGCAAAATTATGAAGGGGTCATTTGTGTTTATCCATCAAGGTTTTCCTATAGAAAGTAAGAGTTGAAATAAAAAATAATATTGAAATTGAGTTAAAAAACAGTAATTTGTTTCTGTTTTTATCTGTAACTTTTTCTAGCTGTGGCAGATTTTCAAAAGAAATATACTGTTCCATCTGCTGGACCCTTCTGGTTGTGGGGATATATAGGGCTTGTAGGTTCACCAAGAACCCAACATACTGAAAGCCAAGAACTGAGCTGCACCTTTAAATGGTTTTTCATGGTGTATTGAGCAATTCATTAGGTAAAGTATAAAGAATTAAAAATAGGTATCAAGGAAACCTATGTTTTTTTCGAAATAGGCATAAGATATGGAGTTTAGAAGCAGTGGTTATTTGCATATCTTTGAATTTGTGTGTACCCATACTAGCATGTGAATTAGAGGGCATTTCTCAAAATGACTTCTTTCTTCCACATTGTCTTGCATTTGGAAGGTGCAAATGTAGAGGAGGAAGATTGGTAATAACACTTGTTCTATTATCCTGTGTTCCCCCAAGTCTCCCGATAAAAACTGTACCTCACTTGTTTGGAGAGGCCTAGTACCGTGACAGGAAATGATCCAAACTGCAACGTGGACACATCACATTTCTCCACTGAAAACGGACCCTTTTCATGCGATGTGCCTAGCTGTGGATTTTGACCCCTAGTTCTGCCGGCACCTATCGAAACCTAGAAAACCTATGCATTTTTTTAAACTAGATACCATGGGGAATCAAGGATGGGGTGAATTATGTGGCTCTCACTAGGTTCTGTTACACAGAATCCCTTGCAAACCTCAACATTTGTCTAAAAACACATTTTCCCCACATTTTAGTAGTAGAACGTTCTTGAATCTGAGTGGAGTCACAAGCTTCATTTCACCCAGTAATCCCCCAAGTCTTCTGATAAAAATGGTACCTCACTTCTGGGTAGGTCTAGTGCCAGTAACACGCGGGAAACGGGCCAAAACACATGGACATATCACATTTTCCCACTGAAAATGGACCCTTATTTGCAGTGTGCCAAGGTGTGGATTTTTGGCCCTAGCTCAGCTGTCACCTAGGGAAACTTAGTAAAGCTGTACTTTAAAAAAAAAACTAGACACCTAGAGGAATCCAGGATGGGGTGACTTGTGTGGCTCTTATCCGGTTCTCTCACCCAGAATCCCTTGCAAACATCACAATTTGTCTAAATAAAACCATTTTTCTCACATTTGTGTGGTGAAAAGTTCTACAATCTGAGGAAAGCCACAAACTACTTTGCACCCAGCTTTCCCCCAAGTCTGATAAAAATGGTACCCCAGTTGTGTCGGAGGCCTTGTTCCTGCCACGGGAAACATCTCAAAATGCAACATGGACACATCACATTTCTCCATTGAAAACTGACCCTTTTTTTTCAATGTACCTAACTTTGGATTTTGGGCCCTAGCTCAGCCGCTGCCTAGGAAAACCTAGCAAAACTGTACATTTCTTAAAACTAGACACCTAGGGGAATGCAGGGTGAGGTGCATTGTTTGGCTTTCACCAGGTTCTGTCACCCAGAATCATTTGCAAACCTCAAAATGTGGCTAAAAAACACATTTCCTCAGATTTCTGTGGTAGAGAGTTCTAGAATCTGAGGAGAGCTACAAACGTCCTTCCACCCAGCATTCCTCCAAGTCTCCCGATAAAAATTATACCTCATCTGTGTGCTGGGCCAAGTGCCTGCGACGGGAAGGGCCAAAAACGTGTAGAGTTTGAGGGGGAAGCAAAGCAGGTCTAAAAGGGGAGATTTTTTTAATACATTTTTTGACTGACTCTGCTTTGGGAACCCGTACAAGTGAGGTATCATTATTATCAGGAGACCAAGGGGAACACTGTGTGCTAGGAAATTTGTGGTTTATTTCTGTTTCTGGAAGAATATGGCACAGAAATTTAAGGACAATGTGATATTTTAGTCACATTTTGAGGTTTGCAGGGCATTGTGATTACGAAAACTTGTTAGGATCTAGGAGAGGCACAACACCCTGTACTCCCCCTAGATGTCTAGTTTTCAAACATATCTAGAGTTGGTAGATTTTCCCTAGACAAGAAGCAAGCACGCTACCAAGTCTGTTAATTCTATGATGTCCCATGCACTCAAATTGTGAAAAAACACCCTTAGGTTTTGTTAAAAAGACCCCTCACCCACCAACTAAGTTGGTGGCATGCTTCATCACTGGCGTCCCACTCAAGACTCCTAGCGTGTCAGGGGTGTGCTTGAATGCCTGATTTCAGCATAGCAGAGTTTTTTTCCGGAGTTGAATTCACATTGATATGGCGTGTTTTTAATTGTGGTATACTTGGACAAAGGTTAAATACAGTGATTTTCATAATTTGAGTATTTGAAACATCACAGAAGTAAAAGACTTGGTAGCGTGCTCACTTCTTGTGGTTGGTGATATTAATTTGGGAAGGTGAGCGAGCTCTCTCTTCTCACTCTCCTTATTGATACACACATATCATGGTTGGATTTGACACAAGGGTGAGTGAAGGTTCAAAACATAAAGTGTTATTAACTAGAGATTTCCCAAAAATGAAATACACTGTTAGTAACTGAAAGGTCAAAAAGCTGAACAAATGACTCACAGCTTGTGAGCTGCAAAACTTTCACAAGGTACCAACCACTTCACGGGCCTTTCATACACCTTTCATACCTAACACACACAAGACCATTCACACCGCAAGCCGTGGGACCAGCACATTACAACACTCACATCAAGAGACACTGTCGAGACAATGTACACCCTGCCACAGAAAGATAGACAAGACAATTATTACTGCACAACCATGTATTTATCAAGTACACACACATACTGGTTGGATTTGGCATGAGGGTGAGTGATGGTTCAATATATTAACATTTTATTAATAAGAGATTTTACATAAATGAAATACATTGTTAATAATTGAAAGGTTAAAAAACGGAACCAGTTGACTCACAGCTCGTGATCGGTAAAGCAGCATCAAGTCACCAACCGCTTTACAGTCTATTCACACACCTTTCATACATGAAACACACAAGGCCATTCATACCACCAGTCATGGGCCCAGCACATAACAACACTCACTTCTACTGACAGGGTCATTCAAAGGTCCATCACTTTCATATGGCCACATGGCCAGCATAGCAATCACACAGGCCGGCGGCTGACAGAGTGTGTGGACTGCCGTTTGGCTAGCAGTGTGTGTAGTGACCAGCAGCAAGTCACTACTCACACACCCCAAGCCAAATGCTAGCCTACACACATCACCATCCAAGCGCTGGCTCATGCACACTGCCAGCCAAGTGCCAGTCCATGCACACCGCCAGCCACGCGCCATTCCACGTACACTGCCAGCTAAGCATCAGTCCATGCACACCGCCAGTCAAGAGCCAGTCTACGCACACAACCATCCAATTGCCATTCCAAGCACACCACCATCAAAAATTTTTAACAAAAAAGAAAAAACAAGCCAATTAAAAGTAAAAACAAAACTACAAACGCAACTACTCCAACTAAATACATCACACCATTACCAACAGTGAAACTGAACAAAAAATATAAAATAATACAGACCAGGCAGTTTTCGTTTATGCTAGTGGTTGCTCCCAAAAACCCTTTTGTGTGTGATACAATCTAAAACATGCGGGCACACACAGCCGAAGTTTAGAAGGACACTCAGGGCAGTGCATATGGCGTTCCTTCACCATGCCTCTTCGCATACAGACTCTACATCTCTTCCAGGGATTTTTATTTTTGGGTGTGGGAGGAATGTAATCAGGAAAGTGGTGATCTTTCAATCTTGCCACATCCTCCAGCACCTCAACACTTGCCGGTTCCACTACAACAAGGCTGCCTGTCACAGACTGCTGAAACTGAACAAATGTAATCTTTGACTCTGGAGAACAATCTTTAACTACAACAAATACATTGAAGTTTGATAAATGAAACAAATGAATTGCCAACTTATTATGCAAAATGTACCTTTACAGTTAGAGTGAACTGTGCCACAAGCAACAGTGTCTGCTTTGAACAATTCCCTTTGTTAAAAAGTTCTCTACCATGTTCCCACACAAGTTTCCCACTAACTCTGAAAGTTGACAGACACCACCTGGAAATTATAGACATATCCTATACTACTCTCAGGCAGCAAATACATCTTAATTCCATAACGTGCCCTCTTAGAAGGAAGGTACTGCCTAAAAACCAAATGGTCCTTAAACAGGACCAAAAACTCATCCACAGCTATTTTTTTTCTTGGAACATAGATCTCTGAAAATCGATCTAGAAAGTGATCAAGGACAAGCTAAATCTTGAAATGGCAGTCACATTCAGGGTGATCTCATGGCAATGCTGAAGCATTATAGACAAAATGCAGCATCCGAAGCAGAAGCAAATATGAATCCTGGCTCATGATTGCAGGAACTATGGCTGTTGCTATCAAGGGACTGGTAGACCAATACAAAGACAGCAACTGCTTCCTTATCAAGCCCATCAAAACAGTTAAATCCCAGAACATCTTCAACTCATCCAGATTTGTGGGAGTCCACCGGGTATCTCTAGAGCGGTGCTTCAATCTGGCACTGTTGTCCCTCAATACAGCATACAAATTAGTCTGATTAACAATCACATCCAAAAATACATCGTCCATAAACAACTAAAAGAAATTTAATGGGAAAATGTTTTCAGCATTCACTCTACACTCTGTGACACTAGTAATAGTAGTCAACGCTGGCTACACCATTTTTGGGGCAACCCAGAGTTCAGCTCTTCCAATGGGAAGCCTTTCAGCCCCAGGCTGCAACCCAGATGCCTCATCACTGTCCTCCTCTAAAACAGGCACTTCCTCTGCACTGCGTACGGCTTCATCATCAGATGATTCCTCTTGCACAGAAAATTCCCTGTCAGAATCTTATACTTCCTCCTCTGTTTGAGATAAAGAGTCAGTCTCATAAACATGGTCAGTGGAAGATTTGAAAAGTATACCAAGAACTTGCTGAGCGATAATTCTGTAGCTGGCCTTAATCCTTACTAATAAAAGTAACTTGCCAAATAAGTCAATAAACCCCAACATTGTGTAAAATAAGCAATAAACAAAGTGTGGTTCTAACAAAGACCTACATACTCAAAAACAATACCACTCACTAGCCAAAAACAACTAGACTCACCAGCACTTTCCCTGCACAGACACAGCAAGCACCAATGATATCCCACTGAAAAGGAAAAACTAAATAACATTACACATAAGACAACACAATATTACACCATTTACAAAAAAAACATTCATGCGTGGCAATGATACTCATTTGGAGTCAACAGTACAAAAAAGTTTTCTTACAAACACATCCAACTACGCAACTGAAGATCTACCACTGCCAAAACCATAAGCAGGAGTCCCAGCAAAGGAATCAAAAGCTTTGTTCTAGAATGAAAGGAGAAATAAAACATTATGGCCCTCATTACAACCCTGGCGGTCGGAGTTAAAGCGGCCGTAATACCGCAAACAGGCCAGCGGAAAAAAAAAATGTAAACATGACCATAGCGGAAACCGCCAACGTAGACAGCCACTTTAACACTCCGACCACCACGGCGGTAGAAACAAACACCGCGGCGGTAACTGCCAACAGACAGGCGGAAGACAATGTACCGCCCATTCTATTATGAGAGGCCTATCCGCCACCTTTTCCAGGGCGGAACCAACACGAACAAAAACAGAGCGGAAACAGTACACAGAAGGGAAAACACTCAGCCCTCCACACCCCACGAGGAACCAGGATGCCATGGAGCCCAAATTGCAGATACTGCCGATGCTGGTCTTCCTTCTCTTCTATCAGGAGCACCAAAGACGGCCGCGACGACCACGGTGAGTACTGCACCTACAACACAGGGGAGGGGGGAGGAAGAAGAGAGTGACACACACAAACGTAACACGCAACACGCAACACCCCCTGGAAGAACGCAAGGACAAAAGGAAATGATTTGAACAAATGTAATCATGTGAAATCTCATTATCAAATTTCAAAATCCAATAAACACAATTATGTACACCAACTACACAAGACCGGATAGTGCACCAATCATTATTCGTGGAACACCTGGCCCCAAATGCATGGGCGAAGCCCACACATGATACCTGACTGGAAACGGAGAGAACACTGGAGGGACATCAGATCAAAATGAAACAGGCACCTCAGGGGGAGGGGGAGGCGGGCACCTCAGCCAGATGAAGGCACGACGCCACTACTGCATGAGGGGACTCCATGCCCACTGCTTTATCATTGGGGAGTGCAAAGCCACATTCTCTCAAGTCTCTCCAGTGGGTGGTTTGCCCACTGCTTTATCATGGGGAGTGCAAAGCCACAGTCTCTCAAGTCTCTCCAGTGGGTGGTTTGCCCACTGCTTTATCCTGGGGAGTGCAAAGCCACAGTCTCTCAAGTCTCTCCAGTGGGTGGTTTGCCCACTGCTTTATCCTGGGGAGAGCAAAGCCACAGTCTCTCAAGTGGATGTCATTTTCCACTGGTTCTGGAGGGGGCCTGGTGCCCAGAGTGCTTCATCCTGCCAAGGACTAAGGTAGTGGATGTATCTCTCCACTGGATCTGGAGGGGGCATGGTGCCCAGAGTGCTTCATCCTGCCAAGGACTGAGGTAGTGGATGCCTTTCTCCACTGGTTCTGGGGGCGGGGGGCTGGTGCCCAGAGTGCTTCATCCTGCCAAGGACTGAGGTATTGGATGTATCTCTCCACTGGTTCTGGAGGGGGCATGGTGCCCAGAGTGCTTCATCCTGCCAAGGACTGAGGTAGTGGATGTGAATCTCCACTGGTTCTTGAGGGGGCCTGGTGCCCAGAGTGTTTCATCCTGCCAAGGACTGAGGTAGTGGATGTATCTCTCCACTGGTTCTGGAGGGGACATGGTGCCCAGAGTGGTCCACGTGCAGTGTGGCCGGTACAATTCCCTCACCTGGTGTGCGTGGCACAACATTGTGAGGTACAGGTAGCATGATACACCATGGAGGCAGCAACATACCCCACACTGCTGCGGCTTCATATTCCACCTGCAGGTGCTAACAGTGATGACAGTAATGCTTCATGGAAGCTGCCCAGAGTCCTGGAACTCACCACCAGCCTCGGACGACTGACCACTGGGGATGGTAGGCATGTCAGCGGTGGTGCCACTGTCTGAGGACGTCGCAGAGCTGCTGGCGGTGCTTGCAGTGGTGTCTGTGGTGGCGGTGCTGGCGGCGGGGTCGGTGCTGGCGGTGCTGGCGGTGGGGTCAGTGGTGGCGGGGCAGGCGGCAGGGCATGTGTCAGCACCTGCTGAGGGAGAAAGCAGGATCTCTCCTGCAGCCTCGGAAGGCTGCCCACCGGGGAAGAGGCTGGGGACTGTCGCAGCGGCTGAAGATGTGCCGGAGGCGGTGCAGGGGGTGGTGCAAGTGGAGGTGTTCACCGCCGTACAGGTTGGCGTGGACGTGGACAGAAGGTGTGACACTGGTCCCTCAGTCTCTGCCACCATGCCCTCTCCTGACCTGCCCTTCTGTTTTTGGTCCTTCCCCACCTTTGATTGTGGCGCAGTTGTCTTGCCACTATCCCCTTTCGTTTTCGCTGACCCCTTGGTTGCTGGTGGTTTCGGCTTCTCCCACTGGGATGTGGGCACCTTTTTCACCTTGGCAGGTGGTGGAATGTCTTTGCCCTCGCTACGTGGCACACTGGCAGCCCTGATGGTTGATGCACTCCATGACCCCGCAGTTGCTGGCACCACTGTGCCTGGGGATGTGGTGGCTGAGGTGCTGGGCTGGGACCTGGAAAGCCTGGCCCTAGAAGAAGGACGGGGGGAGGTGTAGGGAAGAGGTCAATGTTAGCCAGGAAAGGTTTTTAGACACATTGGGATGGGTAGATGGAGGGGGTTTCGGAGTGGAGGAAGAGGTAATGGTCGTAGGAGGTGTACGTCTGCTGAATTTGGGTGAAGGTGCATGGGCTGGAGGCTGTTGTGAGGTGGATGGCTGTTGGGTCGGTGTGTGCCTGCGTTTGTGTACTTTGGGAGGAGGGCTCACAGACACACTGGTAGAGAACAATGGGGATGTGTGAATGGTCGTTGGGGTGGTGAGTGCACGTGAGTGGTGTGTGGTGATGGGCATGCTGGTGATGTAGGTAGTGGCTGAGGATGTAGTGCATGCAGGTGTGAGTGGAGATGAGACTGGGAGGGAGGAGGGAGACGTGAAGGAGGAGGACACAGTGGAGGAAGTGGATGTTGGTATGTGTGCATGGGTATGTTGCTTGAGTGAGTGCCTGTGGGATGTGTGGTGCTTATGTTTGCCTGAGCCACTCTTTTGTGTTGATGTGTGTGCATGCTGGTCTGATGGTGTGCTTGGGATAGGCTGAGGTACAGGGGATTGGGTCTGGGTGGAGGAGGTTGGAGGGGGGAGGCTGGACACAGGGACAATGGCTGCCGTCACTGCTGAGGCCAGAGACTGAAATGCTCTCTGTTGGGCTGCCTGGCCAGAATGAATGCCCTCCAGGTATGCATTTGTTTGTTGCAAATGCCTCTCAACACCCTGGATGGCATTCAGAATGGTAGACTGTCCAACAGTGAGGGATCTCAGGAGGTCAATAGCCTCCTCACTGAGGGCAGCAGGGCTGACTGGGGCAGGGCCTGAGGTGCCTGGGACGAAGGAGATGGCCACCCTCCTGGGTGAGCAGGCACGGGACAGACGCTGAGGGGCTGCTGGGAGGGCGGTGCTGGTGGGGGGTGGCGGCTGTACCTGTTGATGCGGTGGGCACAGAGGGGCCCGCCACCGCAAGGGAGCTCCCATCTGAGGAGGAGTCGCTGTCGCTGGTCTCTGCTCCTGTCCCCGCCGTGGAGCTCCCCTCGCCCTCCCTCCCACTGGTGGCTTCAGACTCCATAGCTTCACCCTCCAGGGCCAATCGGGATGCAGCTCCACCCTGTTCCGGTGCCAATGCTCCTCTGCCTGATGATGCTATTGCACACAAGAACAGGGAGACCACAAAAAGGGGGGGGAAGACAGAAGAAAGACATGTTCAGTGCATGCAACACCACTACCATTGGCGGACACAACAGACAGTGAGCAGCCCTCTGCACTATGCCATGCACTTATAGTTCCTAGATTTTTCACATGCCTATGGGGTACGAGGCTTAAGCCCAATTGCTGCACACCTGGAAGTCACAGGAGCCTGACTAGGTGTAGATGGCTCTTACCACTAGTGGGGTTGGGGTGCCGCATAGCGTGCCTCACAAGGGACCTTGCCTACCAAGATCGCCCTGGCCTAGGGGAACCCACTGCCCACCTCCCCCGCCCAGACACCTCGTAATGCGCACAGAGTCAGCTGAATGAGAGTGTACTCACCCCCTTGTCGCTGCTGTGATGCCCTCAAGCGCCCATACAACTCCAGATAGGCCACCGCCAGGATCCGGAACATCAGGGGAGTCATGGTGCGACGGGCACCCCTCCCACGTTTGGAGGCCATCCCCAGCTGGGCCTCTGCCGTCTTCTTGCTCCAGCAGCGCAGGTCCTCCCATCTTTTACGGCAGTGGGTGCTCCGTCTGTGGTAGACCCCCAGGGTCCGGACATCCTTAGCGATGGCACACCAAATAGCCTTCTTCTGGTGGGCGCTGACCTAGAGGAATGGTACAGGGGGAATGGACATTACTCACCCGGCCGGACCATCATACGCATTGCCCACCAGTTCCCACCCATGCCATGACTCACATACACTCACCATCCGCACATGTAGGCCTCACCCCCCCATGTATCTTCCAGCCACACCACTCAAAGCAGGCATTGCCCATTCAGCATGCTCACAGTGTACTCCCCTGTTTGTCTGGAGGACCGTACAGTTGCGTGTACTGGGGGAGGACCCCATCCACTAGTTTCTCCAACTTCTCCGAAGTGAAGGCAGGGGCCCTTTCCCCAGACACATGAGCCATCGTCGCTTCCAGGCACAGGTCACAGCAGCACTTGTAGTGTAGGTCCTCTCCTGTTGAAGGTCAGGTATCAAGTGAGTGAACAGACAGAAAATGGCGGTCACGTCCGCGGCGGTGCATACCATCACCGCCGGTGTACATCGTCATTGACTTCTCAGACCCGTAGGGCCCATTGTAAACCAATGCTGAATTGCGCCGCAGTCTTCGACCGCCCACTGCAACAGTGTACAACGCCAGTGCAGTTACCTCATATCCCCTTGTCCCACCTTACAGGTCAGGCAGCCACCATTTCAGGGGGCCACATGGCATTAATAATAGCTGCGTCACACCTATCTAGGCCTGGAAAACAGACAGTTACAGGCACATTGCGGATTAATACATTTCTGCAAATTACATTTTGAGATACCTCAGTGTTGGATGACTCTCTGCTCACTGTTCTCCTCCATAGGGCACGTCTGCTGGGGCAGGTGATGATGTGGCGGCATCCTCCGGTGTACAGACCCCTGGTGGACCTGTCGACAATGGAAGAGAGACACATCCTGGTCACATACAGACTTGATCGTGCAACAATCCAGGAACTGTGTGCCCAGTTGGAGCCAGACCTGATGTCAGCTATCCGCCATCCCACAGGGATACCCCCTTTAGTGCAGGTCCTGTCAGTACTCCATTTCCTGGCAAGTGGTTCCTTTCAAACAACAGTGGTCATTGCATCAGGGATGTCCCAGCCAATGTTCTCTAACGTGTTGTCTGCCCTGCTGAAACACATGTGCAGCGACATCGTGTTCCCTCAGGTGGAGGATTTGCCCACAGTGAAAAGTGACTTCTATGCCCTGGGACATATCCCCAACATCATAGGTGCCATTGATGGGACACATGTGGCATTAGTACCCCCACGCAGGAGTGAACAGGTGTACAGAAACCTGAAGAGCTACCATTCAATAAATGTGCATATGGTGTGTTTGGCAGACCAGTAAATCTCCCATGTGAATGCCAAGTTTCCTGGCTCAGTGCATGACGCTTACATTTTGAGGTATAGCAGCATCCCTTATGTGATGGGGCAACTCCAGAGGCACCGTGTGTGGCTAATAGGTGAGGCGGCCAACGACCCAATACAGTGTGAATAGGTACCTGGGTATGGGGTTGTCCCTAAGGGTTAGTGTGTGTCTAATAGTTGTCCCTCGATATTTGCAGGTGACTCTGGTTACCCCAACCTGTCATGACTACTGACCCCAGTGAGGAATCCCAGGCACATGGGCAAACTAGGAAGGTGATCGAATGTACCTTCAGCTTCCTGAAGGCCAGATTCCGGTGCCTCCATATGACAGGTGGTTCCCTATACTACTCACCAAAGAAGGTGTGCCAGATCATCGTGGCATGCTGTATAACCTGGCTTTGCGACGGCAGGTGGCTTTTCTGCAGGAGGATGGGCCAGCTGGTGGTCTTGTGGCAGCTGTGGAGCCTGTGGACAGTGAAGAAGAGGAGGAAGAAGAAGAGGATATCGACAACCGAAACAACATAATCATGCAATACTTCCAGTGAGACACAGGTAAGAAGATGTCACATCTCATACTATTGTTGGAGCTAGCATAAGTCTGTCATTTTCACTCAGTGTATGGAACCTGACTTGTCACTTTGGCTTTCCATTTCACAGATGTAGGTCCCACTTTGTGCCCTCTGCTATATTTCCTCCTGGCCTACAGCTGTGTTACATCGGTATGTGCACAAGTAAATTGACATTGCTATATTCCATGGTTATTGCAATTACACATTTGTGAAAGCACAGACTGACTCAAGATTGTTTTGTGATTGAAGTGTGTTTATTTCTGTGCTAATAAGTGGAGGTGGTTGTAAAATGGGCTGGGGGGATGTTGGAGGAATGTCCATGGCAGAGTCCAGTCTTTTTGTTTCACAGGTGCATTGTACAAAGGGTCATAGGAAGTGGAGCAATGGCAGTTTAAGGATGGACAGGGTGACAGAGTGGGACAGAAGGGTGACATTCAGGGGGGTCTCATTTCCTGGTGGGGGTCTTGGCAATGTTCTCTGTCTTGTTCCTGGATCTCAGGGACCGTTGGCGGGGTGGTTCTCCATCTGCAGGGGGTCGGGTGCTGGTGTTGTGTTCCTGTGGTGGTACCTCCTGTCCACTTACGCCGGCGGAGGTGTAGGGCTGTTCATCGTCCAGGCTAGTGTCAGGGGCCCCTTGTTGTGCCACTGTGTCCCTCCTGGTGTTGACAAGGTCTGCCAGCAACCCTGCAATGGTGACCAGGGTGTTGTTAATGGACTTCAAGTCCTCCCTGATCCCAAGGTAGTGTTCCTCCTGCAGCCGCTGGGTCTCCTGAAACTTGGCCAGTACCGTTGCCATTGTCTCCTGGGAATGATGGTAAGCTCCCATGATGTTGGAGAGGACCTCATGGAGAGTGGGTTCCCTGGGCCTGTCCTCCACCTGTCGCACAGCAGTCCTCCCAGCTTCCCTGTTGTTCTGTGCCTCTGTCCCCTGAAGTGTGTGCTCACTGCCACTGCCCCCAGGTCCCTGATCGTCCTGTGTTAGTCGGGTTGCCTGGGTTCCCTGTAGTGGTGGGCACACTGCTGATTGACGTGTCCTGGGGACAGAGAGATGGGCCCGCTGGGTGGGTGCTGTGCTGGTGTTTCCTGAGGGGGGAGGGTCTGTGGTGGCTTGTAACTGTGTCAGGGGAACCGACTGTCCCGAGGTTCCTGATGGGCAGGGCTGGTCATCTTGATCCAGTTGTGCAGAGCTGCTGTCATCACTGTGGGTCTCTTCTGTGGGGGGACTGGATATGTCTGGCACCTCCGGTCCGGTGACATTGGGTAGGGGTCCTGTAGAGGTGTAAAAGCATGATTATTACATCTGTGTGTGCCGTCGTGTGCAATCAGTGAGTGACCTTCTACTCCAGTGCTTGCATTCTTGGCTTGGTCCTTGTATGATAGTTGGTTTAGGGTCTGTGTGGATATCTGTACTGGACATCCTTTGGTGATGGGTGTCCATGCATTGTGTTACATACAGGGCTTGTTTTTGGGATGTGTGGGTTGTGTTAGTGGGTATCTGTGGGTTGTTGGGGTGATGGGTGTGAGGGTAAGCGTGGGGTATGTGATGGCATGCAGGTAGGATGGGGGATAAAGTAGTAAAGATTTGCCTTACCAGAGTCCAGTCCTCCTGCTACTCCTGCGAGGCCCTCAGGATGCAGTATTGCCAAGACTTGCTCCTCCCATGTTGTTAGTTGTGGGGGTGGAGGTGGGGGTCCACCGCCATTCCTCTGTACAGCAATCGGGTGTCTGGAGACCACGGAACGCACCTTCCCCCGTAGGTCGTTTCATCTCTTTCTGATGTCATCCCTAGTTCTTGGATGCTGTCCCACTGCGTTGACCCTGTCGACAATTCTCCGCCATAGCTCCATCTTCCTTGCAATGGATGGCTGCTGCACCTGTGCTCCGAATAGCTGTGGCTCTACCTGGATGATTTCCTCCACCATGACCCTGGGCTCCTCCTTAGTGAACCTGGGGTGTCGTTGAGGTGCCATGATGTGGTGTGGGTTATGTGTGAGATGTTGTGTGTTGTGATGTGTGAGGGGATGTGTTGTGTGTTGTTTGAGGTGCGTGGATGTTGTGCAAGTGATGGTGTTGTGTGTCTGTGGATGCTGGTGTTGTTTAAGGTAGTGTCTCTCTCTGGCCTGCTTTCAAATTTCTGGTAGTAAGGGTTTGTGGGTAATGTGGGTGTGTGTTTTATATTGGATTGGGTGTGTGGGTGTGGTGTGTGTATGTGTATCAGGTGTGTGTATTTCGAATTGTCCAATGTGGTTGTGTTTTGTATATGTGTGTGTATTTTGAGCGCGGCGGTGTGTACCGCCAATGGTTTACCGCAGTTGAAAGACCGCCGCGTTGATTCGTGGGTCGTGTGGGCGTATTCTTGTTGGCTTGATGGTGTCGGTTTTGTTATCGCCAGTTTATCACTGACCTTTGGTTTGGCGGACTTGTGTGGGTGTCTGTATTGTGGCGGATTCCGAGCTGTGGGTCGTAATATCTGTAGCGGAATTCCGCGGCCGCAGCGGTATGTTGGCAGTCTTCTGCACGGTGGTAAGCGGGATTTACCGCCAGGGTTGTAATGAGGGCCTATACAACAAATGCAAATAATGCCCCTGTCCACACATATACCGGCAGTAAACAGTCTGAAAATTTCCCTGGTGTCTAGTGATGTTGGAAATGGCCTTTCTGCAGGGTCACCCCCAAACGTTTTGCCTTCCTCCTTTCTCTTTTTCTGACCTCATTTTTGCTGGCCTTAGGACTGCTAATCAGTGCTAAATTGCATATGCTCTCTCCTTAAAACATGGTGACATTGGCTCATAACCAGTTGGCTTATTTAATATACTTGTAAGTCCCTAGTGAAGTGCACTACATGTGCCCAGGGCCTGTAAATTAAATGCTACTAGTGGGCTGCAGCACTGGTTGTGCCAGTCACATAAGTAGCCTCCTAACCATGTCTCAGGCCTGCCTCTGCAGTGCCTGTGTGCAGTTTCACTGCCACTTCGACTTGACATTTAAAAGTACTTGCCAAGTTTTAAACTCTGCTTTTTCTACATGTAAGTGACCCCTAAGGTAGGCCCTAGGTAGCCCATAGGGCAGGGTGCTATGTAGGTAAAAGGCAGGACATGACCATGTGTGTTCTATATGTCCTGGTAGTGTAAAACTACTAAATTTGTTTTTACACTGTTGTGAGGCCTGCTCCTTTCATAGGATAGCATTAGGGCTACCCTTATATACTGTTTGAGTGGTAGATCCTGATCTGAAAGGAATAGCTAGGTCATATTTAGTACGGCCAGAATGGTGATAATCCTGCTTAATGGTTCAGTTGGATTTTGCATTACTATTTTAGAAACGCTACTTTTGGAAAGTGTGCATTTCTCTACACTTAAATCCTTCTGTGCCTTTCAATCCACGTCTGGCTAGGTTTAGTTGACAGCTCCCTTGTGCATTCACTCAGACAACCCCAAACACAGGATGCTCAATCACACTTGCATACATCTGCATATTGAATGTGTCTTCCTGGGCTGGGAGGGTGGAGGGTCTGACACTTACATGTCGAAGAACAGTAGCCTGCCCTCACACAAAGGACTGACACACCCCCTACTGGGACCCTGGCAGACAGATGGAACTGAAAGGGGACCTTGTGAGCTTCTAAGGCACACTTTGACGTCTCCCCCACTTCAAAGGCAGCGCAGACACTTCTTGACAAGACACTCTTGTCATAGACACTTCCTGGAGAAGAAAACCTGAACCAGAACCTGCAACCTGCCAAGATGAACTTCCTGGCTGCCCAAAGGACTGACCTGACTGTTTTCTGTGAAGGACTGCTGCCTTGCTGTTGCCCTGTTGCCTCGTTGCTCTCTGGCTGTGCTGAGAAGTGCTCTCCAAAGGCTTGGATAGAGCTTGGCTCCTGTTCCCTGAAGTCTTAGGACCAAAAAGACTTCATGTCTGCAAGAAGAACTCCCTGTGCGGCAGAAATCGACTCACAGTCGACAGAAAACGATGTACAGCCTGCATCGCAGTGAAAAATTCACTGGACGCCAAACCGGAATGTCGCATCCCAACTTCGCAGGAGAAGATCGATGCAGCGCCAGCGTAGCTACCAGAAATTCGACGCACGGGCCACTGGATCGACACACAGCTGAGCCAGAACGACACAGCCCGACTTCTTAAGAAGAATCGATGCAGCGCTTGCTGTGCAGTAGAAATTTCCATGCAACACCCACCGGATCGACGCAGCCCCTGTGACTTCGTCCTGTCAGCGACAGATTTCAACACATCATCCCCGGGGCGTCCGAAAACTCTGCAACCCGAAGAGGATCCAAGACCGAGTGCCAGAAATCGATGCAAAGCCTTCCCTGCATATAAAATAAATGACACATATCTGTGTGCGGCCTGAGAAATCGACGCACACCTCCCTGTTTTCCATGCATCTCCTCAGTGGTTCCTAGCGGAGATTTTGAATGCAAACCAGGTACTTTGTGTTTGCAAGAGACATTTATAGCTTTTAAGAGACTAAAGAGACTTTATAGACTTTTTACAGTGATATCTCAACATATTCTTATTGCATCTTAATCATTTTGACCTGCATCTTATCAGATAAATATGATATATTTTTCTAAACACTGTGTGGTGTATTTTTGTGGTGTTCTTCTGTGTTATTGCATGGTTTATTGCACAAATACTTTACACATTGCCTTCTAAGTTAAGCCTGACTGCTCAGTGCCAAGCTACCAGAGGGTGGGCACAGAATAATTTGGATTGTGTGTGACTTACCCTGACTAGAGTGAGGGTCCTTGCTTGGACAGGGGGTAACCTGACTGCCAACCAAAGACCCCATTTCTAACAAGTGGTTTTCTGGACCTAAAAATATGGCTGATCTGTCGCCAAGAGGGGACAGAAATGGCCAAAACATTTGCCCCCTAAAGAGGAGCGACCAATGCCCAGCGGATCCCTCCCCAACATTGACAAAATACAAATCCCTGGTGGCCTAGTAGTTTTTGCCCTCTTGGGGCAGATGGGTCTAAAGAATGCCCAATCTGCCCACAAGGGGGCAGTAACAGCCAAAATAATTGCCCCCTAAAGAGGAGTGACCCTTGCCCAAGGGGCTGCTCCCCAACATCACCAAAATAAACATCCCTGGTGGCCTAGTGGTTTCTGCCCCTCTTGGGGGCAGATGGGCCTAGAAAAAGGCTGCTTTGCCCCAAGGGGGGCAAAAACTACCAAGATACTTGCTCCCCAAATGGGAGTGACCCTTACCCA
Organism: Pleurodeles waltl; assembly: GCF_031143425.1. Taxonomy (NCBI): domain Eukaryota; kingdom Metazoa; phylum Chordata; class Amphibia; order Caudata; family Salamandridae; genus Pleurodeles; species Pleurodeles waltl. The sequence continues at coordinate 382,925,127 of NC_090440.1, forward strand.
AGAGGCTGCTCCCCAACATCACCAAAATAAACATTTGTGGTGGCTAGTGGTTTTTGGGCCTAAAAGAAAGCCGATCTGCCTCCAAGTGGTGCAGAAACAGCCAAAATACTTGCTCCTCAAAGCGAAGCAACCTGTAGCCAAGGGGCCGCTCCCAACAATGTCAAATAATGTCAAAACACAAAGCAAAACAAAATTCCTGGTGTCTAGTTGGCATTCCTGCTGCACAAATGTGGCCCCATGCTCGATCGTGCAGCAGGAATACAAACCAGAGAGACATTGTAGGAATGGAAAACCCTTTCCTTTCCTACGATGCCTCTTTGTTCTCCCTGATTCCCCCCCCCGCCCCCCTACATACATACCTCTTTTATCCTCGACGCGCTGGAAGCAAATGGCTTCTGGAGCATCCTGGCAATTTCTTATGATGTCAGCGTGATGTGCATGAAGACGTCATCAGATGCGGGGAGGGTTCAGAAGGGCGGCCCATGGGGGGAGTGCCAGGCCTTACACTGTGGGTGGGTGACCAGACAGCTGGGAGGCATCCTATGCACACTCCCACCGTGTCATTGGACAGGCCCAGCCCATCTCACGCACACATGGCAATAAAAATGATTTGTTTCAACATTCACAAAGGCAGTTCTGTGGGTACTACTTCCCATTTGCGAATAGTTACCAGCACTCATGAGGTATTGATAAAAAATGAATGTCATTTGGTTTCAAAATGTTCATACATACTACTGCAATTCGGTATTTGGAAGGGAAGCCCTAAAAACACCCTAAACACGCCCCTTCCAAATACTGTATCTCTAAATACAAATTGCGATTCCGTAACATGTTACCGAATTGCAATTTGTGCTCGCTATGGGCATACTCAAACGTTATGTTCCACTGAAAAGTTTCCCTCAATGTGGGACAACACAGACATAGTAAGGCAGTTTTGGAAAAATAATTTGTCTTGTATATAAACACCCTGCAAGCACTACTATTCTGGGTAAAATCAATAGCAGCTGGCTGGCTGTCTGGCAAGGGGATGACTGAAGTGCAAAAATATGCCTTAAATCAGATGGTAAGTAATAAAAGGAGATAAAATGCAAGAGCTGTTTTAACTTCTTATGACTTTTTTCTATCTGCAAGTTTGGCATTTTATTGCGTTTTAGTAAACTCATTGTGCACAAACACTCCAGAGGCACATGGCAGCATTTTTTCTACTCTAAAGAATGTGCAGTAACTTTAGTGCATTCTTTGAGGTCTGATCTGTTCTGGTCATTGATTATTCATATTCCATCCTCACCAAGAATTGATAGACTATGGGCCAGATGTACGAAGCATTTCTGAGGTTGCCAGCTGCCTGATTCGTTTTGGGTGTCCCTTCCAACTACCAATTTGTAATAGTATGTATTAATGTTTTGCGACCAAATTACAGTCAAACTATTGAAAGGTAGTGGTAATTATTTGCAAATTGGAAGGGGTCCCCTTACGATCCCTTCCCCTTTGAGAATGTAGAAGCAAATGTATATATATTTTTAATAGTAAGCATTACCACGGACCATTTCCTACTCTTAAAAAATGAATTTTAAATGTTTCATTTTTTTCCGCTCGAAATATATCTTCTTTTCCTTCAAGGTAAATGGGCTGTATTTATAAGAAAAATACATTCCTTTATGTAAAAGCAATTACAGACAGGGTAGTCTGCTAACTCTAGCAGGCCACCATCCTACCTCAATAATATTCATGATATAAATCTATTTGCGGCCCACTAGGAATGGCTAATTTTAATTTTAAAATGCCATACATTAGGAATAGTTGTTTCCCAATTGTGATTCAGTGAAAATCACAATTAAGAAATCTCTATTGCTAATGTTAGTACATTTAGACCTATATTTGTTAATGGTGGCGAAGCACTGATACCTTGTTGCATTGAAAGGAACTTTGGAGAGGTTATGATCTCTCTTCAATTTCCTCTGTACTGAAAAAACGGAGAACAGGCCAAAAATGTTTAAAATAAAATATATGAGGTTAATGAACTAACTAAATACAAATGATGTTTTGCAGGGAAAGGTATAAGGCTGGTGAACTTGTGTGAAGGTGAATGCCTCAAGGGTATCCCATATTTATTTTTTTCCTTGTTTGTTTTTGTGTTTTTTTATGGACATTAAACACGAATGTTAAAAAACATTACACGGGGGCATACCAAAGAGAAATATGTTGATTTGCAATTCTAAGAACTTGTGGTTAACTTACTGGCAATTGTTTTTATAGTTCATCCTCCAGGTTAAACAAATCTATATGCATTTCCCAACATGTTCAGCTAGTTGCAACTCTTCAACCTAACTTCTGTCGGAATCCAGTATCGGAGAGGCCTATTGGGCAACCTGGCTGCTCAGTATGTGACTCGTCTTGCTGTGCCTGTTTGTGGGCCTGATATGAGGTCTGGTGTTTTTTTTTTTCCTTTTAATGTCTCTGATATTACCATAAAAATGCCTGCAGAAAGCACAAATGCGTGCAGGACACCATAAGTTGCAAAACATTGTACAACGTGTATTTAAAAGTTTAAAATGTACACAGATTTGATAATGCCCGCCAGTTTTAGCTATCCGATTAGCTAAGGGGTCGACTCATATGTTGGTGACCGGGCCTATTTTCTGTCCAACTCCGACCCTGTTAGAATTCCATGCCCTTGAAAAACGCTTTGAACGTGGAATAGTTTCAATGGGCAGGAAGCAATGAAACACTAAACGAAGGAAGTAGGAAGCCGTGCACCATGATAACTGCCGCTGTGTTTTTTCCTTTCCACAAACTCTTCTAAAGAGGGCTAACTAGTATCTCGTCCGTGGGTGAAAAACAGAGCACACAAAATATCCATCCAGGATTTCCTTGGTTCCGCCGTACTCTTGATATAGAGCGGTCCAGATGAAATATTTTTTGAAGAGAAAGGTTCTTTTGGCTGTCATGTATAGATATATAAGTCACAATGTCTACAAATGTCTTGGGTTCCCCCTTTAATGGAAGCCTAGGGTGCTTGGTCTCGGTAAAGCCATGTACCATTACATTCTTTAAATGTAATTTTAGGACAGTCCTGTGCATATAGTTATATAAGCTCTAAAGACTCTTCCCTTCAACTTCAGCCTGTTTTAAGTGAGCCAGTGCATTGGGAAATCTCTAAAACAGGACTTCATTTCTAAAATTAGATGTGTTAAGGCCCAAAACACAAGCCGATTAGCGAGGTTTGGGGGAGGAAGGACAAATACCAAGGACTGTCTTGATTCTACTTAATGTCTTTATAATCCACCACCAGACACTCCTTGCCCCTTATCCTAACTATTGTAGGTTCCTGCTTTCTCCATTTGTCACGGTTTTACCATATTTCACGTCTATCCTTTTTTACCCTTGTGTGTTTTTGCTACCGCCTGCTCTGGGTCAAAGTTTGATGAGAAAGACTGTGGCCCCCACCTCTAACTACTGGCTAAAATTAAGAACTGCCCTAAACATGCCAGAAGCTTGCATGATCTGATCCAAACAGTCACTGAGTTCACCAGTAAACACAGAAATCTCGTCAAAAGTCAAGGGGTAGCCCAGTTTCACACAGTGGACTTGTTTCACCTACATTAGTCCAGCCTCGCTCCAATGTAAGATGCACATAGCCCACTGTCATGAACCACTGACACTTGCTCTGAAGCTTTGCTGACCCCTGAGCAGGTTGCAATCTTGGACCTTCAAAAATCTCACAGGCGTATCCTTAACCTCTGGCTTTTTACTGGAAGCTATATTAGTAGTATGATGTTATATGCCAACATGCATTTTAAGGGATCTACTTCCTCGGTTCCCCTTTTAACCATTGAAGCATCTCACGATTTTAATGTTCTCAAGAAATGCTGATTAATTGCTACAGTTCTCTTGAATTAGAACTACCACATGTACTGAATTATGGCGGACTAATTTGTTTATAAATTTCTGATGTTTGTTAATGCAATTCTTCATTTCCAATCGTGCAGATTTTCCAAACAATATGCAGTATTCATAATACTACAATCTATGATCAAAATGAGTTGTCGAACAATCACATTTATCAACAACTACTGGAGTGGCGGCCTTTGCCTGACTGATATTTTTCTCTTTTGCTGTTTCTTTTTGCTGCCTGTTCCTGTAACATCTGTTTAACTGAATAGAAAGGGCCCAACCTTACCAAATGTCACTAAGGTTTAATAACAACATATAATGTCCTTCTCAGATCTTGCCTATTTACTTGGAGACCTGACCATTATGGAAGACAGCCCATTCAATTCTTACAGCCAAAATATCATTAAAGAAATGGTAACTCTTTCAGGTGCTCACTACCTTGCTCCACTGTTCTCCATGACACCTGAACTCCACCATCTAGATTTACTTAAGCTATCCTTGTGAGACCCCCATTTAAACAGCTGTTTCACTGAAAATGAGGTGTGTAAAAAATCAAAACATACCTATGTCCTGATCACCCATCTCTACACCGTGTCATAATATCTCATAACAGTGGTGTTCAGTTGAACTGTGAACTCACCAATAACTGCCCATGTATATATGCTACATATCCTGTAAATCACCGAATTAATTAATTGTAAACAAGAATCAGAAACTCAAGAACATTTTTTCAGACTTTCAGAAAGTATGACAGGCTTTGGCTTGTGTTTAATTTTCTCCAGTACTTAGCTTCTGACATTTGCCTTCCAAAGGGCCTGAAAAGTACCTGGATTGCTCCGCTTCTGAAAGATGCCGTCCATTTCCCCTATTGACATGGTCATGTTTTATCGGTTTCTCTACTTGCTAAAAACTTGATGAAGGTGGTAAAATGACATAAGTACACATTCAGGCACACACCCTATAATATTATAGCATCATTATTTTTTCTTTGTGTTCCATGTTTATTTCACATTCACATGGCCATCGTCTATGTCCCGTATCAGCCAAACTTCAGCTCATACTCCAGCCACTGAACAAAGTTCCTGAAATCTTGGTGTGCAGTCTGCACAGAGTGGCTTTGCGAGATTTCACATTGTCTGGCATTGGTTCTGATGAAGCTGTGCGACAAGGCTTTGTGACGCTTTGCATTGGTTCCGGTGAACTGTGTGGCATAATTTTGTGGGGCTTTGCATCACTTTCCACTGGATCTGTTAGAGGTAGTAGCTGTGTGGTGAGGCATTGTCGGGCTTTGCGTCACTAGGCATTGATTCCAATGTGGCTGGCAGCTAGCTGTACGACAATGCTTTGCAGGGCTTCTTGTCAGTTCCGACGGGGACTACAGCTAGACTTGGCAGGGCACCTTCACAGCCCGCTTCCCAGGGTCCAGGTATGGGTGGCACAACTTGGAGGGGCAAGAATCACAGATAGCAGAGTCCAGGTTCTGGATTCAAGGTTATTGGAAGCCTGATATGTCCTTGAGGCTTCTAATCAAGAGGCCAGACAACTAACCCTTGGAGTCACTCTGGATCTTGGATTCAGAGTTGCAAGTCTAGTCATTCTCACCCAGGCAAGAGGGCAGCAGGCCAGCACAGCAGGGAAGCAGTCCTTCAGAGCAGCAGCCCTTTAGATCAGAACTCCTGGCAGAGTATCCACAGATCCGGAAGTGTACTGAAGAGTTGATGCCGTAGGTCCAATATTTATACCTAGTTGTGCCTTTGAAATGAGGAGAAACTTCGACAGGCATGCCTATGAAGTGCACCGATGCTCTGCCTCCTGGCCCTGGCTTCAGACTAAATACAGTGGGTATGAATCCCTTTGTGTGGAGGCAGAACTCAGCCTATTCAAGTTTAAATGGGGCTGGGCCCTGCTCCTCCCTCCCATCCTGCCAGTGATGGCCCATTAAGGCACACCTAAGCTGTCCTGTGTGTGCGGGTCCCAGAGGAATAAACAAAGCCCAATGTCTGACTACACACAGTCATGTGATCCAGAGAAGTGCTGCAGGCACCAAATGGCTAAGGCAGGAAAATGCGAACTTTCTAAAAGTGGCATTTCAAAATTGTAATTTAAATACTGACTTCACCATAAGTTAGGATTTTTCGATACAGTTCCAAAGACACCAAACATGACCTGGTTACCTATGCCCATTTGGAAATTACTACTTATCAAATGTAAAAAGGTAATTCCAATGTTATCCTATGGGAGAGGTAGGCCTTGCAGTAGTGAAAAACAAATTGAAGAGTTTTTCACTACTAGGACAAGGTAAATTAAAAAGTACATGCTCCACCATTTACGTTCGTTGCACCCTGTCCTTTGGTGTATCCAAGGCCTACCATAGAAGTGATTTACATGTTTTAAAAAAACGTTTGGACATGTCAAAAGCTTACTTTGCCTGGTCGACATGCTAGATTTAAAATTGCACACACAGGCAGCAATGACAGGACTGAGACAAAGTGTTACTTTAAGCGGAGGTCACAATAAGTGCTGCAGACCCACTAGTAGCATTTAATTTACAGGCCATGGGCACAGGTAAGGCCATTTTACAAGGGATTTACAAATAAATTAAATATGCCAAGTGGGTATAAGTCAACTCTACCATGTTTTAAGGAGAGAGCACAAGCACTTTGGCACTGATTAGCAATGGTAAAGTGTGCAGAGTCCTAAAGCCAGCAAAAAACGAAGTCAGTAAACAGGAAGTTTGAAGGCAAGAAGTTAGGGAGTAAACCACAGCAAGGATGCCAGATCTAGCAATAGCATGCTGGTCACTTGCTTCATCAACAAGAAGAGGCCTTGTTGAAAACCAAGAAAGAATCGTTTGCAGGAATCCCCACACCTTGCACGAATCTCTTGCCATGCAGCAGGAAATTTCCCAATTCCTTGAACCCACAGAGGTACCAATATCTAACTTGAGAGGGTTAGATTAGCAAGCCTGCATACCTGGCCTCTTGAAGATTCAAAAGTGTATAGCCCAACACAATATGATTAAAAAATGATAAAATGCTGCCAGGCGGGCACTCCAGCCCTGTATTACCTTGTATCTAGTCTTTTTTGTGGTACTTTCCAGATCTTAATAAAAACCAGAAGCTGGGTTTCTGCGTCCTGCATCATTGCATCTAAACTAAATAGTTCAACCGTTGCATCTTTAGCCAATTCTCTCAAAAGAGTATGCCTCATAATAGGTCTAGATATGGGGAAGGGCCTGTGCAATCTCAAGTTGAACTGCTGAATGCTTTACCCTAAGTGCTTTAAGGTTCCACACAAACTGTTGGAACATGGTGTCAAGATCTTTAAAATAACTCTTATTAATTTTAATGGGAATATTCAAAAATAGAAGCAATAATAGTGGGAGAATAGACATTTTAATAAGGGCAACCTTACTATTAATGACAGGGGGAGAAGTGTCCCTCTATCTAGTAGCCCCTTAATTTTATGAAGCATTAGGACCTAATTTAATTGAAACAATTGAGAAAAGTTGTTGGTGACATATGTCCCTAGATATCAAATAGGGGCTTGTGAACGAGTTCCATTGTTTGATTTATTTATGTTTTTTACTGATCAAAGAGCATGGAGTATCTGTCTCCCTTTGCACTACTTTCCTGTAGGGTCCTCCAAGACACCGTCCAATCTCTTATTAGCTTTAGCATCTTTGCATATACTGCCAGTGGGCCTGGATGTGCTGGGTGAAATCAATATCTATGCTGTTGATACCCAGCTTATGTTGCTCTATTCTGGTACCTTGGATTAGAATTCTAAATTGCTAATCACATAATTCATATCAATCACTTTCTAGCACATCTAGCACTGAATTAATGTTTGTAGGCCTCAGGCACACCATGCGGAAATCAAGTCAATGTATGACTGTAGAGTGGAGATCCCTATTTTCTCACTTAGAAAATAAAAATGATGTTGTTTATGTTAACTGTCACTTACAAATAGTGCTAAATTAGTAAAAACAAAAAAAAATAGTGCCAGGGCCCAAGACATTTCTCAGGATGCCACAGCAGTTTGCACCGCCTACATTCTTGCCAGCAGAATAAAATACCAGTCCCAGAGCCACCCACTGACCATTACATTCATAGAAATGTAACAGTTTGTGCTATAACAGGTGACCTAAAGCTATAAGAATGGCTTTGGCACACTTTTAGTTTGAATAGCATATTGAATTGCTAAATGCTGCGCTCATGTGCTGTTTTAAGAATAGGCAGACAGTGTCACCATGTTGTAGAGTGTCATAAATATCTGCTGGTGTTAGAAAATAAGTGCCTCTGTGGAGCAGAGGCAAACACCAGTACAAATTAATCACTGCTTAAAGAGGGGCAAATAAAACCTGAATTGACTGATTGAGGTATATTAATCAGTTGAATCGACATATTGAAGAAATAACGCCATTTCTCAAACAGCAAGCACAAGCTACAGTTGCTAAGGCTGTATTCCGGTCTTGAATTTATCAATGCAATAGCTTACTTAGTGGGACACAACACATTTAGGGGGTGATTCTGATTCTGGCGGGCGGCGGAGGCCGCCCGCCAGAATTCCGCCCCCAAAATACCGCGCCGCGGTCAAAAGACCGCGGCGGGTATTTCAAGTTTTCCCCTGGGCTGGCGGGCGGCCGCCAAAAGGCCGCCCGCCAGCCCAGGGGGAAAACGACCTTCCCACCATGAAGCCGGCTCGTAATCGAGCCGGCAGAGTGGGAAGGTGCGACGGGTGCTACTGCACCCGTCGCGTATTTCACTGTCTGCAATGCAGACAGTGAAATACAAGCGGGGCCCTCTTACGGGGGCCCCTGCAGTGCCCATGCCATTGGCATGGGCACTGCAGGGGCCCACAGGGGCCCCGCGACACCCCTTACCGCCATCCTGTTCCTGGCGGGCGAACCGCCAGGAACAGGATGGCGGTAGGGGGTGTCAGAATCCCCAAGGCGGCGCAGCAAGCTGCCCCGCCTTGGAGGATTCTTAGGGGCAGCGGAAAACCGGCGGGAGACCGCCGGTTTTCCTGCACTGACCGCAGCCAAAGCGCCGCGGTCAGAATGCCCTGCGGGGCACCGCCGGCCTGTCGGCGGTGCTCCCGCCGACCCTGGCCCCGGCGGTCTAAGACCGCCGGGGTCAGAATCACCCCCTTAATGCTTAGGCTCTAAAAAATGTTTAATGCTGCCACTGATGACACTAGTTTGTAATGGGTATAAGTAAGTTCAGCCACATCACTCATATCCTGTATTCTCTCCAATTGCTTCCGATGAAGTCAAAACTAATGTTCAGGGACCAGAGGCACATGTATAGAGCCTAATGCTTGAATAGTCCCCAAGTTGTTCTTGGGTAATTACTTGGTATTTGGCAAACATTAGCCTGAGTTCTGCCCTTGGTTTATTGATACCCATTTATTATGAACTCTTCAGGGGTAAATCATCACTATCATTTTGGTGTTATGTGATGAATGATCATTCTTACACTTCCTCTTAGGTTAATCACTTACCAAAGGTCTTCAAAAAAGAGTATGGAACTTTTTTTCCCCCTTGACTCTTAAGTGGGTTTTGGTCATTCAAGGTATCTTAATACCCATGGTTTAGACCTGCTCAGGAAGATTAGGAATGAAAGGTGTGCTTGATATTCATTGTCTATAACTACTGCAACAGCAACAATTGTGGCAGCTGTGGAATCCAAGGTCCCTCTCTGAGCGCATTGTAGCGTACATCTTCTCTCTGCTTGAGAGGTGGCTGGTATAGCAGCAGTGCCAGTCTGTAGATGAGACCTAGCCTAAGCTGTGCACCACATTTAAATACAAATACACCAAGTCATTTTCTTAACAGACACATTTTCTGTAAGCCTCTGTGAGCCACATACTACTGCACTTACCTATCATAGTGCTTGTTCTCATCTGCACCCTCCTCGACCAAGGCAAAACCGCAGCCCTCGTCCTCATGGACCTCTCTGCTGCATTTAACACCATCTCCTACCACACCCTCTGCACTACACTCTACAACGCCGGCATCTGCAGCAAAGCCTTAGAGTTGATCCGCTCCTTCCGCACCTGCCAAACCCAGAGAGACAGACTCCCACCGCTCTCCTCGAAACTGACAGAGATCAGCTGCGGAGTTCCTCAGGGCTCCTCTCTGAGCCCCACCCTCTTCAACATCTGCATGGCCCCACTCAATAACATCATCAGAAACCACGGACTCAACATCATCTCCTGCACTAACGACACCCAGCTGATTCCCTCCCTCACCAATGAGCCTACAACCGCAAAAAGCATTTCTACAACAGAATGAAGATAGTCGCCACCTTGATGAAGGACAGATGCCTGAAGCTCAACTCAGACAAAACGTAGGTCTTCGTCCTGGGTTCCAACCCTTCTGCTTGGGATGACTCCTGGTGTCCCTCAACGCTCAACTTCCCGCACTCCCACTGACCACGCATGCAACCACGGCATCATCCTAGGCTCCTCAATCTCAATGAACCACTAAGTCAACGTTGTCTCATCCTCATGCTTCCACACACTCCGCCTGCTCCGAAAAAACTTCAAATAGATCCCGATCGAGTCCAGTAGAACAGTCACCCAGGTACTCGTCAGCAGCAAGTTAGACTATGGTAACGCACTCTGTGTCAGTACCACCCTAACACTCAAAAAGAAACTGCAGGGAATCCAGAACACCTCGGCCAGACTCACCCTGGACATCCCCCACCACAGCCACATCTCCAGTCACCAGAGAGACCTTCACTGGCTCCTGATTAACAAAATAATCACCTTCAAGCTCCTCATACACACCTAAAAGGCCCTCCACAACATCGGACCTGCATACCTCAACAACAGCCTGACCTTCCACATGCCCACCAGACACCTCAGCTCTGCCCGAATAACCCTCGCCACAGCCCCGAGGATACACAAGAACTCAGCTGGAGGAAACTTCTTCTCTTACCTGGCCACAAAAACCTGGAACTCTTTTCTGCTACACCTCAGGCAATCACCCTCACTACCTCAATTCAAGAAGAACTTCAAGGTCTGGCTCTTCGACTGAACTCACACTACCCCCCAGCGCCTTGAGACCCTGATAGGTGATTAGCTGCGCTTTACAAGAACTCTGATTGCTTGATTGGTGGAGTGGCTGTTACTATTGATGACATTGAAAAATGTCAGCAATGTCAGCTTTCTACCTTAATAACAGTATCTCTTGTCATAACAATACATTGTTTGCAGTCCCACACTTACCACATTAGTACGGTATGGGGTTTGTTATTTGGATTTAGCTCAATTGAACCTACGGGGCTATGTAACCTCAAAATATTGTTCAACGAAATCAAAGTCAAAAAACAAAATGAGCCATATGGTACCCATATATGTCACCTACCTTCCACCTCTAATCTGACACCATTTCTGATACTTCTTCTGATCCATGGGCACAGCACAAGATGGTTTTGTTTGCATTTTTTTATTGTTCAGGAATAGGATGCTATATATTTTGTCTTGCCCAATCCATCTTGGCTTCTACACCAGTGTTGCAACAGTTCTTTTTTCAATGTTTGGTCTGAATAACTTCCTGTATGTCACCTCCTGCTTCTTCTTCTCTCATATCTTGTTTTCCCCATTTAAGGAGCTGATATCATCATTACCATGTGTAGTAAACACTCTGGTAACTGTGGCTGGAGGTTTATTCCTTCTGGTCACTTTGGTCTGTGACTTCTATTTGTCCTGCCCGTAGGACACTGGCACTCTTAAGGGAATTCCTTCAGCTACATCTCCTGGCATCCTGCTCCAAGGAGGAGATCCAGTACTGTTGGCTTTGGCCCTCTCTGCAAGGCCATCCCTAAACCTTTTGCCTTCACCCTCCTGTTTTCTGAACCTGATTTTGTTGGTTTTTAGGACTCTGTGAACTTTACCATTGCATAGCAGTGCTGAAGTGATTGTGCTCTCTCTTTCAAACATAGTAAAATTGGCTTACCCCCAAACGTTATGCTTAAAGTCCCTAGCCAAGTGATAATATAGGTACCCAGGGCCTGTAAATTAAATGCACTATTATTGCAGCACTGATTGTACTACTCACTTAAGTAGCCTTCCTAAACATGACCCAGGCCTTCATTTGCAGCCTGTGTGTGCAGTGTAAAACTGCTGTTTCAAGCAGGCAAAATAAACCTTTGCCAGACCTAAACCTTCCTTTTTAATACATATGTCACCTCTAGGGTAGGCCCTAAGCAGCCCATAGGGGAGGGTGCAGTGTATTTAAAAAGTTGGACACATACTTTAAACATTTACATGTCCTGGTAGTGAAAAGCTTTTACATTTGTGTTCCACTACTGTAAGGCTCACTTCTCCCCTGGGGTAACATTGGGTTGCCTAATTACATTTAGTAAGTGAGAACTTTCAATTGAGAGCAGGTAAGAAAGTTTGATTTGTTTTTTAAAGAATTGTAATTTAAAACCGTCTTGAGTGGTAAAGTTGGATTTAAGTCACTATTCTGAAAATACCACTTTTAGAAAGTTGGCCTTTCCTTGTCCCAACTATTTGGTGCCTGCAGCCTGTATCCTGGGTCACATGGTTAGGTGTAGCTGGCATTTGGTATTTGTGTATTATTCCCAGGCAGAGACAAAGGGGGAATAGGTATTGTCAGGATGGGCCATCTCTGACTTGATAGGGGGCAAGGTTGTCACCTACCACACTTACACTCACAAATACTTTTCCTCAGCACACTTACAAAAGGTTTCACACTAGTCTTTTGTGTCCCCAGGCAAGCAGGGGCCAGGGCAGGGAGGAAGGAAATTCCAGACACCTCTGTAAGGAGAGGTCTCTAGAGCAGTGGTTCCTGACCTGTGGTCCGGGTACCCCAGGGGGTCAAAAAGCCTCCCATTGGGTCCGCCACTGCTTAGAAAATTAAATAATATTAACAGACTAGGTACCCAGCTCTCAGTAATGGCTTAATGGGGGGGGGCTCCCCGGATTCCAATAATGAATCAGTGGGGGTCCCCGGGTTCCAGTAATGATAAAGTGGGGGTCCACAGAAGTCTAAAGTTTGGGGACCACTTCTCAGGAGGCTTCTTCCACTTCAGCGTGGGCACCAGGTATAAATATTCGGCCCTTTGAGCCAAATATTGAGGGCGTCTTCTATCATATGAGACTCTGTCGAAGACACACAATCTAGGGGCAGGTGAATTAATTGCACACGGGGCACTACAATGTCTCATACGCAGCACATGGGGAAACGGCAGCAATGAACCACAAACATCACCCATCCTACATGAAATACTCACAGGCTCTGGAAAGCAAGCAGGCATTTCTTGGCTATATAATACCTTGCAGAACTGCCCAGTGGAAGTGCAACAACAGGCCAAGACTGGATGGGAGACGGCCCTTCACAAACCCTTCACGGCACAATCATGGAACATGGCCCTTACACCTACACAGGAGGTTTCACGTAATGCCCGCTTCAGATACACCCAACTCAACTACTTACACCAGACGTATCTGACCCCAGACCGGATTAAACGCATGTATCCGCAAGCTAATTCTGATTGCCCGAGATGTGGTCAATCAGAGGCAGATTTCCACCACATGACCTGTGTTAGAAATGGGGTTTCTGGTTGGCTAGGGTATGCACCTCAGCCAGGCAGAACTTACCCACTCTAGTCAGGGCAAGAGAGTTACATGTCCAAGATAACCCCTGTCACCCCCTTGGTAGCTTGGCACGAGCAGTCAGGCTTAACCCAGAGGCAATGTGTAAAGCGTTTGCACAACACACACAACACACGTGACGCAATATCCCCACCACAAAGGAAACACAACACCAGATTATATGAAAATATACTGTATTGTACACAAGGCAATTATCAGACCAAACATCACATATCAGTACTATCCTGCTACCTTAGCAGTTGTCAGAACGTTACACATTAGTTACTCTGCAACCTAGCAGTAGTCACACATAACACACAGGTTACTCAGTATTCTGCAACATAAGCAGTAGTCAGGAAAACATGTTATTACATCACAGCACTTGTCATAAGAATATCATAAAATGCCCATAGTAGGAACATTAGAAAACATATGGCAAGTTAGAAAAACATATTAGCAAGCATGTTCATAAAAGGAACATTTGCATACACATATGTAAAAACATCAAACGCAGGTAGGTAATATATGAATCAAACAAAAGTCTGTAGAAAGAACTTTGGATTGCAACTATATTGGTCCTTTAAACAGTACCTGGTTGGATGAAGGCACCTCCAGTGCATAGAAGGCGAACAATGGGGCCCCCGGCGCTCCTATGCGCAAAACGGGGGCCTCCCTTATACTCTGGGGTCAGAGGAGGGCGACATGCACCTCCTCTCTTTTATAGACAGGTCCCTCTGGGGAATGTGATTACTGGGGGCCCCCCAGGGCCTCAACCGGCCCTCACAAAGGGGGTCAAAGCCAGCAAAAACAACTTAGGGCAGGAGGGGGGCACCACACACCACGCACCCCCTCCGGTTTAATGACAGGCCCCTCCCGGGACCCGCGATCTCTGGGGGCCCCCCCCCCCGGCCTCCACTGGCCGTTCCACCAAGGGGGGGGCCCACAATAATGCCCGTTTTACCTAACAGCAGAAAAGGAGCGTCCTGCTCCTAACGCAGAGGCCAGGGGGAAGGGGGCACTCCCTGCACCTTCCCCTGGTCTTGCTGTGAAGCCACTAGAAGATCAGACCCCTCCTGGGGCCCGAGCAGACACTCGCCTGCACCCGATGCGGTGCGCGAGTGTTCTTCCAGCTTCCCGGCCCGCTGCGGTGATCTTATTTAAAGGGGCACAATGCAGCAAGGAGCATACGAGCTCCCAAGGCTCCATAAGCGCGCTGCAATCAGCGCTATGGCAGCCGCAACCACGGAGAAGCACCCCTCGTGAAGAAATGGATGCAGGGGTCAGGGGCCACAGCACCCTGCCCCTGGGGAGCAGAATCTTAAGACAAGGTCCTCAGGTGGAGGGCCCAGCTACAGGCCAGCACAAGGGAAAGGCAGAAAGTGGCAAGTCCTTCACAGTGACCAGACAGGTCACAGGTCAGCACAGCAGCAGCAGTCCATGGCGTTTCCTGGTGAGTCCTTTCAGCATTTGGTGTCCAGTTCCAAGATGATTCAAGAGTCTCCAAATTGTGGGGAAAATTCCCCTGTACTTATAGTCAGTTCTTACAGTGTTTTACAATGGTAGGGAGAGGAGGTTCCAGCCAGTTATAACTGGTTCTGGGAGTGCCCCCTCTCTCCTTTCAGCACAGGCTCCAAACATCAGTGGGGGGTTAACGACCCTATTGTGTGAGGCCAGGGCACAGTCTTTACAAATGCAGGTGTGCCCCGCCTCTCCCTTCTTTCAGCCCAGGAAGACTATTCAGTGTGCAGATGCACCTCTGTGACACCTCCACCCTCCCTGTGTACAGGCTGTCTGAAAAGTATGCACAAAGCCCCAACTGTCACTCTGCCCAGACGTGGATTGGAGTCAAGCTGCAAAACACCAGAGTCATAAGCACAGATAAATGTGCACTTTCTAGAAGTGGCATTTCTGTGATAGTAATAAAAAATACACCCACACCAGTAAGCAGCATTTATTATCACCATCACAACCATACCAAACATGCCTACGCTACCCCTCATAAATAAGACAATACCCCTTACACATAAGGCAGGGCATTTCTAATGCAATCCTATGAGAAGGCAGCACTCACAGCAGTGATACACCAAGTTAGGCTGTTTGTCACTACCAGGATAGGCCATGCAATATGGCACATGTCCTGCCTTTCTACATACATGGCACCCTGCCCATAGGGCTAGCTAGGGCGAACCTTAGGGGTGACTTACATGTAGTAAAAGGGGAGTTCTGGGCCAAGCAAGTAAGTTTAGATGCCAGGTCCCTGTGGCAGAAACTGTGCACACAGGCCCTGCGCTAGCAGGCCTGAGACAGGTTTGAAAGTCTACTTCAGTGGGTGGCGCAAGCAGCGCTGCAGGCCCACTAGTAGTATTTAATTTACAGGCCCTGGGTATAGAGATACCACTGTATAAGGGACTTATAAGTAAATTAAATATGACAATTAGGTATCAGCCAATCATACCAACTTTAGATGGGAGAGCACCTGCACTTTAGCACTGGTCAGCAGTGATGAAGTGCTCAGAGTCCTAGAGTCAACAGCGGGAGGTCAGAAAAACCAGGAGGAAGGAGGCAAAAAGACTGGGGATGACCCTGCATAAGGGAAAAAGTCCAACACAACCCCCTACCAGCCAAAAGCCAGGGGAGAACAATCAACACCTTGATGTACTTCCCTGATTGGGGTGAAAGAACAAGGACCCAGGCCCACAACAGCAGGGGCATGTTCCAGTTCTACGCCTTCCTGACTCCACTTGGATCTCTCTGTCAATGCTTCCCAGGCAGCCTGGACCAACCCACGGGGGTGCTGCCAATGGCCAGAACCAGGCCCCAGGCCATCTAGGAGCCTCTGGTCTCTGAAACCATAACGAGTGGGGGGCGGTAGCCCCAGGTGCAAAGCAACCTGTCTCCACTCCATTTCCAACCAGTTCAGGGGCTCTACCCTGCCACTGATCCACCAACCTAGGTTCCGCACCCATAGGTTCTACAGGGGCTAGAGGCGAGGCTCTCCTCCCTCTACCCCTCCTTCTAGGATCCTGCCCTCCTCTCCTAGGAGGGGTATCACCAGAATCCACACTTGCCAGGGTGCTGGGTACAGCAGCCCTGCACAACTCTCTCACCAGCCAAGGATCACTGCCTGGCGACTGACCACCCAACCTAGGGACAACACCCTTGGGTTGCACCGGGGTCCGGGGCGGGCTTCCCCCTCCCTGAACCCCACTTCCAGAGTCCTGCAACTCCCCACCTCGGGAGAAGCCACCAGAAGTTTCACACGGGGAGGTGAGCACACTAACCGCCCCCCCCTTAACCAGGTCAGAGTTTACCCCCTGAACCTGTCTATCTAGTCCAGGGACCACACCCTTAGACTGGACCATTGCCCAGCGAACCAGGACTTCCTTGGGAGCACACCTACCCCCTACCAGATCAGAGCTTCCTCCCTGAATCTGCCAATCCAACCCAGAGTCACTACCCTGCGGTTGAACCACTGCCTGGCGCACCAGGACTTCCTTGGGAGCACACCTACTCCCCATCAGGTCAGAGTTTACCCCCTGAACCTGATCATCCAACCCAGACTCACCACCCTGCGGTTGAATCATTGCCTGGCGCACCAGGACTTCCTGGGGGGCACACCTACCCCCACCAGGGAAACACCTTCCCCAAGGGCCACACAAGAGTCTGGCTGGCGCAGGTCTCCTGACCTCTGCCCATCTGACAGAGTCTGGATTCCCCCAGCCCAGAAATGGTCTCACCAAGGTCATTCCTGGGGGGCTCTGCTCTCAGAGCTGACCCCTGACCCTCCAGGTTCTCCACTGGGGCCTGCAGCCCCCTCTCAACCCTATACCTGGATTTCCGCCTCCTCTGCTGTAGAGCGAGACTACCAGACACCAGGACCGGTAGAACGCTATCACCAGCCACCCACCCAAGTCCTAATGACAAAATGGGATCCTTCTGAACAGCTGGCCCTACGGCACAGGCTAGGCTCACCTCCTGGCGTTCACTCATTGAACTCTCCAGGACCTGGGACTGGAGCTCGGGTACCCTGGGCCTCAGCCCAACCCCATTCCCTCTCCTCTGAGACTGGACATGGGGTGCCTTACCCGCCCCAATACACTGGGACCTACCTGGGACACAAGCCTTTCCCACCACACCTGGTTGGGAAACACCTAGACCACTCCCATTAGGAACACCCCCTAATGCCACACCAGACCCTCTGGTATGCAACCAGAAGTCTGCCTCCTTTGCAAGCTCCCTGGGGTCCGAGAGTTCACACACTGACAAGTGTTGGCGTAACTCTGAAAAACAACAACGAAGCAGGTGCTCTCTGACAATCAGATTAAACAGCCCTTCAAAATTGTTTACTGTGCTACCCTTCACCCATCCATCTAGTGCAATGCAGCAATCCTCCACAAACTCCTCCCAAGGCTGGTGGGACAGTTTCTTACCGCCCCTAAACCTCTTTCTGTATTTCTCAGGGGAAAAACCATACTTCTCAATCAGTTCGTTCTTCATAGTGGAGTACCCCTCCCTGTCACTCTCTTCTAGAGTCAGTAGGGCATCCCTCCCCTCCTCAGGAATGAAGCTCCCTAGGCCAGTTCCCCAATCCTTCTCAGGGATCCTGCGCTCTACCAGAGCCCTCTCATATTCCTTTAACCACTGACGTATGTCACCCCCCTCTTGGAACCTAGGTACCAGATCTATGGGTATGTGAGGAACATCTTTGCTACAGCACTCTACATTGCTGCCACCACTGGACTCCACCTGCAGCGCTGGTGAGTCCAGAACCTTCAGACTGCGCTCTAGAGCGAGTCTTTCTCTGGCAAAGGCCCTCTCTGCCTCTGCCATCCTCTCCTGTACTAAGGCCTTCTCTACCTCAGCCCTTCTCTCCTCAACAGCTAAGCGCGCTAACTGTAACTTCAGGTCCCTCTCTTCCCACCTATCTTTTAGCTCATCAGGCGTCAAGAAATGAGAGGTAGCCCTGCTTCTTACACTGAACCCAGCAAGGGACTCCCTATCACTGGGGCCTTCCCTGCCAACTGGCGTCCCCAACCGGTAATTCTCACCCTCCTGATCAGTCTCTCTACCACTCTCTAGGGATGAGGTCTGGGAGCCCTCCCATTGGGAACCCTCGCTACACTCATGATCCTCTGAGTACCCCCTAAGCACACTCCCTCCCTGGGTATATGTCACAAACCTATCAAAGAAATTCAGAGATCTCCTGAAGTCCCCTTCTACAGGCAGCCCTCTCTCTCTACAGAACCACTCTAATTCCTCCTGCGTGTAAAATGGCAGGTCCTCTAAATCAAAGGTAAGCCCCATCTTGAAAAGGTACAAATAACTCAAACGTGGCAACCACAATACACAAGCGTGAGAACTAAAAACAGGAAAATTGACCAAAGAGAGAAAGTTAAGAGAAGCCAAACCTCTGATGGTCTAAACGCAATCCTTGTAGTGAAATAATGAGTCACAATGGTATTGTGCAAGCGCAAGTCCTATCCTCACCACTGACAACCAATGTTAGAAATGGGGTTTCTGGTTGGCTAGGGTATGCACCTCAGCCAGGCAGAACTTACCCACTCTAGTCAGGGCAAGGGAGTTACACGTCCAAGATAACCCCTGCTCACCCCCTTGGTAGCTTGGCAGGAGCAGTCAGGCTTAACCCAGAGGCAATGTGTAAAGCGTTTGCACAACACACACAACACACGTGACGCAATATCCCCATCACAAAGGAAACACAACACCAGATTATATGAAAATATACTGTATTGTACACAAGGCAATTATCAGACCAAACATCACATATCAGTACTATCCTGCTACCTTAGCAGTTGTCAGAACGTTCCACATTAGTTACTCTGCAACCTAGCAGTAGTCACACATAACACACAGGTTACTCAGTATTCTGCAACATAAGCAGTAGTCAGGAAAACATGTTATTACATCACAGCACTTGTCATAAGAATATCATAAAATGCCCATAGTAGGAACATTAGAAAACAAATGGCAAGTTAGAAAAACATATTAGCAAGCATGTCCATAAAAGGAACATTTGCATACACATATGTAATAACATCAAACGCAGATAGGTAATATATGAATCAAACAAAAGTCTGTAGAAAGAACTTTGGATTGCAACAATATTGGTCCTTTAAACAGTACCTGGTTGGATGAAGTCACCTCCAGTGCATAGAAGGCGAACAATGGGGCCCCCGGCGCTCCTATGCGCAAAACGGGGGCCTCCCTTATACTCTGGGGTCAGAGGAGGGCGACATGCACCTCCTCTCTTTTATAGACAGGCCCCTCCGGGGACCGTGATTACTGTGGGCCCCCCAGGGCCTCAACCGGCCCTCACAAGGGGGGCCAAAGCCAGCAAAAACAACTTAGGGCAAGAGGGGGGAACCACGCACCCCCTCCGGTTTAATGACAGGCCCCTCCCGGGACCCGTGATCTCTGGGGGCCCCCCCCGGGCCTCGACTGGCCCTTCCACCAAGGGGGGGGGGACCCACAATAATGCCCGTTTTACCTAGCAGCAGAAAAGGAGCGTCCTGCTCCTAACGCAGAGGCCAGGAGGAAGGGGGCACTCCCCGCGCCTTCCCCTGGTCCTGCCGTGAAGCCACAAGAAGATCAGACCCCTCCTGGGGCCCGAGCAGACACTCGCCTGCACCCGATGCGGTGCGCGAGTGTTCTTCCAGCTTCCCGGCCCGCTGCGGTGATCTTATTTAAAGGGGCACAATGCAGCAAGGAGCCTACAAGCTCCCAAGGCTCCATAAGCGCGCTGCAATCAGCGCTATGGTAGCCGCAACCACGGAGAAGCACCCCTCGTGAAGAAATGGATGCAGGGGTCAGGGGCCACAGCACCCTGCCCCTGGGGAGCAGAATCTTAAGACAAGGTCCTCAGGTGGAGGGCCCAGCTACAGGCCAGCACAAGGGAAAGGCAGCAAGTGGCAAGTCCTTCACAGTGACCAGGCAGGTCACAGGTCAGCACAGCAGCAGCAGTCCATGGCGGTTCCTGGTGAGTCCTTTCAGCCTTTGGTGTGCAGTTCCAAGATGATTCCAAGAGTCTCCAAATTGTCGAGAAAATTCCCCTGTACTTATAGTCAGTTCTTACAGTGTTTTACAATGGTAGGGAGAGGAGGTTCCAGCCAGTTACAACTGGTTCTGGGAGTGCCCCCTCTCTCCTTTCAGCACAGGCTCCAAACATCAGTGGGGGGTTAACGACCCTATTGTGTGAGGCCAGGGCACAGTCTTTACAAATGCAGGTGTGACCCGCCTCTCCCTTCTCTCAGCCCAGGAAGACTATTCAGTATGCAGATGCACCTCTGTGACACCTCCACCCTCCCTGTGTACAGGCTGTCTGAAAAGTATGCACAAAGCCCCAACTGTCACTCTGCCCAGACGTGGATTGGAGTCAAGCTGCAAAACACCAGAGTCATAAGCACAGATAAATGCGCACTTTCTAGGCGTGGCATTTCTGTGATAGTAATAAAAAATACACCCACACCAGTAAGCAGCATTTATTATCACCATCACAACCATACCAAACATGCCTACGCTACCCCTCATAAATAAGACAATACCCCTTACACATAAGGCAGGGCATTTCTAATGCAATCCTATGAGAAGGCAGCACTCACAGCATTGAGACACCAAGTTAGGCTATTTGTCACTACCAGGACAGGCCATGCAATATGGCACATGTCCTGCCTTTCTACATACATGGCACCCTGCCCATAGGGCTAGATAGGGCGTACCTTAGGGGTGACTTACATGTAGTAAAAGGGGAGTTCTGGGCCAGGCAAGTAAGTTTAGATGCCAGGTCCCTGTGGCAGAAACTGCGCACAAGACAGGTTTGAAAGTCTACTTCAGCAGGTGGCGCAAGCAGCGCAGCAGGCCCACTAGTAGTATTTAATTTACAGGCCCTGGGTATAGAGATACCACTGTATAAGGGACTTATAGGTAAATTAAATATGCCAATTAGGTATAAGCCAATCATACCAACTTTAGATGGGAGAGCACCTGCACTTTAGCACTGGTCAGCAGTGATGAAGTGCTCAGAGTCCTAGAGTCAACAGCGGGAGGTCAGAAAAACCAGGAGGAAGGAGGCAAAAAGACTGGGGATGACCCTGCGTAATGCAAAAAGTCCAACAACCTGGAACTGACCGCCGCTTATCCGTGTATGGCATGATATCACAAAACAGACTGCAGAGCTCGTTGGGTTACCCCTACCTCCTACCCCAAGTTTTGCCTATTAGGGATACGCCAAAAGCAAGGCAAAGACAAACAAAAACATAGATGTACAGAATTAGCGTTCATTATATTTAAGCGTCTCATCGCAACACAATGGAAATCACCCTGTGCCCCTAACACACACAGATGGGCTCATGACTTGTTACACTGGGCTAATGCGGAAACGCGAGTACTGCACACACTATGCGACAATGGAGTGATAGTAAAGGGCATGGACATATGGGACTCCTTTACAGACAAGCTGAAGGAAAAGGACGATACCAGGCCCCCATGAACCACAAGCATAGTACCCAAATAGCTCATTGCAATCCACACTCATAAGTGACGCTAGGTCAACAGACTCAGAGCATAAACCCCGAAGGTAACACATGTAACATTGATCAGAGGGACAAACCCGCAGTGACAGATAACACAAGAGGCGCCCCCTCCTCCCCCTCGATTTCCCCCAATCAATGGACAGGCTCAATGACACACTCATTCCGTCCCCTTCTCCCCCACCCGCCTCCTTTCCCTCCCTGTTGCCTGCAGCAATCATGTGGGCCTCCCAAGGAGCAGCTCTTTATTGGTTCCCTTTGTTTAATATTTTATTTGTATTTTTCTGAAGTAGTATGTGTAGCATTTGTTAACTTATGATTTTTGTTTAAATGTGGAATAAAGTTCTCTCAGCATATTGTGATAAGCGTAAAACTGTCTCTTTCGGGCATCATATCCTGAAATAATGACAGATTAATGTAATTAATGTAACCACTGTTTAATGTTTGATAACCACAATAAACAGATAAAAAAAAAAGTAGGCAGTGTGCTCTGCGCCAGGCTGCACGCATCACCGCTATCATCGGATTAGCTGGGTTAGATTGGATAGGGTCCTTGCAATATAGGTAGTTTAGGCCGCCAGAGTGGGAAAGTAGAAGTTTCTCCATAGCTACCCACTGCAGTTGTTCCGGGCGTCCGGGTATCATGTATGGCAATTGTGATAGGTGGAGAGCCAGGGAGTAGTGATCAAAGAGGGGAGACCGAGGCCCCCACAGGATCGATGTGCCAGAAGTTTTGCCGTTGTCAGTCGTGGGCGTGTAGAGCCCCACACGAAGGCTCTCAGTGCTGCATCTATTTGTCTGAGGGTCGAGAGGGGGACTTGGAGGGGGATCATGCCTAGAACATAGGTAAAGCACAGTAGTGTGATCATTCTCACTGCTTGAACCCTGCCCCGCATGGAGAGGCCTAGTTGTGACCACTTTGCAAAGTCTAGTCTCATGTGTGCTATGAGGGGGTCAAGGTTGTCTGGTAGCATACGTTCAAGACCTCGGTTGACTAGTATTCCCAGGTACTTGAGGCGGGACAGGGTCCATCTAAACTGATAGCCATGTGGTTCCGCTTTTGTCGTTATGAACAAGAGGAGCAGTGCCTCACTTTTGTCCCAGTTCACCCGATAACCAGATTGCAATGCAAAATCGTCAATAGTCTGCAGTAAAGCCGGCAGGGATTTTGTCAGGTCAGTTATGGTGAGTAGACCGTCGTCCGCATATAGGTATATTGTGGAGGTTCCCCCTTTCAGGGGTATACCTGTTATCTGTGGAGATTGATGGATAGCGGCCGCAAGAGGTTCCATTGTCAGAAAGAACAAGAGTTGCGAGAGAGGACATCCTTGCCGTGTCCCTCTTTGGATTGGAAATGGGTCTGATACAAATCCCCCGCAGTTGACCTGAGCCGTAGGGTGGTTGTAGAGCAGATTAACTTTGGCTATGAATTGTTCCCTTAGTCCAAATTTTGACAGGGTGGCAAAGAGAAAAGGCTATTCAATCCGGTCAAAAGCCTTCTCAACATCTAAGAACAGGGTGAGTGCTTCTTCCGGGATGTGTCTGGCTTCCCACTGGGTGTGGCAGAGAGTGTGCAAGTGATTCCGGGTGGTGCGACCCGGTACAAAACACACCTGGTCGTGGTATATCAGGGACGGGATGACTTTGCTCAGGCGGGCCACCAGGACACTGGCTAGTATCTTGAAATCTCTGTTTAGGAGAGATATGGGACAGTAACTACCGCCTAATAGTGGTTTAGGTATGACTGCTATCGTTGCTTTGTTCGACATCGTGCCAAGAGCGCCTTCTCTGCAGGCCTTGTTGAGTGCATCATGGACAGAGCTAATCACCTGGTCACCGGCCCATTTGTAAAATTCGCCAGGGAATCCGTCTTCCCCGGGTGCTTTGTGGTAAGGGAGATTGGAAATGGTGAGTTCCACTTCCGTCCTTCTGAATTCTCTCTCTAATAGAGAACGGCCTTCATCTAAGAGGCACGGCAGAGCTGTAGTGTCGAGAAATGCTTCTACATGGGCAGGGTCAGAAATTAGTTCGGGGTATACAGATGTTGATAGAAAGTTGTGAATTTGTTTAATATGTCCTGGGGTCATGTAAGTATCTCACCATTCGCGGATGTGATGGCCGGTATAGCTAAAGCAGCCTCTCTTTGTCAAAGCTGAGCCGCCAATAGTCGGCCAGCCTTCTCCCCTTGTTCATAGCGTCTTCCTTGCAGATGCTGTAGCGCATATTCGGCTTGGGACGTGAAAAGCTTGTTGTGCACTATTCGGGTTTGTTCTAGGGAGCGGCGAGTATCCAGAGATGGCTGGATGGAATATTGTCTTGTAAGACACCGTATATCGTCCTCTAGGGTCGCTTGGCGAGCTTTTCTGTCTCTGTTATCTAGTGCCGCATCTCACATCATTTGCCCTCTGAGCGTTGCCTTCGCAACAGCCCACGGCACCCTCTTGAAGGTGACAGAACTGGCATTGTCCCCCATGTAGGTGGACACATGATTCTGCAGGTGTACCTTGCCCTGGGGAGTTCTATATCGAGAGACGGCAAAACACCAGGGTTTGCGGCCAGGATATGTGAAACCCAACTGTACTGATAGATGGAGCGGGGAGTGGTCCGAAAGGCCACATTCCATAATACTGGTATCCTGTGTTTGGGCCACAACATTGTGCGACATCAAGAAAAAATCCAGTTGAGACTGAGTGCCATGTACAGGCGACAAATATGCGTATTCTTTGTCGGTTGGGTATGTAAGCCTCCAACAATCTACCAGACCCGCGTCTGCCGTCACATCGGTTAAGAGAGCTCTGTCGTGATTATTGTATATGTCGAGAGGGCCCCTCCTGTCCAATACTCGTGTCAAGTTCCAGTCCCCCCCTATGTAATAGCGGGTAGCTCCTATTTTGGCCACAAAGCGGTGGAGTTGCAAGAGGAACTGTCTTTTGGGACCGGTTGGCGCGTAGACGAAGCCTACACAGATCGATGAGTCTCCCATTTTCAGTTTAGTGAATACAAATCTCCCCTCTGGGTCTTCCCATGTTTTGATAACCGATATGGGCAGTGTCTTGCATATCAAGATTGCGACCCCGCACTTCTGCGGGGCGCCACCTCCAGCCTCTTGAGTTTGAGGGTAGCAGCTAAAGAGTACCTTTCCCACCCAGTCCCTCCATAGTTTACTGGATTCAATGCTATCTAGATGTGTCTCCTGGATAAGAGCGATATCAGCCCATTTAGACTGAAGATAGGACAGTATTTTTTTCCGCTTCACAAAATACGTCAGGCCATGGACGTTCCAGGAGACAATCCGTAGAGGGTAGACCAGAGGAGGGTTAGGGCTAGCCATGTTGGTGGGGCCAAAAGAGGTTAGTGGGATAGGAGTGGGAGGGAGGGTAGGTGCTGCACGAATCAGCAGGGCCGGTAAAAGAATAAAAAGGGGGGGTCACGGAAGAAAAAGAAAAAGAGGGGGGGAGGGAGTGATGAGCTTTGGGTGTACCCTTACAGAGGAGGAGAAGAGGAAGAGGTATCGGGAGGAGAGGGGAAGGGTGTGGGTGGAAGAGAGAAGAAAGAGAAATAGATAGCAGGCACAGAGATAGGGGTGGGAGGAAAGAGGAGAACAGACGAGGGGTAGAGCGGGAGGGGTTAAAGAAAGAGAAGAGAACTAGGGAAGAGTACAGGAACAAGGACAAAAACTTCAAGGGATCTGATCTGTAGACTGCGGGTCCAGACCTATGGGGCTCCCACGCTCAGCTGTGTGGGCCCAGACCGGGGCAGGAGCATCCAGGGCCCGTCTCCACGAGGAGTAGAAAAGGACAGACCATGGGAATGGACGAAATCACCAAGGGCCGCAAGAATATGTGTTGTCTCAGAGCTGGGGGGGGTGAGGGGGACCACTATAATGCATAATTAATAATAGAGGGTCGGGGACTCCCGCTGTCGTCATTAGGGTGAACATGCTGTGTGATATAGTGTGATAGTGTGATGTAGGGCACGGGTACTGTCAGTGCCGACTGTATCGCTAATCATTTTGTGGCTCGATTTGTAGCAGGACCAGGGGCGTGCTGCAGATCTTGGGGAGTGTTCGTCACTCATTTTGCAAGTCTGTGGTCGGGTCAGGTCATTTCAGAACTGAATCCTCGTCATGGGGTGGAAGGGGATGTCTGGGCAGCGGTCATGCCCATGTATGATAGGACGAGGGGAGGACGGGAGTGGGGGCCACAGGAGCGTCGCTACTGGAGAGCGTAAAAGGTAAAACAGCAGCATATAAAGAACCATCAACTTAAACATTGGTATATACATACATTGAGAGGCAGTGTGTGTGTCCAGCCACACTTGATCAACTTGTGAAAACTCAGTCGAGACCGTAATAAGGGCCAAAATTAGATATATAGCACACATTTAAAGTATGGTACGAGAACGCAGTATCATTGTAATCATATAACAGTAGAACTTCAGCATGGGGGCAGATACTCATCTGTCTGTCGGTCAATCGATGAGTTCTCCAGTCTCTCAACAAGTCTATGGACTTTTGTGGTCTTCACGTCGCGACCGCGAGTATGGGTAAGTGCATGTGGGGCAGGTGAGTTCAAGTTCAGGTGGGATCCGGTGTAGGCTTCAAAGGTGAGGGGGATTTGTCTTTATCCAAAAGTTGTGTGTGGAGCTCTACCGCTTGCAGGATCTGCCCCCTTGCATCATGGGTTTTTGCAAGTCTGTCTATGTCTCTGCCCCTGGGCAGGTGGTCGGGCTCGAATCGGCCTGGTCCCTCCTGGCTGGTCGATGTAAGCGAGATATCTCGGTTGTCGCAAGATCGACGCAAGGATCGGACTGAGTCCGTTGTGTACATGGTCTGGGATTGTAAGCCATCCCGTTAAGTTTGCAGGTCTTCTGGGTCATAAAAGTTCTTGGATACTCCATTCTTGGTAGTCCATAGTAACACAGGCTCGAACAGGCCGTATTTTACTTCCATTTGTCTCATTCTGGTTCAGAGCACCAAGAACCCCTTCCGGCGCTCGTTGGTTTCCTTGGAGAAGTCGGCCGTTATGCGGATCTCAAAGCTGTCCATTTTGAAGGGTGCGTGTGCTCGGGATGCTGACAGGAGTTGGCGGACCTGCTCGTGTCTCAAGAGACATGCAATGATCGGACCGGGGTTTGGAGGTCCCATCTTTCCTCTTTGGGCCCAGACGATGTACTCTCTGGAACTCCAGTGGCGGTTTGAAGGCTATTTCGGTCAGTTTTGGGAGGACGGAGCGGAGGAAGGAGGGGCTGTCTGTGCCTTCTGCGTGTTACGGAAAGCCAAAAAGGCGGATGTTGTCCCTCCGACTTCTATCCTCCAAGTCTATAAGTTTACTACAGTATAGAGGAACAGGAGTTCCTGATCTTTATATAAGACTGTGAACGTGGTCCTCCATGTCTGCCATTCGGTGTTCCAGTCCTGTTACACGAGATTGGAATCCTGCTCTTTCTAAGCGCATTGATTTGGTCTCGTCGTTAGGGAGGTTATGGCTGTATCCATTCCTTCAAGTCTAAGGCTGACCACTGTGATCTCCTGGAGTATGCGGTCCATTGTTGTGGCTTGCTCCGTGCCGGCCGTATCTTGGGGCTGTGCTAGTGAGGACACCATTTTGGAGGGCCTCCGAAAAAAGCAGCTGTTGTGCCTGCTTGCCTGTGGATTTACCCGTCGTATTCCCGCCGGGCATCCCAGGGCATAGATTTTTGGGTGGCCCTCGAGGCTGGGGGGGGGCGAAAGCCGAGCCTATGGTCCCAGGCCAAATGAAATGGTGGGAAGGGAAGAGGTCTCACCGTGGGGCCATGTCTCTGAGATCCAAGACCGGGACCGCGGTCCCTCTTCATTGGAACTTCGATGGAACTTCGATGTAATAATAGTAATAATAGTAGAAGGGATGGCGGGAGGAGCGAAGTGGCAGGAGCGGTCCTCTTCAAGAAATGGTTAAATCCTGTGTGGCTCGAGGTACTTCCCAAGGCAATGAGGATATTGGGGGGGTTGCAGTGCCTCTACTGTCTGTTAGAATATAATGATAAGATGATAAGGACCCCCCACGGTCCCTACCTTGCCCCCGGGTAAGATTCAACTTTAGGTCGTACACCCAACCTTCTCCTTGCAAAGGTTCCCCTTGGAGGACACTTACATATATATGTATTTATTTATTGGTTGATTTGGGACAGTCCAGGTGTCTCATGAGCTATAGGTCGTTAGTGCTCCCAGTGTGCTTTCAGGTAATGGACCGGGTTAGGAGCGTCAGAGCTGGTTCTGCCGCACAGCCGTGACTAGCGCTCCACTCGCCTGTTTGTTCCCGAGGTCAGCTGTCCTCCAGGGGGTAGGGGGCCATCGTCTTGTTTCCTTCCCGACCCAGTTTAGTGTGCCCCACACCCTCTCCAAGTCAGCAAGCGTTGTCCAATACCTCCAGGATCCCTCCAGACTCGGAACCTCTGTGTCTCCCACATCCTTCACATAAGCACAGCTGGCCCGTTTCCAGCGCCCATGCCCCGGTCTGGCCGCGGTTCGCGATTACCTCGCCAGATTGTATCTCTCCCCTGAGATGGGGCTGTAGGGCTCTGCTCAAGGTTCCGTTGCTGGAGACTTCTTCTGGCTATGTTACTTCAGCGGTAACGACCTTCAGGGCTCAGAGGCGTGTTTACTGAGTCTCCAGCCTCTGTTGTCTCTCATACGTGGGGTCGCCCCATTCCAGCGACCACACCCCGATCCTAATGTTGGCCACGGCTTGCGGTTCTCCGGCAGGCCCTTACTTCATGCCTCCCCCGTAGTTATGCGCTCCAGCAACTTCTCCGCTTATGACGTCCCTCATCGTTAGGAGGAGCTCCCAGGCCAAAATGAGAGAGTTAGCTGCACCCGGAGCACCCCTTGCCCCCGATCAGACCTCAGAGCCTCGCAGAGCTCCAAAACTAGGCGGCCATCTTCCTTCATGGCCAGACCAAGCCCCCCTAAAAGGCTATTTAGATTTTATGGCCCTCCCTGAAGCTGGCTCTGAACCCCACCAAAACCTTGGTAATGGCCTGTGGATCAAGCAAAGTCAAAACATGGACATCGACAATAGATAGCAACCCAATTTCAAGAGTTAATGAATTTTCATGTCTTGGGGTTACTTTAGATTCGCAGGATTCTTTGCTGACATTTGTATCCAGGGCTAGACTCTGGGTTCTTTATTATTTTAGATTAATTTCTAACCTGACATACCTTATTGGTTAAAAAAAAACAGTTGCTCCTTTTTTTAGAAATGTATTTGAGGAAATGCCATCTTGTTTTAATCTGCGACTCAGGAATTTAGGGCTACAAAAGCCACTAGCCTCCAAATGGAGGAAAACAGTATATGTAGAAGCCTTTTAGGCCTTCCGTCAAGTAGCCCACTCTTCATCTTACATGAAGCGCTTGACTTGAAATATGTTGAGGATTAAATTAATTGGGCCCCATTGCTACTGTGGTGCCCTACTTAATAGGGAGATTATCAAGGACTTTTTTTACCAAGTAGCATGGGTCTTCAAATGCTGTGACTGAAGTATGTCAAGTAGATGTGGTACTTATTGGTGTAGGGAGAATTGTTCCCACAAGCTGGAAGGGCTGTGTTAGGATGATAGATCCCAGCTGAAGCAATTGTTCCTTGAAACGTGGCAGCAAGAAAGGGAACCTGGAGAACTAATGAAGACCAGGAGTAACGATTACACTTTAATGCAAACCAACCTTGGGCTTGAACCATACTTCGAGCTTGGGATAGAGACTTTGTAACTAGGTTTTGGTTTGTGTATGTTAGCTAGCAGAACAAGAATCCGCTTCCATCCCTGTTTGCCAATGCAACGAAAGTTCCCCTCAAAGGTTGATGCATTTTGTGTTTTTTTGTAGATTTTACTCTTCCTCCACAAGATGCTATCTAATCCCAGTTTTGAGGGGCTCAGGGATAACTAGATGTAGACCCTCCCTTCTGCACCTACAGTCACTGAGCGCACCACTGACTTTCTTTAGTGTCAGTTCATTTCTTAATAGAACTCTCCATGTTAGGAGTCATTTGATCATTTGATGTTATTATGTGCCAAGGTCAGGATTTTAATGCACTGTTTTAATGGTTTTAAAATTAAGTGTGTTTTTGCTTGTATTATAATACTTAATGCTCGAACAGAGCTATCTGATTGATATTGGGGCTATATAGTACATTTATTCATGCACCACAGAGGCACTTTTATTTATATCTAGCCATTCACAGAACTATTTTGAGACTGCATTTCCCTTGAGAAAACTTCTCAACCTAGTTTAGATTTCTGTATTCTGTATTTCCATTAGCATGGCTATATTGTATTTATTTGCACCTATTAGTATGGAATTTAACAAATATATGTAAGATGACTGTAGAAGTGGAATTTCTCACAATCATATTAAAAGGTAAATGTCAAAATTAATGGGGAAAATGTTCTTCATTTTAAAAACTCAAGCATAAAAATGTAGTTGTATCGCTTACATGAAGGCACACCTGAACCTTTTTATTTAACATACATAGACGACTTTCTTACACCAGACTGCATAAGGGTGCTCTGCATGTCATTTAAGTTTTCATTTATAATACTGTAAACAAGAAGCAAGATAACTTAACCCTGGAAAATACTTAGAAAATTGAGTTCTAACAACAGGAAGTTATTATTGGAAATCATTGTAAGTCATTTGTCAGAAGCGATTTGAAAGCGCTTTGATGGAGGGTTCAAGATGTGTAGCTTCAGTTCTAAAACTGAGAGCCAAGGTTTTCCATGTCATATTTGTGGCACGCGTGAAGGAAAACTTCTGACTAACATTTTTAATCTACTGGCCTACTTTATATGCAAGGCTTCACAGTTTTCAAAGTGATCCTTGTTTTAGTGGTAGCCAGTAGACCTCATAGAGAATGAAATTGATGTTGACAAATCTTTGCGAAGTAGTGTCTGAACTCTGAGTCGAGGATCTGTGGTGATGCCCAGACACCTCTCACTCATAACCAATACTGATGTAATATTGGTATCAACAGAATTAATAACATTTTCTGTATGTTAGTCTTGTCTCTAAGTTTGGGCTGCCAGAAAAGGATGAGCACAGTCTTGGACACATTTAATTGAAGCCAAGCGGCAGCAACCTAGGTCCTAATAATGCCATCTAACTATAAATGAGCCCCATATATTTATTTTCCGCCACAAATAAGATCGGGGTTGTGCACTATTTCATGATGTTCAACGCCTCACCATTCACATTCATTCTGGCAGATGTCATACAGATAAAATGATTATCAGGGGATCAAGCAAAAATAATTATGTCAACCCATGGTTCATGTGAGAAGTAGGTGCTTTTGTGACCTCTAGTTTGACCAACTTTGAATGTTTGGGAGGGTCTGAACCTTTTTAGGGCATTTCTACTTGCCAGGACATTGCCACTGAATCTCTCATATTCTGTGCAACAATCCATGGTGGCAAAAGCCTCACTCAGCTCAAACATTGTTCTGTATAGAAAGATCCACTTGATTGAAGATCTGCAGAAGATGGTCTCAGTCTTCAATATGCCTTTTCTGCAAGGCTTAATTTAAACACTGTGCTGTGTGTAGATTAATATACAGTTGATTAATGAGTATGGTCTCCAAATATATGTAAATAGTTCACAATCTTGCTTTTCACATGTATCTGACAGAATCATTCAGTTCTAGAAACAGTGTATCAAAATAGGTCAGTGGAGAAAGTGGCCACATTGAGAGAAGTCCCTAAAAAGTATCAGATGTGGACAGAGAGGCTGAACCAGACATCAGGGCACTTTTACAATCTCATTTGATAGTCTAACTATAGCTTTACTGATTGCAGACAATAATTTGTTAACCAATGCAACCAGGATGTAATATTACCTTCATTTGGAAGGCTGTTTCACTGATGAAACAAGGGAGGATTCTGGGGGCCATGAGATGTAGTCCTGGATTCTTCATTGTGAGTCCTCAGCATGCAGTTGCACCTACTTGTTCCCCTGTATCTACATCATCTTTGACAAGGCAGGCAAAGAAGTTGGACACAGAAAAGGCCACATGGTCAACCAATAGTGAAGACTCCTTACATATTTTGATGGATATGGCTTTAAAATGATATGGCTTTAAAGTGTTTAGTTATATGTTTCCCAAAAACAGTTTAATCTTTTATTGCATAAAATCAGAGACAATGTCTAAACAGAGGCCTGAGACCTAATCTCTGGCTCAGAGGTCAAGAGGTGCACTACTTCTTAAAGGGGCCAAAGACTGGTTGATTTAAATAGCATAAGGGCTATTTGTTGCTGGCCTCGGACTAAGAAGATATAAAAGACTTAAAATCCCCATTATCGTTTCTAACAAAAGTATCCACTGCGTGCCCCTATGCATCACTGAGTTCTGGATAAGGCCTTTGAGTGCCCCTTTCGCCCACTAAGGACTGTGCTACTCACAAGCTCCCAGCTCACCAAACTCAAGAAGAGAACTGAGAGCTGGATGGGCAGAATCCAGCAGTAGCCAGCAGTAGCCTATGCACCCCTAACTGCACAGAAGTGGCATCTCAATTGGAGACATAATCATGGACAGCAGTAGGGTGCAAT
The DNA here is from genome assembly GCF_031143425.1 of Pleurodeles waltl. Taxonomy (NCBI): domain Eukaryota; kingdom Metazoa; phylum Chordata; class Amphibia; order Caudata; family Salamandridae; genus Pleurodeles; species Pleurodeles waltl. The sequence goes on from NC_090440.1 coordinate 382,957,770, forward strand.
TAGATGTAAGCATGGTGAAATCAAGGATGGGAAGAAAGTCTCCCTGTCGCCAGCAAAAGAATACCCTCACAGAAGCAAGTAACAGTAACATCAGACACTCAGGCCCTCATTACAAGTGTGGCAGTCTTAAGACTGCCACACTCGGGGTGGGGGCTCGGACCGCTGCCAAAGTAGCAGTCTGACCTCCGCATTATGACTGTGGGTCGGACCCCCGGCACAGCCACTTTTTAGCCAGCCGAGGGCCTGGCGGTGCTGGCTGTCTTAAGCCACCAGGGCATTGTCCCTGTTTGATGAAAACCAAACGTTCTAAAATTTAATTTCGTTTCCCAAGGCTGAGCTCTGAAAGTTTCAGGCAGACTGTTCAATGGAGGAAGGTTATAGAGGTGGTATGAAAAACTATTGTTCCTATTAAAATTTAGAAGATAAGTTTCTGCTAAGCAACGGAAGCAAAACCAATAGAAGGATCACCTCCAGTCCTGGACTTAAGAGTCCCTGTGTCCTCCAATTCATTATATTTTTTTGGTTTGGTGAAAAATAAAGTAAATAGAGGTCAAAAGATAAAGGTCCTCATTACAAGTTACGGGTGTGGTAATTCTGGTTGCGGATTCGTCTTGGGACCATTAAGAGAAGTGTGATGTCTCCTGACCCAGTAATTCTGCGTTCAGATTTGTACCCAGTGAAAGTGCTGCAGGGACAGTGACAGGAGGTGCAGCCCAGCGTGGAAGGAGATAATGTCCCCCTTTGAACTGCCACAGCCATGTCCTGACCCCCTTATCTGCATCCCAGCCCCCGACCCGCCCTTTTACTGACCCTTTCTGCCTGTTGACCACGTGAAAAATATCACTGATTTTCTACCTGAGTGGGGGAAAAAAGTACATGGGAAATAGTTTTTCTGGACCCATTTATATGTTTTCATATTCTTAGATGAAAAGTCGTAATTGCTGGATTTTGGTGCGTTGGTATCAAGCGAAATCAGGAATTCCGACCCTCTTCTAAGTATGCCCAGGTTAAGCTTTAGCTCTCTACCACAACCAATGTGAACGAAAAATGCATAATTACAATCATAGGAAAAGCGGGAAAATCGGCCTTGGCACGCATGTACAATGGTTGTTGTTTTATTTTTTATTATAAGCCACTCCCACAAAAAAGGTAAAAGTGGTGGCAATATCCCAGTGGCGTAACGTAACTTGAGAGGGCCCCCTTTCAAAGTACATGGAGTGCCCCCCTCTGGACTTATTCAGAAGCTCTCAGGGCCAGGTAATGTGCTGAGGGCCCCCCCTGGAGCTCAGCCCCTCCCCTAGCACCGCAGGGCCTGCGGGGGCTTTTGTTACACCTGTTGTTAGAAATGGGGTCTTTGGTTGACAGTCCGGTTACCCCCTGTTCAAGCAAGGACCCTCACTCTAGTTAGGATAAAAGAGAATCACCCTCAGCTAACCCCTGCTTACCCCCTTGGTAGCTTGGCAGAGCAGTAGGCTTAACCTCAGAGTGCTAGGTGTAAAGTATTTGTACCAACACACACAGCAACTTAATGAGAACACTACAAAATGACACAACACCAGTCTAGAAAAATAGGAAATATTTATCTAGACAAAACAAGACCAAAACGACAAAAATCCAACATACACAAGTCAAGTTATGATTTTTTAAAGGTTTAAAATAAAAAGAGTCTTTAGGTAGTTGTAACACCACACTAGCGCTGCTAGCGTGAAAATGTACCTGGTTTGCGTCAAAAATAACCCCGCACGGGCGGTGTGCGTCGAAAGTAACCCTGCACGGCTGTGTGCGTCGAAAACAACTCGGCACGGCGGTGCGTGTTGAAAAAGCCAGCCACACGACGATCCGAAAGTCCCACGGCGCAGGGTGCGATCTCTCAGCCTCCGTCAGCGATGCTGCGCGTCGTTTCTCCTGCTCTGGGCGTCGGTTTTTCGGTCGCGTTTCCTGCGGCGTCGTTTCTCAGCTGCGGAACCGGCGTCGCGTCGTTTTCTCAGCCGCGATCGGATTCGCGTCGATCTTTTCTCCGCACGGCGCTCGGTGCGTGTATTTTTGTCCTTAGGCTGCCAGCCTCTCCTTTCAGGGTCCCAGGAACTGGAAGGGCACCACAGAGCAGAGTAGGGGTCTCTCCAGAGACTCCAGGTGCTGGCAGGAAGAAGTCTTTGCTATCCCTGAGACTTCAACAACAGGAGGCAAGCCCTACATCAAGCCCTTGGAGATTTCTTCTTCAAGATGGAAGGCACACAAAGTCCAGTCTTTGCCCTCTTACTCTGGCAGAAGCAGCACTGCAGGAAAGCTCCACAAAGCACAGTCACAGGCAGGGCAGCACGTTTTCCTCAGCTATCAGCTCTTCTCCAGGCAGAGGTTCCTCTTGGTTCCAGAAGTGTTTCTAAAGTTTGTAAGTTTGGGTGCCCTTCTTATACCCATTTTAGTCTTTGAAGTCACCTTTCTTCAAAGGGGACTCACACCTTCTTGTGAAATCCTGCCTTGCCCAGGCAAGGCCTCAGACACACACCAGGGGGCTGGAGACAGCATTGTCAGAGGCAGGCACAGTCCTTTCAGATGAGAGTGACCACTCCACCCCTCCCTCCTAGCAGAGATAGCTAATCAGGAAATGCAGATCACACCCCAGCTCCCTTTGTGTCACTGTCTGGTGTGAGGTGAAAAACAACCCAACTGTCAAACTGACCCAGACAGGGAATCCACAAACAAGGCAGAGTCACAGAATGGTTTAAGCAAGAAACTGCTCACTTTCTAAAAGTGGCATTTCCACACGCACAATCTTAAAATCAACTTTACTAAAAGATGTATTTTTAAATTGTGAGTTCAGGGATCCCAAACTCCACATGTCCATCTACTCTCTAGGGGAATCTACACTTTAATCATATTTAAAGGTAGCCCCCATATTATCCTATGAGAGAGAGACAGACCTTGCACCAGTGAAAACGAAATTGGCAGTATTTTCACTGTCAGGACATATATACCACATTACTATATGTCCTACCTCATCCATACACTGCACCCTGCCCTTGGGGCTACCTAGGGCCTACCTTAGGGGTGCCTTACATGTAAGGAAAGGGAAGGTTTAGGCCTGGCAAGTGGGTACACTTGCCAAGTCGAATTTACAGTGTAAAAATACACATACAGACACTGCAGTGGCAGGTCTGAGACATGATTACAGAGCTACTTATGTGGGTGGCACAACCAGTGCTGCAGGCCCACTAGTAGCATTTGATTTACAGGCCCTGGCACCTCTAGTGCACCTTACTAGGGACTTACTAGTAAATCAAATATGCCAATCATGGATAAACCACTTACATACAATTTAAACAGGAGAGCATATGCACTTTAGCACTGGTTAGCAGTGGTAAAGTGCTCAGAGTTGAAAAGCCAACAGCAACATGTCAGAAAAAAATAGGAGGCAGGAGGCGAAAAAAGACTGGGGATGACCCTGCATAAGCAAAAGTCCAACACGACCCCCTACCAGCCTAAAGCCAGGGGAGAACAATCAATACCTTGATGTACTTCCCTGATTGGGGCGATAGAACAGGGACCCAGGCCCACAACAGCAGGGGCATGTTCCAGTTCTACGCCTTCCTGACTCCAGTTGGATCCCTCTGTCCATACTCTCAGGGCCCACTAAGCTAACCCATGGGGAACCCTTCTCCACATCTACAGACACCATCTGTGCAACACCTAACTTTACTTTGCTCACAGATGTATTGCAATGGGCAGATAGTACCACCAGGGCCAACACAGTGGTGTTGCCCACTCCACCCCCGGGGTGTGACTCTCGTCCTCCCCCCCCCAGGGGCAACTCTGTCCACCAGGACAGCAAGCCACAGTGGCCCCAGACAACTGTCAGGGATGAGAGCCCGACCTCAGGCCTCTCTAACCACTGTGACTGTGGAGAGTGGGGGGTGGTAGCCCCAGGTGCCTGGCACCCTTTGACCACTCTCTCTTCCACCAGGTCAGGGATGACAACCTGACCCTGGTCCTCCCCTCTGGGGCTCTGTAACCTCCCTGCAGAAGCGGCACCCCCAGAGTCGAAAACTGTCAGGGTGCTTGTAGAAGCAGTCCTGCACAATTCTTCCACCAGTGCAGGGATGTTAACCTGCAACTGATCCTCCAACCTGGGGTCTGTACCTTCAGGTTGGACCAGGGCCAGGGGTGAGGCTTCCCTCCCCCTGCCCTCTCTTCTGGGGTCCTGAACCACCCAACTAGGAGTGGCCCCCCCAGAAGACAACATGGTAGGGGCACTGTTAGCAGTAGCCCCTTCCTCCAGGTCAGGGGGGACACCCTTAACCTGGCCTCCCAATCCAGGGTCTGTACCCACAGACTGGATCACTGCCTGGCAAACCAGGACTTCCTGGGGGGCATACCTACCCCCTACCAGGTCAGAGTTTACCCTCTGAACCTGGTCATCCAACCCAGGGTCACCACCCTGCGGTTGAACCATTGCCTGGCACACCAGGACTTCCAGGGGGGCACACTTACCCCCCTCAAGGGACACACTGTCCCGAAGGGCCACACAAGAGTCTGGCTGGCGCAGGTCTCCTGACCTCTGCCCATCTGACAGAGTCTGGATTCCCCCCAGCCCAGAAATGGTCTCACCAAGGTCATTCATGGGGGGCTCTGCTCTCAGAGCTGACCCCTGACCCTCCAGGTTCTCCACTGGGGTCCGCAACCCCCTCTCAACCCTCTGTCTGGACTTCTGCACCCCCTCACTAGGAGTGGTACTGCCAGACACCAGAACTGGTGGGACGCTGGCTACAGCCGCCCCCCCAAGTTCTCCTGACACTGTGGGGTCTCCCTCAACAGATGGCCCTATGGTACAGGCTAGGCTCCCCTCCTGGTGTTCCCGCAGGGAACCCTCCAGGACCTGGGACCGGATCTCGGGCACCTTGGGCCTCAACCCATCCCCATTCCCTCTCCTCTGAGACTGGACATGGGGTCCCTCACCCATCCCACTACACTGGGACCTACCTGGGACACTACAATCCTTCCCTACCTCACCTGGTTGGGAACTACCTAGACCACTCCTCTCAGGAGCACCCCCAAATGCCTCTTCAGACTCTCTGGTACTCACCCAGAAGTCTGCCTCCATTGTAAGCTCCCTGGGGTCAGAGAACTCACACTCCACCTGGTGTTGGCATAGCTCTGGAAAATAAGGACTAGACATATGCTCTCCAGCAATTACATCACTCAGCCCCTCGCATGAATTAACCAAAGTACCCTTCACCCAACCATCCAGTGACTCTGCTTTGAAAAAGCACCTCACATCACCCTCCTGAGACTGGTGAGACAGTACCTGACTGTCCCTGACACTCAACCCACACTCTTCTGGGATGTCTTCACACTCCATAACCAGGACTTCTACCTGGGGGGAACCCCTCTCCCTGTCACTCTCACCTAGAGTCAGTAGAGTGTCCCTCCCACCAGTAGGAATATGACTCCCCATGCCAGTTCCCCAATCCACCTCAGGGACCCTGTGCATCACTGGAGCTACCTCATACCCCTGAACCTCCTGGCGTGTGTTAACTCCCTCCTTCAAGTAGGGCACCACCTCTCTGGGCATGTGCACTTCTGCAGCATCACTGGATATACAATTGTTGCTGCCACCATTCCAGCTGGACTCAGCCCTCATGACTTCCAGCTCTTTCAATTTAAGCTCGTAAGCATAAATCATTTTTTTAATCTCTAAGTTCCTCCTCCTTTCTTCCAACTCCCAATTGAGCTTTTTCATCTCCCATTGGTACTCCCTCTCTGCCTGTCTGTCCTGTAACTCTTCAGGAGTCAGACCCTTGGGTGACACCCTGCCATCCCTCCTGGGGACCCTCCCCCCAGGCGTAACAGGTTCCTCCACTACACCACTGTGTATCCTCTGCACTTCCCCCCCCATATTCTCCTTCTCTGTGTGCCTTCCAGCCTTCTTGATTGTCACCCAGGCCCTCTGTGCCTGTTGCAGCTCCCCCTCCCTGGTGGAGCTCTCAGTGGGACAGTCAAGATCTTTAAGGAACTGTTTCAATTGAGCAACTGAGTACTCCTTCAGTTTCTCCATTTCAAACACAGCTCCAGCTGTTGCATCTCCAGATTGAGACATGATGGTCACAAGTGCAAAGTTCCAAAAGGCAGAAAAAAATAATTTCCCAATGAAGTAAAAAGAATCAGTCAAGGGATCAGCAAAATCATGGAAGTAGAATAAAAAGGGTCCTTAAGAGAAAAATCAAAAGATCACCAAACAAGTAGTATGTGGTCACGTAGTGGTCTGAGATCAAAACAGTAGTGTACACTTAATCACTGTATGTCAAGTACAAATACAAGTCCAATCCCGACCGCTGGTCACCAATGTTAGAAATGGGGTCTTTGGTTGACAGTCCGGTTACCCCCTGTTCAAGCAAGGACCCTCACTCTAGTTAGGATAAAAGAGAATCACCCTCAGCTAACCCCTGCTTACCCCCTTGGTAGCTTGGCAGAGCAGTAGGCTTAACCTCAGAGTGCTAGGTGTAAAGTATTTGTACCAACACACACAGCAACTTAATGAGAACACTACAAAATGACACAACACCAGTCTAGAAAAATAGGAAATATTTATCTAGACAAAACAAGACCAAAACGACAAAAATCCAACATACACAAGTCAAGTTATGATTTTTTAAAGGTTTAAAATAAAAAGAGTCTTTAGGTAGTTGTAACACCACACTAGCGCTGCTAGCGTGAAAATGTACCTGGTTTGCGTCAAAAATAACCCCGCACGGGCGGTGTGCGTCGAAAGTAACCCTGCACGGCTGTGTGCGTCGAAAACAACTCGGCACGGCGGTGCGTGTTGAAAAAGCCAGCCACACGACGATCCGAAAGTCCCGCGGCGCAGGGTGCGATCTCTCAGCCTCCGTCAGCGATGCTGCGCGTCGTTTCTCCTGCTCCGGGCGTCGGTTTTTCGGTCGCGTTTCCTGCGGCGTCGTTTCTCAGCTGCGGAACCGGCGTCGCGTCGTTTTCTCAGCCGCGATCGGATTCGCGTCGATCTTTTCTCCGCACGGCGCTCGGTGCGTGTATTTTTGTCCTTAGGCTGCCAGCCTCTCCTTTCAGGGTCCCAGGAACTGGAAGGGCACCACAGAGCAGAGTAGGGGTCTCTCCAGAGACTCCAGGTGCTGGCAGGAAGAAGTCTTTGCTATCCCTGAGACTTCAACAACAGGAGGCAAGCCCTACATCAAGCCCTTGGAGATTTCTTCTTCAAGATGGAAGGCACACAAAGTCCAGTCTTTGCCCTCTTACTCTGGCAGAAGCAGCACTGCAGGAAAGCTCCACAAAGCACAGTCACAGGCAGGGCAGCACGTTTTCCTCAGCTATCAGCTCTTCTCCAGGCAGAGGTTCCTCTTGGTTCCAGAAGTGTTTCTAAAGTTTGTAAGTTTGGGTGCCCTTCTTATACCCATTTTAGTCTTTGAAGTCACCTTTCTTCAAAGGGGACTCACACCTTCTTGTGAAATCCTGCCTTGCCCAGGCAAGGCCTCAGACACACACCAGGGGGCTGGAGACAGCATTGTCAGAGGCAGGCACAGTCCTTTCAGATGAGAGTGACCACTCCACCCCTCCCTCCTAGCAGAGATAGCTAATCAGGAAATGCAGATCACACCCCAGCTCCCTTTGTGTCACTGTCTGGTGTGAGGTGAAAAACAACCCAACTGTCAAACTGACCCAGACAGGGAATCCACAAACAAGGCAGAGTCACAGAATGGTTTAAGCAAGAAACTGCTCACTTTCTAAAAGTGGCATTTCCACACGCACAATCTTAAAATCAACTTTACTAAAAGATGTATTTTTAAATTGTGAGTTCAGGGATCCCAAACTCCACATGTCCATCTACTCTCTAGGGGAATCTACACTTTAATCATATTTAAAGGTAGCCCCCATATTATCCTATGAGAGAGAGACAGACCTTGCACCAGTGAAAACGAAATTGGCAGTATTTTCACTGTCAGGACATATATACCACATTACTATATGTCCTACCTCATCCATACACTGCACCCTGCCCTTGGGGCTACCTAGGGCCTACCTTAGGGGTGCCTTACATGTAAGGAAAGGGAAGGTTTAGGCCTGGCAAGTGGGTACACTTGCCAAGTCGAATTTACAGTGTAAAAATACACATACAGACACTGCAGTGGCAGGTCTGAGACATGATTACAGAGCTACTTATGTGGGTGGCACAACCAGTGCTGCAGGCCCACTAGTAGCATTTGATTTACAGGCCCTGGCACCTCTAGTGCACCTTACTAGGGACTTACTAGTAAATCAAATATGCCAATCATGGATAAACCACTTACATACAATTTAAACAGGAGAGCATATGCACTTTAGCACTGGTTAGCAGTGGTAAAGTGCTCAGAGTTGAAAAGCCAACAGCAACATGTCAGAAAAAAATAGGAGGCAGGAGGCGAAAAAAGACTGGGGATGACCCTGCATAAGCAAAAGTCCAACACGACCCCCTACCAGCCTAAAGCCAGGGGAGAACAATCAATACCTTGATGTACTTCCCTGATTGGGGCGATAGAACAGGGACCCAGGCCCACAACAGCAGGGGCATGTTCCAGTTCTACGCCTTCCTGACTCCAGTTGGATCCCTCTGTCCATACTCTCAGGGCCCACTAAGCTAACCCATGGGGAACCCTTCTCCACATCTACAGACACCATCTGTGCAACACCTAACTTTACTTTGCTCACAGATGTATTGCAATGGGCAGATAGTACCACCAGGGCCAACACAGTGGTGTTGCCCACTCCACCCCCGGGGTGTGACTCTCGTCCTCCCCCCCCCAGGGGCAACTCTGTCCACCAGGACAGCAAGCCACAGTGGCCCCAGACAACTGTCAGGGATGAGAGCCCGACCTCAGGCCTCTCTAACCACTGTGACTGTGGAGAGTGGGGGGTGGTAGCCCCAGGTGCCTGGCACCCTTTGACCACTCTCTCTTCCACCAGGTCAGGGATGACAACCTGACCCTGGTCCTCCCCTCTGGGGCTCTGTAACCTCCCTGCAGAAGCGGCACCCCCAGAGTCGAAAACTGTCAGGGTGCTTGTAGAAGCAGTCCTGCACAATTCTTCCACCAGTGCAGGGATGTTAACCTGCAACTGATCCTCCAACCTGGGGTCTGTACCTTCAGGTTGGACCAGGGCCAGGGGTGAGGCTTCCCTCCCCCTGCCCTCTCTTCTGGGGTCCTGAACCACCCAACTAGGAGTGGCCCCCCCAGAAGACAACATGGTAGGGGCACTGTTAGCAGTAGCCCCTTCCTCCAGGTCAGGGGGGACACCCTTAACCTGGCCTCCCAATCCAGGGTCTGTACCCACAGACTGGATCACTGCCTGGCAAACCAGGACTTCCTGGGGGGCATACCTACCCCCTACCAGGTCAGAGTTTACCCTCTGAACCTGGTCATCCAACCCAGGGTCACCACCCTGCGGTTGAACCATTGCCTGGCACACCAGGACTTCCAGGGGGGCACACTTACCCCCCTCAAGGGACACACTGTCCCGAAGGGCCACACAAGAGTCTGGCTGGCGCAGGTCTCCTGACCTCTGCCCATCTGACAGAGTCTGGATTCCCCCCAGCCCAGAAATGGTCTCACCAAGGTCATTCATGGGGGGCTCTGCTCTCAGAGCTGACCCCTGACCCTCCAGGTTCTCCAGTGGGGTCCGCAACCCCCTCTCAACCCTCTGTCTGGACTTCTGCACCCCCTCACTAGGAGTGGTACTGCCAGACACCAGAACTGGTGGGACGCTGGCTACAGCCGCCCCCCCAAGTTCTCCTGACACTGTGGGGTCTCCCTCAACAGATGGCCCTATGGTACAGGCTAGGCTCCCCTCCTGGTGTTCCCGCAGGGAACCCTCCAGGACCTGGGACCGGATCTCGGGCACCTTGGGCCTCAACCCATCCCCATTCCCTCTCCTCTGAGACTGGACATGGGGTCCCTCACCCATCCCACTACACTGGGACCTACCTGGGACACTACAATCCTTCCCTACCTCACCTGGTTGGGAACTACCTAGACCACTCCTCTCAGGAGCACCCCCAAATGCCTCTTCAGACTCTCTGGTACTCACCCAGAAGTCTGCCTCCATTGTAAGCTCCCTGGGGTCAGAGAACTCACACTCCACCTGGTGTTGGCATAGCTCTGGAAAATAAGGACTAGACATATGCTCTCCAGCAATTACATCACTCAGCCCCTCGCATGAATTAACCAAAGTACCCTTCACCCAACCATCCAGTGACTCTGCTTTGAAAAAGCACCTCACATCACCCTCCTGAGACTGGTGAGACAGTACCTGACTGTCCCTGACACTCAACCCACACTCTTCTGGGATGTTTTCACACTCCATAACCAGGACTTCTACCTGGGGGGAACCCCTCTCCCTGTCACTCTCACCTAGAGTCAGTAGAGTGTCCCTCCCACCAGTAGGAATATGACTCCCCATGCCAGTTCCCCAATCCACCTCAGGGACCCTGTGCATCACTGGAGCTACCTCATACCCCTGAACCTCCTGGCGTGTGTTAACTCCCTCCTTCAAGTAGGGCACCACCTCTCTGGGCATGTGCACTTCTGCAGCATCACTGGATATACAATTGTTGCTGCCACCATTCCAGCTGGACTCAGCCCTCATGACTTCCAGCTCTTTCAATTTAAGCTCGTAAGCATAAATCATTTTTTTAATCTCTAAGTTCCTCCTCCTTTCTTCCAACTCCCAATTGAGCTTTTTCATCTCCCATTGGTACTCCCTCTCTGCCTGTCTGTCCTGTAACTCTTCAGGAGTCAGACCCTTGGGTGACACCCTGCCATCCCTCCTGGGGACCCTCCCCCCAGGCGTAACAGGTTCCTCCACTACACCACTGTGTATCCTCTGCACTTCCCCCCCCATATTCTCCTTCTCTGTGTGCCTTCCAGCCTTCTTGATTGTCACCCAGGCCCTCTGTGCCTGTTGCAGCTCCCCCTCCCTGGTGGAGCTCTCAGTGGGACAGTCAAGATCTTTAAGGAACTGTTTCAATTGAGCAACTGAGTACTCCTTCAGTTTCTCCATTTCAAACACAGCTCCAGCTGTTGCATCTCCAGATTGAGACATGATGGTCACAAGTGCAAAGTTCCAAAAGGCAGAAAAAAATAATTTCCCAATGAAGTAAAAAGAATCAGTCAAGGGATCAGCAAAATCATGGAAGTAGAATAAAAAGGGTCCTTAAGAGAAAAATCAAAAGATCACCAAACAAGTAGTATGTGGTCACGTAGTGGTCTGAGATCAAAACAGTAGTGTACACTTAATCACTGTATGTCAAGTACAAATACAAGTCCAATCCCGACCGCTGGTCACCAATGTTAGAAATGGGGTCTTTGGTTGACAGTCCGGTTACCCCCTGTTCAAGCAAGGACCCTCACTCTAGTTAGGATAAAAGAGAATCACCCTCAGCTAACCCCTGCTTACCCCCTTGGTAGCTTGGCAGAGCAGTAGGCTTAACCTCAGAGTGCTAGGTGTAAAGTATTTGTACCAACACACACAGCAACTTAATGAGAACACTACAAAATGACACAACACCAGTCTAGAAAAATAGGAAATATTTATCTAGACAAAACAAGACCAAAACGACAAAAATCCAACATACACAAGTCAAGTTATGATTTTTTAAAGGTTTAAAATAAAAAGAGTCTTTAGGTAGTTGTAACACCACACTAGCGCTGCTAGCGTGAAAATGTACCTGGTTTGCGTCAAAAATAACCCCGCACGGGCGGTGTGCGTCGAAAGTAACCCTGCACGGCTGTGTGCGTCGAAAACAACTCGGCACGGCGGTGCGTGTTGAAAAAGCCAGCCACACGACGATCCGAAAGTCCCGCGGCGCAGGGTGCGATCTCTCAGCCTCCGTCAGCGATGCTGCGCGTCGTTTCTCCTGCTCCGGGCGTCGGTTTTTCGGTCGCGTTTCCTGCGGCGTCGTTTCTCAGCTGCGGAACCGGCGTCGCGTCGTTTTCTCAGCCGCGATCGGATTCGCGTCGATCTTTTCTCCGCACGGCGCTCGGTGCGTGTATTTTTGTCCTTAGGCTGCCAGCCTCTCCTTTCAGGGTCCCAGGAACTGGAAGGGCACCACAGAGCAGAGTAGGGGTCTCTCCAGAGACTCCAGGTGCTGGCAGGAAGAAGTCTTTGCTATCCCTGAGACTTCAACAACAGGAGGCAAGCCCTACATCAAGCCCTTGGAGATTTCTTCTTCAAGATGGAAGGCACACAAAGTCCAGTCTTTGCCCTCTTACTCTGGCAGAAGCAGCACTGCAGGAAAGCTCCACAAAGCACAGTCACAGGCAGGGCAGCACGTTTTCCTCAGCTATCAGCTCTTCTCCAGGCAGAGGTTCCTCTTGGTTCCAGAAGTGTTTCTAAAGTTTGTAAGTTTGGGTGCCCTTCTTATACCCATTTTAGTCTTTGAAGTCACCTTTCTTCAAAGGGGACTCACACCTTCTTGTGAAATCCTGCCTTGCCCAGGCAAGGCCTCAGACACACACCAGGGGGCTGGAGACAGCATTGTCAGAGGCAGGCACAGTCCTTTCAGATGAGAGTGACCACTCCACCCCTCCCTCCTAGCAGAGATAGCTAATCAGGAAATGCAGATCACACCCCAGCTCCCTTTGTGTCACTGTCTGGTGTGAGGTGAAAAACAACCCAACTGTCAAACTGACCCAGACAGGGAATCCACAAACAAGGCAGAGTCACAGAATGGTTTAAGCAAGAAACTGCTCACTTTCTAAAAGTGGCATTTCCACACGCACAATCTTAAAATCAACTTTACTAAAAGATGTATTTTTAAATTGTGAGTTCAGGGATCCCAAACTCCACATGTCCATCTACTCTCTAGGGGAATCTACACTTTAATCATATTTAAAGGTAGCCCCCATATTATCCTATGAGAGAGAGACAGACCTTGCACCAGTGAAAACGAAATTGGCAGTATTTTCACTGTCAGGACATATATACCACATTACTATATGTCCTACCTCATCCATACACTGCACCCTGCCCTTGGGGCTACCTAGGGCCTACCTTAGGGGTGCCTTACATGTAAGGAAAGGGAAGGTTTAGGCCTGGCAAGTGGGTACACTTGCCAAGTCGAATTTACAGTGTAAAAATACACATACAGACACTGCAGTGGCAGGTCTGAGACATGATTACAGAGCTACTTATGTGGGTGGCACAACCAGTGCTGCAGGCCCACTAGTAGCATTTGATTTACAGGCCCTGGCACCTCTAGTGCACCTTACTAGGGACTTACTAGTAAATCAAATATGCCAATCATGGATAAACCACTTACATACAATTTAAACAGGAGAGCATATGCACTTTAGCACTGGTTAGCAGTGGTAAAGTGCTCAGAGTTGAAAAGCCAACAGCAACATGTCAGAAAAAAATAGGAGGCAGGAGGCGAAAAAAGACTGGGGATGACCCTGCATAAGCAAAAGTCCAACACCTGTGAAATATCCTTGCAATTGAATTTTTACAAACAAAAATGAATCTGTGTTTGTGCAATTGTAATAAAATAAGAAGAGTCCTTTCAGCAGGTCATTTCACTTGGGAAAGAGTATAGAAACCTAATTTAGATGTAAAGCGCAATATACAAAAATATGATTCTTATTGGCGCAGAGAAAAAAGTATCATTGGCTTGAATTACTGTAACCTAAAGACATGATTTAAATATACATTAACGACTAAAAACTAAAATGTTTTTAAAAAAGGATGAGGAATAGAAAGAAAATATTATTGGCAAAGTAATGCTTTAGCCCTCAAACCCTGTCATTGCGGTGCGCCTCTTTTCATGATGATGTGTACATCTAACCAGGGAAAGGGCCGTCGTTCACACTGCAATATAGCCAAAGACTGACCTATTGCCACATGCCGTTTGCTAATGTGGAAGGAAGCAAAATTTGATTGACATTTGAAGAGAAGAGTGGATGAAGAGGACTGACACACCTCTATGGTCCTGGGTTGGACAGTACAATTGGCATTTGAATTTACTGTTACTGGGCAGTAAATCCACCCCACGTATCATCTGATTACGAGGTAAACTCTGTGAAATGAGAATTATAGTATGAAACAGATTTTACCACTCCTAAAAAAAACACGGAATTCCAAGACCCAGAGATGAATTTATCTCCTGTTTCGAGAAGTGGTAAATGTATGAGAGGATCTTTTGATGGAGTGGGGGTGAGGGAAGGAGTGGAGGGAGTATAAGAGGGAAACAGAAGGTCATTTCTGTCAAGAGGCAGCATTGTATGCCCATCAGAAGAAAACAGCCAAAGCCTCATCGGATTTCTATGACCAACAGTACCAACCAGAAAAATTGGGTCTGGTTCTTACATACAATTGGATGTGAAATAATTCACAATCTTCGAATCAGGCAGATTGAAATTCCATGTGGTTATTTCACCTTTTATACATAGAGACAGCCCTCTGTGTTTATAGGTGTATATATTTTTTCATTTATAAATTATTTGATGTACTTAAGGCTTACAACACACCTAGAATTGTCTCTAATCCAGATCTAAAAAAAAGTAATATGGAGGGAGAGGCTTTTGCTCTGCTTTCTGATTTTCTTAATAGGCAGTTATGAAGTAGTTCCACTGCCCATAATGGGAAACCCATCTCAAACACAATTGAAAGCAGCTTTGCATGGTGTCACCCCATGACCACTAAAATAGGAAGGAGTTCTACATTGGGAACTTGCTGAAGAACGCAATTGAAAATGTGTTTAACATTATTGATTCTCCAACAAATAGAGCTGGAAGGGGTTGTAGATTGTAACCTTTTTGACAAATACAATATGAATGGGTTTTATGTTATGAATTCCATGACAAACATTACAGGATTTGGCCTTTTGTTATTTATTTGCAACAGTTTCGGACAAAAACAGCACTGCTGTGGTCCATCTTCCCCAGTAACACCTTCGGCGGCGTGTAGGTAGGCACAAATGAAATTTAAATTACGAAGGTGTCATTTTGGGATTTCCACGTAAGTTTTGCTAAGTACAATTCCTGAAATGATGGCATTAAGCCACATTGCATAATTACGACGTCATTTGTCGCAACATTTTTGCACAGGAGTACAGGAACAAGGGAAACAACCATAAAACGATTGTGAGTTACTAAGCCCCTTTTTGGGGAGCCTCATCAGAGAAAGCAAGCTGCCATTGCTCACAAGTGGACGAGAAGAACTACAATTAAAAAACAATTGCTGAAGAAAGGATGAATGGCTGCATAAATGATGAACAAATTAGTACATGGAAGAATTGATGATTGCATGGATGGAACCATCAATCAGCATTTTCAGTTATAATCTAGACCTATTGGCCTTCTCATTTCTTTTTCATAAATTGGGTAGGGTAAACCACCTTCCTATTACTACAGAATCACACCGAGTAACGTTGATTCCCTTGCTATCTGAATAACGAGAGAGGCCCTTCAATCTAGGTTAACTCCTAATAAATTATTATAATTATCAATATGTCCACACGCATTCTATCTTTTGCAGTGCACAGCTCATACGCTAATTTTGCGTTACAAACTAGGCAATACACTTTTCCCCCCTAATTCAGAAGCTAACATTTATTTGGGTACAGCTTTTCATTTTTGGCGTTCTCTTGGTAGCTTTCCTACAGCAATGAAAGACTTCAATCAACCGGAGTGATCCAACGCTCTAAAAAGTGTAGAACGGTTTAAATCTCATACTTAACTGCTGGTTGCATTTGAAAATGTTGACACATATAAAATCTACATATTGATACACTTCCAAAAGGTACATAAATTTAAACGCAATTGTCATTTTAAAATGGCTTGTATATAATTTACTAATGTCTGCATTGTGATCTGAAAGCAATGTAGAAATGAGTAAAATAATACGTTACAATAGCTGTCTAAAAAGTAAACTTGCATGGTTAAAATTGCTTATTTTTTGCAATATATACATATTCATATTATTAATAATACTTTGTTACAGTTAATCAGCAATTGATTGGTATTGGGTTGGTACATATGTTAGGTACCACAAAAGGAGAAAAAACTGAATAAATAAAGTAGTCTTGAGGATTCCTCCTAATTAGCTGCTTTCTTAAAGCTTATAGGGGAACCATTGCTCTTAATATTTACCCCTAGGTATAAAGAATCAATTTGGACCTTCATTAGTGAGTGTTCTGTGTAGGGGATTGAAACTGGTCTGATGGGCTTAGTCTCCAATGAAATTTCCTGCTTGGCATTCTTAATTTGTAAATAATAATGATAATAATAACAACAACAACAACAACAACAACAACAACAATAATAATAATATAGCATGCTGGTGTCCCAAACACAAAATATGCTACTTTTGATTCAGCCTCATGTCTCTTTCTTCCACCAAATTACAATTCAGCATTCTGTGGTAGGGGTTTAGTGTGTGAATAGGTGTAATTTATTTAAGTCTGCTGTGGATTTGTGGATCTATTGCAGATTTACACTGGGCATGGTGCTGAGTCCTGTGGTGGCTTGGCAGATCCACGGTTTGGGCAAAAAAAGGGCAATTTTTTTACGTTGAGGGACCCCTGGGTACCTGTACCCTGACCCCTTATGTCAGTTTTTGATCCCCCCGGGCTAATGCGAGAAACAAAATGGTGGCCACTACTTTCCCTCTCACATTGTGGCATGCCAACCAGGGTCTTGCTTTTCCCAGGAATCCGCAGATCCACCAGGGGTCAATCTGCAAAGGCTATCTAAAGATATCTATTTCTTTCTCCTTTAACAACTCCAAAACTACTGAGAGGATGTACACCAAATTACAATACAAGATCTTTCTGGACTAAGATCTAGCTTTCTGCCAAATTTGGTGTAAGTCCATTCAGTGGTTCAGGCTGTAGTCATGTCTAAAATCCCCATTTGAAATTGCATGGGAAAAACATGTTTTGGGATTGCCCCTTCTTTTTTGGCTCGCGCTTGATGGATCACCCCTAAAGTTTCCCAGCAGGTGTTGAAGTGACCAGAACACTAGTTTTGAAATTTCATGAAGATTTGTCAAACTGCGCCAAAGTTATTAGCAAAAAAATGCTTTTTCTATTAAGTAGGTCCTAACTATAACTACCTACTGGTAAACTGCAGCTAAAAATGCTGCTCCCTGTGTGGGGGAGCAATACTTTCATGTGTTTCCTGCCCACTGACAAATGAAAAGTCAGCTCGAAGAGAGCAGTATTAGTTTTTCTGCAGCCACCCACTGGGAGTGGACTTATAGTTTGCTTTTTCTTGTAGGGAGCTGTCAAAGCTCCCGTGGAGTGAACGTAAGCTGCTATCTCTCAAGGGGAGGCACCTCAGGAGATAGGGAGCCAGCCCTTGGGGTGGCGGTTCCCAGAGCCATTAATGGCTCCAGCATGGGGACCACGCTGCCCCCTCCTTTCAGTTTGCAGTTTGCCCCCTTCATTGTTATTTCTGATCCCAAGGAGGTGGTGGTCCCCAGGGCCTTATATGGCTTTGGAGGCAGGTCCACATGGCCACCTACCAATAAATTCAGTATGCAAGGGGAGGTGGTGGTCAATGAGGCCATGCCCATGAACAGGAGTGGGGTCCATGTGCCCCCCCTCCATTTTTTCTAAAAAGGCCTGGGGAGGTGGTGGTCCCCAGGGCTTCAAAGAGCCTATGGAGGGGGGTCCATGTGGCCCCCCTCTAACACACATACAAAGCCACAGGGAGGTGGTGGTCCCTGGGGCTCAAAGGGACCTGAGGAGGGGGGACGCATGCACCCCTTGTTCACTGTTTTATACCCCTCATGCCCCCAGGAACTGGCCCACCTGGGTCCTGTTTATAAAACAAATGCGAGAACCCATGCTTGTTTTTCTTTAATTTTTAGCTAGATCAGTAGACCCTCCATGATTTCTGGCAAAACATTTTACAACAATACTTTCTTGCCCTGGCAGAGTTCTAGGGGCTAGGGTGTTAAGATATTACTACCTTGCCCCCTTTTCTTTTGATTTAACTCTATTTTTGGGACTCGGCTGAGTCCGAGTCCCAAAATGGCTGCCAACACTGCCTGGTTAAAGTTTTGGCAGCCAATCGGATTTTAGTACAGGGACTGTCGGATCCAGGGAGGATCTGCGTACCTAGATATACATTTTTTTTTATTGAATTACTCTAAAACTACTGGACGGATTTACACCAAATAACAAAAAGGGTTCTTTCTGGACCAAGAGTTAAATACAGTCAAATTTGGTTAATTCCGTCCAGCGGTTTGGACTGTAGTTTTGTTCAAAATCCCTATGGGAAATTGCTTGATAAATCACCTCAAAGCTTTCAAGACAGCAGCTGAAGTGAGTGGCAATCTAGTTTCGAAAATTTTGTGAAGATTTGTCAAACACCACCAAAGTTATTGGCAAAGCAAAAAATGCCACTTGGCAGTTATAGTTAGGACTTTTTTTCCATAGGTTGACAGGTCCCACTGTCAAAAGCCAAAGTGTTTGCTGTGACCTGGTTGCAGCTGCAAAGCTGCTGACAAGCCACAGAAAACAGCTATGTCCAGGGGGTGGGCACCCCAGGACATAGCAGGAGTCGGCCCTGGGGAGTGGCTGTGCCTAGGGCCCTCAGTGGGCCCATGAAGGGGGTCACGTGGCCCACCTTCAATGTGTTAAAAGGCCCGGGGAAGTGTTGATCCCCAGGGTTTGGAGGTCCCAAAGGGACCCCCTTTCTTTTCTTAACTATTTGCCCCACTGAGGTGATAATCCCCAGGGTAGCAGGGGGGCACGCACCCCCCTGCATTATATTTATTTATAGCCCAGATGAGGTGGTGGTCCCAAGGGCAGTGGGGGGCTCGCACCCCCCGCATATATTATTTATGAGCCCCGGAGAGGTGGCAGTCCCCAGGTCAGCGGGGGGCAGGAGTCCCCTCTGCATTATTCTGCAAATGCCCCCAGGACTTGGCCACCCAGGGGCTGTAAAATGACAAAGCGCGGGAGCCCTCTCTTCATTTTCTCTTTTAAAAATTGTCACAGATTGGTGCCCCCATTGCGACTCCATTTCAAAAATTTAAAAATGATATGCTTTTTAGTCCTAGGGGAGTCCCTCTGGGACCCCAGCACCAGAGCTAAGGGTTCAGAGTTTTTGTACCCTGTCCCTGTTTCTTTATTTTTTACCTTTTTCTGGGACTCAAGCCCCAACATTTCGGATAACACTTCAATGGCTTCCTCGTTGAAGTGTTGTCAGCCAATGACATCTCAGCATGAAATCAGGAGGAGTCGTGAATCCTTTGTGTCCCTATATATATATACAAATTTGTTTTCCCCTTAATTTCTCAAAAACGACTGAACTGATTTACGCCAAAACAAAAAAAGAATTCCTTCTGGACCAGGACCTACCTTTCTGCCACATTTGGTGTAATTCCATCCTGCACTTTTGGCGCTAACACTGTTCAAAATCCCTATCGAAAAATTTATGGGGAAAACGTGTTTTGGGACCCACCTTTTCTCAGACCACCTGAAGGATAACCCTGAAACTTTCCAAAAAGCAGCTGATGTGTTTGGCAATTTTATTTTTTGAAAGTTTTGTGAAGATTCATCAAGCGGTGCCAAAGATATAGAAAAGTAAAAAAATGCTTTTTATATAGAACCTAGGTCTTAACTATAATTACCCAATGGCAACTGCCACTAGGTAATATATCCTCCATGTACAAAAAAGAAAATGGAAGGTTATTATCCATTCTGGAACTCCAGTCTGCATTCCACTTCCTTGATACATCAGGAAAACACTACCTGGAATTCTTCGCAAATCCTTCCTGAATTGCATGTAGGAAGCACATAATTGATTTCCATCTATCCATCCAGCCTCTCCCTTCTGCCACAATTCTACGGCTTACATTGCGTTTTCCATAATGACCCCATGTCTGTATCCACCCTTCTTTGCGACTGCTTCATTCTCAACTCTATATTAGCCTTTCAGTTTTGTAAAGGGAAATATGGTTGCCTCGCCAGAAATGGTGTGTGTGTGAGATGCCCAATTCGAAATCTTGCAATGAAGACAAGTTCACTAGGAAAAAAAGCTGCTGACACCTTTTATCACTGATGTCCATGCCCTGGGTATAATCAATATGCAGGACTGCAGGAGCCTTCAAGGCAGTCGTAGTCTCTCTTGTCTTTCCAAATGGTGGTGACTGGTAGTAGTCCTGTTGGGCCTGGCTCCTATTCCCTACTGGCAATATGTCTATGTGAGTTTCTCTCATTAACCCAGTGGGCTCTCTCTAGCCTCCACTCCGAGGCTTGAAAACGTCTGTGTCCAGGAATCTGGCACACCTGCCGTAGGTGCTGAGGTGCCATTTCCCAGTGTATTCATATCCTGCATTTGTCCGAAACTTAAAACTGCTGCACCTCCATGTTTCTGCTATTACTGTTGCCCAAATCAGGAAGATGGGATACATGGTCCAAGCTAGAATTGCTTGTCTTTTGTTTTAGTCCCCCCTGGTCTATTCTCCAAATGGATGCATTGTCCAAACGGGGTTTTGGATTAAATGCAGCCTACTGTCTAGGGTTACCTGGATGAGTTACATTTTATGGAAATTACATATTTTGAGAATACAGCTTTATTGGTTGTAATGCCACTATTCCTAAAATATGTTCAATAGAAAATAGTAAAGTAACGTCCACTTTAATTTAATGTCAAATCATGCCTAATACAGAACATTGACCACCCCGATTTAGATAAATATACATAACATTCTTCCATATCAAATATTGAACACCTTAGTTGTTTATTTTTATTTGCTTTCAAAGTTGGGAGCTGGCATGTCCTCTTCAGGCCACTTCAAAGTGCTAGAGTAGAAATCAGTGTTTTCTTGTGCATCAGCTGATGTCACACCATGTAGACACTATCACATAATACATGCACCTTGTGTGTGGGGCTGGCCTTTTCACCAGTTGAATTGGATGTCGAAGATGTTGCAAATGGCTACCTGCACACATAGATAGGAGGCTCTGCATGAAGTTTACTCCCACGTATGTTTTTGACGTTTTGATAATAATATAAGCAATCATAGGGGTAAGCAGAACTCTTGATATATTTTTCCAAACTCAAGGTGTTAGTGATGAAAGAAATTTGACAGAACGGTAAGAAAAATGTACATTGATGTTACACCTTGTTATAGTATGGATGCATTGATATGTACCACTGATTTCATTGGTAACAGACACGTTACATTTTTGTATGATTCAATAAAGCACTTGTCAGCAGCCTCCCTCATTAGCTGCTCTTTCTTTGCACACGCTCTACAGAATGTGTTGTGATTTCTGTGCAGTATCTGTATCGCCAGTTTTTGGCTGTTAACAGTAGTTTATCTGGTAAAACGCTACAATATGGACCAAGGAAAAATGGAGGAGTGTCAAGTTAATGCTTTTTCCGGCGCCCTATGAGTACAATATTGTTATCAGTACCCTTGTGAAATGCTGAAAGAATGTAAGGTACTGTAACACGAGTAAAAGTTTATTTTAAAGAGATCATATTTTCTTGAAGTCCCCTGACAGTGTGACAGTGTGTTAGTCTCTGGTATAATGATGCAATCCAGAAGTTACTAATTTAGTTCTTACTAGCAACAGTCCTGGTCAAATAGAGGACAGAAATGGGTTCATCTTGTTTCAGTTAGCAAGCTGAAACTAAATTTAAAACTCTTCCTGAGCTCATATGCGGTCCATATTGCACAGGCCAGCTATCCTGGCGGCTTGGTTAAACTCCACTGACAGAAACAGTCCACAGTTATTCAAAAGGCCTAAATTGCGAAAACACTGGTAATTATTGACTTAAAGTCAATAATATGTCCGATTAAAGCTGCACATACTCACGCCCGTTTTCCTAGCCTTATATGTGCCTATTTTACATGCTGAATAAAATACACCTGTTAGGAAAGTGAGCATGTTTTAATTTATATTCAAAAATCGACTTTAAATTGACTTTAAAATATTTATACCCAACACCTTTTTTTCCAACACTTACACAGAGACCTTTCAAGGAGGAAATTAGGTATACTGAAAAGTACGAGCAATACACTTAGGCCCAGATGTAGCAATCTACAATTTAGCGAATCGGAAATTGCGAGTGGGTGCGACTCGCAATTTCCGATTCGCAAAATCGGATGCCGTACGGTGTCTCAGACACCGACTGCGAGTCGCTATGGGGTCGCAAAGACCCACCTCATCAATATTCATGAGGTGGGTCGCATTTTGCGACCCCATAGCGAGTCCCTGCACCACAGGGATGGTGGCCTGCTGAAGTCAGCAGACCTCCATGTCTGTGACTGCTTTTTAAATAAAGCAGTTTTTAAATTTATATTGCAGCCCGTTTTCCTTAAAGGAAAACGAGTTGCAAAATAAAAAAAATAACGAAACCTTTTGGGTTCGGTTTTTCAAAGTAGGCAGTGGTCCATTGGACCACTGCCTGCTCTGAAAAACCCTTATTGGCAACATTCACAAAAGGGAAGGGGTCCCACGGGGACCCCTTCCCTTTGGCGAATGGGTTACCACCAGTGTGACACTGGTGGTAAATGCGAATTGCTTTGCAACCGCATTCGCAGTCACAAAGCAATTTAGCATAGCGATGCGAGTCGCAAATAAGAAGGGAACACCCCTTCCTATTTGCGAGTCGCATTCACAATTTGCAAGTCTGTACCGACTCGCAGATTGTTAATGTGCATCGCAAAAGGCATTTTGCATGCCGCAAACTGCGATTTTCGCAGTTTGCACCATGCAAAATGCTTTCTACATCTTTCTACATATGGCCCTAACTAATGTTTATGAAAACTTACAGTGGGCGCCCACCCCTTTGCAAAGGATTTTCGAGACAAGGTTCCGGTATTCCCCTCTGAACACCTACAAGTTAACCCTTAAATCGTGCACTTGTATTTCATTGGCATGTCATAGGTGAAGGTTTTGTAAATGCGGTGTACCTTACACTTGATGCACATTTGTGTCTGGTATAAGGCCTGTCTGGAGTGAGGGAAACACTCGCAGTCAAACCCAGAGTTCCTGAATAAATACATACAAGAGTAGTGAATTATAGATATTTGCCAAGTGAATCAACACATATATAATTCCGAATTTGAAAGAAAGAGTGCATTTGCTGTGAAGTTAATTTGCCAAAACGTTCTTATTTTTCTTACTTTAATCGTATGTAAAATACAAATCTGCTTTCGGCCTCACTGAACACAACATTAGTAAGGAATTGTTTTGCGTGGCAAAAAGAACTGTCTTTACACCTTTATTTCATTGTAGTTTTAATGTCATTTCACTCGTGTGTTCTGTCCTTCTGTGACAGTATAAACGTGCTCCACATTGACATTTTGAATTAACATAACATAATAACATAACGTGTATTTGTAAAGCACTTTCACCCAGGTTTTGGGGTTATTTGTGCTGAAATATTGTTACCAACTTAATGGTATTAAGTCCTCATTTTATCATCCATGGGCAATGAAAGGGTGAGTGGCCATTTGACCATGAGGTCAAACATGCATACCTGGAGTGGATGCACTAGGCTACTGAGCAACCAACCTGGCCCCATAACCAAGTGTCTGTAAAAGAAAATTATTTGATTCCACTTTATGAATGAATAAATGAATGAATGAATGAGGCTTATACCAGATGCCTGGACAACAGTATTCTGGGCTTCCCAAGGTAGGAAAGATAAATAAAATCTTCAGAGTCTTATTTAGGCAAAAACACATTTTTTCTACTGACGAAATGTAGCCCTTAAAGTAAAGATGATCATCAAATACAACTCCCAGATTTCTTTAAGAACCTGTATGTGATGGGGAAGCAAGGCCAACCGTAGGCCAGCATCCAGACCAACCACGTTTAGGCATGAAGAAAAGGATTTCCGTCTTGTCTGGATTGCATTGCAAATAATTTGCTTTCATCCAGCTGATGACAGTCCTCATGCAGGCAGAGAAAGGTTCTATATCCAAGTCTGAAGCTCCCTTGCATGAGAAGAGAAGCTGGGTATCATCAGTGTAAACATTAAACAACATAGGGCTTAATGCAGACCCCTGGGGTACTCCACACTTGAGAGTTTTTGAACTGGAGAAATAAGATTTCATCCATTCTGACTGTTCCCTATCACTCAGAAATTAGGTAAACCATTTGAGGTCAAACCGCCCAGTCAGATATCTGCCAGACATTGAAGAAGTATAAAGTGATAGATGGTGTTGAACGCTGCTGATAGGTCTAATAAAATTAAGCCAGCGTTCTGACCCTGATTCAGTGTCAACTTGATGGAGTCCATAATTTCGAGCAGAACCTTCTCCATGCTATGATGTGCATGGAACCCAGATTGGCAAGGGTGCAAGAGGGTATGGGTTTCAACTAACTTCAACAGTTGTTGGTTGACAATGGATTCTAAGATATTTGAGGAGAAAAATCAGTCTGATGTGAGAGAGGACAGTACTATCAGCCATAGACTTGACACTGGCCTTTTTCCACATATCGGGGAATATGCCCTTCTGAAGAGAGGAGCTGAGTAGACTAAGGTAGATTGGGCAAACACTTTCAGCAGTCTGACTCAAAATATGGGGGAGCATGTGTCAAGCTGTGAACCCGATTTACAGCTCATGAATCATGTTAACAGCTTCTCCCTGTCTGCATGCCCAGGCAGGTATATATTTTAAAAGCTTGTGTTTGGGGGTTGGGGAGCCGCAACCAAACAGCATAGATCAACGGGTCCACCAAGATAGAAGATGATATACTAAACTGTATTTTAATAATCTTTTATTCACAAATTCTCTAAGCCTATGGCATACATTTGGATTAGCATCACGTTTCAGTGATCATGCTTTAAGGTCCCTTGAAATGAGGAACAAGTTTAAAAAAATCTCATTGGGACTGTTATTAGCAGCACTTTTCTTCTGGGGATAGAAGGTACTACGTGCCTCTTTTATGTTATTATGATATTTGCTCAAAGCCTGTTTATAAACTGTTTTGTCAGCATCCCTAAACTGTTGCCTCCAGAGTCTCTTTGGCCTTTTACAATTGTTTCTTTCAGCATAGAACTTGGGGATAACCAGGGGGTGAAGGTGTCAGCCTCTGTGTACATTTCTAAAAAGTTAATTGTTATGGTTGCACCCATTGAGATCATACAGGTTTGATAATTTAACTTCTTCTACCTGACCAGGCTTTTGATATGTGGTTGTGAAAATTCTTGTTGTCCATACCCCCCTTTTTATTGCCCACTTGTGAGATTGGCTAAGGCTGTGAGAATTTCACTTTATATTCCAACTTGGCTGGAAGGAATATATTATAATCCACCACTTGCTCATTATATAAACATTATGTTAGAAATGGGGTTTTTGGTTGGCAGTCAGGTTACCCTCTGTCCAAGCAAGAACCCTCACTCTAGTCAGGGTAAATCACACACAATCCAAATTATCCTGTGCCCACCCTCTGGTAGCTTGGCACGAGCAGTCAGGCTTAACTTAGAAGGCAATGTGTAAAGCGTTTGTGCAATAAATCATACAATAACACAAGATAGCACCACAGAAATACACCACACAGTGTTTAGAAAAATATATAATATTTATCCGGGTATTTGCAGGTCAAAACGATCAAAGATGCAATATGAATTTGTAAAGATATCACTAAAAAGTGATCTAAAGTGTCTTAAGTCTTTAAAAAGCAAACAAGGTCTCTTTCAAGCACAAAGTACTTGGTTTGGAGTGGAAAATCTCCGCAGAGGGCCGCAGAAGAGGAGATGCGTGGAAAAATGGTGTGTGCGTCAGTTATGCCCCTTCACACATGGACTTGCGTCATTATTTTTCACGCGGGGAGACGTGCGTCGTTCTACGGGAAGAAAAATGGTGTGTGCGTCAGTTTCGCACCTTCACACAGGGACTTACGTCGTTATTTTTCACTCGGGGAAGACCTGCATTGTTTTCCGGCACGCGGACCATCTCCTTCAATGGATTGCGGGATTACCAGATGTCCCAGGGTCTGTGCGTGGATTCCTCGGCTTGTTATCCGGCTGCGCGTCATTCCGGGAGGCTGTGCGTGGAATTTTCTTTCTCACGGCAGGCATCGCATCGATTTCCCCTCTGGAAGTCGGGCGGCGTTGTCCATGTGAGGCCGTGCGTCAAAGTTCTGGTCGCACCGCAGGCGTTGCGTCGAGCTGCGTCTTTCTGGATCGGCGTGCAGTGAATTTTTCACCACGGAACAAGCTGTGCATCGAAATTTTCGGCGCACGAAGAATCCAAATGAAAAAGAGAAGTCTTTTTGGTCCCGAGACTTCAGGGAACAGGAGGCAAGCTCTATCCAAGCCCTTGGAGAGCACTTTTACAGCCAGAAAAGAGTTCAGCAAGGCAGCAAGGCAGCAGTCCTTTGTAGAAAGCAGACAGGTGAGTCCTTTGAGCAGCCAGGCAGTTCTTCTTGGCAGGATGTAGGTTCTGGTTCAGGTTTCTTCTCCAGCAAGTGTCTGAGTAAATGCACAAGGAGCTGTCAACTAAACCTAGCCAGACGTGGATTGTAAGGCACAGAAAGATTTAAGTGCAAAGAAATGCTCACTTTCTAAAAGTGGCATTTCTAGAATAGTAATATTAAATCCGACTTCACCAGTCAGCAGGATTTTGTATTACCATTCTGGCCATACTAAATATGACCTTCCTGCTCCTTTCAGATCAGCAGCTGCCACTTCAACAATGTATGAGGGCAGCCCCAATGTTAAGCCTATGAAGGGAGCAGGCCTCACAGTAGTGTAAAAACGTATTTAGGAGTTTTACACTACCAGGACATATAAACTACACAGGTACATGCCCTTCCTTTTACCTACACAGCACCCTGCTCTAGGGGTACCTAGGGCACACATTAGGGGTGACTTATATGTAGAAAAAGGGGAGTTTTAGGCTTGGCAAGTACTTTTAAATGCCAAGTCGAAGTGGCAGTGAAACCGCACACACAGGCCTTGCAATGGCAGGCCTGAGACAAGGTTAAGGGGCTACTGAAGTGGGTGGCACAACCAGTGCTGCAGGCCCACTAGTAGCATTTAATCTACAGGCCCTAGGCACAGATAGTGCACCTTATTAGGGTCTTACAAGTAAATCAAATAGCCAATCATGGATAAACCAATCAACAGTACAATTTACGCAGAGAGCATATGCACTTTAGCACTGGTTAGCAGTGGTAAAGTGCCCAGAGTTCAAAAGCCAACAACAACAGGTCAGAAAAAATAGGAGGAAGGAGGCAAAAAGTTTGGGGATGACCCCGTTAAAAAGCCAGGTCCAAAATGACCACCCACCAGCCTAAAGCCAGGTGAGAACAATCACTATCCTGATGTACTTCCCTGTTTGAGGCAATAAAACAAGGACCCAGGCCCACAACAGCAGTGGCATGATCAAGTTCTTAGTCTTCCTGACTCCAATTGGATCCCTCTGTCCATACTCTCAGGGCCCACTAAGCCAACCCATGGGGAACCTTTCTCCTTAACTGCGGATACCATCTGTGCAGCACCTAACCTTACTTTGCTCACAGACGTATCCCAGGAGCAGGATAGTACCACCAGGACCAACACAGTGGTGTTGCCCACTCTACCCCCGGGGTGTGACACTTGTCCCCTCTCCAGGGATAACTCTGTCTACCCGGACAGCAAGCCACAGTGGTTACTGACAGCTGTCAGGAATGAGAGCCAGGCCCCAGGCCTCTCAAAGCTCTCCAACCACTGTGGCTGTGGAGAGTGGGGGTCGGTAGCCCCAGGTGCTGGGCACCCTTTAACCACTCTCCCTTCCACCAGGTCAGGTATGACAGCCTGAACCTGGTCCTCCCCTCTGGGGCTCTGTACCCTCCCTCCTGGAGCGGTACCCCCAGAGTCCAACATGGCCAGGGTGCTTATAGAAGCCGCCCTGCACCATTCCTCCACCAGTGCAGGGCTGTTATCCTGCCACTGGCCCTCCAACCTGGGGTCTGTACCTTCAGGTTGGACTAGGGCCCGGGGTGAGGCTTCCCTCCCCCTGCCCTCCCTTCTGGGGTCCAGCACCCTCCAACTAGGAGTGGCCTCCTCAGAAGAAAACATGGTAGGGGCACCATTATCAGTACCCCCTCCCTCCAGGTCCGGGGTGACACCCTGAACCTGGTCTTCCAGCCCAGGGTCTGTACCCTCAGACTGGATCACTGCCTGGTGAACCAGGACTTTCTGGGAGGCACACCTACCCCCCACCAGGCCAGAGTTTAACCCCTGAACCTGGTCATCCAACCCAGAGTCACCACCCTGAGTTTGAACAATTGCCTGTCACGCCAGGACTTCTTGGGGGGCACACTGACCTGCCACCAGGCCAGAGTTTAACCCCTGAACCTGGTCATCAAACCCAGAGTCACCACCCTGAGGTTGAATGATTGTCTGGCACGCCAGGACTTCCTGGGGGGCACGCTCACCCCCCACAAGGGACACACCGTCCCCAA
Source organism: Pleurodeles waltl (assembly GCF_031143425.1). Lineage (NCBI taxonomy): Eukaryota > Metazoa > Chordata > Amphibia > Caudata > Salamandridae > Pleurodeles > Pleurodeles waltl. Next base: position 382,986,190 of record NC_090440.1, read on the forward strand.
GGGCTACAAAAGAGTCTGGTTGGCGCAGGTTTCCTGACCTCTGCCCATCTGGCAGAGTCTGGATCTCCCCCAAACCAGAAACGGTTTCACCTGGGTCATTCCTGGGGGGCTCTGCTCTCAGAGCTGACCCCTGACTCTCCAGGACCTCCACTGGGGTCCGCAACCCCCTCTCAACCCTCTGTCTGGACTTCTGCACCCCCTCACTAGGAGTGGTACTGCCAAACACCAGAACTGGTGGGATGCTGGCTACAGTCGCCCCCCCCAAGTTCTTCTGACACTGCAGGGCCTCCCTCAACACGTGGCCCTATGGTACAGGCTAGGCTTCCATCCTGGTGTTCCCTCATGGAACCTTCTAGGACCTGGGACCTACCTGGGACACTACAATCCTCTCCCACCTCACTTGGTTGGGAAACACCTAGACCGCTCCCTTCAGGAGCACCCCCAAGTGCCTCTTCAGACTCTCTGGTACTCGCCCAGAAGTCTGCCTTCATTGTAAGCTCCCTGGGGTCAGAGAACTCACACTCCACCTGGTGTTGGCGTAGCTCTGGAAAATAAGGACCAGACATATGCTCTCCAGCAATTACATCACTCTGCCCTTCACATGTTTTAACCACAGTACCCTTCACCCAACCATCCAGTGACTCAGCCTTGAAAAAGCACTCTACATCACCCTCCTGAGACTGGTGAGACAGTATCTGACTGTCCCTGACACTCAACCCATACTCTTCTGGGATGTCTCCACACTCTATATCCAGGACGTCCACCAGGGAGGAACCCTTTTCCCTGTCACTCTCTTCTAGAGCCAGTAAAGTGTCCCTCCCCCCAGTAGGAATATGACTCCCTGTGCCAGTTCCCCAATCCTTCTCAGGGACCCTGTGCATAACGGGAATTACCTCATACTCTTAAACCGCCTGGGGTGTGTCAACTCCCTTCTTCAAGTTGGGCACCACATCTCTGGGTTTGTGCCCTTCTTCAGCAGTACTGGATGTAAGATTTTTGCTGCCACCATCTGAACTGGACTCAGCCCTTCCGGCTTCCAGTTTCAGCTCTTCACAGCTCAGCTCCTGAGCTGCAATCCTTTCTTTTTCCAGGGCTAAGGCTCTTGCTGCCTCAGCCCTCTCAATAAACTCATCTAGCTCTTTCATCCTCCGCTCTTGAGCTAGGAGCCATTCATCTCTCACTGGTTCTCTTTCCTCATCTGAGTAGTCCTCCTCCTCATCTGAGCAGTCCTCCTCCTCATAATCATTCTCAGGGCTATGATTCTTTTGGTTCTTTGCTGCCTGTTCCTCTGCCCATTGGGCTTCTCCCCAGGCTACATAGATATCTAGCAGTTCCATCTTAGTGGATCTCCTTGACATAGGAAGTCCCCATTTTCTGCAAAGTCCCCTTAGCTCAGGGGACAACAGGCACAATGTATAATACACCGTAGTCGTCTGTGAAGTAGGTATGCATTCCCAATCTGGCAAGGTATCACAGGCAAAACCAAAAAACCAAAGTCCAAAACATCAACAATATATCCAGGAGGACATCAGAGAACCAAAAGCAAAAAGATGAAAAATCAAGTTGACCTTCAACTGTGGGTAGGTAGTGAAATACTTAGCTACTGTATGTCACTGCACAAGTACAAGTCCTATCCTCACCGCTGATCACCAATGTTAGAAATGGGGTTTTTGCTTGGCAGTCAGGTTACCCTCTGTCCAAGCAAGAACCCTCATTCTAGTCATTGTAAGTCACACACAATCCAAATTATCCTGTGCCCACCCTCTGGTAGCGTGGCACGAGCAGTCAGGCTTAACTTAGAAGGCAATGTGTAAAGTGTTTGTGCAATAAATTATACAATAACACAATATAGCACCACAAAATTACACCACATAGGCCCTCATTCTGACCCTGGCGGTCTTTGACCGCCAGGGCGGAGGACCGCGGGAGCACCGCCGACAGGCCGGCGGTGCTCCAATGGGGATTCCGACCGCGGCGGTAAAGCCGCGGTCGGACCGGCACCACTGGCGGGTTCCCGCCAGTGTACCGCGGCCCCATTGAATCCTCCGCGGCGGCGCAGCTTGCTGCACCGCCGCGGGGATTCCGACCCCCCCTACCGCCATCCAGATCCCGGCGGTCGGACCGCTGAGATCCGGATGGCGGTAGGGGGGGTCGCGGGGCCCCTGGGGGCCCCTGCAGTGCCCATGCCACTGGCATGGGCATTGCAGGGGCCCCCGTAAGAGGGCCCCTACATGTATTTCACTGTCTGCTGCGCAGACAGTGAAATACGCGACGGGTGCAACTGCACCCGTCGCACAGCTTCCACTCCGCCGGCTCGATTCCGAGCCGGCTTCATCGTGGAAGCCTCTTTCCCGCTGGGCTGGCTGGCGGTCTGAAGGCGACCGCCCGCCAGCCCAGCGGGAAAGTCAGAATTACCGCCGCGGTCTTTCGACCGCGGAACGGTAACCTGACGGCGGGACTTTGGCGGGCGGCCTCCGCCGCCCGCCAAGGTCAGAATGAGGGCCATAGTGTTTAGAAAAATGTATAATTTTTATCTCTGTATTTGCAGGTCAAAACGATCAAAGATGCAATATGAATTTGTAAAGATATCACTAAAAAGTGATATAAAGTACCTGATTTGGAGTGGAAAATCTCCGCAGAAGAGGAGATGCGTGGAAAAAATGGTGTGTGCGTCGGTTTCGCCCCTTCACACACGGACTTGCGTCATTATTTTTCACTCGTGGAAGACGTGCGTCGTTTTCCGGCACGCAGACCGTCTCCTTCTATGGATCGCAGGATTACCAGATGTCCCAGGGTCTGTGCATGGATTCCTCAGCTTGTTATCCAGCTGCGCGTCGTTCCGGGAGGCTGTGCGTGGAAGTTTCTTTCTCACAGCAGGTGTCGCGTTGATTTCCCCTCTGGAAGTCGGGCGGTGTTGTCCATGCGAGGCCGTGCGTCGGAGTTCCAGTCGCGCCGAGCGGCGTCTTTCTGGATCGGCGTGCGGTGAATTTTTCACAGCGGAACAAGCTGTGCGTAGAAATTTTCGCCGCACGAAGAGTCCAAATGAAAAAGAGAGGTCTTATTGGTCCTGAGACTTCAAGGAACAGGAGGCAAGCTCTATCCAAGCCCTTGGAGAACACTTTTACAGCCAGACAAGAGTTCAGCAAGGCAGCATGCCAACAGCAAGGCAGCAGTCCTTTGTAGAAAGCAGACAGGTGAGTCCTTTGAGCAGCCAGGCAGTTCTTCTTGGCAGGATGTAGGTTCTGGTTCAGGTTTCTTCTCCAGCAAGTGTCTGAGTGAATGCACAAGTAGCTGTTAACTAAACCTAGCCAGACTTGGATTGTAAGGCACAGAAAGATTTAAGTGCAAAGAAATGCTCACTTTCTAAAAGTGGCATTTCTAGAATAGTAATATTAAATCCAACTTCACCAGTCAGCAGGATTTTGTATTACCATTTTGGCCATACTAAATATGACCTTCCTGCTCCTTTCAGATCAGCAGCTGCCTCTTCAACAATGTATGAGGGCAGCCCCAATGTTAGCCTATGAAGGGAACAGGCCTCACAGTAGTGTAAAAACGAAGTTAGGAGTTTTACACTACCAGGACATATAAACTACACAGGTACTTGTCCTGCCTTTTACCCACACAGCACCCTGCTCTAGGGGTTACCTAGGGCACACATTAGGGGTGACTTATATGTAGAAAAAGGGGATTTTTAGGCTTGGCAAGTACTTTTAAATACCAAGTCGAAGTGGCAGTGAAACTGCACAGACAGGCCTTGCAATGGCAGGCCTGAGACAAGGTTAAGGGGCTACTGAAGTGGGTGGCACAACCAGTGCTGCAGGCCCACTAGTAGCATTTAATCTACAGGCCCTAGGCACATATAGTGCACCCTACTGGGGTCTTACAAGTAAATCAAATAGCCAATCATGGATAAACCAATCAACAGTACAATTTACACAGAGAGCATATGCACTTTAGCACTCGTTAGCAGTGGTAAAGTGCCCAAAGTTCAAAAGCCAACAACAGCAGGTCAGAAAATATAGGAGGAAGGAGGCAAAAAGTTTGGGGATGACCCCGTCAAAAAGCCAGGTCCCACACATTATAACTCGTTGGAAAAGTGAGAACCACCAATGATATTGCACACCTTGAGAGGTACTGTGATATTGTTGTTAACATGTTTAGACAACGTCTCCATGGCTTAGGAAACTATGCCACCTAGCAATGTCCATTTTGTCTCACAGGCCCTTTGTTTTCCCCATGTGAAGCTGACATGTGAGTCCACTGAAGCTGCTCATGGTTCGTTGCTGCTTTTCATCAGGCAGGGTAGTGACTAACCTCCTACCCCAGGCTATGTGGGCACTGGTGGTAACTGTAGCCAAGTATTAGTCGGGTGAAAAAACCCTTTTACTGTGCTTCTGTGGGGTGACTGCCTACTTGCTTTCCTTAGTCTTCAGGTCCATCTGTGCAGACCAATTAATGGGGTTCCTTGACATCATTCCGGTTGTAACATGTGTGGTGGCTGTACCCACATGGTGCATTTGTAGTTCACAAGAATATGGAGAAGAGGGGGTTCATTTAGACCTCATGTATGTGATGCACAAAATGATGGTTCTCCTTCAGCAGTATGGCTTTGACCAGTAATAACATGTTAGCCTGTATATACTGCTTTGGGGGCTCCTCCTCCAAAACTTGTTCTGCAAGGTGGATGGTGGAGGGTGTCTGCCTATTTAATTTGTTTTAGTAGGTTACATCCTGGAGGAGTTGAACCTTTCTACCCACCTTTTCCTGTGTTGCTGATGATTACTGATGAAACAGTAGTCTACATAAAGCTCTGTCTAACTGGGAATCTACTGCAATGCGTTGATTTATAAAAATTGGTCTGAGCCTTGACTCTATGTTCCACATTCCAGGAATAACAAAATGAAGGTCCACTTGCACAGAATTGGCGGAGTGGTTCAGCTTTTAAAAATACAGCACTTTCATTGAATCTGGCTTCCAAAAGTGTCCACCAAAGGCCTCCAGCATGGAATAAATACCCACCTGTTTGGACAACCAAAGAGCTATATTAGAAGTGTAAATAAACACTCTGCCATGAGTGGAAACTCTGCTGGGGAGCTTCTCTCTAACCAGTGTGGGCCTTCATCCATGATCCTGAATGATGCAATTTATAATGAAGTAGATTGAATTGTAATAAATAAAATTAGACCAAAATGACAAAAATCCAATCAGTAGAACCATAGATAAGCAGTTTCAAAGGTTTAGGTCAATATAACTTCTAAAAGCACAAAGTGCCACTCACAGTTATCTGGTTGTGCTAGACTGGGGGATCACACGTTCAGGCCAACCTCAATGGAGTGCAGGCCAGATACAGGGACCAGGTTAGTCTCACTGAAAAAGTTACAGTCTCAAAAACCAGCACAAAGTGTCTCGTTTGAGGTGAAAGAGGCCCGAGGAGAACATAGAGCTTCATAGATGTTTGTCCCTGTAGGCCAGGCATTATGGCTGGTCATCACTGTAGCACAAAGACCCTCTTGGGCTTCATGGGTGATTATTGCTGGAGCTCCACATTGGCAATCATTCCGTGCTGTTGACGCTGAAGCACAAAGTGAAGATCTCATGTTGCCGGTTGCCATTGATGGTCACTGTAGCACAAAAATTGGCTTCACCAGAGCTTCGCATTAGCGGTTGTTGAAGGCAGCAGTATTTCAGCGTGACTGGGCCCCTTTGCTGTGACAAAGGGCCCAAAACATTAGAATTCCTCCTTTTCTTCACAGGAGGAGATCAACTGATGCCAGCCACGGTCTAGGAAGAGGGGAGGCATGTCCTGGGGATCAGAAAAAACTCCAGTGGAGGCCAGCAGGGCTTATGCAGGTCCAGTTGCATGTCCAGCCAGGTACAGTGCAGTGGTCAATTGGGAAGTTGCAGGAAGACCTCTGAAGCTTGTTGTGCCCCTGTAGCTCATAACCGGAGGTCAGCCACCTAACCGTTGGAATCACTCTGGGATGAAGGGAACAGATCCAGTCTTCTTTCTCAGAATGCAGGGCAGTCCTCAAACAGAAGGACAGTCGTCCTTCTGTAAAGTCCACAGGTCTGGGATTGTTCTGAAGAGTTGGTTGGTCGTAAGTGTCTAATATTTATACCTGGTGCCAGCTTTGAAGTTGCAGAAACTTATAGACTTCCCACCACATCTGGTTCTGGAATTTCCTTCTTTCCCCTGCCCAGGCCCCAAGATGCCTAGGTCGACAAAAGCCTGATGTCTTTGTAAGTGTGCTGAGGAAGGCAGGTTGAAATGTAATTGGAGCAGGCAACAGCTCCTCCTCCCTCATTCTGGCAGATTGGCCCATCCTGCAAATACCTAGTCCCTCTTTGTCCCACTGCCTGGGAGAAATGCACAAGGGCCAACTTCCAACTACACCTAGTCACATGACCCAGGACACAGGCTGCAGACACCAAATGGTTAGGAGAAGAAAATGCCAACTTTCTAAAAGTGGCATTTTCAGAATTGTGACTATATATATATATACACACACACACCAGTAGATAGTTATAGTTATGACCTAGTTTTTTGTTTTTTTGTTTTGCCAATATCTTTGCCACCATTTGACAAATCTTAACACATGTGTTAAAGCTAGTTTTTAAACTACTTGAGCTGCTGTCTTGTAAATTTACTGGTGATGTGTGAAGCCGGAGCTGAGAAAAAAGGGGGGAGGGGGGGTAAAATGCTTTTTCCTCATTAAGTTTCCATATAGATGTTTAGATACAGCTACAGCCTGAACCGCTGGACAGAATTACGCCAAATTTGGCAGAAAGATAGCTCTTGGTCCAGAAAGCACCCGTTTTGTGATTTGGTGTCAATCCATTCAATAGTTCTAGAGATATTGAAGGAAAACCACATTTGTATATTTAGGGACACGAAAGCTCTGCGGATCTCAGAGATCTCATGCTGAGATCTGATTGGCTGCTAACACAAGTTTTGGCAACCATTTTGGGACTCAGACTCAGCAGAGTCCCAAAACAAAATGTTAAGAAAAACAAAAGGGTGGAGGGTAGAAAATACCCTGACCCCCTAGCCTTGGTGCTGGGTCTTTCTGGTACACGGTCATAGCAAAAGAGCATTTTTTTTTATTTTCCACCAAAAATCACTGATGATCCTTGAACCTGGTGAAAACAAACAAAAAATCAAGCCCAGCTTCTCGCAGTTGTTAGTTAAGAAGCCCCCAGGTGGCTATATTTTCATTACAAATGTTGCAGTGATATTGTCAATGATGTCATAGAAGATATCATGACTGATGTAATATGCAGGGTAATTAGCAGTGCATGGTGAAGGAGGGAGTTGTAGTTACCTTAGCACCCGAGTTATCGTTTCTTGAAATAACGATTGCTGAATTTCTATGGTTTAGTGTTTGTAAAATCTGAACCTAACTATAATGTCCCTTTAACCTTTGGTTTTATACTGTATATGTATGTATATATATATATATATATATATATATATATATATATATATATATCAATCATTCAGTATTTAGTTAAAAAAATACTGTGGGTGCATATATGTTTACCATTGAAAGGTACTAATCTTATGAGCAAAGCAGAGGATGTAGGCCCAAAAGACTGTATTTGACAGCGGACACTTCAAGACCCTATCACGTACATCCAGGAAGGCCCCAAGAAGACACAACAACATGTAATGCTTTTACTAATCAATTTAAATTCAAACCCAACCATAATAAAAAAAATCTTTACCAAAACCCTCCATCACATCCAAACACTAAACAGGTTTTTCATAGACTGAACTGATGTGAACTGAACTTAAGTGGACCATACTGCCAATGGACGGAAAAATGTAGCTCTTGCAGCCACTGGTTTTATTGCTGATAGGTTGAATTTACTTTGAATTGCTGCACTGCCCATTCCTGATGGTAAATGCTTCAGATGAACCAATGGTGTCTGTACTGTTATTTTGCTGTATAGGTATTGGCTTTTTTTACCACACATTCTGGCATAGAGTGTCATGGAGTGGAATGTAATATTCTGTAATAGGTTCCAATCACTTGTAATTTTCTGGTTCATTCCTGTTTGGGGCCTTACGTCTGCATTTGACACAATCAAAGCCATGTGACCTCAAAACAGCTAAAGGCTCTTGTGAGAGGGGTCACATACCCTAGATTGCTCTATAAATAAAAAGCTGTGTTAAGCACATTCACAGCTGCCAAGTTTTAGAATTGCTTATGTGTGACATTTCTATGCTTTCAGTGTACATATGAGTGACATTCTACTGCCAAATGCGTGACACTTCGAGTGACCCTTTTCTCAAACCTAATACCAAGCAATGAAGCCCATATAGTAAGATACATATCAGAAATCACCTCTTTTGAGAAATGAGCTCTAAAAGAACCTTGAAACTGCTGCTGGAAAACTCTGAAATGAAAGGTAATTGGTGGTTAATGCACCTGCTGTGTGTAGTGTACTCACAGGTTTGACTCATCATAAAATACATTTGATGGGTAAAGTGCCAGCTGCAAATCACAACTTATAACATGCTGGTGAAAGATTTGTATTTTATGCATTTTTTTGTGGACAGCTCTGTGGATTGCTGCTTTTACTACACAATGACTGTATTAACTGCAGGTCACAAGTTATAAATAGTGTAATTGAGCTCAATGAATTGTGAACTGGAATTAAGGAGCTTCATGCAAACTTCAAGACATTTGTTCAGAATGTGACTGTTTTTTTAACCACCCTTTCACTATGCTAAGGTTACTATTAAGGATTTGAGTAGTATAATTAGCTGATATAACTTATTATTTATATAGACAGATATGTTTGACCTGTACTGTCTCCTACTCTCTATCTCTCTTCAGCCAGCTATTGTTCTCGCCTCATTACAGGCATCATTGCAAGCCTGTGCCAGGGACTCTTGTTAGTCCTGCCAGGGCCATCTGGAGAGTCCTGCCAGGGCCATCTGGAGAGTCCTGCCAGGGCCATCTGGGTTATCTGGGACTGGCTCGACCAGACCTGCTAAACAATAATGTGGCTAAGATGTCATGAAAACAGCTAGAAATGCTGCTCAGTTTACAGTGATGAGCTTACAGGCTGCTGCTCCTCTACTGGGTGAGGTTCAGGATGCGCATAGTCCAGGCCTGGGCAGTGTTGGACTGGCCTATCGGGCATTCAGGCTGTGCCTGTTTGGCTGATCTTACAGGGCAGGGCTTTTGGTTGTTTATGGGCTTCCTTTACGGCCTGGTGAGCCGGTGTTTTATTGTTGATTTTCCTATTACCACAAACATTGCCAGCAGCAAGTACAAATGCATGCAACCTGCCATACCATGCAAAGAACCCATGCAGCACGCTTTACAATTGCAAAACTACTGTGATTTGCAACTATGGGAAACATTTTCACTTTTTGATTCACTAATGGTGGCCACGTTTGTTACGATGCCCGTGCCTATTTTCTGTTCCAGTTCGACCCTGGCCTTTGGGCCACCAGGGTCCTGGTGAACAGACACATGACTGGAACCAACACCAGAGAGTTACTTTGCCAGATCTGAGACCCATTATCTGGATGACCCTGGTCTTCATAGGTTCGGCTGGCATCTTGTCCATTGAAAGCTACTTTCCTCAATATTTTGTGAAAATGTATTTTTTGTGTCATTTTACCTTCGATGAAATCGCACATTTCTACTATCAATATCCCTAACCACTAACAACCAATAATATTAAACTTTTTTCAATAACATATAGCACTTATGACTATACTCTTCTTGTAGGTTCGTGTTACTGGTCCAATAACAAAGCCGTCTTGTTTTATGTTGTTGAGAACACATCTGGTCTGCGTCAGCTCTTTTGCAAAATTTCCATAATATTTGCCACATAATCAGATTTCAATTCTATGATCCACTTTGCAACGTGATGGTCCAGAAATAACTATTTTACCAGTTTGAAAACCGGTAAATAGATCCGCAGTAATACCAGCATACTGAGGACTGGATAGCTATGCCTTTATTAGCATTAAGCAGTTAATTTTCTGTTCTTCAGTTCACATTAAGGAACATAACTGTTCGATCATCACAAATAAATAGCACAACTGTTCGTAGACGCAAGGAGTGGCAGAACATCTGCAGCCAATATCAAGACAGAGCCAGTTTATAGCAGCAAAACATTAAAAAGCAAATGAACTGGAAAAATGTGAAGATATTAATTGTAAAGTGTATGGCTACAAAGATAATCATACGATCAAGAAGAAATAAAAACTGAGACATCATAAAACGTAGTAAAAAAAAGAAACAACAAGTATATTGCTGCAGGGTTCTGTGGGTACCTTCTAGTACTAAAAGTATAAATTAGAAAAAAGTAGAAGGGGATGTGATAGAAGAAGGAAGAGTGAAAAATAGTGAAAGGGTGACAAAAAAGAAAGCAGAATATGTAGGATAGGAAACTTGATAGTATAAATAATTTTACTGCTGGTTATTCCTTATCTTTACTGGAAAACACCTGTATAGAGCACCATTGTCTAGTACAATAGTTCTAACTGCTTATGGGCATCAATAGCTACCTTCATCAGTTACAAATAGGTCCATACTTCGGTTTCCTCTGGCCCAGTATGTTAATGCGTCATCACCAAAATGTATCACAATCAAGGTAAAATAAAACGCAGAATTATATGCCAAGCATCAATGTGTTTTCATGGTGCAACAAGTGTTCACAAGCTCGCATAAAGTCTGTGTATTGTCTTGTAAAATATATATGTTTCTAATTGTAGTTAGAGCCCACGTGTGACTAAATCGTGTTGTGTGTGCTGGTGGTCTTATAAGAATATCTAATTATCACTCCCTAATGACCGATGACCAATGCTTACAAGTTTTCATAACCTACTTTCATAAAAAGAAATAACAAAATATAGCCATCAGGTGCATGTGAGCAAATGCACCTAAAAATATAAAACAAGCATTCCCAATGCCAATAGGCCTCGCTTTAAATGAATGTTGTATGGGAACGTGAAGGATCACCAGCAAATGGCATGGGAATGGATTTGTATTTCTATAGAAGCAAGGAACTGTAAAATAATATTGGTGAAAGTTAAAAGGTCAGGTTGGCAAGTTGCACTATCAAGCCACACCTAAACAACCAGATAGGTTAATGGCTGCCCTTCTTCCTTCTGTGCTGCTGCCAGAGAAAAACGCCATGAATTATCGAGTTATCTTAGACACTTTATTAGCATTACAATGTCATGTGTGTGCCCATGAACGTTCAAACTCAGGCACCTGGATAAATAAACAAAATGGTTATAGCTGTGTGAAGGGCAAGCACTTTTGTGTTCAAGCACACAACATCTGCCAAATCAAAACGCGTACTCTTGACTCCCAACATGCAGGTGGAGCCAAATCCCCTCTCTAGTGATGATCTGTTAACATCTGCTCTGTCAAGCCAGAGCATAAAAATGGAAGAGAGCTATTTCTTTCATGTTAGCTATAGCTCATGGATTTCAAATCCTCCCTTTGTAGCAAAGCAATCTCACGTGTTCAAGTGTTTCCATAACTACATCAGTGTTTTCAGACGTTAATGTTGAGAGTTGACATTGAAACCAAGTTGCAGCGTACCTGTTGCAATTCGCTTATTTATAATCTCTTTAAAAGTAATTAAGTCTTGCATAAACAAGCACTGGCTAAGCCAACAGGTCTGATTTTGTTTTTAGGGGAAGTGTTTGACAATAGATGTTGGACATTCCATGTGTTACCATCAGCTGCCCAAGAAAGAAGCAACTACTTAGGCTACAGCAGTATAGAAGATGAGCACCTTTGCTAAACACATGAGATTAGCAAAGTAAAGCATTTCTTCCAAAGAAGAGTGTTATAACTAAGAAGATGAATTTTGCATTATCAGAATGATGCAAATGAGGGCACAAGGATGATTAGTTAATAGCACTCTGTTCTTAAGAGAGACATAATCACCCAAGCAGAAAATATTTCCTAAACAAACAGCTATAATACAGCAGGTAAAATTTTCTCCTGACAGGAAAGTAAATACACCATAACCTGGGTCTCAATTACAAACCACACCTGACATCTGCAGTCTAACAAAAGGACAAATCACCTATTCATAATGGGACAATGTAACCATCCTTGAAATTCCATTGTCTTACCAGACAGCCATCACAAATAAGGAAAAACACTTGAAAGTCAGTGGCCGAGGAGTATGACCCTGAGCCCACCCTCTCTCTCTGTACTTCTTCTTCCTGTACATTTTTAAATAATTGCTAGAATGAGGTTTCTACGTAGCTAACATTGTCTAAACCTAGTTAAGCAACCAAAATACTTTCATGATTTAGCATTAAAACGTGTGTCTTTAAGTCTTAAAAAAAGCTCAATCTGCCTGTTAACAGTCATCTTGGATAGACTGTGGCAATGCCTCCATCACCATTAGTATAAGGTCAGAAGTCATTTGTATGTGAAATTGGGTTACTGGTTGACTGAGATGTGAGTTTTGGTGAAGCAAAAGCACAATCCTTGTCAGGCTAAAGCGCAAGCAAACCCGAAATTAACCTGTGCTCAACCCTTGGATAGCTTGCCACAGAGCAGTTAGGCTTAACTTAGAGGCAATATCTAAAGTATTTGTACAACACCTTAAACATTATAACAGTGAAACCACCACACAAAAGGACCCCCCATTAAGTTAGAAAATAGAGCTAAGTCTAATAATTAAAGAAGCCCAAAACAACAAAAATTCAATCAGTTGAACTGGAGTCATGATTTTTTTTAAGAATTAAGTGTAAAATAGTGCCTAGAAGCACAAAGTGTCAACTACAGCTATCTGGTCACGCTAGACCGGGTCGAATTTAAACGTTCAGGCTGACTGTGATGAACAGCAGGTCGAATACAGTGCCATGTTAGTTCCGCTGAAGGTTTACCTTCTCAAGTTTGTTCCAAGAGTTCCGTTCGCATTGCAGAGGGCCATGAGGAGCAAAGAGAGTGTTGTGGGATGCAGTTGGCGAAGTGTAAGGAGCCAGCTGGTGACACAGGCAGGCATTGTTGAAGGTTTGCGGTGGTGGTCCTCATGAACAGCCAATGCTGCAGTGCAAAGAGTAAGGTTGACAGAGTTTTGTGCTGATTTGTGGAGTCTTGGTACAAACGGGCCTGTTCGTGCAGACCCCAAAAGCTTGATTTCAGAGCGTGTGAGCCACACCAAGGGTCAAGATCCTAAGAGTTACCACTTGGCGGTCAGGCAATTGCTGCAGCCAGGTCTAGGGGCTGGTTCAGGATGTTGAGAAGCCTTTTATGTCCCTGAGGCTCAGATCAGGAGGCTAGCAGACTAGCCCTTGGAGTCCCTCTCAGGTCCTGGGTTCAAGATGAAGTTGCAGGTCCAGTTCTCCTTCTACAGGCATCAGGTCAGCACAGCAGGGCAGCAGCTCCTTTACAGCACCAAAGTGGCAGTTCTGTAGGTATACACAGTTGTGACTTTGAATTGGGGCCAAGCTTATATAGGAATGCGTTTGAAGTGTATGATGCCCTGTCTTCCTGTCCCTAACTCCAGAATAACTACAAAGGGTATGCAGTCCTTTGTGGGGAGACAGGACACAGCCTAATCAAGTGTAATTAAGGCTGTGCCCAGCTCCTCCCACCCATCCTGCCAGTGATAACCCATCCAGTCACACCTAAGCTCCCTGTTGTGTGTGGCTGTCTAGGAGGAATACATGAAGCCCAACTGCCAGCTACACCCAGTTACGTGACCCAGAGACAGGCTGAAGGCAACAAATGGCTAAGGAAAAAAATGTCAACTTTCGACAAGTAGCATTTTCAGATTTGGAATTTAAAATTCAACTTCACTATGAGTTAGGATTTAAAACTGTGATTCCAGATACCCTGAACATGAACTGGTTATCTATTCCCATTTGGAAGCTATACATATAAAATATAATAAGGCAATTCCTACATTATCCTATGGGAGAGAAAAGCTTTGTAGGAGTGTAAAATTAATTTAGGAGTTTTTCACTACCAGGACATGTAAAACTTTAAAGTACATGTTCTACTGTTTTAAAAAACATGCACCCTGCCCTCCAGGCTGGCCAGGGCCTACCCTAGGGGGGCATGACAAGAGGTTTATTTGGCCAGGTCGACATGGCAGTTTAAAACGGTACACCAAGGCTCTGCAATGGCAGGCCTGAGACATGTTTAAAGGGCTTCTTAATTGGCTTGCACAGTCCCTGCTGTAGGCCCACTGGTAGCATTTAATTTATAGGCCCTGGGCACATATAGTGCTACTTTACTAGGGCCTTATTAGTAAATTAAATATGCCAATTGGGTATACACCAATGTTACCATGTTTAAAGAGAGAGCACAAGAACTTTAGCACTTGTTAACAGTGGTAAAGTACACAGAGTACTAAGACCAAGAATAACAAATTCAGCAAAAATAGGAGCAGAAAAGGCAAAAGTGGAATGACCCTGCAGAAAGGACAAAGTCCAACAATTCACAATAGTACTTATGGTATAATAGTAGGATATTCATGTCATATTGTCTTTGCCTTGCCTGCTGTTTTTCCAGTTTTATCTAGATCGTTCCCGTCTATGTCTCTCTTGCAGTTCTTCTGGCCCATCCCCATGAGTCCTGGCTGCCTGCCCTGCTGTACTCTGCTCTTCAGCCATCCTCTCCGCAGTGTTGGACTGGCCAGTCAGATACTGCCAGATAAACAAGTGTGTGGAACTTTATTTAGCCCACAGAACCAAAAAAGTGCCCTCCAACACACTGGCCCTTTCAAACCAACCCATCTGGCAGTGAAAGCATGCCAGAGTGTCTGACAAGCAATTCCAGGAGCCTCTGCCACATCTTCATGACTAAAACACGTATTCATATGTCATATTTTGTAGTACGTTCGTGTGCCACTGTCTCCCCTTCAAGAAACAGAATAGTTTAGAAAAGATCAGTGTTATTGCATTGCTGCAGCCAGTGCTTAATTTTTGCCCAAAGCTTGCTCAAAACCTCATGGCTGGTACAAATAAATGTCAATGCACTGAAAACCAAGGCTGCATAGTCTTAAATCCACCTCATGCCTCTTTAGTCCATGAAAGGACACTCCCTGACCCTGTATCACACTATAACAGACTCCTACTTTCTTCTTTTGTGAAGTTTTTTCCATCTTTCTCTTTCTCCGTCTTTCCACTTTCTGTGTTTTTTCCTTCTCTTGCTCTCTGTAATTGTCTGAAAGAGAAGAAGAAGTGCTGGTCCCCAAAAATGAGTGCCGGTGGCCCCCACAGGCAGTCACGGGATAAACTTTGGCACTGGCTTCAGGGCATCATTTCCTTTACAACACATCTCTTTTCGTTCCTCCACCCTTCATTACCTACATTGTGGATTAACCTAATCTCTTGGCTAAGCACTTAGTCCTATTGTTTCCTATACTTATTCAAAAGCTTAGAATCTTTCTTTGGCTTTCACCTGTCACTTTGAAGCCATATGTTAAAGTCAGTGAGGACTGCTCCAGTCCTTCTGCTAAGTGATTGTGTTATTTATTTATTGGTCTTGTCACTCTCTTCCATGCAGCAATTTGAAACTGAGGCATGATACAATGCGTGGACCATACCATATTCCCTGTCACTGCCTTAAACTATGATAGTCGTATTCACTTCAGAACGTTCCTATATGTTTTTAGTTGCACAGCCCTGAATGTGGGACAGGCCCTAGAAAAGAAAGACCTGACTGAGCAAATGGCAATACAACTGTTTGTATTGTTGTAAACTCTCACTACATTGTACTAACAACGGGATGCCTTCTCCTGTATGATATGCTGTAAACACATCCACACAAACTTCAAAGACACTTTTATATAAGCTTTGAATCATGGAAAATAACCACAGCTTTTTAGTTAGAGTTTCGCTCAGCTAAGAACCAAAAAGCCAACATTTTCAAAAGTCACTCGTTTTGCACGTTAATTCATTACACATTTTATTATAAAAATCATTAATAAACATATTAAAATGTCACACTCTCACAGGACATAGAAGGCCCAAGAGTTGATACAGAAGCCCAAGAGTATCAGAGCCCTTTTCACAGACTAGCAGTGCTTCAGACGTCAAACAGATTAATAACATGGATACAAAGGAAGTTCGGAATTAAGATGTATCACTATATAATTGTATATACAAATGCAAGGAAAAGAGCAATATTTCCATCATGAATAGATGAAAGATCATAAAAACACTAGAACATAAACATAGGCAAATTCAGCCCACAATCAAACATGTCCAATTATAGGCGTTATCCTTGTGGTTCCTGATATTAACTACAGACCTCCCAGCCTCAAGGTGGTTTGTCCAAGCGCACTAAAAAAACATTCCTTTAGTAAGGCAAGCAGTGCTTAATGTGTGCCTGTGGTTGCAGGTGGGGGCCCAGCGGCATTCATTTTTACAGGACTTGTACTTATTTTTCCTCATCAGACTTTGACTCAGAGCAAGGGAGAAAAAAACACACACAAGATTAAGAAGAAGACGGAATAACTAGTAATCTGCAATAGTGAGATAAAGGGCAAAGCGAGTCTTGTGGTTGATTAGAGAGGAATCAGGTGGACTCAAGACTAGATATTCAGCCTTGGTATTCAGCACAATTCACATAGAATAGCGCCTGCCACAGGCTTCTGGGCAGAACTTAGGGCCCTGGTACATATTCGTTTATAAACTGTGCACTGGAGGTAAGCGGATAAGGCCTCTAAATTGTATAGTACAGGTGCAAAACTCAGTTGAAGGAAGCCTAGAGAGGAAGGAAATAAGTGGTAGTTTAGAAACTGGCCCTGGGGCTATCTGTCACCGAAATCTAAATCAGGCCTTTAGGATTAATTTACGTTCCTTTTCATGAGAGTAGAACCGCTTTAGTTCTACAGAGGTATTATCTGGAGCTTTCTGCACACTCTACGGATTTTGTGAGTTGCTGTGAGGTTATTTACTACAATAACAGGTATAAATAGTTTGTTTCATAGCTGCAAAATAGTTTCTTATCAGACACTTTTCTTCATCCAAGAACTCACTTGATCGTTTTTCCATATTTACTTTTCAGGCACTAGTATCTTGAGCAGCCCTTATGCAGTATCGCTTTGTGTATAGCGGATATATAAATAGTTAAAGAGACAGCAGTTTGACCTCAGTGCCAGCTTACAAGAGCATAGTGCAAAAATGTGTTGTACTAGAGCCATTGAAGCTGGATGAGGTTACATACATCCTTTATAATAATTAAAAGGGCTGTCCTAAGCTACTTACCATTCAGTCTATTAAATACTGTAGGAATTCTAAATTCTTGAGCTTGGAAGCTTCGCATGTTTCTCTTAAATTTTTTGTTAAACAGACATTTCTTCCTTAATTCTATGGACAGGAAAATTGCTCAGATGTATAGATTCTAAGCAGATATGTAACCTCACCAGAATCAAAGGATGGGATACAGCCCATACAGGGCTCGTGTAGTACTTCATGGTGGTTTTTAGTGCTAAAAGGGGCTCCTTCCCCACTTGCACAAATGCGGAGCCGGTGTGGTCTGTTAGAAAAATACATGTGTATTGCGCCCATTGTATTGCTCAGATGGTACGGGCCAAGGCTGTTTTTGTCGCATACCAGGTACTGTGTGGAACAAAGAGACAACTCTTTATTTCTAAGGATTGAGACTATTTTAAACCTTTTAAAAGTGATATTTCAACTTGTGCTTTTTGGATCTTTGTCGTTTTGACCTTATTTTATTCAGATAAATATTATCTATTTTTCTAAACCTGTGTGGTGTATTTTTGTGTTGTTTTCACTGTGTTACTGTATGATTTATTGCACAAATAGTTTACACTTTGCCTTCTAAGTTAAGCCTGATTGCTCAGTGTCATGCTACCAGAGGGTGGGCACAGGATAATTTGGATTGTGTTGCGACATACCCTGAGCAAGCTTACAGTGAAGAGAGAGACCCTGAAACAATTCTAGGGCGGCTGCGGAAGTGGTACCACCCACATGTTAGTGAAAAAGTAAAATGGAAGGTAAAATCTTGTATTCACATTTCAAGGAACATATGCCCACCATTCACCTTTCACGGCACATTAAGATGCAGGTCATTGTTTTGAGAGCTGACTATTGTCAGCCAGCTCTTCACTCTTGGTTCGACCTTTCATTTGCCTCACTTTCAATGAAGATTTTACTGGCCTCAACCCGCCCCCATGACTGTCAAAATATATTTCAAGACTGAGCCTCTGCCTTATTGTTACTTTCCATCCCCTCTGCTACCTTTGCCTGATTTTCACACTCACTGGTGCAATCAACCAAACCATCTATTACTACTGTCCGTCCACTAAACATGTCCTCCCTCTTTCAACTCAGTTCTTGAGTTACCACATTCTCTCCATAGCTACAGTCCCACCCGTTGGCAGATATTTGGTAGAGTCAACATGTCAAAAGCACTTCTATGTGTTCTATTCCCAGATATGTTTCTGGTAGGGAGGACCAGATTCACAAAGAAATGTTTGCACTAACGTTCTGCTTAGGTGAGCAAATGGCATTGCTTAGTCATTTAAATTAGAGGTTTGAATGCACAAGTAAATTTGTATGTAAAATTACACTACTGTGTCAATTTACAGAGGAGCTTGTTTACACCCATGGTTGGTGAGTGGACGTTCCCAGGTAGAGATTTGATGAAAATTTGGTGAACACCCACAATACTGGGACTTTGTCGGTAGTGACAATCCTTTTCATCGCACATTCCCTCTTTATGGAACACTATCATAATGTGCATTAACCGTTCACAACCCAGCTTTCATTCCTCTCTTACTCGTTGACTTTATGCTTGTTTTGATCATGTACGGTACACAGGCTTTTGGCTAGGTGTGGGCTACAGATTTATTGGGGTATATATACATAAATACATATACATACTGTTAGACCTGGCATCTTTGGTGTTGTTTCCCCTTTCTTTTTACCTCTGCTTCCTGTGTTTTTGACTGTGTGCTGGACTCTGTTTTTGTTGGTTTTGGTACTCTGCGCACTTTACCACTGATGTCCAGTGCTAAAGTGCAAGTGCTGTTTGTGTAAACTGTATGTGCAATCGGCTCTTTCATGATTTGCATATATGATTTACTAGTAAGTCCCTAGTAAAGTGCACTAGAGGTGCCCAGGGCCTATAAATCAAATGCTACTAGTGGGCCTGCAGCACTGATTGCGCCACCCACATGAGTAGCCCTGTAAACATGGCTCAGACCTGCCACTGCAGTGTCTGAATGTACAGTTTTAAACTTGCAATTCGACCTGGCAAGTGTACCCCCTTGCCAGGCCCAAACCTTCCCTTTTTGTACATGTAAGGCACCCATAAGGTAGGCCCTAGTTAGCACCATGGGCAGGGTGAAGTTTATGTTAAACGTAGGACATGTATTGATGTGTTTTACATGTCCTGACAGTGAAAAACTGCCAAATTCGGTTTTCAGTGTCGCAAGGCGTATCTCTCTCATAGGTTAACATGGGGACTGCCCTTAATTATCTTTTAAGTGTAGTTTCCCATTGGGAGCAGATAGAGATCTGGAGTTTGGGGTCTCGGAACTCACACTTTAAAAATACATCTTTTGGTAAAGTTGGTTTTTAGATTGTCAGTTTGAAAATGCCAGTTTTAGAAAGTTGGCATTGTCTAACTTAACCATTCTGTGCCTCTGCCTGCTTGTGGAATACATGTCTGGGTCATGAATTCTCTCTAGACACTAACACAAGGGAGCTGGGGTGTAGCCTGCATATTCTGATGAGTCTCCTGGGCGAGAGTCGGGAGGGAGGAGCTGACACTTACACCTGAAAGGGCTGTGCCTGTCCTCACACAATGCAGTCTCCAACCCCCTGGGATGTGTCTAGGGCCAGGCCTGGGCAAGGCATTATCTTTTGAACAACAGAGACATTCCTTTCAAGTTTGTCTACTTCAAAGGCAGAAATGGGTATAAGCAGTGGACCCAAAACTCCGGTCTTTTAGATTACTTCTGGATCAAGCGGAACCTCTGCACAGGAGAAGAACTGAGGAGCTGGAGGAGGAGTACTGCCCCTTTGCCTGTGAGTGTGCTTTGCTGGGTTGGCCTACAGTTGCTGCTTCTGCCTTTGAGAGGACAAAGTCTGGATTTTGCTGTGTTTTCCTGCCTGTGAAGTGTCTCCAAGGACTTGGACTGAGCTGGCTCCCTATTCTGAAGTCTCAGGGCAATCAAAGACTTCCATTGCCAGCACCTGGACTCCCTTGTTGAGACTCCTACCCTGCTAAGTGGAGCCTAATCTAGTCCATCAGTCCTTGAAAGAAGAAGTGGAACCAAGACTGAAATTCATGCACAGGAGCCATGCAGGAGGAAAATTGATGCACCACATGCTTCGCAATTACAAAATTGATGCATCACCTGCATTGTGGTTGGGAAATCAATGCAACACCTGTGTGAGGCTGGCAAAATCGACCTATCACCCACACAGCGCAGCTCTTCAAAACGTGGTCTGGAATTTCACACGTATCGTCGCTGGCATCAAAATCATTGTGAACCTGTGCTGACCCGAGGTTGCCCGTCCGCAGCTCAACACATCTCTCTTCCGCAGGAGAGAAAAACTACGCATCGCCTACCTGACCGGGTAAGAAATGATGCACGACCTCACTTGCAAGTAAGGAATCAAAGCATTGCTGACTTTTCCGATGCACGCTCACCCGTGCAACTGTATTTTTGATGCAAACTAAGTTCTTTGTGTAAAAATAACGCATCCATTGATTTCTATAGATTAAGACTCTTTTTATCACTGCATTACTCTGTGTGTTGGTGCAAATACTTTACACATTGCCTTTAAAATAAGCCTGACTGCTTGTCCTAAGCTACCAAGGGGGTGAGCAGGGATTGTCTTAGGAGTGTAACTCGCTTACCGTGACTAAAGTGAGGATCCCTGCTTGGACAGAGTGCAAACTGACTGCTGATGAGGGACCCCATTTCTGACATTGGTGGAAGCGGTGGGATAGAACTTATATTTCTACTTGACTTATAGTGATTGATGTACACTATTGTTTTCAGTGCAGACCATTACGTGACCACATGGTACTTGCTTTTTTCTCTGTGGATTTTTTCTTCTTCCTTTTTGCTCTTTTTTCCTTGGGATCTCTCTGCCTTTTTGGAACTCTTGCATCTTTAGTGAACCTCACCCACAAGCATGTCTCAATCTGAAGATGCACCAGCTGTTGCTACAAAAGCGGTATTTGAGTTGGAGAAACTGGAGGAGTATAAAGTGGCTCAGCTTAAACAATTTTGAAAAGAACTTTCCTGCCCAATCAAAAGCTCTACTAGAAGGAGGAGCTGCAAAAGGTGCTGAGGGCAGCTAAGGAGGTTCGGGGGCACACAGAGGAGGAGAATGTGGATGAGGAGGTGCAGAGCGTACATGATGCTGTGTTGGGTCACCCTGACCTGCCTGGGGGGAGGGCCTCCAGGGCAGGCAATAGTGTTTTTGCCAAAGGTCTGACCCCAAGGAGTTGCAGAACAGACAAGCAGAGAGAATGCACCAATTTGAGTTATAGAAGCATAAAATGGAAATGGAAGAGAAAAGATTAGCCATGGAAAAGAACGATATACTTTTGGCTCATGAGTTAATTTGAGAGAGCTGGACCAAAGGAGCCAATGCAGCAGAGATGGTGGCAGCAATACCATAGTGCAGCCTGAAAGGAGGGTACACATCCCAAAGGATTTAGTGAGGGATTACAAAAGGGAGGATGACATCTACCTGTGGTTCAAGGGGATCGAGTCACCTTTCCACATGAACATGGTCACTGAGGTACACTGGGGGTGGGTTTGCGGAAACACTTTGAGGCAGAGGGGAGGGACACCCTGACATCCTTAGGGGATCCTCAGGGACTCACCTATTCTATCATGAAGGATACACTACTCACTAGGTATGGTCTCACACATGAGCACTACAAAGAAAAGTTTAGATCCTACAAGAAAAAGGAGTCCCAAGCTTGGTTCTAATGTGTAGATTCTCTCTGCACGTCACTGGATGGTTGGGTGAAGGGCAGTAAGGTGACAACTTATGAGGGGCTGTACAATTTGATTGCATGTGAGCACTTGTATAGTCTTCCAGAGCTGCACCAGCACCTAATTAACAGCAAGCTGACTGACCCCAGGAAGCTTGCCCAGGAAGTGGACTGGGGGAAAGCACTGAGGCCCTAAAGATGTATGGGGGAGACTCCCCCAAGGGTGCACAGGGTCCCCATTAAAAGAAGTGGAGGGGTAAGGGTAAACAGGGACAGTTCTCGAAAGGACCCTAACCTAGTTTCCAGGGTAAGGCTTCCCAGCCCCCAGTTGAGAAGAAACCATGGGTCTCTACAGGGAAACATACAGAAAAGGGTCCCGCAAATATTTAGCATGTGATCAGATGGGTCACATGAGACGGGATCTCAAATATGCCAAGTGGACACAGGCACCCACTAGTGCTCATTCACAAGGTTAGGCCAGTGTAGCACTTGGAGAGGAGATGGCTGCAGGAGAAGAGTGGGAGCCAGCTGAAATGACCCTTGTCGTCCTAGGTGACAGTGAGATGGTCCAGAGGACCCTAGTGCCTGAGAACACTAAAAAGTACAAGCAGTGGGTGACCATCAATGGATAGAGGGTGGAGGCTCTGAGAGATACAGGAGCCAGTGTGACTACTGCGAGGTGTCACCTGGTGTCTGAAGAGCAAGTAGTTCCCCATGTACTTCACCAAGTAGTTGCTGTAGATAAATCAGAGTGCCTGTGTAAGGTGGTACAGGTTCCCTTTGAGTTGGGGGTCTCAGGTTCCTTGAGGGTAACTGTGAGTCCAACCATGCCTGTTGATTGTCTACTAGACAATGACCTGCAAGATTCCCCTTGGAGTGAAGGAGAACACTGGTCACACTTGGAGATGTTAGGTCTGCCTGGGTGGGTGTGTGTGACCACCTGGTCGATGGCAGCCCATCAGGGTGATAAGGAGGCCCTGGAGCCTGAAACAGTGACCAAGGTGCCTGCCAGGACAAGGAAGGGCAAGGGGCACAGGAAACCCACCCCAGAAGTTCCCACAGTCTGGGAGAAGGCTGTACCTGAGGGGGACGCCCCAGATCATACAGGGAAACAAGTGTCTGAACTGGGGGAGGTGCCCGAGCTGACCCAGTGGCAGCAGGAAGGGGGTCCCACCAGGCAGGAGTTCTGTGAGGTACAGACATCATGCCTTACTCTTGAGGGACTGTGGTGGCAGGCTGCAAACCAGGCATCTGGCAAGAAGTCTGGGTCACACTGGATCGTTTAGGATTGTGGTCTCCTGTATAGTGAACCTAAGTTTGCTGAGCCTGGTGCAGCATGTGTGCTGGTGGTACCCCAGTGCTTCAGAGCTTTCCTACTGGGCCTGGCTCATGATGTCCTTTAGCAGGACATTTGGGGCAGGACAAGACCTTTGCGGGGCTTGTCACCCTCTTTTACAGGCCCCAAATGTGCAGGCTCTCTGATGCACATTGCAGATCTTGACAAACTTGTCAGGCAAGTGGCAAGAGTGGGGAGAAGTGCAAGGCCCCCCTCCAACCTTTTCCTGTTGTGAGCACCCCTTTTGAACTGGTGGGCATTGACATTGTGGGGCCTCTGGATCGCAAGACAGCCATGGGCAACAGATTTGTCCTGGTCTTGTTGGACCATGCCACCCAGCACCCAGAAGCCATCCCTCTGAGGTCGATAACAGCCCCTGTGGTGGGCCGGGCATTGATTTGGATTGTTACCCGCATGGGGTTCCCCAAGGAGGTGGTATCTGTCAGGGGTACCAACTTCATATCTACCTACATGAAGTTTCTGTGGAAGGAGTGGGGGGTAACCTACAAGTTCACCACTTCTTACCACCCCTAAATAAATAGGTTGGTTGAAAGGTTCAACCGCACCCTGAAGGGCATGATTATGGGTCTGTCAGAACCTCAAAGGCATAAGTGGGATGTCCTCTTGCCATGCCTTCTCTTTCCATAAAGGGAAGTACTGCAGAAGAGACTTGGTTTTAGCCCCTTTGTGCTGCTGTATGGCCACCCTGTGAGGGGACCTCTCACTCTGGTAAAGGAGGGCTCGGAAAAGACATCCAGTAATCCCCCCCAAGACATATTTAGCTATATGTTGGCCTTCAGAAACCAGACTGCCCTCTTCCGGAAACTCACTCTGGAGAACCCAGATGCAAGCCAGGAGGACATGAAACAGTGGTATGACCAGAATGCCACTCTGGTTGAGTTTCAGGCTGGCCAGAAAGTGTGGGTCATGCTCTCCAGAAAAAGTGGATTGGGCCCTTCGAGGTGGTGGAGTGCAAGAGTGATGTCACCTATCTGGTGAACTTGCAGACTCCCAGGAACCCTTTGAGGGTCCTACATGCAAGTCGCCTCAAATCTCACTTTGCGAGGTCTGAACTAACTATGCTTTTGGCAACAGATAATGGGGTGAAGGAGGAGAGTGAGCCTCTTCCTGACCTCCTGTCTGGCTAGGAGAAAAATGGGTGCATGAAGGGTGTGAACCTCTCCCCAAGACCCCAGAGCAACAGATGGACTGTCGCCAGTTACTGGGACAGTTTGCCTCCTTGTTTTCCTTAACCCCTGGGGTCACTCATCTGTGTACCAATGATGTGGACAATGGGGAGAGTCCACCTGTGAAACACAAGGTGACTGACAAGGTCCAAGCCAGAATCAAGGATGAGGTTTCCAAGATGCTAGCGTTAGTGGTAACTGAGTTCTCTAGCAGTCCTTTGGCCAGCCCAGGTGTCTTGGTCCCGAAGGCTGCTGCCCCCGGTGCCAACCCAGAACTTAGGTTCTGTTTGGACTACCTTGGACTCAACACCATCACTAAGACTGACACGTATCCCATCCCCAAAGTTGATGAGCTCATAGATCGGCTAGGAGCTGCCAAGTTTCTTAGCATGTTTGACTTAACATCTGGGTACTGGCAGATTCCCTTAACTGATGGAGCAAAAGAGAGATTAGTATTTTCCACCCCAGAGGGGTATTACTGGTTCTGGGTTATGCCCTTTAGGTGAAAAATGCCTCTGCCACCTTTCAGAGGTTGGTCAATCAGTTGCTGGCTGGGCTGGAGGATTTCAGTGCATCCTACCTGGATGACATTGCAGTGTTCAGCTCCAGCTGAAGGCTCTGCAGAAGGCAGGTCTCACTATTAAGGCCAGTAAGAGCCAAATAGGGCAGGGATCTGTGGTTTCCCTGGGACATAGGTGGGGAGTGGCCAGATGGCAACTCTGCAACCAAATATTGACACTATTCTGGCTTGGGAGCCCCCCAAAACCCAGACAGAGATAAGAGCCTTTCTAGGTCTCACTATTACAGGAGGATTGTCAAAGATTTGTCCCCGACAGAGCTGACCTCCAAAAAGCAGCCCAAGAAAGTGGTCTGGACTGAGGCTTGCCAGGCTGCTTTTGATGCCCTAAGGGCAGCCATGTGCATGGCACCCGTGCTGATGGCACCCGACTTCTCCAAGGAATTTGTTATGCAGACTGACACTTCAGAACATGGTGTGGGGCAGTTCTAGCACAGCTAAATGAAGAGGGCCTAGACCAGCCTGTAGCCTTTATTAGTAGGAGGTTACATCCCCGGGAACGGAAGTGGAGTGCAATTGAGCAAGAAGCTTTTGCTGTGGTCTGGGCACTGAAGAAGCTGAGGCCCTACTTGTTTGGGACTTACTTCTGGGTTCAGACAGACCACAGGCCCCTCAGATGGTTAATGCAGATGAGGGGTGAGAACCCAAAACTGTTGAGGTGGTCCATCCCTACAAGGCATTGGCTTTATGGTGGAGCACTGCCCTGGTACAGAACACACCAATGCTGAGGGTCTGTCCAGATTCTTCTGCCTTAGTGATGAGAACTCCCATGAGGTTGGGTAGTACTCCCCACTTTCAGCTTAGGGGGACATGTGTTGGCATCCTTGGCATGGTTTCCCCTGTCTTTTTGCCTCTGCTTCCTGTGATTTTGACTGTGCGCTGGACTCTGTTTTTGCTGGTTTTGGTACTCTTGGCACTTTATCACTGCTGACCATTGCTAAAGTGCAAGTGCTCTCTGTGTAAACCGTATGTATAATCGACTTTCCCATGACTGGCATATTTGAATTACTAGTAGGTCCCTAGTAAAGTGCACTAGAGGTGCCCAGGGCCTGTAAATCAAATGCTACTAGTGGGCCTACAACACTAATTGTGCCACCCACATGAGTAGCCCTGTAAACATGGCTCAGACCTTCTACTGCAGTCCCTCTGGGTGCAGTTTCAAACTGCCTATTCGACCTGGCAAGTGTACCCACTTGCCTGGCACAAACCTTCCCTTTTTTGTACTCCTCATGGGCATGGTGCAGTGTATGTTAAAGGTAGGACATGTACTGATATGTTTTACATGTCCTGACAATGAAAAACTGCCAAATTCGGTTTTCAGTGGTGCAAGGCATATCTCTCTCATAGGTTAACAAGGGGACTGCCTTTAAACATCTTTTAAGTGCAGTTTCCTATTGGGAGCAGATAGAGATCTGGAGTTTGGGGTCTCTGAACACACAATTTAAAAATACATCTTTTGGTAAAGTTGGTTTTTAGATTGTCAGTTTGAAAATGCCACTTTTAGAAAGTAGGCATTTTCTTGCTTAACCATTCTGTACCTCTGCCTGCTTGTGGAATCCACGGCTGGGTCAGACTGACAGTTGGTCGGTTTGTGATTTCCCTCTACACACTGACACAAAGGGAGCTGGAGTGTAGCCTGCATATCTTGATAAGTCTCTTGGGCTACAGTAGGGAGGGAGGGGCTGACACTTACACCTGAAATGGCTGTGCCTGTCCTCACACAATGCAGTCTCCAACCCCCTGATGTGTGTCTAGGGCCAGGCCTGGGCAAGGCAGGATCTTGTGAACAACAGAGGTTTTCCTTTGAAGTTTACCTACTTCAAAGGTGGACATGGGTATAGGTAGTGGACCCAAAACCCCAAACTTTTAGGTTACGTCTGGTTCAAGAGGAGCCTCTGCCAGGGAGAAGAGCTGGAAGAGGAGTACTGCCAGTTTGCCTGTGAGTGTGCTTTGCTGGGTTGGCCTGTAGTTGCTGCTTTTGCCTTTGAGAGGACAAAGACTTGACTTTGCTGAGTTTTTTTAAGTGTCTCCAAGGGCTTGGACTGAGCTTGCCTCCTGTTCTGAAGTCAGCCAGCACCTGGACTCTCTTGCTGAGACCCCTACCCTGCCAAGTGGTGCCTAATCCAGTCCCTGGGCCCTTGAAAGGAGAAGCTGGTGACTGAAATTCATGCACAGGAGCCATGCAGGAGGAAAATCGATGTATCACCTGCTTCGCAGCTACAAAACTGATGCACCACCTGCATTGTTGCTGGGAAATCAACGCAACACCTGTGTGAGGCTGCCAAAATAGACCCATCACCCACACAGCCCAGCTCTTCAACACGTGTTGGAATTTCACACTTGTCGTCGCTGGGCATCAAAATCATTGTGAACCAAGACTGAAATTCATGCACAGGAGCTATGTAGGAGGAATATCTATGCAACACCTGCTTTGTAGCTGAAAAATTGACACACCACCTGCATCGCAGCTGGGAAATCAACACAACACCTGTTTGCGGCTGCTGCAATCTACCAACCCACGCATTGCTTACCTGACCAGAGAAGAAACAACGCATGGCCTCACTTGCGAGTAAGGAATTAACACATCACTGACTTTTCCGATGCATGCTCGTCCCTCCAGCTTTATATTTCATGAAAACCAGGAACTTTGTGTAAAAACAATGCATCCATTGATTTCTGTGGGTTAAGTCTCTTTAATTTAAAAAAATCATAACTTTGCTTGTGTATGTTGGATTTTTATTGTTTTGGTCTCGTTTGAGTTAGATAAATATTGAAATATTGACTATTTTTCTAAACTGGTTCTGTGTCCATTTTGTAGTGTTTTCATTGTATTACTGTTTGTGTTGGTACAAATACTTTACACATTGCCTTTGAGATAAGCCTGACTGCTTGTGCCAAGGTACCAAGGAGCTGAGCAGGGGTTGTCTTAGGAGCCTAACTCCCTTACTCGGACTAGAGTCTGCTAGAGAAAACTAGACTAGAGACTGCTTGGACAAAGTGCAAACTGACTGCCAACCAGAGACCCCATTTCTAACAGATACATAGACCTGGTAGGAGAATTTTGCACAAGAGATAAGTAAATATATAGAGTGGAAAGAGAGAGGGAACACTCCAAAATCTACAGGGAGAGAAGGTTGTGCCCTTGGGGAAAATATTTTCCTCACAGAGGTAAAGAGTGCAAATCATTGGAAAGTAAAAATGCATTTTTGCTAAGCAATTAAACAAGCAGAGGCAAATGTAAATACTAATGATTGCAAGCACTCTGGCAATGCTGCAATTGTCACAGCTTCCAGAACTACTACTGTATTTTTCAGAGAAGACATACAAATTAGAAATTTACTTCAAGCAAAGACGTAGACCTTAGTAAAAATCGGTCCCGCAATTTTCCCAGTCTTACATTTCATTGAATGCAGTTAGGCAAAATTAGAATCACATGTTTAATGATTGGACATGTAATGAGTTTTCATTACCAGCAAAACCATTTGTGTCTGTTCCAGTCATAGTGCATGATGTTTTGGCATTGTATACTAAACAAATCAGCTGTGGCGGGGAGGCCTACCTCATTATTAGTCATGCATATGGTTTGCATTTGAAAATTAAGTTTGTATTGATTTGAAATATTTGTACTTGCCAAAGTTATAAATCTGCACCCATGAATTTACTGCCTTTGACAAATGCATATTCACAAGATGTTGGAATTCTTAACATGTTTCCAGGTTTCTGAGAATTCCATTTTCTCAAGCCAATGAAGACAAGTTAAAATTCTCACATGAGAAAAAAAAATGAAAATGTACTTGCCAAATATTTTCCTTTTTTTGCGCCCATGGGGAAATCATTTTTGCCCTTGGAGAAACCCTCTCATCTCCATCTACACCAATGTTGGGTGTGCCCAACTCCCCTGACTCCATAGAAATCAAAGTAAATCTCAGACCATTTCCAGAGTGGGGAGACTCGGAGAGGAGTTTGTGAATGCCCACACATGTGTATGTTTTTGACATGATCACAAACTTCCAGGGTATTAACACCTTTGACTGTAAGTCCATTTCCCACCCACAACAGTAGAAGGAGATTTGGTCACACATGAACCTCTCTGTGAGTGAGTGCAAAAAAACTGTGAATTCCAAAAGTGTTTTTCACTCATACAAAATACTCTGAACATGTAGAAATCACACACTTCATACCTCTATGTACATTATATGTGCCAACTTGACATAGTTAATTATAATAACAAAAACAGTGATGAGCAGTGAAGTTTTTTGTATGGAGTAGCACAATTTATACTTCATCCTTTACATATCATCATTGCACAAATTACATTTGATATTATACTTATTGTGTACCTTAATAAAATTAACATATATGCATTCTTAGACAGAATAATGATTTGTACCCACTAAAAGACTGAAGCTTTATGAACGTGCACCCTAACGTTCATTTAAAATGCTTACATGTATTCATTATTCAGGTTTTACATTTACACTTTATGTTGCATTTATTGAAGTAACATGTATTTCTCTTATTCACATTTATGTTAAAACTGTAAGTTAGAGTGTGCATGTATAGCCATGTATTCGAAATTCATATCAATTGTTTAGTGAAAGTCAGACTATCTTAACTGACTGAGGGTCTTAATTCTAAATTGTGTTTTGCCTGGATGGTGTGCTCTTTTCCTTTGCATATGTGTTTCAAGGCTTTGTTAGTTAGTCAAAAGGAGTGTTGTCTTATGTGTTAGTTCTGCTGATAGTGAGATCTGAAAGTATACATCTTGGCAAGAGACGTGAAGATTTAATGAACAGCTGAAGCCTTCTATATAGGATGTCTAAGGTCGTAGTAACTGTTCGGGATTTGTGAGATGACAAATTCACGTGGTGTTGCAAATGCAGACGATGAATTTTAAGCTGATTGGTCCTTGGAGGGAAAACTGATAACTTTCTATTTGTTATAATTAATGCTTACGCTGTTAGAAGTTAAAACAGACGTCCCTTAGACTTTGAGGGTTACAGACTGATAGAGCGTTCCGACTTAATAAATTACCTGTACGGGGACGCTCTTGGGTCGATGAATCTTTTGACCTAGTGGGGCTCTCCTCACCCGAGAGTAATCAATTTAATCAAATCAATAATCAATAACGAACATAAGCAATGCCCTGATCAACATAACACTTCACAATTAATCCAGAATACATTTCGACGAAACCATGACCTTTCGGTCATGAATAACCACACCAGTTTATGCAAAGTTAGTGAATTTATTTCCCTATATTAACAAAGCTAGCACGATATAAACATGTCTCAACACCAAATGATATATGTAGATGAACATTAATAGCTGTCCATAACGGCGAAACAGATGCAATCTATGCAGCATTTGAATAATAATGCATTCGATAATAGCAATGCAAACCACTAAAACTATAATCTGTAATGAGCTAATTGCATACATTGGTCAGCATAACAAGGTCTCAAATTGCATCGTGCGACAAATGAATCCTCATCTATCCTCAAATTAGCATCTGCATGTGGGACTTCATGCAAAAACAATTTAGCAACATTAATTTGGAAAACTCCTATCTAGGGCTCTTATCAAAATCAGCAGTTGGTTACCTAAAAAGAAACACAATGCAATTGTACTTTTTCTTTCATATTTACCAAATTCAATCAGCATTCAAGGAAGTCTTCGTCTCACAGGTACCGGTTTCGATCAGCATGGGACGGGGGCAAAGGGGCAGGGTGGACGGGGCAATTGCCTCACAGCGGCAAGATAAAAGGACAACTATTACTTCATGCAAAGGGACGAATCAAAATTAAAGTCTCTAGGGCGAGAATTTCTTAAAGTCTCTTTCCCTCGATTAGAGAAAGCATCAAAGTCTCATTCAAAATGGTGTCGAACATCAATTGGCATCGAAGTCGGCAAATGACGAATAATGGCTGTAATGGCTGTAATGGCTACTTTCTTCTTGTGCACCTGGTTTAAATAGACAACAGTTCAAATCCAGTAGGGTCTTCCATTGGAGGGTTCATAGGTTGGCTTCAAATTGTCCAATCAAAAACTACAGTTCACAAGCTTTTACCTAGGCATACATTATCCTTGGAGTTGGGAACGTAAGTTGCAACATATTTTACCAATTAACTCACTTTCAGAGCGTCCATTGTCTGCACCTGTAGATTGACCTTGGAGCAAAGAAGAAGATGCCAGGCTGGCACGAAACCTTAAAGATAAGCATGTGAACGATCCCACTGGAAAAGTACAGCTTCAAGCAAGAATACACGTTTTATTAGCACATTGGAAAAATACGAGCATCTAAACCGTGAGACAAGGCAACTAGGCCAAAGCCTCCACTAAAGTTATGCTAAGCTAAAACATTTCAGACAAGCAAATCATAGCACACGTTTACGATTATGTCAGATTCGTACCATTCTAATACATCACGTTATATAAAGCACGCTTATAAATGTTGGCAAACTACTCTGAGGGCACATTTGTCCCAGTACAATCTTTATTCGTTCTGTTAAAGTCACACTTGATTATTGCGGCATTACGTTTAAGCGCTAATAAATGTAAAACCTTCATTTCAGCGTCATCAATCCCTCCTCTGATGACTACTTGTCATCACACAAAACCATTCCCACAAATTTTATTCCATTAAAATTCTGTCAGTTCTCTCTGCCTTTTAGTTCCCCTTGTTTTTGCTTTGTATTCTTCTGCCATTCTTTTCATCATTTTCTCTTCCTTCCTTCTTTTAATTCTTGTCATGATCATTAATATTCCCCTTTTTATTCCCCAAATTCCAAAGATGCAAATCAGTACTATTAATATTCCCTGTATTATTTTTAATAATATTCCGTTCCAAATGCCACCAAGCCAATTTCCTACTGACGCAATTCCCTTTCCAACTTTCTCCCACACTCCTGGTTCTTTCAATTCCTTCAAATCTGCACTCTCTTTTGTTAAATTCGCAAGCATTGTTTTAATCTTCACACTGTTGTCTGGAATATACGTGCAACAGTGGCGCGCACCAAGCATTTTGCAAACGCCGCCATCCTTTGCTAAAAGAATGTCTAAGGCAAGCCTGTTTTGAAGAGTCATAGCTCTTTCCGCTGCAAGTTCAGCATCTATCAGGATTATAGCACCTGAAAACTTTGTCAACATGTTATCCACTATAGTAGACAACTTTCTTATTTTGATGGAATTCAACACAACTCCCAATGAAGGAATCATGGCTCCAAATATATCTCCTACCACAGCAGCTGCGGTCTCTCTTTTCTGGATACGATGAGATCCAGACGTCTTTGGAATCATTGATAGGTCATCCAGTTGATAAACCTTTGGGAACACTATACCCAAATAACATCTCCCCCACCATCCCTTTGGAAGACGATAATAGGCATTATGCCCACAAATGTAATATACACCCGGTATGACAGGGTCAAGTCCGTTCAGCATGAATGTCCATTTGGCCTTAAAGATAAACGTATGTTTACATTCACTCGCTCCTACAAAAATGTTGTCATAATAAGATTCACCTCGATATATACAAAATTTCCCTACATGCCAAGCATCTAAAGCTATTCTCCCTTGTGTTTTTATTGCAGCAAAAGCATAATTATCTACTGAAGTCCTCTTATGTAGCTCTTTTTCTAATTTCGCATTCATTTGTGCCCTTCTATCATCTGTGCGATCTAAAAAGCTAATTTCTACTGCTGAGAGCGAGCAGGTAAGGTTTTCCCTATGAGCGTGAGCCGTTTCAAAAGGTAGCATTGGCTCGAAAAATTCTCTCATTATTTTAGCATCACAATCTTTAGCAATCTGGCTTAGCTGTGTGATTATAGGAACATATGCAAAAGTAACATCATAATTTGAGTAAAAATACTGTATGTTGGTTTGACCATAAAATCTAGAAGTCACTATACTACATGTAATCCCATATGTAAGAGGCATGTGGTGATAAGTCACCCCTTCCGTTACCGATGTCGGTATCTGTGTACACACATAACAATCTTTCGCATCCATAGTCTCAACATATTCTGTTAGCAAGCGATAGAAAACGTTATACGAAAGCTCCTTCTTATCATGCAAGTGTCTCTCATCTAATTCTAATCTTTTCAGTGCGGTTAGTTCAGTGACAGCAATAGGAGCAAAAGTAGAAGCATCAATTTTCTCATTCTCACCCTTACCACGCATTCCAAGCACTATTGCCATTATTATTAGTACACATGCAGCTATCAAGCCTATACACGCATATTTACAATATTTCACTCTACTGTTTTGTGTCATGATCTGTATAGAATCAGAGAGCTAGAAGCACCTATAAAAGAAACGATTTAGCAATTCAGTTACAAAGCTGAACGAGCGCAATGTTCACACAGTTTTCTTCAGGAGCCAAGTCACTTATCGGTTAGCAGCATTTGTCTCAATTCGGCAATAACTCAGTCCTTTTTTTTTTTTTCTTTTTTTTTTCAAAGTTCAATAACTCACTCTCTCTTTTTTTTTTTTTTTTTTTTCTCAGTTGCAAAGTTGTCTCAAATCGGGTTTAAGAGTCAATCAGGTTATCAAAGGCTTATCAAATTAGCAAATGTCTCATCCGGTTTAGCAATGTCTCAGCTGGTTGTATCAAGTTATATTATAGCAAGCAATGTCATTTACCAGCTTTTCAATCAACAGTGTCCATAAAACTTTTCTTTTCTATTGGTATCTCTTCTTCTTCGTTCTCGAGGCTAAGAGATACAAATTCGTCAGTCCAATCGTCATTGACTACATATGCCCATTCTGGACCGGAATATCTCCTGTTTGGTATCCTTTTCCTTTTCAATTTTGCATCTCTCTTTGATTCTGCCTCACTGGTACTTTCCTCTTTGGCAAAGTCTTTTTCTTCACTCGATGTTGGTACCACGACAGACACTTCCTTTCTTTTCTCTTTCACTCTTGGCCCTTCACTGTCGTTCAACGTTTCTCTAGTTCTTACTTTTACAGGTGATATACTCGGTCTTTTCTTTGCACTGTGTCCACTTGATGGACCTGCGATCTCTTCTGAAGAAGTTTGAACAGTTTCGTTCTGTTTTGCCTTGTCCCCTCCTTCTGGGGAGTCAATCAGGTTTTCCTTTTCTTTTTCTGTACCGTCTGCTTCTGGGAAAGCCCTCCTCTGATCAGGCTCTCCTGCTTCTTCACCTCTTTCGAGCCCTTTGTCACCGCTACTTTCTTCAGGCTCTTTGTCACTTTCAGCTGCTTCAGGCTCTTGGTTACCTTCAGCTGCTTCAAGCTCTTTGTTACCTTCAGCTTCTTCGTCGCTGTCTGAGGTTTCTCCTTGGTCTTCCCCAAGTGAATCGGCTGTCTCGTCCTCAGAGAATATTTCTCTCTCCTCTATTTCTGCCTGTTCGCTTCTAGTTCTATTTTGCTCTGTCTCCGCGCTTGGCACTTTGTTATCAGGTACTGGCAGTTTCAGCGCTTCAACTTCCTCATCTGTGGGACACAACACTTTCTTTGTGTGACTGGCGTGAATCCAGTTGGGAACTCCCGCACACTTCACAGCGGTAGTTGTCGTCAGGATCACTTGGAAAGGGCCTTTCCAACGGGGTTCCAGACACGACTTCCTCACGTGCTTCTTTATCACGACCCAGTCACCTGCTTTCAGTGTGTGTCCTGAACCTTGGATCGGTGGCAAGGTGGTTGCTTCCACCTGGTGAGAGAAAGAGCGAACCACGTCAGCCAGACCTTTGCAGTAGTCTAACACCATATCATCTGTAATATTCAAAAGCGCGTTTGCGGGAACTGCAGGAAGTCTCATGGCCCTGCCCATGAGAATTTCGTGCGGGGACAATCCAGTCTTTCTGTCAGGGGTGTTTCTCATTGACATTAACACCAAAGGCAATGCGTCAGGCCATTTCAAATTTGTCGATGCACATATTTTCGCCATTCTTGATTTCAGTGTACCATTCATTTGTTCCACCAGTCCTGAGGCTTCAGGGCGATAGCTACAATGCAGTTTTTGCTCAATGTTCAGCGCTGCGCAAAGTAACTTTATCACCTCGTTATTGAAGTGACTTCCCCTATCTGATTCTAAAGAGATCGGGAATCCGAACCGTGGTATCAACTCCCTCAACAATAGTTTTGCGACTGTAAGGCTGTCATTCCTACGTGTGGGGTATGCTTCAATCCAGTGACTAAAAATACACACAATCACCAACACATACTTTAGACCTCCATGCACGGGCATCTCAATAAAGTCCATCTGCATTCGGCTGAACGGGCCACCTGCCCTACCGATGTGGCCCATGTTCACAACTGTTCCCTTTCCTGGGTTCATCTGCTGACAAATGACACAACGATGGCAGACTGCTTCTGCAACTTGACGGAATCTGGGGTTAAACCAATCAGTTTTGAACAATCTTATCATGGCATCTCTCCCTAGGTGAGCTTGCCCATGATAGAACCGCGCTAGCTGCGATAAGAGACAATTTGGTAAAACAAATTTTCCCTCATTTGAAACCCATATCTCATCTGGTCTCTTTGCACATTGTGATTTAATCCAGGAAGCTTTTTCATCCTCCCTGACGCTATTCTGTAATGCTTTTAGTTCATCCATTGTATCCACGACCTTCAAGGCAAATGCTTCAGCTGGTTCAAGCTCTGGCTCATTTATCGAATTCCATTCATCCTTGAGCAATATACAGTTCAAGGCACAAAATCTTGCGACTTGATCCGCATATGCATTTCCCAAGGAAACATAGTCCTGTCCTTTTGTATGAGCACTACACTTTACCACTGCAATTTCGGCTGGCATTTGAATGGCGTGTAACAATTCCCTTATCCTCTCCCCGTTTTTCACTGGGGACCCTGAAGAAGTCAGGAAACCTCTCTGTGACCATAATTGCCCAAAGTCGTGCACAATTCCAAACCCGTACTGACTATCAGTGTAAATGGTAACCTTCATCAATGCAGACAGTTGGCATGCTCTTGTAAGGGCTACAAGCTCTGCTACTTGTGCAGAATAGACTCCTTGAAGCCAGGACGCTTCCAAGACACCTGTTACAGTACATACAGCATATCCTGCTTTCAATATTCCCAATGCATCTCTTAAACATGACCCATCAACAAAAACAATTTGGTCATTTTCATCAAGCTTAGTATCCTTGATGTCAGGTCGGGGCTTTGTGCAAAATTCAGTCACCTGAAGGCAGTCATGCTCGACGTCTTCAGCGTTCTCAATTTCAGCATTTTCACCGGGAAGCAAGGTTGCTGGATTCAGCGTAGTGCACCTTTTCAGCTGCACATTCGGTGAGCCCAGAATTATTGTCTCATACCTTGTGAGTCTTGCTCCAGTCATGTGTTGCGTTCGGGAGCGGGTCAAAAGTATCTCAACTGAGTGAGGGACCATGACTGTTAATGGGTGTCCCATCACTATTCCTTCACTCTGAGTGAGGCTGATACCAACTGCTGCTACAGCGCGCAAACACCCTGGAAGGGCTGCTGCGACCGGATCCAAGGTAGCTGAAAAATACGCTACTGGTCTGTTTACGCCACCATGGGCTTGGGTCAAGACAGACAAAGAACATGCATCACGTTCATGACAAAACAATGTGAAAGGCTTTGTGTAATCAGGCATACCTAAAGCTGGAGCCCTGCACATGCATTCTTTCAACTCAATGAAAGCATCCATTTCATCTCCTTTCAGCTCAATTTCATCCAATGCATCCTTCTGGGTCAGTTTCAGTAAAGGCTTTGCTAGAGTTGAGAAGTTGGGAATCCACTGGCGACAGTAGCTCACCATTCCCAAAAACTTCCTCACTTCCCTCCTCGTCTTTGGTGGACTCATTTGAAGTACACTTGTTATTCTTTCTTTCATTATTCTCCGTGACCCTTTCTCTATTTGGTGACCCAAGTATTTCACTTTCTTCTGACAGAACTGCAACTTTGAAGGAGACACCTTGTGTCCATTCCTTCCCAAATGGTTCAGTAGGGCAATGGTGTCGGCTGTGCAGCCACTTTCTGTCTTAGAGGCAATCAGTAAGTCATCAATGTACTGTACTAGGATTGACTCGAATGGCAATTCTAACGCTTCCAAGTCTTTCTTTAGAATCTGATTGAATATTGACGGTGACTCAGAAAACCCTTGGGGAATTCGACACCAACTGTAAACTCTGTCTAAGAATTTGAAACAAAAGAGGAATTGGCTGTCCTCATGAAGAGGCACCGAAAAAAAAAGGTTGTGACAGGTCGATGACTGAGAACCACTCGGCATCGCAAGGGACTTGAAACATTATCACAGCTGGATTCGGTACTACAGGGCAGCATTTGACTATGATGTCGTTTATTTTCCTCAAGTCCTGCACAATTCGGACCTTTCCACTTGGCTTTATTAGTCCCATGATTGGTGAATTACATGGACTGCTTAGCACTTCTTTCAGTACTCCCTGCTTTACGAACTCGTCAATCAATTGGGCGACTTTCATGAGGGTGTCTTGTGCCATGTGGTATTGTGGGGTCTGGGGAAAAGTTACATTGGGTTTTACTGTCACTTTCACTGGTTCCACTCCTTTCACCAATCCCACCTCTTTTCCTGTCATATCCCACACTTCCTTTCCGACTGTTTCCCGTAATTCAGCTGGAATATCTTCTTCAGTTATCATCGGAAGAAGGTTAATCAGAGGATATTTTTCATCGACAATTTCCATCTCTTCCCCTTCTACACTGTCCTCTTCTTCCCCATCACTGCTCGTCTGTATTCTTATTCCATCGTACGAACACATAATCGAGCATCCCAATTTGCACAATAGGTCTCTCCCTAACAGTGCTATCGGGCTTGAGTCACATACCACAAAATTATGTAACCCTTGATAGTTACCAATCCTGACTGGTACTGGATCTGTGATTGGGTTTGTCAGGTACCTCTTTGCTACCCCCACCACTTGAACTGTTCTCCCTGAGAGGGGCAAATTTGGTACTTCAATGCTCCTAACAGTCGAACGTGTGGCTCCTGTGTCGACCAAGAATGAAACACGATGACCCATAACTCTTCCCTCCACATACGGACCCTTTTGATCAACTTCCAAGGATGCTGCAAGCACACAATTTCCCTCCTCATCTGAACTTTCACTCTCCCATACATCGTTTATTCCATTCTCACTATGTAATGGGAACTGTTGCACTGTGTCATTTGTACTCATCACCTGATTCGAGACCTGTGGAGGAACCATCACTTGCTGCTGACCCATTGGTGCCAAAGGTATTTGCATTTGCTGATTAGGTACCATTGGTAACTGCTGTTGCATTGGCTGCATCTGCGTCATCTGCATACGGGGCATCTGCATCTGCTGCGGCTGCATGGGCTGTAATCCCTGCAGCTGATTTATGGTCTGAAAATTTGGGTTTGGACCTCTCATTTTCGGTCCCCTCATTGTCTGGAATGCATTGACATCATTGTTTTGCTGACCAACACCTGTACCTTCCTGCACCATCATCGGGCACTCGCGTTTCCAATGACCGACAATTCCGCACATGTGACACGGCATCACCCTTTTCATTGCCTGCACACCATTCGGAATCACAACAGTGTTCAAATCCGGACCATTACTCCCAAAGCCTCCTCTGCCTCTGCCTCTCGCCTGTGGCTGAAACACCATATTTCCCTGCGGCTGCGGTACCTGCTGTTGGAACCCTTGCAACCCTTGCAAACCTGTCTGAGCTGCTTTAAGTTGCATCACCATCACTTTCTCCTTCATCCTTTTCTGTTTCACTTCAATTTCGTCGCTACAGTATTTCGCATAATTCAACACCTCATCCATAGGTTTCGACTGCCAACAAATTAAATGCGTCTTTATCATCTGACTTATCTCTGGTCTCAACCCTTCCACAAATCTAAACACAAAATGAAGCATGTCCTTCGCCTCTATTGATTCCGTGCCACTGTAGTTCTTGAACGCCTTCAACAACCTCTCATAGTAACCATGAATTGACTCTTTAGCCTCTTGGGCAGTCCGATCAATCTTCTGCCAATCCACATTTTCCGCAGCAACCTTCGTCTTCAAATGCTCAATCACCTTATAGTACAAGCTCATCACCATAGGTGATGGTGCACCCGTATCCCTGTCTCTCTCTGGTTCACTTGTCGGCCAACCTACAGCCCTTTTGCATTCTTCCCACAAATCTGCCGGAACCACAATCTCAAAGAGGGTGTTCAGGTCTTCCCAAAGACATTTTGTAAGCTTCACAAACCTATCAGTCTGTTGATACCATTCAATCGGCTTCTCTCTCAGTTTGGGAAAATCATCCGTAAATGACTGAATGTCGCTTCTGTGCCACGGTACATGTATTAACTTTCCCCCTGCTGTCTCCCTCATTGGTAACATGGTTACTGCATCACTACTCTGTGGTCTTTTCTCATTGTGCTCTTGGACACTGTCTTTCTTCTTCTCCTTTTTCTTTGCCCACCTGCTCTCCCATTTGTCTAGGCACCTCCACACTTGTGCACTCTGCAGCAATTCTCTAAGGTGCGTTTTCATGCCTGCTGACCTCATGGGTTCAAAGTCTGTGGTCCCGAAATCCAACCTATAGCTCCTGCTCAAGTGTTTTGTCTTGTCTATCTCAACCCCGTTTTTGTCAGCTATTTCTTGCAACCTTCTGTGTACCTTGTTCACTTCTCTCGTAATCCTGGGACATAGATACCTCAGCTCTTCTTCCGAGTAGGACTCTAACCTATTCACTCCCATAGTCCCTTCCACCAATTCTTCTGCTTCCATGTTCAACCTTACCCTATTCAGGTAGTCTTCTCCCTTTCCACTGGCTGAGCTTTGCGTGGAATTCAGACTGTTGAACCATTGTGTCAGCTGTTGCGCATTCAACCCCATCAGTGTAGCGTTCACATCGACTGCCATGGATGGTTGCGGCAACTTTTCAGTGTTCGATGATAGCGGTATCATCAGTGGGGGACTCGACCTCACCACTGTTGACTGAGCACATATGGGACTAAACTCCATCAAGGACCCATATCCAGTTGGCTGAGCCACTATCGGAGTTGTCTCTGGAGTGTTTTCTATGCACCTCCTTTCTATCCCACTCTGTACCACTAATCCTTGACCGCTCGTACCTGAGTTAGGCTGACTGTACAAAGGTACCGGTGGACCTACAGTAATGGGTAGGGATATCGCATCTGGGTTCTGTGCATTCCCCATGTTCTGAGGCATGTTCATTCCCACACTATGGGTCATCATTGCCGGCATGCCCGTCTGACTCCCCGTCATCTGAGCATGTGCGATTCCCCCCTGCATCTGCTTTTGAGGCATCAAAAACTGGGTTGATTCAGCTTGTGCCAATGTCGGGTTGCGACCATTCTGTACTCCCATTACGGTTGGATCTAGAATCATTCCCGTACTGTTGTCACTGCTGTAGTACCTTGGGACCTGCGGCTGATAATTTTCTGCTGTTTTCAATACAGGCACATCTGGATATATTCTCCTAACCTGCGGTATCTGCGGGGTGAACAGTAAACTCGGGTCCTTATATCCCGATGGCGTTTCTGAATTCGGAGTTTCATCATTCTGTACCGGTGCCGGAGGGGCAGAACTGGTACTTGGACCTTGTCCATTCTCTGCATAAGGTGGTGGACGGTCGTTCAGTAATTGCATGATGAACTCCTCATCCTCTAACTCGTCTTCCTCTCTATCTTTGGAACACCTCCTGTTTGTCTTACAGGTAGCTTTCTTCCCTGTCGCCTCTTCTTCCTTTGCAATTGCGGGAAACAATTTTATCCCCTGCAATACATCTGATCTCCACACCTTCTGTGCATTATCCCACCTAGCATCCGCTAGTGTCTTTTCTGCCTTCCTTATCCTGGTCTCGAACTTCTTCTGCTGTTGCTGTCTGGCCATTAGTTCCCAAATCGCTAGAGCCTCAAACTGTGCTGGCCTTGGAGGTACCTTCATGTCGTACATCGCGAATCTCAAATTCTCTAGGATCCTTATATTGAATGTCCCATGGATCGGGAACGCTACGCTCCCATGTTTCTCTGTCAGCTTGTGCCATTGCTTTAGCCAAAGGCACGGTGCTACCCCCCTTTCCTCCATTACAATGTAAGCTGGTGTACCTTCGGGTGGCGTCTCCTCTCCTACGCTCGCTTTAATGTAAGACTCCCCCTTCATCGCACTCTTTAATGCTTTCAAAAATTTCATTTTCTCGGCTTTTATTTCACAAAATTTGTAATCAATAAGTGACTTTAATTCCCGGAATACTCTTCGCTTGCCTTTCCCCTTCCAATCGAGCCCCACGGACTGCGTCCAATCCGTGCGCGACCCTTCTCTGCAACCAACCTATCCCAGCGCGGCTCCTAGTGACGTCACACTCACAAACACTGCGGCTGACAAAGCCTCTCGGCTAGTCCTCCTTCACTCAGCTCCTCTCGTAACAACTTCTAGCATGTATCGAGAGCAACCAAATAATAATAAAACAGATCTGTTGGTTTACTACAGGAAGGGTAACACAATCGCTTCAGGACCTTAGGGATTTTTCACTAGCCTCGGCAGTTATTCCATCTTTCTCGGTCCCCACTTTCGCAAGCAAATCTGACCCGCAGACTCTGCTCTCAACTTGTCAGTGATCTATTCTAGTGCACTTAGAATTTGTCAAAGCCCGAAGTCGAAGTTTTCTTTCACTCCCTTAACACACGTACCGACTCGTTGACCACGCCCGGTCAACCTATTAAACCGACCAGACCACAACATAAAACAAGTGTCTCATACACTTTTCAACATACTCCGGAGTCTCTTGACCTCGCAGGGCCCGTCTCAACAACAACAACCACGTGGACCTTTTTCTGCACAAAGCGCCTCATGCACATGAAGTTCGACGACTTCCCTACTCTCACACTCGGAGTCGCACCTCCGCTATTTTCTATGAAGTTCGACGACTTCTCTACTCCTACACTCGGAGTCGCACCTCCGCTATTCTCTAAAATCCTCGCAACCTTTTCACACAATCTGCGGCAATAAGCTGTGCAAGCGCAAAATCCTAACTTCACTCATACCATCACTAGTACCGCCAACGCCGATCTCACACCTCCATTCTCTCCATTCGCAAGCTCCGAGATCCCGGGAAAGTCGCGGGGGACTTAGCCCATCATCATTCTCTCAATCTGTTTTACCCAAGAAAAATCTAATTCAAACTTCTCGATTGCGGTCCCAAAGGCGAAACCGTTAATTCAACACCATGTACTTTAAGTATGAGGGGTCCCAAAGGGCGTAACCGTCCTCTGCTACCATCTACTGATAGAGCGTTCCGACTTAATAAATTACCTGTATGGGGACGCTCTTGGGTCGATGAATCTTTTGACCTAGTGGGGCTCTCCTCACCCGAGAGTAATCAATTTAATCAAATCAATAATCAATAACGAACATAAGCAATGCCCTGATCAACATAACACTTCACAATTAATCCAGAATACATTTCGACGAAACCATGACCTTTCGGTCATGAATAACCACACCATTTTATGCAAAGTTAGTGAATTTATTTCCCTATATTAACAAAGCTAGCACGATATAAACATGTCTCAACACCAAATGATATATGTAGATGAACATTAATAGCTGTCCATAACGGCGAAACAGATGCAATCTATGCAGCATTTGAATAATAATGCATTCGATAATAGCAATGCAAACCACTAAAACTATAATCTGTAATGAGCTAATTGCATACATTGGTCAGCATAACAAGGTCTCAAATTGCATCGTGCGACAAATGAATCCTCATCTATCCTCAAATTAGCATCTGCATGTGGGACTTTCATGCAAAAACAATTTAGCAACATTAATTTGGAAAACTCCTATCTAGGGCTCTTATCAAAATCAGCAGTTGGTTACCTAAAAAGAAACACAATGCAATTGTACATTTTCTTTCATATTTACCAAATTCAATCAGCATTCAAGGAAGTCTTCGTCTCACAGGTACCGGTTTCGATCAGCATGGGACGGGGGCAAAGGGGCAGGGTGGACGGGGCAATTGCCTCACAGCGGCAAGATAAAAGGACAACTATTACTTCATGCAAAGGGACGAATCCAAATTAAAGTCTCTAGGGCGAGAATTTCTTAAAGTCTCTTTCTCTCGATTAGAGAAAGCATCAAAGTCTCATTCAAAATGGCGTCGAACATCAATTGGCATCGAAGTCGGCAAATGACGAATAATGGCTGTAATGGCTACTTTCTTCTTGTGCACCTGGTTTAAATAGACAACAGTTCAAATCCAGTAGGGTCTTCCATTGGAGGGTTCATAGGTTGGCTTCAAATTGTCCAATCAAAAACTACAGTTCACAAGCTTCTACCTAGGCATACATTATCCTTGGAGTTGGGAACGTAAGTTGCAACATATTTTACCAATTAGCTCACTTTCAGAGCGTCCATTGTCTGCACCTGCAGA
The DNA here is from genome assembly GCF_031143425.1 of Pleurodeles waltl. Lineage (NCBI taxonomy): Eukaryota > Metazoa > Chordata > Amphibia > Caudata > Salamandridae > Pleurodeles > Pleurodeles waltl. Next base: position 383,029,639 of record NC_090440.1, read on the forward strand.
TTGACCTTGGAGCAAAGAAGAAGATGCCAGGCTGGCACGAAACCTTAAAAATAAGCATGTGAACGATCCCACTGGAAAAGTACAGCTTCAAGCAAGAATACACGTTTTATTAGCACATTGGAAAAATACGAGCATCTAAACCGTGAGACAAGGCAACTAGGCCAAAGCCTCCACTAAAGTTATGCTAAGCTAAAACATTTCAGACAAGCAAATCATAGCACACGTTTACGATTATGTCAGATTCGTACCATTCTAATACATCACGTTATATAAAGCACGCTTATAAATGTTGGCAAACTACTCTGAGGGCACATTTGTCCCCGTACAATCTTTATTCGTTCGGTTAAAGTCACACTTGATTATTGCGGCATTACGTTTAAGCGCTAATAAATGTAAAACCTTCATTTCAGCGTCATCAAGACCTCTCTGCTTCCCTACTTCTTGCAAGTGTGAAGGTTTATCCTAATCACTTATTATTAATTTTTCTAGAGGACTTCTACCGAAGCCTTCGCTTTGCTGACATTTTCTTGTATTTCTGAATTTCCCTAAGATTCCATTCCAATTACCCTTATCCCAGACTTGGAATTCGGACTAGATGATTTCAGAATTATTTCATGTTTAGGAGCGAGAGCAGGGGTTTCTTTACGTAACACCTATTTTTGATTTTCAATTTCTGTATTGCTGTTGTATGTTATTGCTTTGTGTTTTATTTGATGAGACTGAATCATTTGCAATATTTCAGCTTGTCATCTGTAATTCTGTATTTTTTCAACATTTGCATGACCTGGATATACATCGGATTGATTGTTGATTATAAATAAGTCATTTAAGTTGAATTTCTGATTTTTGGCCCATATTGTCCGGCCAAATAAGCTTCACAAACATCTAAATAGTTTAATAGTGTTGATTTCTTCTTCGTCGCCATCAACGTAAAAAGATCCATCCAGTGAGAGATTGAAAATACTCTTCATGAGCGCTTGTAAGTACATAGGTTCCATTCGTCCTACTAGCACTATTAAAACTTGGATATTTCAACTACTTTCACTGAAACTCCCAGTCAGATCTTCCTCTATAGAGCTACTTTTGGAATTGAAGAAAGGGTTAAAAATCATTCTTAGTAAATAGAGCTGTGTCTGGAATTTTGATTAGGTCTGCCCTGTTAATTGCAACAATTTCAAGTTCATTTTTAGAGAAATAAATCAAGGCCAACCACCCTCTGTCTCTGTTTTTGGAGGGTAGTAGATTGAACGTCTCATTTTCCAAATGAAAACTGCCTTTTCCTGTCCTTTGTGGAGGATTTCATTGGTTTTAGCTGTATGACATCATCACCATCATAAAATCTTTATTCGGCCAGATCATGACCATAAGAGAGAATTCAAGACAGTTTAAAACATATAGTTTCATAATAAAACCTGTAGCTGAGTCAGCTATAATTCATAATTACACATTATAGAAGCATTAATGATCACAGCCATATTTACAAGGAGGCCGGCAACAGCTCTGGTCAAAAGCATGCATTGAATATAAAACTCTAAGGATAAAACATACATAGAATTGGCTAATAGTCCTGACATTCCATGAAAGCACCAGAAAATACCATTAAACAATTCTGTAGATAGACAGCATAAAAGTGGCCCTATCCCAGGCCATCCTCCATTAACTTTCTGCATTTCACAGAGGCTCAGAGTAAGGAGCTTACTCTAGGCATAATTGATGACTGCTTAACAAGTGTAAGTGAAATAGCACCTCTCTACATTTGCAGTGCCACAGCTTGTTTAGCAAAGTTTTGAGGAAATATCTGAACTGGAGATTAAAAAATTTAACAAAGGCATGAAATGTAACAATGATTGCTCTCCCTGGCCATCACATGGGCAAGGCGGGATTAAGCCTCCAAAAGGACTACTAGTGCCCCAAACGCACAGAAGCCGCCAAACTGAGCTTGCTCTTCATCAAAACAAAAGAGACATCTCCCATTTCATAAGGAGTACAGACAAATTTAATGCCGTTTTAGAAGTTCCAAATGATATATATAACATTTTAAAAACAACACTTTGCATAGTTCAGAATTCATCCTTCTAGCAGCACAGTATTCAAGGAAGTGATATTTTACTTTCAGCTTGCCATTTTTTTGGATGGTCGCCAGGGAAGTCAATAAATCCATCAACTCCAATGTGCAAAAGGTTTTAGAGATATAGTTTAACCAGGGGATAGATCGGCCCTTATCTAGACTAAGGCAATTCAATTTTATGTCCCTGAATAGAGACGGCTCAGGATTTGATCACACACTGACCCACAAAAGCAAAGGGGCCAGATTAACTTTGTCTGTTATATATGTTTTAAATTAAGCTCAGAATGCATGATGAAGCTTGAGCTGGACAAAGGTACCTGCAATATCCTCTGACAAATATGATTTTCTTCAGTTTGCAGGAGCAGAGTATTACAATAACCCCAAATCCTGACTCTGTGCATGGCAGGGGAGAAGCACTGTGCATTATAAATGTTAAGGAGGGGCAGAATTGTTTCTTTTCCCCCTCCTCAGGGTAGATTAAACAGTGCACCAGCCCCTCTACTAAGTTTAAGCTGTGTTTGATTCAACTAAAGCCTCCAGGAGCTCTTTGAGATAAAAATAACACCTAAATAACTGACGTCATTCAGACTACTCACTATGTGAGACTTCATAAAACTGGTAGTTAAGTCCAAACAGCTCATAAAAGAGATGAAACAGTCGACCAGCAACTGTAACGCATTGGGTGTGTGTGCCAGTAAAACCTTGTTGTCAGCATATAGCAATGCGGGGACCGAGTGTGGACAATCCTAGGGTTTTCCACGGGAGTCAAGGTCAACTCAGAGCATATTTTATTTATGTAGATGATGAAAAGCAACGGCCCATTATGCAACCCTGATGAACACCTCTTTCAAGTGGAAATACCATGGTCATATCTCTGTGGGCATTCAAATGTACTTTGGCTGAGAGATCTACATTCAGGAAGTTAGCTACATTTAGTTCCACCCCTAGGTCGAGCAGCATAATCCACAGTTTAGTTCAGTTCACACAGCCGAAAGCTATGGAGAGGTCCATAAAGGCCAGGCACAGTGGACCGTGCCCAACAAACATGTACTTGACTACCAGACTCAAATTTAGGCATTGCTCCACTGTACCCAGTCCTGACCGAAAACCAAACTGGAATGGACGAAGGACTTTGTTTTCTTGGGCCCACATGGAAAAGTGGTTAAATACCACCCTGTCTATGATTTTGACTGCTACTAGGGAAATCGGTCTATAACATTTAGGTGAGGATTGGTCTTCCTTCTCGAATATGGGTACAATAGTAGACAAAGTCCAAGAGCGGGGAATCTTCACTTTAAGGGACTGATGAAACGTATTAGTAATCAATGGACCACATAAATCAACTTGCAGACATACCTTCCCCACTAGCACTTTCTAAACAGTTAAAAAATAAGCTCTTTAATGACTTCGACAGAAGGTTCAGGTTCACTTCTGGATCTTTATAATGCCAAATAAGTCTTAGGCCATCAGAAGAATGTTGAGAGATGCAGGTAGGTTTGGCGTAAAGAGTATCCCTATTTATTGGGCGTGAACCCCTGGCTAGGAGGGCATTGTGATCCCCCCACTCAGTCTGAACAATGTCCCGACCAGAGAACCAAGACAAAACGTAGTCAATAATCGAGTCACTTCCCCCAGCTCTAAAGGAGGGCATACTGGAAGCACTTTCTCTACGACTGCTAATGAAATTAAACTAAATCCAGTGGGGCAATTTGTAACACCAGCTCTACTCCTCTACCATCTTTAACCCTTTCTAGTGGCTCATCTGCCTGACTCCCCGAAAGCAAGTTGTAATCTCACAGTTTGGCATTAAAATCCCCACACAAAAGATAAAGTGACTCGGCTTTTTTTTGCATCACCTACTGTTAGAAATGGGGTCTTTGGTTGACAGTCAGGTTACCCCCTGTTCAAGCAAGGACCCTCACTCTAGTTAGGATAAAAGAGAATCACCCTCAGCTAACCCCTGCTTACCCCCTTGGTAGCTTGGCAGAGCAGTAGGCTTAACCTCAGAGTGCTGGGCGTAAAGTATTTGTACCAACACACACAGTAACTTAATGAAAACACTACAAAATGACACAACACCAGTTTAGAAAAATAGGAAATATTTATCTAGACAAAACAAGACCAAAACGATAAAAATCCAACATACACAAGTCAAGTTATGATTTTTAAAAGGTTTAAAATAAAAAGAGTCTTTAGGTAGTTGTAACAACACACTAGCGCTGCTAGCGTGTAAATGTACCTGGTTTGCGTCAAAAATAACCCCGCACGGGCGGTGTGCGTCGAAAGTAACCCTGCACGGCTGTGTGCGTCGAAAACAACTCGGCACGGCGGTGCGCGTTGAAAAAGCCAGCCACACGACGATCCGAAAGTCCCGCGGCGCAGGGTGCGATCTCTCAGCCTCCGTCAGCGATGCTGCGCGTCGTTTCTCCTGCTCCGGGCGTCGGTTTCTCGGTCGCGTTTCCTGCGGCGTCGTTTCTCAGCTGCGGAACCGGCGTCGCGTCGTTTTCTCAGCCGCGATCGGATTCGCGTCGATCTTTTCTCCGCACGGCGCTCGGTGCGTGTATTTTTGTCCTTAGGCTGCCAGCCTCTCCTTTCAGGGTCCCAGGAACTGGAAGGGCACCACAGAGCAGAGTAGGGGTCTCTCCAGAGACTCCAGGTGCTGGCAGGAAGAAGTCTTTGCTATCCCTGAGACTTCAACAACAGGAGGCAAGCTCTACATCAAGCCCTTGGAGATTTCTTCTTCAAGATGGAAGGCACACAAAGTCCAGTCTTTGCCCTCTTACTCTGGCAGAAGCAGCACTGCAGGAAAGCTCCACAAAGCACAGTCACAGGCAGGGCAGCACTTGTTCCTCAGCGATCAGCTCTTCTCCAGGCAGAGGTTCCCCTTGATTCCAGAAGTGTTTCTAAAGTTTGTAAGTTTGGGTGCCCTTCTTATACCCATTTTAGTCTTTGAAGTCACCTTCCTTCAAAGGGGACTCACACCTTCTTGTGAAATCCTGCCTTGCCCAGGCAAGGCCTCAGACACACACCAGGGGGCTGGAGACAGCATTGTCAGAGGCAGGCACAGTCCTTTCAGATGAGAGTGACCACTCCACCCCTCCCTCCTAGCAGAGATGGCTAATCAGGAATGCAGATCACACCCCAGCTCCCTTTGTGTCACTGTCTGGTGTGAGGTGAAAAACAACCCAACTGTCAACTGACCCAGACAGGGAATCCACAAACAAGGCAGAGTCACAGAATGGTTTAAGCAAGAAAATGCTCACTTTCTAAAAGTGGCATTTCCAAACTCACAATCTCAAAATCAACTTTACTAAAAGATGCATTTTTAAATTGTGAGTTCAGGGATCCCAAACTCCACCTGTCCATCTACTCTCTAGGGGAATCTACACTTTAATCATATTTAAAGGTAGCCCCCATATTATCCTATGAGAGAGAGACAGACCTTGCAACAGTGAAAACGAAATTGGCAGTATTTCACTGTCAGGACATATAAACCACATTACTATATGTCCTACCTTATCCATACACTGCACCCTGCCCTTGGGGCTACCTAGGGCCTACCTTAGGGGTGCCTTACATGTAAGAAAAGGGAAGGTTTAGGCCTGGCAAGTGGGTACACTTGCCAAGTCGAATTTACAGTGTAAGAATACACACACAGACACTGCAGTGGCAGGTCTGAGACATGATTACAGAGCTACTTATGTGGGTGGCACAACCAGTGCTGCAGGCCCACTAGTAGCATTTGATTTACAGGCCCTGGCACCTCTAGTGCACCTTACTAGGGACTTACTAGTAAATCAAATATGCCAATCATGGATAAACCACTTACATACAATTTAGACAGGAGAGCATATGCACTTTAGCACTGATTAGCAGTGGTAAAGTGCTCAGAGTTGAAAAGCCAACAGCAACATGTCAGAAAAACATAGGAGGCAGGAGGCGAAAAAGTCTGGGGATGACCCTGCAAAAGCAAAAGTCCAACACCTACAGACTGCAATGTGGAAAGGAAATTAAATAAATGTGTAAAATGGCTTCAAACACTATTCACAAAATTGTTACAGTAAAAATTAACTATGTAGAAGGAAAAGCATGATAATTTATCCTGTATTCGCAGGGGTAGCAACACCGGACTTCCTGAATCAATAACTGAAGCTTCAACATGTATGTAGGCTCAAACTAATCCAAAGGAGCAGCCCTCCCTTTGCTATCCACCTGGCGGAGGGCAAAGCTGTACTGAAATAGCACACGCAGCCTTCCCAGGATATTGATTCAGTAGCCCATTTTTCCTGCATGGCTATTATGTAAACCGTAAAAATAAAGGTTAGCCAATCCTGGTTTTTAATTTTTGCCTTAAGCCCTGCAACATTCCAGCTAGGTATAGCTGTCTGATATAAAGTAAACCACTCCGCTTATGTGGGTGGTGCTGTATGATATAAAGTCTCAAGTAATGTCCTGCCAATAAATTAAAAAAGCAAAAGAGAAAATCTACAGGTATAAATGTTTTGCATGTATGCACTGAGCCTCAAATCAAAGCGCTCAGGGTTTAAGTCTAGAGGAAAGGCGAGACAGCCAGCCATGGCCTCCCCGACCTTGGAAGAGGCCGTCCCCCTCATTAAGAGATTCCCTATTGCCTGAATGTGAGCCTGTGCTGTAATGGGAGCCATTGCTGCAGTTCTGGTTGATATGCCCTAAACAGGATTAGACGACCGTCACAGTGACTTTGCAGCCCTTTAGCTGAAGACACAGGCAGTTTCGGTTCTGCCATCAGAAACGCAAAATTTCAGCTTCCCGAGGCCAGGCACTGCAGAGTTTACAAAGGTCCTCCCACTCCATCAAACTCTAAACGATGCCGACAATACGTGCTGCAATAAAACTCGTGGGGCTTTAACTTCTACATTTTCAGCAACAATGGAATACTGAAATAATAATACTATTTTATAATATGGCGCCCTCTCTATTGTTGTTTTTTAGGATCTCAAAAACTACAAGTTTCTAACAGTGCATACCTTTTTAGGGCTACAGAAAGTCAAATCATTGAATAAGAGAGGCATAGGTTCTCCCGTAGTCGTGCACATCTTTACAGGTCATGTACACTGAGGAGCTGCTCCAGTATACATGCGTCAATGTACCTGCTCCACAAACGTCCAGGTGCAGCAAGGAACTATTTCCTGCCTTTGCATGGGCCTCACTTGGAAACCTTTGTCCTTTGATGGAACTGCGGTCAGAAAGTGTGGGTGACAAATGAGGCGATACATAATCCCCATGTTACTACACACCTCGCCCTTTTTCGTAGTGTTGGCCGTGCAAAGAGAGTGGTCTGCAATGGACCATTTTCAGCTTGCGAATGTGCAGGCCCTTTTAACATTGCATTGTGATTCCACCTGATGATAAATATGCTAAATGCACATATAAATAGCAAGGTGTTACAGTGCCCGCATTGCATTTTAATATGAATGAAGCAAATCACAACATTTAAACTCAAGCTGTTAGCATATTGCAGGAACAATTAACACCTTAATTTACACCTTAAGCGTTTTTTGAGAACCTGGTAGGCATATATTAATACAGTGAAGAATAAATTTGACAGATTTGCCTCTGTGTTAGGGAGAGGTTTGCATGTCAGCCAGTAACTTCATTGTCATTTGCACACCAGTCACTTAACGTGTGAAATTGCTATAGCTGACAAGAATATATTAATTTTTCTGAGTTTAAGGAAAGCATGCAAGTCACTCTGTGACTTAATTTAATGGAATTCATTTAGGGGTCGCGGCTAAGACTCCTGGCTTCCCCTTGCATCCCCAGACACTACCTTTGCAACCCCTGGCCTCAGAGGAGGCAAAACCAGTGGAGTGGCTGCGCACTCCCTGTTTTCATCATACTAATAGTTCACAATTTTCCATTATTCATTATTAGTATAATAAAAAGGGGGCACAGTTACTTCGAACGGGACCTATGGTGCCAACGATGGTACGTAAAAAACACTTTTAATGGATGTTGTGTGTGCTTGCAGGTGAGAGGGTGATTATTGGAGAGCTAGCATGTGTATATGTGAGAATATGTGTCTGTGTGAGCATGTGTGTCTATATAAAAGCATATGTGTGTGAGGGAAAGTGAGTGACAGTGACTGGTAGTGAGTGAAAATGTGTGAGATTGAGTGTCAGTATGTATGAGTGACTGAGTAACAGATTAAAAGCAACTGCAAGTAAGAATGAGTAGTGTATGAGATTGTTAGAGTGTGAGTAAGAATGTGAGTGAGTGGGAATGTGCTGTCATACTTGTGAGTCTGTCATAGGTAAGTCTCATCTTAGAGAAACACCGATGGCAAAGTACTGGAACTGACATACTTGAGGTAATTCTTAATATGACAGACACCTGTGACAACATGCTGGCACTGGCTTTAATTGTCGACTTAATATGTACATATGGTAAAATACTGGTACTGGCATATTAGAGTCAATTTTTGCATATGGGGCACCAGTGGAAAAATGTTGGCACACTTGAGGAAGTTCTTGGCATGGGGACACCCATGGCAAAATGCTGGTACTAACACATTGGAAGTAACTCATGGCATAAAGCAAGACAATTTGATACCTGACAAATATGGGAGGGTGGCAAACATGACAAAAGTCTAACTGGTATGCAGAGGTAATTTCTTGAATAAAGGTCAACTGTAGTACATGGAGAGCATGAATGGCATTATTCTTGCACTGGAATATTGGGAGACCCATGGCAAAATGTGGACCCTGGCATAATGGAGGTAATTTTTGACATCTGAGGGCACTCATAGCATATTTTGAAAAAATGGGGTCAGCTCCTGGGGAGCATCAGATTTTAATGGCCTGACATCTCATGAATGGAATTGAATAGTTCATGTTCTTTTAGAGCCTATGGCATTTTAGCAAATTTATGTAACATATTGAAGTTATTACGAACTTTCAGCAATTACACCAAGGTTAAGGTCATTTGACACAATTTCCTTGAAATAAATCAAGATCAATGGTCATATAATGTCATTTCTGCTCCCCCAGGCATTGTGGTGAAATCAATGTTGATGCTTAATTTGCTATTTTTTTAAATGGATGAAAAATACATCTGTATGGTAAGTTTGCGTCTAGTGTTAGGTGAAATGTATTATTTAGTTCAGCGGTGGACCAAGTCACACCTAAATCGATACCTCGATGCACTAGAACAAAAAACAGGCTCCTTGTCTGAACATGGGAAAACCACGCATGCTTTCCCGGGAGGTGCAGGCTATCCATTGTTGTCCTGAATGGGTTTTAACTGCAAACACCCAGGGACATAGATTCAGGAGGGCTGTTTGTGATGTGACAACCCCCTGATTAATGGATTCTGGAGAGAGTATTTGCGTCCAGGGGCCTCCAGTCAGGCTAGCATGATCTGTGGTCAAGTTTCCACTCAGATTAGCACAGACACACTCTTCCATGAAACTTACTAGACCTTGTATACATTCACCACTCCTCTTCCCTCTCACACAGAACAGATTAAGAATATAAAAAGGACTGGATGGCTGTTATGTGGTCAAAGAAGCCTTTTAAATTTGAATCTGTTTTCATCCATTTTGCCATTTCAGTGACAATGATGCTTAGGAAATCTCCATTTCACACCCATCAAATCAAACTGACTAAGCTACGCCCCTGCAAACACCACCCACAATTACTGAAACAGTTTGCTTTGGCAGCTTGGTTAGATATGTTGGTGGCACTATTTCATAAATAGTTCCCTATTTTACAATTCCTGGTGTCTCCTAACTGTTTTTTGCCTTTTGCTTGTCATTTCCAAATCTCCCAGCGCCTTTTGCAAGGTTGGGCAGTGAATTAAGCCAAATGTTCTTTCGAGAGCCCGACACACATCCACTGTGAACAGTGTAGTTTGAGTTGTGTGGAAGATCAGTATAAGAGTGCTGAAGACATTACACTCTCTTCCACTTCTTCCCAGCCTGTGACATTCACACACTTAGCTGTCACCATGGTTCCTTCTGCTACATAATACCAATTTGGAATTCAGAGGCAGTGTGTGTCAGCTGATATATTCATATGGGCCTCAAACGCTTGCACATTCTGTCCTGACGCACAGAGTTAAGCAGTGTGTGGTTCTGCTCAGAAAACCCTCCAATGGACCTCACTTACCACCTAAGTAGCTCTTTACTTTATGGTTGACAGGCTACCGTTGGAGGTAACCAGAATTGTAGACTGGTCGGGAGCCAGGCCTCATTTTTTAATATGGAAAGTAGCAAAAGGAGAAAGATTTAAAATGTATAGCTGATACCCACAGAAAAGAGTCCTGGTTCTATTCAGAAAACTAGACATTCAAATAAACTATAAAGCCAACTTCTTATTTAAGAAGTTTGCACCACATTTTTACCTACTTACAAGAAGCCTCTGTAAAGTCAATGGCCCTGCTTGCATTTTCAGTTATAAGTCAGACCTATTTGTAATACTGATTAATTAAAGTAGGATCAAAGATTTTGCCACTGACAAATTCAAATATTGTAAGACAAAACATCTCTTGATATAGTGTATAGTCTTTTAAGGGTCTCCAACTCAATAGCCTGTGAGGTGGTCCCCAAGTCAACATGGCCATCTTTTAGCGGTCACTACGGATCACAGCTGCGCTTGGCTTTCAGCTTGAGACCTTTGGCTTCAGAGGTAGCAAAATCAATGCCAAGGACTCAGTGCAACTCACTCTTATGGGTGCCAGGCTCCACCATCCTTGTTTTCTTCCTGTTTTTCTATTATAATAATAATAATGAATAATGTGGTGTTATGTTTAGGAGTTTGGTGTTGGCCTTGGCATACTGAAGGTAATTCTTGTTTTTTAGGGATACCCAGGGCAACATGCTATCTTTTGAATATTAGAGGAAATGTGTTGCATGCCAGGCACCTATGAAAAAATACTGGCTCTGGCATACTAGAGGTAATACTTTGTAATGGCTCACTCAGGTAGTACTTGTCATATGAGACACGTGTGGAAAAATGATGGCTCTGGAATATTGGAGTTCATTCGTGGAAGAGGGACGCCTGTGGAAAAATGCTTTAGCAACACCAAGGATGATGGACGTAGTGCTGAAACTTTTCAAACACTCACCCTCAGTCACAGATCTGGGCTTAATCCATCGTTCTTTTGCTTACCAGGCCACCCCAGTTTGGACCCAGCCATATGCAAATCAGTCTTCACCCTGTTCCCCATGGCAGTCCAGTCCGAACTGCCAGGCCAGGTCCTCCCAGGACTTGTTTCACAGTATCACCGTTCATCAGCCAGGCTAGCTGACACTTGTATTCTTGTGGAAATTATTGTTGTAGGGCGCACTAGTGGCAAAATAGTGGCACTGGCACATTAGAGCTAAATCTTGGCATAAGGGAGGATAACCCGTGACATACTGGAGGGTGGTAGACATGACAAAATGCTTATGTTAACATACCAGAGGTAGTTGTTGACACAAGGGTCGCCAGTAGTATGTCAACGACACAAATGGCAAAATGTTGGTACTGGAATATTGTAAGTAACTTTAGGAAAAAGGGGGCACCCAAAACAAAATGCTAGTCCTGTAACAATGGAGGTCATTTTTTAACATTTGTGGCACCCATAGAACAATTTGAAAATAAATGAGGTAAAATCCCAGGGAATGTCAGTTGTGGTTCATCATAAAAGGACATGAATTATGATTAAGAGCATCCTTTTAAAGCCTATAGCTTTTGAGCAAACATATATAAAAATTGTGTTCCAAAATGTACAATTTGACACTATGATTTATAAAATTTTCTCATGTAAAAAACTATGAGAAATTATGTGTTTGAATAAAAACTTCACCTCTTCGCTTCACGGGAGTGGTAGTATCTTGCATATCATCACAAATCAAAATATATTAACAATAAGGAATAATCTATGCCATTAACCTAGTTCATGTAATTAATGTATGTTGCCATGGCTCGTTTTTCAATGTTATTTTCACTGACCGTGATGTATTAGTACATTTGATGCTGCGTATACCATAGAGGAAATTATTAGATTATGACAGATTGTGGTGTAAATTATTTAGGTTGTAGTGCTGATCTGTGTGGCACTATATCCTCTTCAGACAAGACAAGCACATCATTTTTCATGTTATTCAAAGAGAGTTGAGTAATGTTCCCCTGATATATCATGTCAGCACATGACATCTATCAGAGACATTTGGCTGTGTTGTTACATCAATCATGCATTGATTATGAAACATCAGCAATTTGAAGTGTTGTAATGTCATCAGGATTAAGGCCATGTGACATAATTTCATAAGATGCATTGGAAACGGCTCTCCTTTGTGTGTTACTCTCTGAAAATGTCGACTTCACTAGCCTATGTTTGCTGAAACCATTTTTGTTGGCATTAGGACTCTGCACACTTTAATCCTGTTAACCAGTGGTAGAGTGCTTGAGCTCTACCTTCCGAACATGGTAAAATTGGCATATATCTAATTGGCCCATTTAATTTTCTTATACATCCATAGTAAATGTACCCAGGGCCTGTAAACTACTGCAGTCCTTAGTGCAGTTTTAAACTGTCATGTCGATCTGGAAAAATGAATATTTTGCAGGCATAAACCTTCCTTTTTAATAGTTATAAGTTACCCCTTATGGTCCTAGCAGCTCATGGGGAAGGGAGCTTGGTGTTTAAAAAGTGTTTAAAAATAGGACAGGTGTACTCAAATTTGACATGTCTTGGCAGGAAAAAAAAAACAATATTTGTTTTTCACTGCAGCTAGCTAGCTCAGATTACCTTTTTACATTTAAGAAGAGATAACTTATTTTTTGGGAACAGCTAGAGAAATGCTTTGTCTACTCATTTGATTTGTAATTTAAACTCCTATATAATGGTAAAGTCAGATTTTAAATTGCTATTTTGATAATACTTCTTTTAGTTTTCTGCCCAAACCAAATTTGAACTTACAGAATTTTATAGAGACAGACCACTTAGGCTTCTTCCTTGCTGACTTGATGCTGCTTGTGTGAGTTCAGTAGGCAAGCAGACGTAAGAGATCAAGTCCCTGCTCAGACCATTAATCAATGTTAATAAGCCTGCTTGGTAGCATGCTTGTTAATACTAAGTCAGAGAAGAGATGTATCAAATGTCCTCCAATGTAACAAAATATCGACTGTCTAATGTTTTGTATTTCATCACTAAGAGCGCTGTCCGCAGCAGTATTTTTTAGTATTTTGTTTTTACCTGTGATGCCAATAAAATAATAGCGGCATGGCAACTTGATATGAATGAGCGAGTGGTGCCAGACCATAAGGCACATTCTGCAGTGCCCTCACCACTGCATCGCAAGTGCCATTGCTGCATAAAGTCACTAGCAGGCAACCTTTTAGCAAGTAGTTACAAGTTTTCACATCTGTCACATCTGTTTTCATGTCTAGATCTTAGCTACTGTTGTCACACCTGTTGTTCCCAGTACTTAACATATACTTAAATTAGGCTTTGGATCAGCCCCTTGCTCATGATTTGATGACTTTGTTTTCTGGATCATCTGCTGTTGCCTTGATGACTTTCCTCCCTACTTTTGTGTTTGTCCTGCCCAGCAGCTTTTTGGTCTCACAGTGTTCTGGCTGGATGAATTGCAGCTGTTCACTGCTGACTTTATGGAACTCTTTATTTTTATTTTGCACATGCCAAGGGAGAGCAAGTGCTGCTTTGCTCTCTCCCTGCTTGTTCCTGTGGTCTAGACCTGGGCGCACTCTCTTTTCACTGGCCCTCCTGCAATGCTCTGCATCCCATGTTGCTTACAATTTTCAGTATTTCTTTTGATTTATTTATGTTTTTTAACAAGGGCCCAGCAGCTGCTGATGTCAACCGTAATTGGTAAAATACAAATGACAACCTTGTGTCACTACGCTTGAGCCCGCATGTGTCATGATACATACAGCACAGCACACATTACAGCACAGACACTGGTTTCCATTTTGCTTTCTTTAATTGGAAAGCCATTGCAAGGGACATGGCCAAGCAAAATAGCTGACCACACTGTTTGAGTCCTCCCTGTCATCCGCCGGCATCCTGCGTCCACACTGCAGTTTGGCGGCACTGGGTGATGGACTGGTTGGTGGACAGGATCACCCTAACTGATGGTGGCTCACAGCTAAGGTCAAAGATGGGAGCAAGACTGCAGTGTGAAGCTGGGCAAGAGAAAACATAAGTTCTGGCAGAATCAAAATGACGGCCGGCTCCGGGTACTAGCCTGGGATATTCCTGGAGCCTCGCAACGTGAGATGAAGAAAGGCTTCTGCACTGGTCTAAGATATTATGTTTTAGCTAATCGGAGAGGTGGCAGGCTGAAGAGAAAAGGTACGCGATGATGCAGGTACATGCTGTGGGTCACCTTCACTTTGCTGCAGTAGCATAGCATTGCCTGCACAGCCTGAGGTGATGTTTGGTTCTTGAGCCATGAGCTGGTTGGCTGAGAGCGGCCTGCTATCCAGGACACTGAGACGAAGCGTTTGGGGACCCTACCACCTTTGGGCACAACTGTGCTGACCTATAAACAATTAGTTAGAATGGACCCCTCTCCTGCATCTCCTTACAGCATCCATTGGTGAGGGCCCACACAATATGAGACCAGAGAGCCTGCATGTGGCCACCCAGAACCAAATGAAGGACTAAGACGTGTCAGAAGAGTTCAATATAGCCTCCTGCCTTACTGCTATGTGTGCAGAAAGCGGTCTGGTGTCCAGCGGGGTCCTGGACACACAAAGGCACCACTGGGCAAACCTGTTGTCTCGGGGCAAAGCTGTGTCTGGCCCATAGACAATCGGTTGGAATGTATCCCTCCACTGCATGTCCTAACAGCTTCCCTTGGTGGGTGCCCTCATATTACAAGACTGGGGAGTTTGAGTGCAACCCCCTGGCAGTGAATGGTATACTGAGAGTCACAATATGCAGAGAGCAGTGCTACAATAACTACAACAGTCAAACATAGCCTTCTGCCATGCTGTGGTGTGCGCAAAAAAGTTGCATATGGTTGCAAGGTTTGGGGACTAGCAGGCCTTGAGAACGGGGGGTTCCTCCATTATAAGAGCACCAGGAAGTCACAGCAGACCCATATGGACCAGTTTACAGGTGCCACCAGTGAAACTACATGGCAGACTGAACAAGGAGATGGCCAGGCGCAGCCAGCAAAGCTCGAGCCTGTAGACTCCCAGATCCTGGCAGCCACTGAAAGCTCACAACACGCCCTGGAACACAAAATTGATTCTATATCGCTTGAGGTTAACCTACTGTGGACTGACATGCAGAAAATTGCAGAATACTCCCTGGCAATGGAGAAAAAAGTAGAGAGCCCGAATATGGAAATTAGAGATCTACAGACCACCGTCCGGACTTTGGTGGACAAGACACAATATTTGGACACCCATGCCACAGATGCAGAAGATCAAGCAAGAAGGTGCACTCTCCGCTTTCTGGGATTTCCGGAGCAGCAGGAAGGACACCGACCAGAGGTATTGCTAGAAAAATGGCTCACTAATGTCATGGGCCTCAAACTTTTATCTGCTTTCTTTGTGATAAAGAGGGCCCATCAGGCATTGGTTCCCCACCCTTCTCTGGAGGCAGCCTGAGAGCACTCATCATGAAACGCCATAATTACAAGGACCGTGACAGTGTGCTACAGTGGGCCCAAATACATGGAGATCCCTCAAGGGGTATACCATTAGAATTGTTCCAGGCTACACATGCAGGGTGAAAAAACAAAGACGCTCCTACCTATCGGTGAAGCAGAAACTGCACAACCAGAACATCAAATATATACTCCTTTTACCAACTAAGTTCAAGATAATACCTGGGGTCGGGACTACTTTTTTCAATCAGCCTGAGGATGTGTGGGATTGGCTGGAAACCTGGGCATGGTAAACCAGCCCAGGGCTGGTAGGGGATGTGCAGCCAAACTCCCAAGAAAGCAGACAATGGAGCCAGTTCAATGGGTCAATGGAAAGTCAATGTTGGGGAATCCTGCAGCACAATGGTAAATCCTGTATTACAGTGCAACCAGATGGCACTTTGGATGTTGCTGATACAGACAGCATGGAGGGGATGGAGGGTTCGACCCTGGGTACCAGACTCCTGGTAAATAAATGGAGGCTGGCATGACTGCAAAGCCTCACTAGGCATCATTTGACTACCCAGGCCCAAACAACCTGCAGGATGACATCACTGAATTCTGGACTTTATGGTGATGCGGGCCTGTTGCTTCTAGAATGCACATGCCACAAGAGCGGAGACGTATACTGCAGTGGAGGATATGTGATGTTGGTGGAAGAGAGAGGTAGCTGGGGTTCTCCTAATCTTACTATATTTCATTGCTCAAATTGTTTCAATTTTTTCCTTCAAGTGGCACACTACACCTAAACCTAGTGACTCCGGGAGTACCTGGGCTTCACGCACAGGACCCAGTACACCTGTCAATGGAGCTGCAGTGATTGGGCTTGCTCTCACATATTGTTTGAGGTTGCTGGTGGTGGTGGGTTTCCACCACTTAGTGTTGATTTGGTGAGGGAGAAGGATGCTACACAAAGACGAGAGAGTTTAAGGCGGCCCTCTGTACCAGATGACAATGGGAAGCATCATACATTCACACTTGTAGGCGTTTACTCAGGGTGTAGGAGGTTGAGATGTGAGATGATCTGGTGGGATAGTCCATGTTGTATGTTCCATAAGATCGGCACTAGGCATCACATGGGGGGTGTGGGGACACAGGGGATTCTGTACCAGGATGACCCCTTGCAAACAGATGGACAAGTTTGGTTCTCTTTGTTTACCTGTGAGATATAGCCAAGGAAACACAAATAGTATCCTAGAATGTGCAGGCTCTACATGACTACACTAAGGGATAGAGGGTCCATACTTACCTATGACGATATGGTATTTCTACAGGAGACTCACTTAATGGATGCAGCTTATGCTCAGGCTGTGGTGCTTTGGGTGGCACCAGAGGTCCCTTTCTACTTTAGGAATGTGCATGCTAATGTAGAGGGGCCACTATTTGATGGTTATTGGCCAATTACATGGTAGAGATGTGTGTCTTCTAAATGTGTATGCACCAAATTGTGAGGATAAAACATTTTTTAGAATGGGCATGCACCATATACAGCCACCCCTCTGATCTGGGCAGGCGATTTTAACTTATATAGGATGGGGTCTGAAATTGGTCCCCGCCAAAGCTCAACACTAAGCTAGGAATTGCAAGCGCCTTGGTGGAACTCATGGCAAGATGAGATTGTGTAGACATATGGAGAGCTCTCCACTCCACCAGCCAAGAATACAACTTCCACTCCTCTACTCACAATATGTATTACAGATTGATAGGCTTTTAGTTTTCCGCTCAGTGAGCAGATATGCGAGGAAGGTAGAACATCTGCCCCATTATTTATTGGACTATTCACCAATCCTAATGGAGTATGTCAGGGCTACAGAGCCATCTCTTATATCCATGTGGCACCGTAGCCTTGGGTCCCTGGGAGACCCTGCTTTTAAAGCTGAAGTGCGGGAGTCTCTTGAGCACTACCTACAAACTAATTGGGGGACCACAGCCACAAGAGCCACTGAGTGAGAACACTTAAGGTGGTGATTAGTGCAGTGTTCGTGAGAATATCATATGGTATTACATGACAATTGTGCAAGGACCTGCATGAGCAGGAGGAGAAGTTAGCGAGGCTCCAATGTAGCAATCATATACATCATGCTAAGGCTCACTAGTTATTAGATATGAGATGAAAGGTGTGAGAGATCTGGGATCGGAATGATAAAAGGGACTATCGGTAACGGCTTCATAGGGAGGGTGAAAAGCCAGGTAAGTCATTGGCCTGACTGTTGAGCCATGAATGCCCTCTAGGTATAATCATGAAGCCAAAGGATGGGAAAGGGGGAGCAAGTAATGATAGTGATAAACACCATGCTCCAGCGATATATGGTCAGCCTGTATCGTAGCACAGGGAAGGCACCCAAGATGCTGGAGAAATTTCTATGTGCACTGCAGATTCCGAGGGATGCAAAGAAGCAATTAGGAAACAATTAGGAAACCTGGAAAATGATCTGAGGAGGGAAGAACTGATTTTGGTACTAAAAGATATGCTAGGCTAAGAGGGGTTTGTCATCTGAATTATATTACGCCTATATGTGAAAGCTGGCAGACAAACTTTAGGAGGTATTTGGCGAGGCTAAAGTTAAGGGGGAACTCCCACAGCCTATGCACGAATTGACCATAGTGATGATTCCAAAACTAGATCTGGATACCACAAAGCTAGGATTATATTGTCCACTGTCCATGATAAACACAGACATGAAAGTTAGCTAAACTCCTAGCAAACAGACTGAAAGGATTGATCCAATCCTTGGTTCACAAGCGTCAATGTGGGTTTAGCTCCTCCAGCAGTACTCTTATGAACATCTGAAGACTTATGCATAGTATGCAATCGGTCCAGATTGGTGCCACAGTGCATACAGTCGCACTCTACAATGATGACGCGCTCCCGTCTCTGCAGCAGCCTGAGATTGCGGTGCTGTTGATGCTACACAAACTGGGGAAATTCAAATGAATTTCTGGCTTGAAGGTGAACCCTGACAAATCATTGGCGTCCCCACTAGCTGGTTTGGTTGACAAGTCACAAGAGATACTACCTGCCACGGGGCTGAGATGAGAAATGGACATGTTCCGCTATCTGGGCATACAGGTTGCGAACACAGACAAGTAATAAAACTTTAATTTAAGGCGGCTAATCTTGGGTCTGCATAGTTTGGTGGCTTTTTGGAACAAACACCCACTGACTGGTGCAGGTAGAATAGCAATAACGAAAATGATGGTTGTGAAACTGTGCTTGTCAGCATTGCAGAATGGACAATGCAAGATACCACAGAACACTTTTAAGTGACTAGATAGTCTTTTGATTGCTGTGCTCTGGGCAGGCAAGAGAAGTAGAGTGAGACTCCATGTCTTGAAGAGAGATTTGGATAAAGGAGGGCCTGGGCTTCCAGACCTGGAATTATATTATCTAGCAGCACATCTGCAACATGTGGCGAGCTGGGTCACAGAGGGCAGTAATTGGGAAAAGCGCTTGCTGGATGGCACCACCAGGGCCGATCATTTACTGATAAGTTTAATGGAGGTCCACGACTGGACAAATAGAGCCCACATGTGGTTCGATTGGAAGTGAGAGCATGGGAGAAGGTAATAAAGACAGTGCCTCAAAGACCTCCTTTCTCAGCAGCTGATATGGTGGCTTAGGCTCTTTTTAGACATCAACAGGCATATGATTATGGCATGGCGAGAGAGAGGGCGTGATACACTGGGAGATCTGTACCCAGGAGATTACATTCCAGGTAGGTCAATATTATTTTGGAATAAGCCCAGGGCAGTTTCAACAATTTGCCAAATTCACAAAAACAGCCAGATAAATCTAGATGGATTTCCCAAATTAGCCAATGCTCAAGGTAATTCTGAATAGATATGGGCTCTCCCAGACACTTGGTATCCCGACTGTAGGCAGCCCTCAAACAGGACAAACAAAGACTAGAGCTCCCGGTGTGGCGTTTTTGGGAGAAAGACATAGAGGAACCCATCATGGACAAGGACTGGGAGAGTGCGTGTGCACTGATTCAGGTAGTCTCCAGCAATGCTCGCTTCAAGCTAACATATACGTATAGCATACCTCTCACCAGCGAGACTGAAGGGAATATATACAGATAGGTCTGACAGATAACCTAGATGCGATACAAGGGGACAGATTTTACACATATGATATGGCATTGCTTGCAATCATGCATAATGGAGAGTGGTGGTACACACTCATCGGAGGGCCACTCATATAGCACTTGAACACAGCCTCAGACAAAGTCTCTAGAACTTTTTTTGCATATTATTATGTTTAATAAGTGTTAATGTTTGGTTGAGAACAGGTAGGAATGTTATGTTTGGACTCAATGAATTGCAATTTAAAATCCTATTTAACTGTACAGTCAGATTTTAAGTCACAATTTTAAAAATGGCACTTTTAGAAAGTCAGCTTTTTTTTGCTCTAACCGTTAGGTGCCTTCTGCCAGTGTCCTGGGTCACATGACTGTGAATGGCTCCGCTGTTGGGGGTTGTGTATTCCTGTCAGAGAGTTAGACAAATGGTACTGGATGTCAGAATGGGCCATCCTACCTGAATAGTTGAGGGCAGAGCTATTTTCTGCCCTTCGTACATTCCAAACGGTTTCCCTCCTGCATACATAGGAACCTGATACTAATCTTTTTTACCCCATACTTTATGAAGCCTTGGCAGGGTAAGGGAAAACTTTCCAGAACCAGAAGCGGGGGTAGCTCAGGATGTCTCCCACTTCAAAGGCTGGCACAAGGTATACATATTTGACCCCCAGAGCAAAACATCAGTACACTCTTGGACCTGTGGAATACTTCAGAAGGACTGCCTTGTACGCCAGAGGACTGCCCTGCTGCTTGATGCCTGCCTTGCTTCTCAGAGGATTGCCCTGCTACTTGAAAGACTGACTTGCTGCTTGAAGGACAACTGGACCATCTCCTTAAACCCAGGATCACCAGAAGTGATTCCTAGGGCTAATTGATCTGCCTCCTGTGTGAGCTATAGAGAGATAACAGGTTGGCCTGACTTTGCAGTAACTCCCGCTACATTCTGCAGCAAATCCTGATCAGGGAGTACTTTTAGCAACGATATCCAGACTCATTGACCCTTTTTGCAGCTTTGTCCCACTGAAGGTTTTCGACTTACAAAAAGTTGTCTAAGTCTAAAGCTAAAAATCCTCTCTGGGTTTGAGGGCGACTGGCTCCCAATCAACAAAGCCAAACTCCTTGACCTGGCAATCCATCTTTTCCTGTTTGGAGTTTTTTCCCGTCATCATCAACAGTTTTACCAAGATTTCATCCAGCGGCTCCCCAATCATGATGATGCCTGCTTCGACACAGCATGTGGCCTTGTCTCACTGAACTCTATCTTCTCCTGGACTTTGTTCTTAAAATGTTCTAAGTCCAAATGGAAGCCGAGTCCAGGCCCAATCCACCCCTTGTATCCAAGCCATGCTCCACCACAGTCTACCTTAACATTTGACTTTGCCCTAGCCTCATGCGACCAGATCCATTACTGATTGGATTTAATTTGTTTCGGTGTCTTTTTATTTGTTATATTATTATTATATATTTGTCTAAAATGGTTTGGGATTTTTTTGTGTTGTGTTTTCAGTTTATTAGTGTTTGTGTCCTGCATAAATACTTTACACATTGCCTCTAAGTTAAGCGTGACTGCTTTGTACCAAGCTACCAGAGGTTTAAGCAGAGGTTAATTTAGTGACTTTTATGGTTCACCATGACGAGTACTGTGGTTTTTGCCTGAGAGCGGCTTCTGCCTCTCTCAAACAATAACCCACTTTCTTACTTTGGAAATTCTTGATTGAAGGAGGGGATAAAGTTGAGAAAGGGAAAAAGGATTTAGTTGTCATTGCATAGCAATAGTATAAGAATCCAAAGGTGGAGACAATATTGCCAGGCATGCCAGTATTTATGGCATGTTTAAAGGCAAAAGAAGATGGCCCAGGACTAATTCCTGGAGAAAAGTTATTGACACTGGAATCAGTTGTGAGACAAAGAATCACCTTGACATTTAGAATAAATTACTATTACAGGAGCTGAACAAGTCTGATGCACATTTCACATGATGATTAGAAAGGAATTTTGCAAGAAAGATTTAGTGACTCCCTCCATTGAATACTACAGAGTAGTCAAGAAGCATTTAGCTGAAGGAGAGAAGATTGTGGAAAGCTGAGGTTATGAAGTTAGAGAAGGGCAACAAAGCCCTTGGCAAGGAATGAAGTTGATTAAAGGCAGACTGTGGCTTTCATGGGTGTATGTAGTGAGACTGTAGAAAATAGGGAATTTTAAAGTACAAAGGAAGAAACAAAGCTGGGATACTAGTCGATAAGGTGAGGAGTGACATAAGTGAGATTTATTTAGTAATGCACGTACTACATTCTCTGTATAGCAATCAGCATAGGAGTGGTAGAGAAGGGTATTGTTAAAAAGGGAGGAAAGCACAATTAAGGTATAGAGATAGCTTCCATGAACAAGACAAGGATGTCAGTGTGTGGGGACAGTTTGCACTGTCAGTGTGTGAGGATTTTGTACATTAGTGGTACAGCAATAAATAATGTCGTAGATGAATGACCATCTACTATGAAGATATGAGCCAATATTATTGTCTGTGAAAGATGGTAAGGTGGTGGAAGATTGTGGCGTAATTTAAGAGTACAAAATTAATTCTGCAGGTGAGGAATGAGGGAAATGATAAGGTCTTCATAATATTGTCGAGGGTGGTACAGTGTTTAGTTTTTTATGTGTCTATATGTACTGGGATGCTATACTTATGGTCTTTTCTGAACATTGAGCATCTGAGATTTTGGATGTGGATGATGGCAAAATACAAGGATTTACTTGTGGAGCAGATGTGGTAAAATAGTTGTATATGGTGGGGGTTGAGTGCAGTTAAATGCCTGAGTTATTTTCTGTTTCCGTGGTTTTAACATTTCAAATCTCATTCAGAAGATTTGACAAGGTGTTGAGAGGTATGGCCCTTCTGGAAATCTGTATGATAGTTATGGTGATAGGAGGGGTAGTGATGTGCACTGGCATGTTCAGTGCAGAAAGGAAATATGAGGTCTTAGCAGTGGGGGTAAGTGAGTTAGGGCCAGATGTAGGTACAAAACAATTTGCGACTTGCAAATTGCGAGTCCTTCCAACTCGCAAATTGCAACTCGCAAACTGGTATGCAGAAAGGTGTCTCAGACACCTTCTGCGACTCGCTATGGGGTCGCAAAGACCCACCTCATGAATACTTATGAGGTGGGTCGCAGTCTGCGACCCCATAGCGAGTCTAGGCACTCACGGGGATGGTGGCCTGCTGGAGACAGCAGACCACCATGTCCATGACTGCTTTTAAATAAAGCAGTTTTTTTTTTCTCTTTGCAGCCCCAAAACGAGCTGCAAAAAGAAGAAATACCGAAAACTTTTTGTTTCGGTTTTTTCAGAGTAGGCAGTGGTCCGTAGGACCACTGCCTGGTCTGGAAAAATATTTTTGTGAGCATTCACTTTTGCGAATGAGTTACCATCCACTTCAAGTGGATGGTAACTGTGAGTTGGTTTGCGACCGCTTTCGCGGTCACAAAGCAACTCTACATCGTGATGCGTTCGCAAATAGGAAGGGAACACCCCTTCCTCTTTGCGAGTCGGAATCACATTTTGCGAGTCGGTACTGCCTCGCAAAATATGATTCTACATCGCGTTTTTAGCAGTTTGCGAGGCGCAAAAGGCTTCCTACATCTGGCCCTTAGTGTGGTGGAGGCTTGGATAAGGTCACAGGTTTTTTGTCAAGTGAATGGGTGGGCAAACTATGTGTGATGGATCAATTCATTTAGGGAGGAGTTGATTAATAACCCCCTTTATAGAAATTGTGCATTCCTGTCCTTTTTTTCTCTTGAGAAAGTCCATTCATGATCATAAAATATCCACCATCAGTATGAACATCTTAATCCCAGCATGTTCCTGCTATATATCAATTTTAAAAAGCAGTACAGCATCCTAAACAAAATGTTTCTGACAACTCATCATACAAGGAAAATGTTAGAATATATTTGTTCTGAAGTTGGCTCAAAATATCAGCCTACCCATGCCTTGATCATTCCAATTGTCATAAAATGTTTGTCCCCTCTTGGCACTCATTTTGGTGATCTCCACTGCAATGGGGTGGCTAAGAAGGCCAGCCTCCCTCTCTGTATCCGATATGTAAGAAGGCTGACAAGGCCTTTGACAAAAAGTAACATTATTTAGCCAGTGAATTTGATTTACCCTCTAGTTACAATATCCAAATTTAAAATTAAAATTTGAACCATGATTATTTGCAGCCTCACATTCATGACAAAAATAAATTCATATTCTTGGTCATTAAAGTAGGTAGCATGATTTTGAACACTCGACACTGCCCTGGGATTTGGTGGAGAAGGGCAGGGAATGGCTGTAAGCTGAAATGGATGAGAAATGTTTCCATTTTGACTTGCACTAAAGTGTGAAGCCCATTCATTAG
Organism: Pleurodeles waltl; assembly: GCF_031143425.1. Lineage (NCBI taxonomy): Eukaryota > Metazoa > Chordata > Amphibia > Caudata > Salamandridae > Pleurodeles > Pleurodeles waltl. The sequence continues at coordinate 383,053,830 of NC_090440.1, forward strand.
ATAATAAATACTTGCAGGTGGTCCCTGAAGACATTAACAAGATGGGCTTTCAGTGTAACAATATAAATTACAGGCAGCTTGTTCCAGTGGGGATCTAATGCATGCTGATTTTCTTATTTTTTATTATGCATTGTAGAAATCATGATTGATGGGGTTTTCTCCTTAAAGGCTGCCAGTTAGTACATATGTTAAATTATTTCACTTTTGATGGGTAAAATCTCTTTTCTTTGACTGCTACAGAACTCTCTTAATGAATATGAATTTTAGTATATTGCAACCATTGTTGTCATAATGATTAAGTCTCTGGCCTGTAAGGTCATTGTAATCCAGTCACTGGAAGTTATCTCAAGCCTAATATGTTTGAGCTCAGGGTAAAGGAAAACTAATAGCACACCCACTAGCAGCAACCAACCACATTGCTCCATCACAAGAGCTATGTAATGGCTTATCTGATTTTTACAACATACGAGTACTTGGGAATGCTTTGTTTACAGGCTAAGGGCCAGGACTTCATGCCCCAGTGACACTCGCGGCAGGATGGCCACCACACCATTCTTGCACCTGGAGGCACTACAAAGGGGCTTCAAGGTTCTTGCTTTTACGGGTTTGCTCTATTTGCAAACCGGGGGCCAGGACTTTCCTGCCCCAGTGACATGTGCGGTAGGAGGGCTGCCACAACATTCTCATGCCTGGAGGCACTATAAAGGGGCTTCAAGATTCCCGCTCCATGTGATGCTTCCTTTGCAGGAAGGGGTCCAGTACTGCATGCCCAGTGACACTCATGGCAGGAGAGCTGTGACACCATTCTCATGCCTTGAGGCGCTACAAAGGAGCTTCAAGGTCCCCACTGCGTGGGACACTTCAGTTGCAGGCCGGGGGCCAGGACTTCATGCCCACAGCAGGAGGACCACCACGCCATTCTCGCACCTGGAGGATCTATAAAGGGGCTTCAAGGTTCCTGCTGTGTGGGATGCTTCATTTGCAGGCAGGGGCTCAAGACTGCATGCCTCAGTGACACCCATGGCAGGAGGACCACCACACCATTCTCATGACTGGAGGAGCTATAAAGGAGCCTCAAGGTTCTCGAAGCGTGGGGCGCTTCGTTTGCAGACCAGAAGCCAGGACTTCATGCCCCAGTAACACCCACAGCAGGAGGGCTGCCACACCATTCTTGCACCTGGAGGTGCTGTAAAGGGGCCTCAAGGTTCCCAGTAGGTGGGACGTGAGCGGGACTTGCCCAGGCATGTGCCTGGGTAAGGGCCGGGCCAAGAGTGTGCTGGTCAGCATCTGTCCACGTCCAGATGAGGCTGGGCTGAGGCTGGGCTGTCCCACACCTCTAACTTTTGACTGCCAATTGGAGTGAGGGACTATTTGCAATCATCATTTGGTCTTCAGGTATTCGTCTTGCCCGCCCATTTTTGGCCTATTTCTCTAAGGCGATCTTAAAAATTGGCAATCCTTTTTATCAGTATTTGGGTTTGTTACCCTTAGCCCCTGACAAATATTTTTGTTTTTGTTTTCTATTTGTTTCCCATGATCTTAGTGACGCGATTTCAATGCAGCATATATTGCTTGCCCTACTGGAGCATTGGGGTTAGGACACCTATGCTGTGTAATTGGGGGAAATTCACTATATTTTCGCAGGCAGTTGTCAGAGGACACCTCCCAGGAGTATTCCGATATCTCCGCATTTTATAGGGTAAGCAGTTTGGGAGATGGTTCTGTCTTTTTCTCCTAGACAGTAATAGTAGGTGCTCCCAAATTAATCGGTATCTCAATTGTGTTAAGCTGTAATTGCACAGAATACATTTTTAGTAGGTTGTGACATGGGTTGTGCTATATTGCTATTGTTAATAATAGATTATTTTTTATTCTTCCTCACAGTCCGTACATTTCTCTGAGGAAGCACGTATTCTAAGGTTTCCCATTTCTCTTACTTTATGCATAAGCGCAAGTACTTTTCCTGACATTCCATTGGTGCTATTGTTTTAATAAGTAAGGGCCAGAATGAGCAAGAGAAAAGCCCTTGACTCACAATCCACCTCCAGCCCCCTGTCCCAGCTAAGTGCGCCTCTATAGATAAGATGGTTCATAGGGCACTGGGAGTACTCAGCACAGACTTAGAGCTTTCAGAGCATCACCCCTCTCTCTAAGCTCGGCAATCCCCAGGAGATATTCCAGCCTTCATAAACCATATCTCCAATGATCAATTGATTCCCTGCACAATCCAATTTTGTTTGGAACCTGACATAAATTTGGGTCCTAAACCTGGGTCCTTGCGCATCAATGCTCCAGCAATTAAGCAGTGTGGGAGGACTAAGCAAACTAGACATTCTCCACAACAGCCTACTATGGCTGGCATGTCCAATGATGCCTCTACCCAATTTAGTCATTCCGAGGCTAGATTCCTTTGCTATACCTAATTATAACTAGTTTGAATCCTTATATGGAGTAGATTTACTCACAAAACATAGGCAGCAAGCAACAACCCCTAACTATCTAAATTTGAAAAAATTGGGTCCACCCAGCTTTCCCAACCCTTTTATAACTTACCCCTCCCTCATGCAATTAGATTCACATCATAATTCAGGCCCTATAGATGTTTCCAATGTGGACCATGGCATGCATTCAGCCTGGAGCTGTTATCAGAGTAGGCAACCCCAAAATGAATGTCCAAACAAAGCTAATTTAATGGAATGTGATGGGATTGGGCACTAAACTGGTAAATCCAGAGTGGTGTGACTTTTATATCTGCCTTTTTCATGAAATTTGGGCACTGTCACCCTTGTATCTTTCTGGGTTTGTCAGCTTTTTTAAGGCAGCCTTCTCATCGGGGTCGGCAGGCCAGCTGGGGGATTCATGATTTGGGTGAAATTCACATTTGTATGTCAACTAAAGGAGGTAGATGTCGATTCACCTGATCTGCAATGTGCGATCCTCACTGTCTCCGATGAAGCGATATAATATATTTATAATGCTTACTTAAGGTTGGCAGGTGTAATATCTGAGTCAAATGTGGTAGTCCCTGACCCTGAATACCAGGCTGTCCACCATTCTGGCAGTCACTAGAAAGATATTGGGTGCGGAACTCAGCTGCCAATTCAAACCCTTTAGCATGGGTTGCCTGTCTCTCCTGGCTGAAGAGGATGCTGCTTGGCTTATACCTGAGCCAGTAATTGCACCAGTCAAAAAATGGTACACGGTAGCACTGCAAATTACTACCCTCACCCTGAGTCAAGGGTTGCATGCGTGTAATGGTACATTTAATTCTGACAGGCAAGGAGCTCACACATATAACAGAGTAAATCATACTAGCCCCATTGATTGTTTAATAGTTGATGTTAGACTGAGGGCAAATCTAATTAATATGACACTTGTCCCACGTATAGATAGCAATCACAATGCTCTGGCACTATCAGTGCGATTAAGTATTAAGCTAAACATCAAGGCAACAGAGGAGGTCTTTGACAGAAGGCTGGCAGTCACTAGTAACAGGTGTGCGGTCAAGTGGAGCAGGGTTAAATTTAATCAGGAGTTCATCAGTGGCATTTATAGGCTGGTTGCTGACTCTTAAGTGGAACTATCATCAATGAACCCTTCAGAGGGTGCCGGGGAGACCCTGGAGGCAGTCGCATTAATTAACAGTCGTTTATTTTTAAATCTTGGGGCAGTTTTTCTACAAAGTAGTAGAACAAGGCAGTGGTGGAAGAAGCCAACGTACCTGGTATAACACTATGTGAAGGAGGGCCAAAGTAAACTTGGTAAGGGCAGTGAAGGAGTGAGATAGATCTTTGATCTTAGCCGATATATACTGCTATAAAAAAGCTCTGTGTTCAGAAATAAAGCTTATACTGACTTACTGAGTACTTAGCTGACATACACCTTGGACAATCCAATTTTTCGAATAGACCAGAAGACAAAGATCTCAATAAACCAGCATGGTTCTCCTTTGAACTTGTAACTGTGGAACAGATTACTGGATTGATGACCTCCCCTACTTTCAACTTCCCCACTAGATGTCTGTTCAGTACCTCAGTTAAAGAAGGTAGCTAGTTCTAGCATCCCTGTGCTGATGTACATTTGTAACTCTCCTCTCTGTTTGGCACAATTTCCTGCTAAGTCGAGAAAAAATACTTGTTACCCCCTTACTGAAAAAGCCCAAGCTTTGTTGCAATTCTGTTGAATTATAGGCCCATCTCTCTCCCCCCCCTCTTTCGAAAAATAATTAAGCTAATGGACAACTGTAAGGAAATGCCTCCTTGGCATGGTTACCCCCTGACTTTTTGCCTTTGCTGATGCTAAGTTATGATTTGAAAGTGTTCTGGGACCCTGCTAACCAGGACCCAGCACCAGTGTTCTTTCCCTAAATTGTACCTTTGTCTCCACAATTGGCACAACCCTGGCACTCAGGTAAGTCCCTTGTAACTGGTACCCCTGGTACCAAGGGCCCTGATGCCAGGGAAGGTCTATAAAGGCTGCAGCATGTCTTATGCCACCCTAGGGACCACTCACTCAGCACATGCACACTGCTTCACAGCTTGTGTGTGCTGGTGGGGAGAAAAAGACTAAGTCGACATGGCACTCCCTCAGAGTGCCATGCCAACCTCACACTGCCTGTGGCATAGGTAAGTCACCCCTCTAACAGGCCTTACAGCCCTAAGGCAGGGTGCACTATACCACAGGTGAGGGCATATGTGCATGAGCACTATGCCCCTACAGTGTCTAAGTAAAACCTTAGACATTGTAAGTGCTGGGTAGCTATAAGGAGTATATGGCCTGGGAGTCTGTCAAACACGAACTCCACAGCACCATAATGGCTACACTGAAAACTGGGAAGTTTGGTATCAAACTTCTCAGCACAATAAATGCACACTGATGCCAGTGTGCACTTTATTGTAAAATACACCCAGAGGGCCTCTTAGAGATGCCCCCTGAAAACATACCCGCTTTCCAGTGTGGGCTGACTAGTTTTTGCCAGCCTGCCACACACCAGACATGTTGCTGGCCACATGGGGAGGGTGCCTTTGTCACTCTGTGGCCAGGAACAAAGCCTGTACTGGGTGGAGGTGCTTCTCATCTCCCCCTGCAGGAACTGTAACACCTGGCGGTGAGCCTCAAAGGCTCACCCCCTTTGTTACAGCACCACAGGGCATCCCAGCTAGTTGAGATGCCCGCCCCTCCGGCCACTGCCCCCACCCCCCTCCCCACAGGGAGAAGGCACAAAGAGGGTGTAGCCACCCTCAAGGACAGTAGCCTTTGGCTACTGCCCTCCCAGACCTAAATACCCCCCTAAATTCAGTATTTAGGAGCCCCCAGAACCGAGGAAGACAGATTCCTGCAACCTAAAGAAGGAGGAATGCTGACCTGAAGCCCTGCAGCGAAGACGGAGACGACAACTGATGTGGCCCCAGCCCCACCGGCCTGTCTCCCTACTTCGACGAAAACTGCAACAGCGACGCATCCAACAGGGACAAGCGACCTCTGAAACCTCAGAGGACTGCCCTGCATCTAAAGGACCAAGAAGCTCCCGAAAACAGCGGCCCTGTTCAACAAACTGCCACTTTCTGTAACAAAGAAGCAACTTTAAAGACCCCACGTTTCCCGCCGGAAGCGTGAGACTTTCCACTCTGCACCCGACGCCCCCGGCTTGACCTGCAGAAAACAAACACCTCAAGGAGGACTCCCCGGCAACTGCGAGCCCGTGAGTAGCCAGAGTTGACCCACCTGAACCCCCACAGCGACACATGCAGAGGAAATCCAGAGGCTCCCCCTGATCATGACTGCCTGTAACAAGGGACCTGATGCCTGGAACCAATACTGCACTCTCAGCCCCCAGGACCTGAAGGAAACGAACTCCAGTGCAGGAGCGACCCCCAGGCGACCCTCTGCCTAGCCCAGGTGGTGAGTACCCAGAGGAGCACCCCCTGTGCATGGCTGAATCGTTGAAGAGACCCCCGGGTCTCCCCACTGCTTTCAATACAAAACCCGATGCCTGTTTGCCTCTGCACCCGGCCGCCCCTGTGCCGCTGAGGGTGTACTTTCTGTGCCTGCTTGTGTCCCCCCCGATGCCCTACAAAACCCCCCTGGTCTGCCCTCTGAGGACGCGGGTACTTACCTGCTGGCAGACTGGAACCGGGGCACCCCTGTTTCTATTGAAGCCTATGTGTTTTGGGCACCTCTTTGACCTCTGCACCTGACCGGCCCTGAGCCGCTGGTGTGGTAACTTTGAGGTTGCCTTGAACCCCCAATGGTGGGCTACCTTGGACCCAACTTTGAACGCTGTAAGTGTTTTACTTACCTGTGAACTTAACAATTACTTACCTCCCCCAGGAACTGTTGATTTTTGCAGTGTCCACTTTTAAAATAGCTTATTGCCATTTTTGTCAAAACTGTACATGCTATTGTGATTATTCAAAGTTCCTAGAATACCTGTGTGAAATACCTTTCATTTGAAGTATTACTTGTAAATCTTGAACCTGTGGTTCTTAAAATAAACTAAGAAAATATATTTTTCTATATAAAAACCTATTGGCCTGGAGTAAGTCTTTGAGTGTGTGTTCCTCATTTATTGCCTGTGTGTGTACAACAAATGCTTAACACTACCCTCTGATAAGCCTACTGCTCAACCACACTACCACAAAATAGAGCATTAGAATTATCTCTTTTTGCCACTATTTTACCTCTAAGGGGAACCCTTGGACTCTGTGCACACTATTTCTTACTTTGAAATAGTATATACAGAGCCAACTTCCTACAACAACAGACAATGTATGACCTTCCTAGAAGCACATTTGCTTCCTCATTCGGTCTCAAAATGTCCTCAGTACATATATGGGAATATTTAATAAAAGTGGACCTGCACACAGTACAGCGCCACTTTTCTTGCGCCCCTTAGCACCCCCATAAGGCCACCATGTGTGCACCATATTCAAAATACTGTGCACCATGGCAGTAGTTAGGGGACTAGCATCAGAATTTTTAAGGCTAGTTCGGAGCTTTGCAGGATTAGCATCAAACATTTTGACGTTAAACTTGCAAAGCTCATTGAGGCCCATTGTAATCATTGGCGTGCGCTGAGCAGGCATTAAAAGTGCAGAAAAATGATGTAAAGAAATCTGTTCGATTTTTTGCACCATTTTTTCACCCCCCCCCCCCACGGGTGAATGTCCTCTTTGCATAGGTTATGCCTAGGGCAGGCATAATGTAGCGCAAAGGGCTAGAAAGTGATGCAATGCATGCATTACGCCACTTTGTAAATATGGTGTGGGAATTTTGGCCTCATTGGGCTACACTAGTGTCAAAATAAATGATGCTATTGTGGCCCAAGGAGGCACGAATGCTCTTAAATATGCCCTGTTTTAGAAAAATCCACAAACAATATCTGCCTCATTCTGGATGACAGAGGTGAGGTAATCAGTGCTTAATTTGTGCTTGTTGTTTCCAGTGCTGAGCACCAGCACTTATTTTTTAGGGCCGGGGCTCATTCTTCTCCGTCAAGCATTTGCTGCGAGCAAAAGACACATACGGAAAAGACGGAGGAAGGGAAAAACGAAAAAGGGTCACAAAGGAAGAAAGTAGTAAGCTGCTGGAGTGAGCTGAAGGGGCCGGGAGTGGCTTATATGGATTGAAGAGGCCCGAGATGGCTTCAGGATTACCCTGCCTCAGTATTCCATGTTCACACATTTAATTGCAGCATCCACATGTTTAAGAGGAGGGCTTTGGGCACCGGCACCTTTTTATTTGCAAATTAAGCACTGACAGGTATGGTGCATAACTGGTTTGCTTCTTTCTTACAAGACTGCACACAAACAGTCTATCTGGCCAACAACCAGCCCCCAGCTAAACTAACTCCAACCAGCGTACTGCAAGGATCGGCAATTAGCCTCACAATAATTAAGCTACATGTGGCTGTGCTACACATACTGATAAACTAATTTGAATGGAAATTATATGATTATTCCGACGATACCCAATTAATCCTAAAGCTGGACGAGAACACAGAATTGCTATAGTGTACGTTTTCTTCGTGCCTCAAGGAGGTCGCCAAGTGGATGAAACACAACTCTGTAGTGGTAAATGGAAATATAACTGAGCAGGCACGGCCCATCCTTTAGGGCGGAGGGGCCACACCCCCCCACCTTTTGCCCCTCATGAACATTGGCTGCCAGGCTGAGCAAAGGTCAGCCTAACAGACACTCTTCATGTTCAGCTCAGGCAGCCAGGTGCGAGACATGCTAATTTGCGCAGACTCCTGGCTGCCTGAGCTGAACTTTGCTGTGCTTAAAAGGTCACGGGTCCTCGGCTCAGCAAAGGTGCCTTGAAGCCCTCCCCCTCGGTGATGAGGGGAAGCATCACCCATTGACTCCAACCTGGGTGCGTCAGGCTTAAGCCCTGAAGCACCCAGGGCGAGTGTCACTCAGTGATACCTCGTCACAGAGTGGGGTGGGGTCAGAAGTAACTGGCTGACCTAAGTGAAGGCAGCAGTCCCAACCCTCCTGGTACCTCCGAGATGAAGGTAAGTGTGTGTGTTTAAATTAATGTTTGGTGCATGTGTGTATGTTTGAATGTTGATGAGTGTTGTGAATGGATGGGCGTGCATTTGTGAATGGATGAGTGTGAGTCTACTTCCCACCCGCCCCCCTCCCTCCTAATATTGCCACTGTAGCCTCACTTTTTTTTTATGCCGCAGTGGTGCTTAGCAGTCCCCTACAGTGTGCCACTTTTACAAACTGGAACATTGCACCAGTTTGTAAAGCCTTGTGCCACATTATACCTGTGCCAGATATAATATATGCAAGGTAGGTGTGCCCCCGTTAGAAGCCATGCAGAACTAGCGCAGTGAAATCTACAAGATTTCACTGCATTGTTCTGCACCTTCACTGCATCAAAAAATTGAACTCCTGCTCAGAGCAGGCGTTAAACTAATGCAAGGCTTCCTAAAATGGGAGCCTTCCATGCATTGCTGGTGTAGTGTCATTTTTCTGATGCTAGTTCAGCAATGCATGACTTTAGCACCACAGATTCGTCAGAATTTCTGACACATTGTGGAAAATGTGTGTTATGGATATCTGTATAGTAAATACAGCACTACCATTGTGTCGTTTGAGTGGTCCAGAGCAAGAAATCAGATGCATCGAAGCTGATGCATGAGATTCTTGTAAATGAAGCCCCTAATACTCAGATTACAGATATTACAAAATGCTTCTACACAACAAACAGTTCTGGGACTAAACATTAATTTACTAATCTCTACTCATCTTCGTCATCTTCACTGGTGCCCCTGGAAGTCTTTTCAAAGCACTATGCCTCTGCCATAAAATAGAGTATAAACGTAGACCAGGCAAATATGTCCTCCATATTCTCAGGGTAATCCCCTACTCACTTACAGTGCTTGAAATCCTAATATATGATTGTAGTTCCCAAATACAAAAGAACCAGGTTGGGAGGATGTTCATCGTGAGGTCTGATGGTTAAGGCGTGGAATGCTATGCTTGTACCACTCCCTGCTATGTCTAATTATGACAGTTTTAGTAAGTGCTGAAGTCCCATGTATTCAGGAGAAGAATTTAATCATTCTATAGGTTGGGCTGGGAGCACCAGGACACTTCTTTATGAGGTATAAGTGTGCTTAAACAAATACATGTTCGTTCATCCCTTCAAGATGAAAATATAGGACTCCAAGGTTACTGATCCAAAAGTCGCCATGTCTGCTTGCCACGAGAGACGCTGGAAAATATGGCTTTAAACATTTGGCATCCTTTGTGGTAAGGTCCATTACCTGATAGATATTCTCCTGATTGACGTAACAGGTGCTCATACTGTTGGTGCCCTTTGCTTTGAATTTTACTTTTTTTCTCACAAGATGATTTCAGATACCCATATAAACTGGAAGATACGTTGGTCTGTCTACCCTCTGCTCTGTCGCTCTTGGTACAGGAAGTTTTTTTACATACGTTAATTGAGAAATGTGCTGAGCGTAGAAAGCGTTTATATCCTCCTGAATTGTGTGACACTTTTCTTTGGTGTATTAAGCTATGCTGTCTGCAGGAAATTACAACTGCTTCCCTGGAGTAAGACAACTTTTAGGACACTCAAAAATGTATCACTTTTTCTGAGCTATGTACGTATAGAGAACATACTGAATAATAGGCGGGTATTTTGCTCAGTCTGGTGGAATGCCATACAGGTCATACCATACTTGGCCTATTTCTGGTTTCTCCAAGCTCATCTTGATAAGATTCTATTGGTTAAAATATGAGTTCAAATAACAAAACAAAACAACGATCAAATAAGATGAATTGATGCTTTCCACTTGTATTGTTTATGAACTCAAAACCTGCATGCGCCAATGTGAGAAATGCTCAATTGTACTTCAGGTGATGGGTCAAGTGGAAAGGAAGAAGATGACAATATTTGCAGGGGTGCAGATACACGAAAAAAAGGAGGTAAATAGGGTAAAGGAAAACAGAAATTGAACCAAAAGCCCACTGCAGTAGATGAGAAAGACCTCTGAAAATAAAAATAGTAAAACAATTAAAAGATATGGAGAGATCAAGGATGAAAACAGAACTGATGACAGAAACCCAATAGTAATTTTTGCTCTTTTACGTCCTAATTTAGAGTTGGGCGTATGTCTATTAAGAGTGTATTTTACCGAATGGTGCTCATAATACAAACAATGAAACATTCACAGCTTTTCGACTACCAGATTATTTGTTCTGTAGGTAAATCACACATCTGATACAGACTACAGTTTACTTTCACTTATCTACTTAATTTTGATATATTATATATGAAGACGACATTTAAGGCCCCTTTGCCAATGAGGCATTACTCCCGGATAATGCAGTGGTAAACAAAAACAAAAAAAAGCGACTATAGGTGCAGTATTACTTCATCCTAAATTCCATTTTCAGTTGCAGGGTAATATTGCATTAATATCTGGGATACTTTAATTAATGCTTATATACAGTAGAGTGCAAGAGATATGAGTCTGAGTATACTTGAGGAACAATGATTGTATGTCAGAATGTATTTCTGTTATTAACTGGAATGGTGCGAAATTTATATAAATGATACTTAGGATGCAAAATGTTCTCATGATATTATGGTACCATACCCATCTGAAGTCCTCGTGCATAAATTGATAAGACACCGTTTTTAGCCCTGTCATGAAGTGGTTATCAGGACTGGGCAGAGTTTTTAAGATAAGAACCTCAATCTCGTAACATCTAAATATTGCTTCCAGTTTTTCTTACTTACTCTTATGCATATGAATTTAAATGTAATACGCCGGGGATATAAAGAGAACATGCTTATACTAACATCTTGCCTTGTTTTCTAGGAGAGGAAACCGTGATTGCAGTCCCCCATGGAAGTCGCAGTGTGAGAATCACAGTGAAGGGGCCAGCACACGTCTGTATGAAGCCTTTAAAATGATTTATTACTCGTTTAATATATATATATTACACAAAGCAAACGCAGATGAACATTTTCCTTTCAGGAAATAAGGCATTTTAGGTGCGACCTATTTAGCTGTGGGTTTAAGGTCATTTTAGCTAATTTAATAATGTGATAATTCCTATTCAGAACATTTCCTATATTTAAATTTTACTTAAGTCAGCATCAATCATAGTTCACGAATATGCCAAATTATCAAGATCTACAGGAATGGCAATTAACCTGTCCATGATCTGAATTAGAGTGCCAAGGGAACTTAAATAGAGTCTGATTCCCTTATGGGGCACATGTCCCACAGTACTGCATACAAGTGAGGATCCCTGACTCTGTATCGATTTCTAATTAGTCCCAGAAAAAAATAAACAGCGCTTAGCCCTTTACTGGGGCATGTATACACATGTCTGTGCATAAACGAGGGCCTAGGATGCTTCTCTTAGACTCAGAAAAAAATCAAATGGGGCCTAGTTCCATGTACTGTTATATTATGTGTATCTGTAAAGCGCACTATCACCCCAGAGGGTATCCTGATGCTGAGCAGGTGTGAGTGCCTAGCCTTACCCCTGGTAGGTTGATTAATTGGAATGTCAGTTCTTAAGCTTCTTGCAGAATTTAAGAAGAGAGGAGGAGGCTCCTCCTCACCATCTCCAGGGTTTGGAAGCAGGATGAAGAGACTTGTGTGGTGATGTCCACTTTGGTGTCGATATTTATTCCAAAGTGGTCCATGTAGCTGGTGGGGGAGTCCATGTTAGATGAACAGCTGATGGTGCTGGGTGTGGGTATGTGCCCGAGATTGGATGACCACCAGTTAGAGTCCCATGGTGAGTAATTCTTGCCAAAAATCATTACTTCTGTCTTGTCGGTGGTGAGCTTGAGACAGCTGGATTTCATCCAGTTATAGACCTCGGTCATGCAGGCGGTGAATGTTTCTTGTAGTGGGGGTCTTGTCCGAGAGAGAGTAGTATGAGTAGCATATTGTCAGTGTTGGACATTGGCATAGGAGAGGATTTTGATATTGTGTGCACGGATGAAGTTTGCGGGCTTCTGAGGAGTAAAGAGCCAGGCTGACAGCTTGTATTATATCAGTTAAGAAGGAGCAGATACAGCAGAGAGTGGGATCTTGGATGCCAATCTCATGTTGCTGCATGATGTGTATGGGCTGTGAGACTGTCAAATGCAGCAGGGATGTCCAGGACAATGAAGGCTGGTGTGCCTCCTCTGTCAGGGATCATGGGCATGTCATATGTGGCAATAATGAGGGCGGTTTCTGTACAGTGGTTAGACATGAATCTAGACTGTATGGTGTTGTGGAGCTAGTGGTTGCTGAGATGGCCTGTGAGGTGTGGGTTGGTTAGTTTTGCTAGGACCTTTCCTTTGTATGGTAGGAGGGAAATGGGTCTGTAGTTGAAAAGCATGGTTGGGACAGTAGATTGTTTCTTGAACAGAGGTATGATGGTGGAATATTTCCAGGTGTCCTGGAATGTGGCTATGATTATGGAGAAGTTGAAGATGGGTGTTAGTGCTTCGCTGATTGGTATGTGTCTGTAGGTGAAGGCATGGTGGGGGCAAGGGTCATATGGGGCCCCCAGTGGATGATCTTCATGATAGCAGTGATTTTGATGGTGATGATGCCAGGCCACATGTTCAGGGTTTGTTCTTTGGCTGTTATGAAAAGTTGAGTTTGGACAGTTGAGGGTCAGAGTTGCCATAAATGGAGGTGATTTTGTTAAAGAAGAATTCTGAGAGCTTGTTGCAAATGTTTTGTGAGGGGGAGATGTGCTGGAGGTGGCAGGAGGTGCAGTGAAATCTTTGATGGTGAAAATGTCCTTGCTGCTGTTAGAACTGATGTTGATGCAATGTGCAAGAGTTGTGTCTTTGGTGTACCATAACTGGTGGTAGTAGTGTCTTCGGGCTGATTTGAAAATGTCTTTATATATGTTGCTTTGAATTGTCATCCAGTTATGCTCAGTTGCTTGCAGTGGTGTTTTATCAGCCTGAGTTCCTTTTTTACCAGCTGGCCTGTGGTCAGGCTCTTGCCTTTGGGTTTTACTTGAACGGAGCAAGAGTGTCATTCAAAACCCAAAGGCCCCTGTAACTCTATAATAGCCCCTCCAGGGAAGAATACACAAACAAATAACTACAGGGCTACTCTATTTTAGACCCATACATAAATGGATGTATTGCTATCCTATAACTTCAATAAATGCCTCTCGAGCCTGGATGTATCATTTGTTTTTCCCAACATTAGAGCAAGAGTGTCAGCACATGCAGTGATCAAGCTGTTGAGGTTCTTAATGGCTTTTGGCAAGTTGCTGATGCACTCAGGCTGGTGGACTGCGAGGGCTGTAGCCCAATCCTCTTCTGTGATGCTTTTCCAGCTCCTGGCAGGCAGTTCCATTGGTGGAAGTGCAGGATGGGTATGCTGAATCTGACAAAGGAGTGGTCCTTCCAGGTCATAGTTGCTGGATAGTCGACTGTGATGTTTCTGACTGAGGGGAAAATTGGGTCTAATAGGTGTCCAGCAGTGTGGGTAGGATCTGTAACATGCTATGTGAGGCCAAGATTTGCAAGGTTTTCTCGAAGGGCCATATTGTTTGGGTTGGTGTGGTGTTCTGGGTGAAAGTTAAAGTCTTTCAAAAGGATGAAAGTGTGAGCATTGATGATGAGGGGTGCAATGAAGTCTATGATGTCTTGCAAATTTGGTGCAGGGTCCTGGTGGTCTGTGTACAAGGGTTCCACCCAGGTAAAAGTTGACTGTGAAGTGAATCATGAATGTGTAGTGCCCCATGTAACTTGTGGGGGTTTCCATGTACGGTGTGTCGCTGATTGTATCTTAGAATATGAAGGCAAGTCCACCTCCAGGCTTGTGCTGACGGTCTTGGCCGAGGATCTTTTAACCGGTGGGGATGACTGTTGTGAATTCTGGCAGAGAGGTAAGGTTTGCCATGATTCCATGAAGAAGAGCAGGCCTGGAGCCTGGTTGTGCAGCAGGTCCCATATATCCATGGCATGTTTGGTGAGTGAGTGGGTGTTGAAGAGCATGCATGAGAACTTGGCGTGTTGTGTGGGTGTTGTTAGGCATCTATGAGTGGGTGGTTGGGTGATGTCAGTGCGATTGCGTGGGGTGCTTGGTGCTGTTGGTGCAGGATTAGAAGGTATATGGTGTGGTAGTGTGCATGTGAACTTGATGGAAATGCATGTGAAAGGTCCTTACTTGTGTGGTACAATGTGGCATCAGTGTGGAGAGCCACAGCTGGAGTTGAGAGCATGGAGGAGAATGGCAGGGTAGCAGTACCTAGGGCGAGAACTAGAGTTTTTGGTCCTCAGTGCTGTGCAGGCACAGGCGGGTGCAGACGGGTTTGCCTTTGGCCTGGGCGGGGGAAGGAGCGTAGGGTGTCATGGGTAGGAAACCAGTGATGTCACTTCCTCAGCAGATGTGTCATGGAAAATGAAGTGATTTTGATTGGCTTCTTCTTTTAGTTCTGCTGGGTCCTAACCCTTTAACAGATTTCAGTTAAAAGCCCTTTAGCTCCCTACCAAACATAGGGACATTATGAAGACAAACGTCTAATATTTTTCTGGTCCAGCTGACCTACAAAAAGGAGAAAAGATCCGCCAGGCTAAGAGTGAGTTATACCCAGTTTAGGACCTTCCTCCATGGTTAATAGAAATTGATTTGCCCACGTATTCTCTAAGTATCTGATGTAAGGGTTTTTGAATAACAAGAGGTTGGGGAGGGGAGAAGTAGTTAGGACAGCCGGCATGCAAAACTTCAAACATTCATATCCTGAATGGATATAGCCCACTCCTTGAAAATCGAGGTTTCTGACAATTACTGACTAGAAGGGTCCTTAAAGTAAGGTTAAATAACACTATCCCAGAGAGCAACACAATTTTGTCTGTAGTCTGTTCAATTCTAAGGGAACTTTTCAAAGGTACATAGTTCGTAGATGAACAATACGTGGAATATCTCACCTACCAATTCACCATTTACTCCAAGCTTCATCACTGCCACTATAATCCATATTTCCTGCTGAGCGCAAACCACATATGTTCCTGCCTAATGGGACCAGGTGACGCCATTGATCTTTATTTCAAGCTACAAAGAAGTTTCACTATAAATGTGCATATTGTATTTATTAAGGCTGTTAAAATGCTGTAATGATACTGTGCTAGTCAGTGTTTAGTTTGTATAACAAAAAGAAGTGACAGTCCCCAAATGTTTTCCTAGGCAGCTGAGAAATAAAGCAGGGTTTGCAGGGGAGGAAGTCCTCACATTCTTCACATTATTTCTCACCTGCAGGACCACTACTAGTAGTACGAAAATGCTTTTGAAAACTGCTGTTTAGTCTCAGTAGTGAACCGTGCTGGAGAAAAGCATGCACACCATCTAGGAGGCAGCTCTATGGTCTGCCAGCACCTGTATTGGCTGTCTTATTTCTGTGGATCATTAAGGCAAAAAGGACTATACAGAGTTTGTAAGAAATTGGGTTACTGGTTGAGGGAGGTAAAACCTTACTCAAGCAGCAACCACAATCCCTGTCAGGGTCAAGTCACAAGGAAACCCCAAATTAACCTGTGCTTTACCCTCTGGTAGCTTGGCAAAGGGTAATCAGGCTTAACTTAGAGGCAATGTGTAAAGTATTTCCAAAACACTAGACAGTTATAACGTGAAAACACAACCCGAAAATCTCACACCAATTTCGAAAAATAGAGTACATTTTAATAAATAAAAAAAGACCAAAACAACAAAAATCCAATCAGTAGAGCCGGACACATGCAACAACAGTAAGAATAGCATCAAAAAGCATAAATTGCCAACTGTGAATATTGTGTTGCACCAGGCCAGGACATAAATCGAAGGTCATGCTGACTGCGATGGCTCACAGGACAGCTGCAGGGACCCCCGCTATGCCCACTGAACAAGAGTACCTTTAATCCTGGTTGCGGAGCATCGCGAGGTCCTGCGCCGTAGATGCACCTTGCAGCTGAGGCATTGGGAGGCCTGGATCGGAGATGCGTCACACAGCAGCATTGGTTCTAGAGAGCTGCGCAGCTGTGATGTAAGGCTCTGTGTTATCATTGAGGACTCCTTCTAAGGGGCTAGTGATGCCTCGAGGATGCGTTGTGCAGGGCTTGCAATCAGAGTCCTGCATCGTCATCAAGGGTGCCATAGACAAGGGCCTTGGGATGCAAGGTCCTGCATCAAAGATGCATCATGCAGCAGTGGTTCCGAAGAGATTGCGAGAAGTCAATGCAGCAGAGGTGATGTGTCGGCTTTTCAACTGTGCAACAGAAGAGATGCATTGGTTTTGCTGGGTCCACAGATAGGCTGGTAGAGCCCTTTCAGGTCCACTTCCAAGCGTTCAGGACTGGGGTGGCACCAATTGGCAGGGTAGGACTCATAGTTGCAGAGTCCAAGTACTGGTTACAAGAGACTAGCCCTTTGAGTAATGGTCCTGCAGCCTTTACCCAGCACAGGTTGCAGGTCCAGTCCTTCTCACCCAGCATGAGGACAGTAGTGCAGCAGTCAGCACCGCAGGACAGCAATCCTTCAGGCCAGCAGTTCAGCAGAGTGGCAGCAGCACAGATGTCCTTCATGGCAAAGATTTTCAGAGTTCCAGAAGTGCACTGAATATTTGGTGTCTGCGGTCCAATATTTAGACCTGCTGCCCACTTCTAGAGTTTTCCATCCCCTTAAGGTGTCAGGCATTGCCTTCCTCCCTGCTCTGATTCCCAGATAGTGATATTAGAATAGAAAAGCCAATAAAAGTTTTAAAACAAAAAACCTTTTGGTGGGAGTAAGTTCATAGAAAAATAACAATGCTATACCAACTAACATCTTAAAACTGTTTCGACCCTTCCTTTCAACAGAACAATCATAGAACTTATTTGCATGATTAAATTCTAACAATACAAATTTTTTGCCAATTCTAATTCCGGTCTGTTAGAAATGGGGTTTTTGTTGGCAGTGTGGTTACCCCCTGTCCAAGCAAGGACCTTCATTCTAGTCAGGGTAAAAGAGAATCACCCTCAGCTAACCTCCGTTCACCCCCTTGGTAGCTTGGCATGAGCAATAGGCTTAACTTCAGAGTGCTAGGTGCAAAGTATTTGTACCAACACACACAGTAACCTAAGGAAAACACTACAAAATGACAACACAGGTTTAGAAAAATAGGAAATATTTATCTAAACAAAATAAGACCAAAATGATAAAAATCCACAACACACAAGTCAAGTTATCAATTAAAAACACACTAATGCTGTTAGCATAAAAATGTACCTTGGGCGCATCAAAAATAACCCTGCTCGGGCGAGTGTGCGTCAAAAAGGGCTTGCGATGCGTCAGTATCACTCATGAGCGAGACCTTGCGTTGTTTCTCCTTAAATAAGGTCGGCGTGCACCGTTTCTTCTCTGGGCAGGAGAGCGATGCGTTGATTCGGGCAGCACTGTCAGGTCCGAGCAGGCCTTGTGTCGTTTTTACACGCCCAGCAGTGTTTGCGTCGGAAATCCAGCCGCACGATGATCCGAAAACCATGCAGCGCAGGTTGCGATCTCACCAGCCTCCATCAGCGATGCTGAGCGTCATTTCTCCAGACCCGGGCGTCGATCTTTGGGTCGTGTTGCAGGCGAGCGTCGATTTTCATCCGCAAAGCCGGCAGAGCGTCGATTTTTCAGCCACAGATCGGAGTTTCATCGATCTTTTCCCAGCACGGCAGTCGGTTTGTGGATTTCTCCCTCTTAAGCTGCCAGCTTCTCTTCTCAGGGCCCCAGGAACTGGATGGGCACCACTTGGCAGAGTAGGAGTCTCTCCAGAGGCTCGAGATGTTGGCAGAGAGAAGTTTTTGCTGTCCCTGAGACTCCAAACAACAGGAGGCAAGCTCTAAATCAAGCCCTTGGAGATCTTCACAAGAAGGAAGGCCACACAAAGTCCAGTCTTTGTCCTCTAGCACCGGCAGAAGCAGCAACTGCAGGATAGCTCCACAAAGCACAGGCAGGGCAGTTCTTCAGCTCTTCCCCAGGCAGAGGTTCCTCTTGGTTTCCAGAAGTGTTCTAAAGTCTGTGGTTTTGGGTGCCCTTCTTATACCCATTTTTCCCTTTAAAGTAGGCCTACTTCAAAGGAAAGTCTCTCTTGATTGTGAAATCCTGCCTTGCCCAGGCCAGGCCCCAGACACGCACCAGGGTGTTGGAGACTGCATTGTGTGAGGGCACGCACAGCCCTTTCAGGTGTGAGTGACCACTTCTCCCCTCCCTCCTAGCACAGATGGCTCATCAGACTACACCCCAGCTCCCTTTGTATCACTGTCTAGTGAGCGGAACAACCAGCCCAACTGTCAAACTGACCCAGACAGGGAATCCACAAACAGGCAGCCATAGAAATGGTTTAAGCAAGAAAATGATCACTTTCTAAAATTGGCATTTTTAAACACACAATCTTAAAATCAACTTTACTAAAAGATGTATTTTTAAATTGTGAGCTCAGAGACCCAAAGACTCTACATGTCCATCCGCTCCCAAAGGGAATCTACACTTTAATCATATTTAAAGGTAGCCCCCATGTTAACCTATGAGAGGGACAGGACTTGTAACAGTGAAAAACCATACACTGTACCCTGCTCTTGGGGCTACCTAGGGTCTACCTTAGGGGTGCCTTACATGTAAGAAAAGGTAAGGTTTAGGCCTGGTAAGTGGGTACACTTGCCAAGTCGAATTTACAGTTAAAACTGCACACCGAGATACTACAGTGGCAGGTCTGAGACATGATTACAGAGCTACTTGTGTCGGTGGCACAACCAGTGCTGCAGGCCCAATAGTAGCATTTGATTTATAGGCCTTGGGCACCTATAGTGCACTTTACTAGGGACTTACTAGTAAATCAAATATGGCAATCATGGATAATCCAATTGCATACACATTTTCTAAAGGAGCACTTGCACTTTATCACTGGTTAGCAGTGGTAAAGTGTCCAGAGTAACAAGAACAGCAAAAACAGAGTCCAACACACATCAACAACTTGTGAAACAGAGGCAAAAGGTTAAGGGAGATCACGCCAAGGATGAAAAGTCTAACACGTGTGTCTCCCAGCTGAAAGTGGGGAGCAGCTACCCAACCTCATGGGAGTTCTCATCACTAAGGCGGAAGAACCTGGACAGACCATCAGCATTGGCCTGTTCTGTACCAGGACGGTGTTCCACCGTAAAGTCCATCCCCTGTAGGGAAATGGACCACCTCAACAGTTTTGGATTCTCACCCCTCATCTGCATTAACCATCTGAGGGGCCTGTGGTCGGTCTGAACCCAGAAGTGAGTCCCAAACAAGTAGGGTCTTAACATCTTCAGCACCCAGACCACAGCTAACGCTTCACATTCTATGGCACTTGTTGGACCTGGCTTTTTGACAGGGTCATCCCCAAACTTTTTGCCTTCATCCTTCTCTTTTTCTGACCTCATTTTTGCTGGTTTTTAGACTCTGCGCACTTTACCACTGCTAACCAGTGCTAAAGTGCATATGCTCTCTCTCTGTAAACATGGTAACTTTGGATCATACCTGATTGAACTATTTAATCTATTTATAAGTCCCCAGTCATGTGCACTCCAGGTGCCGAGGGCATATAGATTAAATGCTACTAGTGGACCTGCAGCACGGATTGTGCCACCCACTTGAGTAGCCCCTTTTCCTTGTCTCAGGCCTACCATTGCTAGGCCTGTGTGTGCAGTTTCACTGCCACCTCGACTTGGCATTTAAAAGTACTTGCCAAGCCTAGAACCCCCTTTTTCCGCATATAAGTCACCCTTAATGTGTGCCCTGGGTATCCCCTAGAGCAGGGTGCTGTGTAGGTAAAAGACAGGACATGTACCTGTGTAGTTATATGTCCTGGTAGTGTAAAACTCCTAACTTCGTTTTTGCACTACTGGGAGACCTGCTCCCTTCATAGGCTAACATTGGGGCTGCCCTCATACACTGTTGAAGTGGCAGCTGCTGATCTGAAAGGAGCAGGGAGGTCATATTTAGTATGGCCAGAATGGTAATACAAAATCCTACTGACTGGTGAAGTCGGATTTAATATTACTATTCTAGAAATGCCACTTTTAGAAAGTGAGCATTTCTTTGCACTTAAATCCTTCTGTGCCTTACAATCCACGTCTGGCTAGGTTTAGTTGACAGCTCCTTGTGCATTCACTCAGACACACCCCAAACACAGGGTACTCAGCCTCACTTGCATACATCTGCATTTTGAATGGGTCTTCCTGGGCTGGGAGGGTGGAGGGCCTGCCCTCACACAAAGGACTGCCACACCCCCTACTGGGACCCTGGCAGACGGGATTGAACTGAAAGGGGACCTGGTGCACTTCTTAGCCACTCTTTGAAGTCTCCCCCACTTCAAAGGCACATTTGGGTATAAAACAGGGCCTCTGCCCTACCTCATCAGACACTTGCTGGAGAAGAAACCTGAACCAGAAACTACATCCTGCCAAGAAGAACTGCCTGGCTGCTCAAAGGACTCACCTGTCTGCTTTCTCCAAAGGACTGCTGTCTTGCTGTTGCCCTGCTGCCTTGCTGAACTCTTGTCTGGCTGTGAAAGTGCTCTCCAAGGGCTTGGATAGAGCTTGCCTCCTGTTCCTTGAAGTCTCAGGACCAAAAAGACTTCTTCCTTTCACGTGGACGCTCCGTGCGCCGAAAATTTCGACGCACAGCTTGTTTCGCGTCGAGAAAAACGCCGCACACCGACGCTGATCAACGCGACACCCTCGGGACGATCGAGACTTCGACGCACAACCTCGCAAGGACAAAGCCGCCCGACTTCCAAGGAGAAATCGACGCGACGCCTACCGTGAGTGCGAAACTTTGACGCACGGCCTCGCAAGGACAACGCCGCCCGACTTCCAAGGAGAAATCGACGCGACGCCTGCCGTGAGACCAAAATTTCGACGCACGGCCTCGCAAGGAAAACGACGCCCGACTTCCAAGGAGAAATCGACGCGACGCCTACCGTGAGATCGAAACTTCGACGCGCAGCCCCGCAGAACGACGCGCAGCCGGAAAATAAGCAGGAGAATCCACGCACAGACCCGGGACATCTGGTAATCCCCGCGATCCACAAAAAGAGACTGTCTGCGCGCCGGAAAACGACGCCCGACTTCCCCGCGTGGAAAAGAACGACGCAAGTCTGTGTGTGCTGAGCGGAAAACGACGCACACACCCCTTTTTCCACGCATCTCTTCTCCTGTGGCCCTCTGAGGAGATTTCCCACCAGAAACCAGGTACTCTGTGCTTGAAAGACACTTTATCGCTTTTTAAAGACTGAAAGACTCTTAATATCACTTTTCAGTGATATCTTTACAAATTCGTATTGCAACTTTGATCGTTTTGACATACAATTATCCAGATAAATATTCTATATTTTTCTAAACACTGTGTGGTGTATTTTTGTGGTGTTTTGCTATGGTGTTGTATGATTTATTGCACAGATACTTTACACATTGCCTTCTAAGTTAAGCCTGACTGCTCGTGCCAAGCTACCGGAGGGTGAGCACAGGCTGATTTGGGATTGTGTGTGACTTACCCTGACTAGAGTGAGGGTTCTTGCTTGGACAGAGGGCAACCTAACTGCCAACCAAAAACCCCATTTCTAACATTGGTGATCAGCGGTGAGGATAGGACTTGTATTTGTGCAGTGACATACAGTAGCTAAGTATTTCACTACATACCCACAGTTGAAGGTCAACTTGGTTTTTATCTCTTTTTGAAAATCCGTTTTTTCCTGACAATTTTCAAAAACTAAATCCTCACTCAACATGTCTCTGACTGGGTCTCAGACAGGGGACTTTGACCTAGTCCAGTTGGATACATACACGGTCAAACAACTAAGAGGATTCTGCAGGGCATTAAGGGTACCCACCCAAGGGGCCTCCAGAAAGGAGGACTTTCAAGTGGCGCTGAGGGCCTGGGCAGAAGCCCATTTAGAGGATGATGAGGAAGAGGAGCCAGAAAATGGCCCCTCAGAAGGATTTTCACTATCTATGGATGGTGTTACCACTGCAATTGTGCCCCCTTCCAGACCAGGGAGCAGTGTCTCCATGCAAAGCCTGACCGCAGAGGAAAGGAGAGAGGAAAGGGAGTTCCAATTGCAAATGGCAAAACTGAAAATTGAGGCACAACAGGAGGAGAGGAGGGCAGAAAGAGAAGCCAAACAAGCTGAGGCTGAAAGAGCAGCCAAACAGATTGAAGCTGAAAGAACAGCCAAACAAGCAGAAGCTGAAAGAGCGTTGGCTGAAAAGAAACTATTGTTGGCTCATGAACTGAGTCTCAAGGAGCTGGAGATCAAGGCAAGACAGTCTGAATCCAGCAATAATGGTGGCAGCATACAGACAGGACCTGCTGGAGAAAAGAAGGTTCGTATACCCAAAAATGTGGTGCCCAGTTTTGTGGTGGGAGATGACATAGATAAATGGTTAGCTGCTTATGAAGTTGCACTAAGGGCCCATGAGGTTCCTGAAGGGCAATGGGGGGTAGCTATGTGGGGTTATGTGCCGCCATTGGGGAGGGACACACTTCTCACATTGGATCCACCGGACCAAAACACATACCCACTCCAGAAAGCCACTTTACTTGCCAAGTTTGGGCTGACCCCTGAGGGATACCGTCAGAGGTTCAGGGACAGCACCAAACAAACCACACAAACATGGGTAGATTTCTTTGATTTCTCTAGTAAGGCACTGAATGGATGGGTGCGGGGCAACAAAGTAACTGATTATAAAGGTTTATATGACTTGATTCTGAGAGAGCATATGCTTAATACTACTTTTACAGAGTTGCGCCAGCACTTAGTGGATAGTAAGCTGACTGATCCCAGGAAGCTTGCTGAGGAGGCGGACCTCTGGGCAAGCACCAGAGTGTCCAAAAAGGTATCTGGGAGTGACCCCGAGAAGGGTAGTTCCGGTTCCCCCCAACAAAGTGAGGGGGAGGTTAGAGATGACCCAGACGAGTTCCAGAGTAAGGGGGGAAGAAAGGGTTCCCATACCCCCTCTGAGAAACAGGGTGGGGGTTCTGGTGGGCAGTGGCCCAAAGCATCCCATTCCCAACCCCGCTGCTTTGAGTGTTCCCAGATAGGACACAGGAAGGGGGACTCTGTCTGTCCAAAGAACTCACCCACTATTGGGACCTCTACAGGGGTGGCCAATGTGGCCTTAGGGGAATGTCATCCCCAGGGGCAGGTCGTAGATCATGCCTCCATCTCCTTCAGTTGGGAGGTGGACTCAGAGGGTAAACTGGTGATCCCTGAGGGTGGGAGTCGTCACTTCCACCAGGTGGGAGTGAATGGGATCCCAGTCACCGCTCTGAGAGACACGGGGGCTAGTCTTACCATGATTGTGGAGAGACTAGTGTCACCAGAGCAGTACACCGGACAGGTGTGTAGAGTGACTCCAGCCATTGGGGAAGATTTCTTCCGCCCCCTGGCCCGGGTGTCCCTAGAATGGGGTGGGGAGGTGACCCAGAGGCGGGTCATAGTTAGTCCCCAGCTGCCCATTGACTGCATTCTGGGGAATGAGTTTCCCTTAGTGTCAGGAGAGCTGAGAGGGCCGACCCCCAAGGGTGCCCTAACAGTTCAGATATCTGGCGGTACCACTCCCCAGAGGAGGGTATGGAAGCCCAGATGGGGAGGCACGGGGAAAAAGGACTCACCCCTGTCCTCTGTTCAGCCTCAGAGTACAGACCCTGGGCTGAGGGACCAGTATCAGGGACCCACCCCTGACCTGGTGAGAGTGGAGAAGGGGTGCCAGACCCCTGGGGTTACTACCCCCCATTCTGGGATGCTACAGGAATCCCTTGGGAGCTCCCTACCAGCCACCCAGCTGGAGGAGAAGCTCAGCCAACGGCCTCCCTCCGGGTCTCCACCTAGCAGTGGATGGTCAGGGGCCTGGCTCATGACACTGACAGCTGTCAGTGGCATCTATTGGTTTCTGTCCTTGTGGGCAGAGTTTTCCCTGGGTTGGGGACAGAAGTCAGACCCAAGGAATGGAATGGGCCACATCACGTTGTTGGCCATGGTGATACTGTCTGCATACTGGGATACATCTGTAAGCAAATTAAAGTTAGGAGCTGTACAGATGGGGTCCTCAGGTGATGAGAAGGGTTCCCCATGGGCCAGATCAGTGGCCCCAGAGAGTATAGACAAAGAAGCCTCACTGAGTTCGGAAAGGCGTAGAACTGGCGAGTGCCCCTGCAGTAGTGGGCCATTGTCCATGTTCTATCGCCTTAAGCAGGGAAGTCCATCAGAGTGTTGATTAGTCTACCCTGGCTTTAGGCTGGGAGGGGGTCATGTTGGACCTGGCTTTTTGACAGGGTCATCCCCAAACTTTTTGCCTTCCTCCTTCTCTTTTTCTGACCTCATTTTTGCTGGTTTTTAGACTCTGCGCACTTTACCACTGCTAACCAGTGCTAAAGTGCATATGCTCTCTCTCTGTAAACATGGTAACTTTGGATCATACCTGATTGAACTATTTAATCTATTTATAAGTCCCCAGTCATGTGCACTCCAGGTGCCGAGGGCATATAGATTAAATGCTACTAGTGGACCTGCAGCACGGATTGTGCCACCCACTTGAGTAGCCCCTTTTCCTTGTCTCAGGCCTACCATTGCTAGGCCTGTGTGTGCAGTTTCACTGCCACCTCGACTTGGCATTTAAAAGTACTTGCCAAGCCTAGAACCCCCTTTTTCCGCATATAAGTCACCCTTAATGTGTGCCCTGGGTATCCCCTAGAGCAGGGTGCTGTGTAGGTAAAAGACAGGACATGTACCTGTGTAGTTATATGTCCTGGTAGTGTAAAACTCCTAACTTCGTTTTTGCACTACTGGGAGACCTGCTCCCTTCATAGGCTAACATTGGGGCTGCCCTCATACACTGTTGAAGTGGCAGCTGCTGATCTGAAAGGAGCAGGGAGGTCATATTTAGTATGGCCAGAATGGTAATACAAAATCCTACTGACTGGTGAAGTCGGATTTAATATTACTATTCTAGAAATGCCACTTTTAGAAAGTGAGCATTTCTTTGCACTTAAATCCTTCTGTGCCTTACAATCCACGTCTGGCTAGGTTTAGTTGACAGCTCCTTGTGCATTCACTCAGACACACCCCAAACACAGGGTACTCAGCCTCACTTGCATACATCTGCATTTTGAATGGGTCTTCCTGGGCTGGGAGGGTGGAGGGCCTGCCCTCACACAAAGGACTGCCACACCCCCTACTGGGACCCTGGCAGACGGGATTGAACTGAAAGGGGACCTGGTGCACTTCTTAGCCACTCTTTGAAGTCTCCCCCACTTCAAAGGCACATTTGGGTATAAAACAGGGCCTCTGCCCTACCTCATCAGACACTTGCTGGAGAAGAAACCTGAACCAGAAACTACATCCTGCCAAGAAGAACTGCCTGGCTGCTCAAAGGACTCACCTGTCTGCTTTCTCCAAAGGACTGCTGTCTTGCTGTTGCCCTGCTGCCTTGCTGAACTCTTGTCTGGCTGTGAAAGTGCTCTCCAAGGGCTTGGATAGAGCTTGCCTCCTGTTCCTTGAAGTCTCAGGACCAAAAAGACTTCTTCCTTTCACGTGGACGCTCCGTGCGCCGAAAATTTCGACGCACAGCTTGTTTCGCGGCGAGAAAAACGCCGCACACCGACGCTGATCAACGCGACACCCTCGGGACGATCGAGACTTCGACGCACAACCTCGCAAGGACAAAGCCGCCCGACTTCCAAGGAGAAATCGACGCGACGCCTACCGTGAGTGCGAAACTTTGACGCACGGCCTCGCAAGGACAACGCCGCCCGACTTCCAAGGAGAAATCGACGCGACGCCTGCCGTGAGACCAAAATTTCGACGCACGGCCTCGCAAGGAAAACGACGCCCGACTTCCAAGGAGAAATCGACGCGACGCCTACCGTGAGATCGAAACTTCGACGCGCAGCCCCGCAGAACGACGCGCAGCCGGAAAATAAGCAGGAGAATCCACGCACAGACCCGGGACATCTGGTAATCCCCGCGATCCACAAAAAGAGACTGTCTGCGCGCCGGAAAACGACGCCCGACTTCCCCGCGTGGAAAAGAACGACGCAAGTCTGTGTGTGCTGAGCGGAAAACGACGCACACACCCCTTTTTCCACGCATCTCTTCTCCTGTGGCCCTCTGAGGAGATTTCCCACCAGAAACCAGGTACTCTGTGCTTGAAAGACACTTTATCGCTTTTTAAAGACTGAAAGACTCTTAATATCACTTTTCAGTGATATCTTTACAAATTCGTATTGCAACTTTGATCGTTTTGACATACAATTATCCAGATAAATATTCTATATTTTTCTAAACACTGTGTGGTGTATTTTTGTGGTGTTTTGCTATGGTGTTGTATGATTTATTGCACAGATACTTTACACATTGCCTTCTAAGTTAAGCCTGACTGCTCGTGCCAAGCTACCGGAGGGTGAGCACAGGCTGATTTGGGATTGTGTGTGACTTACCCTGACTAGAGTGAGGGTTCTTGCTTGGACAGAGGGCAACCTAACTGCCAACCAAAAACCCCATTTCTAACAGCACTCCACCTTCATTGCCTGGGAAGTAACCACCTGCTAATGAAGGCTATGGGTTGATCTAGGCCCTCTTCATTAAGCTGTCAGAGTACTGCTCCAATACATGCTCTGAGGCGTCTCATTGCACAACAAACACCTTCAGCACACGGCAGCCTTCAGGGCATCAAAAGCGTTTTGGCAAGCCTCTGTCCAGATCACTTTCCTGGGTTGCTTCTTAGAAGTCAACTCAGTCAAGGGGTTAACAATGGTACCATACCCCTTGACAAACCTCCTGTAGTATCCTGTGAGACCTAAGAAGGCTCTCACTTCAGTCTGGGTCTTGTGAGGCTCCCAAGCCAGAATGGTGTCAATTTTTGGCTGTAGGGGTGCCACCTGGCCACTCCCTACCTGGTATCTCAAGTGCACCACCAAACCCTGCCCTATTTAGCACTTGCTTGCCTTCATAATGAGGCCTGCCTTCTGCAGGGCTTCTAACACTCTCCAGAAGTGTTGCAGATGTTCCTCCCATATGGAACTAAACACAGCAATGTCATCCAGGGAGGCGGCAGTGAACTCATCCAGCCCTGCCAACACCTGGTTGATCAACCTCTGAAAGGTGGCAGGGGCATTCTTCATCCCAAATGGCATGCCTTTAAATTGAAAGTGTCCATCTGGGGTAGAAAATGCTGACCTCTCCTTGGCCCCCTCAGTGAAGGCAATCTGCCAGTTCCCAGATGTTAAGTCAAACGTACTGAGGTACTTGGCAGCTCCCAACAGGTCAATGAGCTCATCAGCTCGGAGGATGGGGTGTGCGTCAGTCTTGCTGACTGCATTGAGTCCCCGGTAGTCCACACAGAACCTGAGTTCTGGAGTGGCACCTGGTGCAGCAGCCCTTGGCACCAATATCACTGGGCTGGCCCAAGGACTGTTGGAGTGCTAAATAATCCCCAGGGTTAACATTTTGGATACTTCATTCTTAATGCAAGCCCTGACCCTGTCAGCCACCCTGTAAACTTTCTGTTTAATGGGTGAACTGTCCCCAGTGTCCACATCATGTGTGCAGAAGTGTGTGACCACTGGAATTAGGGAAAACAGTGAGGCGAACTGTCCCAACACGTGGCGACAGTTACCCTGCTGCTCTTCAGTCAGGGAGGAGGAGAGGATCACTCCTTCCACAGACCCATCTTTCTCTCCTGCAGACAGGAGGTTAGGAAGAGGCTCACTCTCCTCCTCCACCCCATCATCTGTCTCAAGGAGGCTGGACAGTTCAGTCCGCTCAAAGTGCGGCTTGAGGCGGTTGACATGCAGGACCCTTAAAGGGTTCCTTGGAGACTGCAAGTCCACCAGGTAGATGACTTCACTCTTGCACTCCACCACCTCAAATGGCCCAGTCCACTTATCCTGGAGCGCCCTAGGCTCCACTGGTGCCATCACCCACACTTTTTGACCAGGTTGAAACTCGACCAGAGTGGCATTCTGGTCATACCAGAGTTTCATGTCCTCCTGGCTTGCTTCCAGATTCTCCTGTGCAAGACTCCTGAAAAGAGCGGTCTGGTTTCTCAAAGCTAGAATGTAACTGAATACATCCTGGGGGGGTTTACTAGGAGCTTTTTCTGAAGCCTCCTTGACCAGACTTAAAAGTCCCCTCACAGGGTGGCCATAGATGAGCTCAAAGGGACTAAAGTCCCTTTTGAGGCACCTCCCTGTAGGCGAACAGAAGGCATGGCAAGAGGATATCCCACTTCCGCCTCAAGGGCTCTGACAGGCCCATGATCATGCCTTTCAAGGTGCAGTAGAATCTCTCAACCAGACCATTACTTGGAGGGTAGTAGGGGGTGGTTAACTTGTAGGTTACCCCACAGTCCTTCCACAGAGACTTCATATACATGGATATGTAGTTGGTACCCCTATCAGATACCACTTCCTTGGGGATCCCCATGCGGGTAAAACCCCCCATCAAAGCATGACCCACCACAGGGGAAATGATTGATCTCAAAGGTATGGCTTCTGGGTACCGGGTGGCATGGTCCACCAAGACCAGGATGAACCTGTTGCCCATGGCTGTCTTGGGATCCAGAGGCCCCACAATGTCAATCCCTACCCTTTCAGAGGGAGTACTGACAACAGGTAAAGGTTTAAGGGGAGCCTTACATTTCCCCCCACTCTTGCCACTTGACAGAGAAGTCTGGCAAGACCTGAAATGTGCATCTGAGTGCCTGCGCATTAGGGGCCAGTAAAAGTGGATGACAAGCCTCTCAAAGGTCTTGTCCTGCCCCAAATGTTCTGCTAAAGGCACATCATGAGCCAACCCCAGTAGGAAGGCCCTGAAGCACTGGGGTACCACCAGCGCATGGGCTGACCCAGTCTCAGTAACCTTAGGCTCACTATACAGGAGGTCATCCTCCCAATAGATCAGGTGCGATCCTGGCTCCTTGCCAGCCGCCTGGTCTGCATCCTGCTACCGCAAACCCTCCAGAGTAGGGCATGTCTCTGTGCTGCACAGAATGCTTCCCTGGTGGGCCCCCTTTCCTGCTGCCACTGCGATAACTCAGGGACCTCACCCAGTGCAGTCACCTGTGTCTCTCAGAGCCTCCACCCTCTGTCAATTGATGGTCACCCACTGGCTCTACTTCTTAGTGTTCTCAGGCATGAGGGATATCTGGACCCTAGTGAGACAAGGATCATCTCAGCTTGCTCCTACCCACCTGGAACCAACTCCTCCCCAAGCGCTACACTGGCCAAACCCTGGGATGGTGCACCAGTGGGTGCCGGTGTACTTTTAGAGCATTTGGGGTCCCCCCTCACATGACACACCTGGTCACATGCATAGCACTTATGTGGGGGACCACCTGCCACTGGCTTCCCTTTGGAGAACCATGGCTTTTTCTCACTGGGGGGGGGGTTGGGAATCCTTACCCTGGGAATCAGTTTGGGGCCCTTTAGAGAACTCCCCCTTTTTACCCTTATCCCCCCCCCTTTCTTATGAGAGGTACCCTGCCCACCCTTGGCGTGGTCTCACCCATACACTGCAGTGGCAGGTCTGAGACATGATTACAGAGCTACTTATGTGGGTGGCACTACCAGTGCTGCAGGCCCACTAGTAGCATTTAATTTATAGGCCCTGGGCACCTCTAGTGCATTTTACTAGGGACTTACTACTAAATCAAATATGCCAATCATGGATAAGCCAATTACATACACATTTTGTAAAGGAGCACTTGCACGTTAGCACTGGTTAGTAGTGGTAAAGTGCCCAGAGTAACAAGAACAGTAAAAACAGAGTCCAGCACATATCAACAACCTGGGAAACAGAGGCAAAAAGTTAAGGGAGACCACGCCAAGGATGAAAAGTCTAACACGGTCTTTACTCAGAAGGAAAATAGTATCAATCACTGAGTTCTGATGTAGTAATATATACTCAACACCCTAAAAACGTGCTAGTACTAGGAACTTCCAACGTATTCATTCCTTCCAAAAAGATTACAAGGATATTTATGGGTGAACACTAATGTAGTGCAGTATCCATAACATGCATTCCCATGAAAGAATGCTCTCCCTCCATCTCTATGATGCCCGTCTATTTCTATTCAGGGGCAGCTCCTTCTTAACGGTGAAGAAGCTTCACCCCACTGGCTGAGCAGCGTGTGACGAGAGGGTCGGGGATGTGCCTTGGGAGGGGGAGGAGGAGTGGCGTGAGTGCACTAAGTGTGCATGTCAGTTTGGACAGCCGTCTTAGGCTGGCCATACTGACATACATACTTAGGTTTCTCCAACCCGGCTGTGCTACACAGTCAGATTGGAGAAACTGTACAGACTCCAATGCACTGTCTGAGCAGCAGACCAAGCCTGAAGCGACTTTCATGCTAGGTATAGCATGAGAGCAGCACCAGGATTGCGTAGGGGGCCTGTGCTGGTGTCCCAGGAACTGCTGGGACACCGTCAGAAGAGGAGCGCGAGGCAGCCCGCAGCTCCGGGACAGGTAAGTTTAAGTACGTTTATTTTTTTATTATTATTATTATTCATTTTTTTATTTTTATTTATTGTTCCTATCCCCTCTCATCACCCGCCCACCCCTCCCCTTGAGATCTGTGACAGCCGGCTCTGTCTTTATTGGAAAAAGGTGATGCTTTCCTGCGGGTACCCTGTGACGTTTAAATAGGTCCTATACAAATCCCATTAAAAGCAGAGGAAAGAATAGAAATTAAATACTGGTGACCTGACTCCCAAGCACTCTGCAATACATTATAATACACATGCTTTGTTTAATTAATTCAGAAATAGAATAATTGGTATCAGGGACAACAGTATTTGTAAGTGACTCTTTGTGTTCCCACTCCCGTCATTCTTTGATCTCAGGGATATTCACATTTGATGGAGATTGGTTGGTTCCACTATGGATATTATCAAAAGGGGATAATTCAAGCCTAGTTTTTTACATATTGTTTCCGGTAGAAAAAGCTCACTGAAAATAACAGTGAAGTACAAACTGGGTTAAAGGGTATCTCTCCCTTATGTGGGAAGTGGTCATGTACAAGCGGGGATTCTGTGATATTGTCATTTGCTTGTTAATAGCCATTATTGTGCTATAAACAAAGGTGATCACATTAGTACGTACTAGCATTTAAAATAAGTTACAGGGGAAGCCTAATTTTAGTACAAATATTTCGTCTATTGAATATACGTTATATAGCATATAATGGGATGAAGATCTGAGGAAGACTGAATCTTCCAGTAGTCAGAAACCAAATGGCTTTTACAACTACCCCTTATTATGACATTTACAAACATATTCAAATGATGATAAAATACAGAGAGGGTTGAAACAAACTCAAATCGTTAAATGTTTTCGTTGTTTTGAGCTCTCTGCCTAATTAGCGCCCAGGACTCGACTCTGTGCCATGTACTGTTGCAAAGTATGCACCTCTTATCATAGATAAGCAAAGCAAAACACATTATTGCAATGTTGCTCCTGTGGGTGTGTGCTTGAAAGATGATCACAAGGCAAATCCCTGAAATATTTTGTGAAGAATAAACAAATGAAAGGTAGGATTTCCCCACCGCACATCTGGTTGAAAGATGGCAAACGCATTGTGTATTTAATGTGCAGATGCAGTCCTTGGGGATTAGGCTCAAAGGGGAAGCTTGATGGTCTCGTGTTTCTTTGCGTGACAAGTTGGAGGTCTTGGAATGTAAATGTGCAGTGGATATGTGCAAATTGGTGCTTCCTATTATAAATCAAGTCATTATTATTCACGTGCACAGCGGAGGCCGTCTGATCATGCCTAGTGACAATGATGGACGGTGTAAGTTACTACACTAAGCCGTGGTGTGGTCTTATCTTTCTCCTAATTGATTACTGCTAGACTAAACACTGCTCAGGAGTCACAATGGAAGATAGAGGAGGAGGGCCGGTGGTGACTGCGGTTTTCAGCCTAAAATTGGCATCTGTTAACAAAACATACATAACACGAGATATTCTAAACGAGGCTCATTTCACCGAATTCAAAACATCTAACTGATATTCAAGACATGGCATTAGCTTTCTTTGTCAACAAGGCGGCTGCTGATTAGACATTCAAATAGACGTTAGAAGTGTTGGACGGCTGTAGCCATTACTAGTTTGACCAATCAATAAAGTCACAAATTCTGTGATATTTGAAAAAGGAAAAATGAGGGGCACCAATGCAGCGACATTTAAACATACAAATTAGCTTTGATGAACCATGTACGCAGACAACCCCATTTAAGAAGGGAATTCTGCAAAATGAATGTTAAAAGAAACTAAAAAAGTCAAGATTCCGTGATACTAGTGTATGCATGCGTCCTGTGCACTACGCGTGTTCCCTTTTTCTGCGCAACTAGGGCAACGTAGTATTACAGAAAACACCAAGAATTAATGTGCGACCCCGTCTGTAACGCTGATAGTGTCTCCTCACCTATAGCGCAAGCAATGTGGCACCATGTAAATGATGAGCACAATTTGCCCCGGCACCTTGTCATGTAATGAACGTGCGTGCAGCGACAAAGACGTCATTAGGAGGCACACTGACTGTATGGCACCAAAAGGTGGCAAACGGGGTGTTTCCGCAGGGAGGCTTCGGGATTGAGTAGAGGGGGTCCCATAGGTTCCCCCAAGGGTTGATGTGCAGACTGGGTGTTGCCTGCAATGCGAACGACAGAGCAGCTGACTCAAAACACCTGCTCCGCCTTTCACTAATGAGCTGAATATTGATTGTAATAGGGCACACTGTCCTGCACAAGGTGTATCTTCTTAAATGTGTGCTGTGGCGCAGACCGGGGCAGAGTGCCTTTGTCATAATGCGGCCCTGTGTGTCTATAAAATAGAAACAATCCCATGGATACTCTTATTACTCCACAGTCAATGGTGGAGGAACATTCTACCCTTGTAGTGTGGCAACGCTGCTATGATCTCACAATGTGCATTACCTGGCAACACACAGAAGGTGACAAGTCAGATAGATTACTCACCTGGCTAGTCAACCCCATCAAACGGGGCACTATCCTGACCCAGATCATTGACACTACGGGGCCCCTCCAACAATCCCAAGAGTCTATAAACAAAGCATTTCTACGATACTACAGAAGGCTGTACACCAACAATGATACTGAACCAGGCTCTAATGTAGATGACTACCTAGACACTGCACCCTTACCTAAACTGACACTCTTGGGATAAATCAGAATTGGGGTGCCCAGTTTCTCTACAGGAGGTCAAAGACCCCATCTTTCTGTTGGCTCAGGGGGGTGGGGGCAAGGTCTGGGGCGGATGATCTGCCACTCAAATTCTATGCTTTTTTTGCACACTAGCTGGCTCCCAAGCTAGTCAACCTCACAGACACTCCTCGCACCCATCTCTCAGGAGTCTCTGGCAATGGCCCTACTGAAACCTGGCAGACTGCTGGCAGAACTACCATTGTATCGCACCTCTCTCCTTTTTGAAAGTGGACTATGAGATATTGGGAAAAATCCTTGCCAACTGGTTGCTCCCTGATATATTATGCCTAGTCCACCCTGACCAGAAAAGTTTAATCCCAGGACTAAACATGTCCCAGAACATATGAGGATTGTTTAGGATTCCAAAGTCTGCCCCCCTGGAATGGCCCAATTCAGCTGCGGTATCGGTTGACATAAGGAAGGCCTTTGACTCTCTTAGTTGGAGATTGCTACACAAAGTCTTAGACCACTTGGGACTAGGAGACTCCTTCCATCAAAGGATTACCACACTGAACAATCGGTTTCAGAGCAATACCAGGGTTGCTGGGGAACCAGACAGGGTTTTCCCATCTCTCCTCTCTTATTTGCTCTAGCAATAGCAACCTTTGTAACACAGCTTTGGCAGACGGTGAGGTATCCTGAATGGCAATGCAACCAACACCGGCTCACTTTACAATAAGGAACACTTTATCTAAGAGATGTTGAAACCACTATAGGTGAGGTTATCGGAGAACTAGAATCCTTTGACAGGGCAAACTTGTCTGGTGTCAGACTTGAAGATGAATTGGAACAAAACTACTATTTATCCATTGAGACCACGGGATCTATTGACATGGGAGACCACCATGGCAAATCTGCCCAGGTGGGAGGTTACAAATATCTGGGGGTATGGGTATACCATACTGAAACAAGTGTCACTGACAGGAATATAGGGCATGCTGTGCGGTCTCTCCGCTCCCTGGTCTCCTTTTCCCACTCCCTCCCCCTAGAGACAGTAGGCCTGATAGCATTGACCAAAACTAGGCTTTGGGAAGGATCCATAGTGCAGGAATACCTAAGGAGTCGCAGGTGTTAAAATCTGTCTAACTGGATGCTGCAGCTGTTGTATTGCCTCATAGTTTGCCCTGGGAAGTTTTACTTCTCCTAGCAGTCACTGACAATGATTTCTGTGAAAGTTGATTAGTGTCTCCTTAACAGGGTCCTAAATTGGAGAAAAAAAACAAAGGGTATAACGCCTCATTGCTAATCGTGTAGCCCTTGATTGTACGTGAAGATTAATGTAGTGATGAATTGCAAGGCCCAAAGCTCCCCCTAACATCCAGAAGGAGGAGGAGCCGATCAAGAAAAATAAAAAACAAATCCAGATGAGTCTCCTGCTACAAAGGATTAAACAACAGGGAGAACAATAGTTACAATTTGGAAATTAATACAATAAATAAATATGGGAAAAATATGGGAATAAATGCATTACTACTCATCTATCACTTGAAATTACGTCCTTTGTAACAGGAAGTGATGTTACCAGAAAAAAAAAAAAATCTTCCATCCTGAATTGGTAATTGCATTAGCTTTCCATGAATACATTGCTATCTTGAAAGGGCAGATTTTATGGTTTGTCATGGCATCAGTAAGGCATATGAAAATAAAGCCCAGGATTGACATCCTTCATACTCTGTTGTGCTCCACTGCTACTTTTCATGGCCCACATCCCACACAACTCATGGATTCCCCAGGGTGTCATCTCAAATGCAGAAACACCATTGCAGTCTTTACGGAGGGAGTGCCTGAACTCAGTATTTTGCCATGTGCTTCTCAGCTGTGCAGAAAGCAGTCTGTCTGCATACCTGTAAAAACAGGGTAGCTCTTAACACTCTTTTCGATTCAGATGTAACAGTTGATCTATGTGCCACAGACTGATTCAAGAGAGCCTATTTTCTTTTTGTCGTTGTTTTGCTCTTCCAAGTTTTCAAGACTAAAAACCTGTTAACCATGGATGGTTAGGCAATTATTCCAATCACACAGATCTTTGATTGGTTCTCTGCACAGGGTGCATGATTCCCACCTCTGTGTGGGAGTGGACTTGGGTCATAAGAGTTGAATTAGACTTTTCTTGCGCTGCTGGGGCATCTATGAGTGTTATCAAGTGTGGCGGCTATGAAACATAGATGGTATCTTAATGCTAAGGTTGTCGCCTGCTGGGAAATCATAAGTATGGATGCTTTAGTAAAAATACAAAGGAAAATATTTTTTTTCAAGGTTTATCATTTCTGAACTGTAGGACGTGTTTCTGTCTATTTTAGTTCTTTCCTCTCCTTGACCCATTGAAGCCTCACT
Organism: Pleurodeles waltl; assembly: GCF_031143425.1. Lineage (NCBI taxonomy): Eukaryota > Metazoa > Chordata > Amphibia > Caudata > Salamandridae > Pleurodeles > Pleurodeles waltl. The sequence continues at coordinate 383,089,912 of NC_090440.1, forward strand.
TTTACCTTGCTTTTTTGATAAAGGCACATCATGCAAATTGCTGTCGACCATTGTTATTTTGTTAAGTACAATTTTAACATTGGGAATGCAGCATTATAGGAAACAAAGTGAGAAATAAATAAAATCAATAGCCCATCCTCTCCTCCAAAGAGCATTTATGAGCTCTAATGTATCCTTTATCTTAACAACTACCATCCTTTACCTATACTTATATGTTAATCAGAAAGGAAGCTTTCTTCTTAGAGATATAGCATATTACAAGAGTTTGAATCAATTAGCTTTTGTGAAGAGCTCCAGCCCATCACAAATTGCAGTAGTGCACGACATACTTTATGAATTACTATGATCCACTAATGAAGGAACAGATTTTGCTTCTGAGTTAGGTGATTCCTTTCATTGGTTGAGTATTTCCCACCTACCACTTGTTTTCTCTGATCACTGCCATTGCGAAAATCATTGCTCAAGTCAGTAAGCTTTAGTGTACCAGGTCTACTACCCTGCCCTAAGGTCGAGGGGTCGTGTTTTACCGCTACTAAGGCTTCTGTGTTTCATTGTATTTGAGGTGCAGGATGCACAGCAACAGCACAAGAGTGACTTCGAAACAGTGAATGACAAAGCACTTCTTTCCTTGATCTTTGTTCCCTACCCAGTCATTAGCATAATCAAAGATTAATTTTGAATTCAATAAATCCATAAAAATCAGCACATCAATAAATGCATTTCATAACACAAAGTACCAGTGGTGTAACAAAGCTTGAGGGGCCCCTTTGCAAAGTAAATGGAAGGCCCAGCCCTCTGTCAGCCCCTCTCCCCCCCGGCCGACCAGTGCACAGTACGTGAGTGCTGCTGCTGACGGGGTGGGGGGAGGGGTTGGAGCCCGAGGGCCCTGCACACTGCAGGGCCTGAGAGGACTGATGTTACACCACTGTAAAGTACTTAAAAAATAAAGCCTGACACTATTCAAAACAATAATACCATGCATAGTTTTATGCAGGATTACCTACCTAAAAAATACACTCATGTCAGATCAAATTATATACATTTTTTCTTCTTCTGACAAGCTTGCCACATAAAGTCGGTGTTTGTAAATTGAACATGTGTGTCCTAGATTTTTTTAAACGTTGCAACTCCCTTTTTCTTTTGCAAAACGTCTGGTAAATGTTTGTCAATCGCTGTTATCTAATATTGCATTAGAATCGGAACAGAAAAATACTTTCATCCTCTTATTTACATGAGTAAACGTAGTGGTTCGCGATGGGACAGAACTCCATCTCTAGGTAAGTGCATTCGATTGGAGGATCCTCACTAAAAACTTTAAATAATGCAAAAATTAAGAGGAGAGTAAAACACAATTTACATTATTTCCCTAACAAGGAGATTCGTGTTTTTAGATAACTGAAACCCAGTGTAAATTCAGATGACCACCTAAAATTAATTATCACTCTTTGGGAATAGAAAGTTTAGCATTTCTCTAAGACTTCTCTGGTTCAATTCAGTAACAAGTCTGCTGCAGAACAATAAATAATGATTTAATGTATTTCAGCCCTGTAACCTTCAAGCAGTTATCTGAGCACTTCAGCTCTGTAAGCCCATCCTGAGTGCTGCCTAGTCTATATGTAGCACAGGATCTTCAGCCTCCTTAACTGTAGTCAAGGACGCCGTTCTTTAAAAGGGCTGTAGCAGCGGCAGCATCTTGGTTATTGTTAGACCTGACAGCCTTAGGGTGGTCACCCCTAACTTTTTGCCTGCCCCCCCTCCACTTTTTGGACACTGTTTTTGCTGGTTTTTAGACTCTGCGCACTTTACCACTGCTAACCGGTGCTAAAGTGCATATGCTCTCTCCCTTTAAACATGGTAACATTGGATCATACAAAATTGGACTATTTAATGTACTTATAAGTCCCTAGTAGTGTGCACTATATGTGCCCAGTGCCTGTAGATTAAATGCTACTAGTGGGCCTGCAGCACTGGTTGAACCACCCCCTTAAGTAGCCCCCTTAACCTTGTCTCAGGCCTGCCATTGCAAGGCCTGTGTGTGCAGTTTCACTGCCAATTTGACTTGGCATTTAAAAGTACTTGCCAAGCCTAAAAATCCCCTTTTTCTACATATAAGTCACCCCTAAGGTGTGCCCTAGGTAACCCTAGGGCAGGGTGCTGTGTGGGTAAAAGGCAGGACATGTACCTGTGTAGTTTACGTGTCCTGGTAGTGTAAAACTCTTAAAATTCGTTTTTACACTACTGTGAGGCCTGCTCACTTCACAGGCTAACATTGGGGCTGCCCTCATACATTGTTTTGAGTGGTAGCTGCTGATCTGAAAAGAGTAGGAAGATGTAAGAATCTTCCTTCAAAAGTCCGTTTTAATCTTCTTTTATTTCCTTCAATGTGATACAACAAATTTAGACACCTTCAGCATAGCCATCATCCAACCTCTCCACACCTCGTACTCCACGACCGTTTCTCCCTCACCATTCCATCCTTGACACCTTCCTTGCCTCATCACATTCCACATTGGAATATTGAAAGATGACATCATTACACACCTCCCCCCTTTCAATATGACAAAAATTTTGAACTTTGTTCTATAAAATTAAACAATCCTACGCAATGACATTTAACGATATAAGCATAATAACAATTAATTTTACAAATGCGTCCCATGCTCCATGTAGAACCATTTTCTAAAACCACAACATTTTTTTTAACATCCTGCACAAGTTGCGGAGGAGATTACTTGCTTTCTCCTTTCACAACAATCCCACTTTTTTTCACTGCCACCCAATCTCCCTTTTGTATATGGCAACCTTTAGTACACATTCTTTTGTTATATTGTAAAGCAATTTTCTCCTGTAATTTCTCTACCCTAGCTTTTATAGACTCCCTGTCCACTATCACTTTTTGGTTACCCTTTAACCATACTGGACATTCCAATACTCCAGGCTCCCTACCCTTCAACGATACAAATGGTGACACTCCTGTCGTAGAATGGGGAGTGGTACGATACGTCCACATCATTTTATTTAATTCTCTTTTCCAAGGAAGTTGGTTGGCCAGGGACAATTGAATGTTATCCAAGATCAATCGATTTATTCTTTCCACTAAACCATTAGCTTGTGGATGGAAAAGAGCTACTTTCTCATGCCTGATTCCCATTTTTCGTAAGTAACCAACCATTTCAAATCATATAAACTATACACCATTATCAGACACTATGGACTTAGGAATACCCTCTTCCAAGAATATTTCTTCAAAGAACTCAATAACCTCCCTGGTTCTCACATGGTCCAGCACTTTGGTGACAAACCATTTGAAGTGGTAATCAATTAGTACACGTATGTACCTACACTTCGTACCCAACTTAAACACTGGTCCAATAAAATCCACTGCCACTTTCTCCCAAGGTCCACTTGGAAACTTTACAGGTGCTAGGGTAGCTTGTCTTATTACCTTGGTCTTATCACTATTGGCACATGCAAAACAGTCCTTCACTACATCTTCAACTTGTTTATCCATCTCTGGCCACCAAAACAACTGTCTTACCTTTCTCTTCATCATTCCCCTGCCAAGATGTCCCTGATGCGTGATCTCTATAATGTGTTTCCTTATGCCAGCAGGAGGAACAAGCTGATCCCTCCTCTGTAACCTACCATTAACTATACTTAATTGGTCTTTGACTTTAAGATACCCAACCAAGTCACCACAATTGTTCCCACTGTCCTCCCTCCAACCATTTACTACCTTTTCCTTCACAATTTTTAACACCGGATCAGTGGTCACAGCATCTTCCCATTCTTGAGCTGTTATGGCCAACTCACCTAAAACGGTCCCTATAATATCTTCCACTCCATCCTCTACAAGCTCCCCACTATTCTCGGGCACTCTAGAAAGATAATCTGCAACAATATTCTTACTCCCTTTCACGAATTCCACCACGAAATTATAACTCAACACAGATAGTAACCACTTAGAAATTTGTGGCGTAACGCTACCTTCAAGCCCACGACCACCTTTGAAAATATACGTTAATGGTTTGTGATCTGTCCTCAATTTAAAGGGTAAACCCCATAGGTAAAATCTGAAATGGTTAATTCCCCAACAACACGCCAGGGCCTCCCTTTCAATCACAGAGTATGAAATCTCAGCACCTTGTAGTCTTCTAGATGCAAAACCAATTAATCCCATCCTCGTCGCCAATGTAAGAATCTTCCTTCAAAAGTCCGTTTTAATCTTCTTTTATTTCCTTCAATGTGATACAACAAATTTAGACACCTTCAGCATAGCCATCATCCAACCTCTCCACACCTCGTACTCCACGACCGTTTCTCCCGCACCATTCCATCCTTGACACCTTCCTTGCCTCATCACATTCCACATTGGAATATTGAAAGATGACATCATTACACAAGGTCATATTTAGTTTGGCAGAATGGTAATACAAAATCCTGCTGACTGGTGAAGTTGGATTTAATATTACTATTTTAGAAATGCCACTTTTAGAAAGTGAGCATTTCTCTGCACTTAAATCTTTCTGTGCCTTACAATCCACGTCTGGCTGGGTTTAGTTGACAGCTCCTTTTGCATTCACTCAGACACACCCCAAACACAGGACACTTAGCCTCACTTGCATACATCTGCATTTTGAATGGGTCTTCCTGGGCTGGGAGGGTGGAGGGCCTGCTCTCACACAAAGGACTGCCACACCCCCTACTGGGACCCTGGCAGACAGGATTGAACTGAAAGGGGACCTGGTGCACTTCTAAGCCATTCTTTGAAGTCTCTCCCACTTCAAAGGCACATTTGGGTATGAAATCAGCGCCTCTGCCCTACTACCTCAGACACTTCCTGGAGAGGAAACCTGAACCAGAACCTGCACCCTGACAAGAAGAACTGCCTGGCTGCCTAAAGGACTCACCTGACTGCTTTCTGAAGAGGACTGCTGCCTTGCTCTCTTGCTTTACTGCAGAAGTGCTCTCCAAGGGCTTGGATGGAGCTTGCCTCCTGTTACCAGAAGTCTCAGGACCAAAAAGACTTCTCTCCTGCAGCTGAAATTGCTGTGCGGTGAAAATTGAACGCACCGTCTGCCAAGAATGACGCACAGCCTGCTCGCGGTGAAAATTTCACCGCACACCAAGCCCGGAACGACGCAGCCCGACTTCGCAACAGAAGATTGACGCTACGCCAGCGATGCGACCGGAACTTCAATGCACAGCCCTACTGGATCGCCGCAAGCCGATTTAGAATAACGCCACCCGACGGAATCGACGCAGCGCCTGCTGTGCGGAAGAAAATTCCACGCACCGTCTACTGGAATCGACGCAGCCGCTGGGACTTCGCTCCGCAAGCCCAGGATTCCACGCATCGTCCCCGGGGCGTCTGAAAACCCAGCAACCCGAAGAGGACACAAGTCCGCACGCCGGAAATCGACGCAACGTCTTCCCCCGTGGAAAATAACGACGCAAGTCCGTGTGCGAAGGGGCGAAACTGACGCACACTCCCTGTTTTCCACGCATCGCCTCCTCTGTGTTCCCCTGCGAGGATTTTTCAACGCAAACCAGGTACTTTGCCCTGCCAGAGACACTTGTTGTTTCTAGGAGAACTTAAGACACTTTTTATTGCTTTGACAGTAATCTTTGGACTCTAAAGACACTTGATATCACTTTCAGTAATATCCCTACATTTGCTTATTTCAACTTTGTTTTGACTAGCATTTATTCAGATAAATATTATATATTTTTCTAAACACCGTGTGGTGTATTTTTGTGGTGCTATATTGTGTTATTGTATGATTTATTGCACAAATACTTTACACATTGCCTTCTAAGTTAAGCCTGACTGCTCAGTGCCAAGCTACCAGAGGGTGGGTACAGGATAATTTGGATTGTGTGTGACTTACCCTGACTAGAGTGAGGGTCCTTGCTTGGACAGTGGGTAACCTGACTGCCAACCAAAAACCCAATTTCTAATAGTTATACACTGTTCCTCTCCTTTCTAAACCACGGTTAGTCAGATTTAGGTATGGCCTCACGTCTCATCTCGATTTCCAAGACCCACTATCAGTAATAGAAGAATCCATATGGCCTTCGTTACTGGCATGGCCATTTTTACTGACAGGCTTCGTCTGTGGTGAGAGGTCAGTCTGCGAGATAATAGAAAGCATTCCCCAACTACTGACTTTGACTTTACAAGTCTTGCAGAAAATGTTCATAGTGAGTGCAATCTGAGATATATATTTCTGAACATAAATGCCCCATATATAGCTGTGTTTAAACGCTGCTCAACAAACAAACTGGCAATGTCGAAGTGCAGCAATTGAGATTCCTCTCCCCTTTTTCTGTTCCTGTCTCCTGAGCTCTTGACCAGGGTTGGCCAACATTGAACTATGAGGGTGAGATCCATACCAGATGTCCGGATAACAACTGAACTTTAAGTGAAATATATATGGAGACTTGACACTGTCATCCCTCCCTAGGTGCTATGAAGTTTTTTTAACCACAAATTTTCTCACCGGGAAATGGCACCGTGGTGTGGCCCTGCAAAGATTTAGAATACTGTGGGTATTTCCAGGTTACTTAGGTGAAGCCTTAACTCTGAAATTAGATGCCAAGTGCCATAGCTCCACGGAGAACTGTTTCCCACATCTAGTTCTGCTTTCTTCCCACCCTGTTAGGGGCCCTGATAAGCTTATGTTTTGTATAGCACTCACTACCTGTATTGAACCTGTTTCTAAGGTCCCACAATACTTTGATATAACGGTAAAAATAGATAAGTAAATAAGGAGACCTTTTCCTTGGGCCCTGTGGCAGTAGGTGGCTAATATGCATTGTCCGTGATTAATACTTGTATTTATCATTGATGTTTCAGACTTATGACTATTGTATTTCATTTGGAAAACAGACTTATTCTTTTTGAAAATCAATCTCACAAAAGGGCCAAGCGTGAGCATCCAAATCTTATCCAAGAAGGTGGTAAACCGAATGCACCTCAAATACAGTATAACATGGTAATCACTCTCGATAACCTTGACATCTGGATGAGTTATGTCTTAAAATGGGCCGATTTACAGAAGGGGGAAATGGAATTACGCATCAAAAAAGCCCCCTGTAACTCATAGCCCCCCATCAATCTACAAGAAACTTCTTATGATGCCTCCATGAGCACAGTTTCTTGCAAACTGATAATGGAAGCAGTTGTTGTCATTGTTTGTCTGTGCTTTTTAGGGTCGAGCCTGCGTTGCATGCACTTGCGCATGTGTTTCGCCTGCGAGACACTTTAGTGAATAAAAAAGGGCTCGGGCCCCGTCCATGTCACATCAGTGTCTTTCATTGACTCGTGGGCTTGCCTGTTAAAATCTGCTTGCTTTCATTAGTGGAAGGCTTGCATACGTCGTGCCTTTTCCGGTGGTTAGCCCTCCTCGAGCGCAGCGACCAAGTACTGAAAACATACGAGGCTTGCTGTTTTCCATCCAGTTTGTGGACTACTTTCTCTCTTTTTTTCGCAGCGCGATCTTGCTTGGCAGACGGCGAGCGCTTTCCATGACATCGACCCTGTTACATAGTTAATTGCACTTTTGCCTGTTACGTAGATAATTGCACTTTTGCCAATAGGTTTCACTACGAGTGAACTGTAGCAGCGCGATCGCGCCTTTTTTCCATTTAATGTGGCAAGAAAAGTCCAGTTGGGAGTTTACAATTGCTAATAGCTCTCACTCTGAGAAATGACAGACCCGTTGCATTGCAGATGCTTGTTCTTCTCCAGTCGCAGTTACTAATTGAATTCTAATGTATGAATAATAGGGATATGTGAAATTCATGTAATTCGCTTTCGTGTAAATAGGTGAAATTTGAAAAAAAAAGATGTGAAATTGTGCATAATTATACAATGCGCACATCTGTTAATTAACACAATATTTAATTGGTGCATTTCACGCTATAAAATAGTGCAAAAACACAATTGCATTTAACTGCTGCGCGTGTTCTGGTTGTTTGTTCTATTCCGGTGCTCCTGTGCTATAATTTTTCCATAACCTAGGGCATAACTACATAATGGGTGTAAATATGCAAATTACGCTGGCACAGTTTAAATTGCGACTAGGCCTAATGAAGACAGCATATCCAGTTGCTCGCATATCTCAATGCACCACTTTCACTTTGTTCAGACAGCAAAAATAAAGCTCATTCACACAATTCTAGTCTGTCTCGCCTGCAAAGGGCTGAGCCTGCAGATCACGGCTGTTAAAAGGGTGGGCCTTGCTTGAAAATAAAACTAGTGCTTTTTTGTTTTTTGTGAAATAGAACTTAATTTCAGGAAAATAATTTACTTATGCATTGTTTGAAGTTTTCATGTACGTACCTACCTCTTTCACGTTTGTGGTCATCGCACATCCACAGTCCCTCTCTTAGGTAAAGTAATCTCTAGCAGATATCCCAATAATGCTCCAATTACTTACCTGTAAACTTCATTACTCTTAGTCCTACTCGACCATGACCCAGTCCCTAACCATGAGGTATAGTTAACCAATCCCAGGACACAGAACAGGAAATGCCACAAACCCCACCCCCTCCACTGGGAACTACAAGAGCATAGCCCTCCCCCAGCACAATCTGTAATACCAAGCCTCTCAAAAGGCCACCATCTCAGGGAGGGGAGGTGGAAACGTAGGACGGGATCAAGGGTGAGTAGGAATAAGACTAATTAAGATTACTGGTAAGTAATTGGGACATTACCTCTACATCCCTCATACTCGCCCAAGTCCTTAACCATGAGCTTATACCAAAGCAGAGGACAGGCCTTTTGAGAAACCAGGAGAGTAGGACGTGATGCTACACCAAGTGATTTAATGTCACAACAGCTTGTGAAAAAAAAGCAGCAACATACAGCAGTCAATCAAGAAGTGAACACTGACTGCAAAACACCAGAGCCAAATTTCTTGTGTCCTTGCAACAATTCATGCAGCCTATATTGCTTAACAAAAATGTGTTCTGAAGTCCAAGTTCCCGCTTTACAAATCTCCCCCAAAGGGACACCATGCTGTTCATCCCAAGAGGCCACCACCCCCCTGGTGGAACAGTCCTGCAGAGCAACAGGTAGGTTCAGACCAGAGCTGGTATATACCAAAGAGATAGTCTACTTGATCCAGCAACTCTGTGATCTTGGGTGCCTTCTTCCCCTTGCCTGCGATGTCAAACGTGATAAACAAAGAATTACAGTTCCTGTAGGCTTTGGATCCATTAAGGTAAATCAAGATATCATGTTTAACATCCAGCAAATGCAGGAGAGATTCCTCAGCAGAAGAGGAGTTAGGATAAAAAGTGGGAAGAATCAAATCTTGAAAAACATGAAATTTTGACAGCACCTTAGGAAGAAAAGAGGGATCAGGATGAAGAACCACAGAGTCATCAAGAAAAGACAGGAAGGAAGGATGACAAAGTAAGGCAGAAATTCCACCCAGCGGACAGGCAGAAGTGACAGCGACCATCAATAAAACCTTAAAGGAAACAAAAAATAAAACCTTAAAGGAAAGGAATTTTAAAACCACGGCATCCAAAGGTTCAAAAGGTGGCTTCTGCAAGGCTTTCAGAAGAAAGGGAAGGTCACAAGAGGAGACAGTAGACTTCACCAAAGGACAAGAGATAGCAAAGCTAGTGAATAACCTAGTAACCAACTGAACCGTCTCGATGACCAGGTCATGCCTCACATGAAACCCCTTAATCGCATGCCACTGAGACTTCAAGTTTGACAGAGAAAGATTCTTATGAAACCCATCCAACAGAAACTGAAGAAAAGAGGAGATAGACAGTCCACCTAAGAAAACCTATGAGCAAAACACCGGAACCGTAGACCCTGCAGTGTTTAGAATAGGAGACAAGAGTAGAAGATCTCCTGGATTTCTGAACAACATGAATAATATGAGGCAGAAGACCTTGTTCCTCCAACCTTATCCTTTCCACCTCCAAACCAAAAGGGTAATACGCGGAAGCTGAGGCTTTGTGCACAATGGTGGAGGAGCCGGGGAGAGAGGAAAGAACCATGTAAGAACCTGTGCTATGCAACAGGAACCAACTGCATCTAGGCCAGTAAGGCACCATCACAGTCACTTGGGTCTTCTCCTAATGAATCTTACACAAGAGCCTTTGCATCACAGGAATGGGATGAAAGGCAAACCCCAATCGTCCTTCTCCTAGAACCTGAAACAAAATCTCAGAAGTAGCACACTGTGACTGGAGTAAAAAAGATCTGGAAATGGGAGGCCAAATCTCCTGCAAAGGCCCGTGAAAACTGCCTTTGTCAGCTGCAAATGTTGGGAAGGGGAGAATTTCTGACTCAATCAGTCTGCCACCACATAGTCCAGACCCTTGATGTGAAGTGCTGTCAAGAAGAGAAGATGAGTTTCTGCCCACTGACACAGGCTGCAGTCCAACTCGTTCAGTGATTGGCAATGTGGACCCCCCGATGAATAATATAAGCCACTGTCTCTGTGTTGTTTGATCTCACCAACATATGCTGATGGAGCAGGTAATGAGAGAAGTGACGCAGAGCACAGAAAACTGCCATCAGTTCCTTCTAATTTGATGATTTCTTTCGCATGAGCTGAGAGGGACCCTAATGATGCTCCCCAGCCCTTGCAAAGGTTCTCCTTGACCATCCACTTCTGCAAAGACAGTTTAACATCCATAGGGATAGGAATCAAACAGCTCAGATCCTTTGAAGACAAGACTCCATGGGAGATCAGATGGAACAGGAGTAACCTCATATGAAGTTTCGCCCATGGAACTGTTAAAACAGTTGCCACCATATGACCCTGATATTCAACCAGTGAAACAGGGAGGTTGACTTGCTGTCCAGGAGAACCTTCAACAACCCCTGGAGCCTCACCACCATGTCTGTTGGGAGAAACACCTTGCCCAGCCGAGTGTTGAATCATACTCCAATGTATTGAAGGCCCCTGGAGGGGAGAGGATGATGTTTTGGAAGGTTCAGAAGGAATCCATGATAGCTTAGCATAGCAATGATCAGAGACAAAGGATACTTGAGGAGCTTCGGAGATAGAGCTTGAACCAACCAATTGTCCAGATAAGGGAATAAAAAGACCCTCTTGAGATGAAAATACACCCCCGAGGGGGCCACCATCTTTGTGAAGACTCTTGGAGAAGACCTGAGGCCAAATAGAAGCACCCTGAACTTCCAATGTTTTCTCCAAACACAGAGCTAGAAGAATTTCTGATGACCGGTGAACATTGAGATGTGTAGGTAGGCGTCAATCAAATCCAATGTGGCCAACCAGGAATTCGGTTCTATCAAACGAATGATCGTTTGCAGGGTTTCCCCTTTGAAGGGCATCTTCCGCACAAACTGATTCAATCATTTTTAGTTCTATGATAATCTGAAACCCTCAATTAGCCTTGGTGATGAGCAACACAATAGAGTAAACCCTTTGTTCTTCTTCCACCTCTGGAACAGGGATAATTGCTCTCTTGAACAGGTCCTGAATGCCATCTCTCAAAGCCACGCTTTCTCAAAAGATCTCAGAACTGGGTGATAATGGTCCCTGACTGAAGTGGAGGGGTGCTGAGCTCAATTTGATATCCCCGCTGCAGAACTTCTAGAACCGATCTGTCTATAGTCTATAGTTGTGGAGTGCCATGCCTGCTGGAAATGCTGAATCCTGCCACTAACCTCATACTATGGACCATCTCTTAGCCCCATCCCGGAATAGTCAGGAATGCTGGCTGATGTTCTGGGGATCAGCTTTCCCCTTCTTCTGAAACTTTCTGGAGGAGAATCCAGGAGGAATTCTCAACCTCTGTTCCACATTCTGCTGCCACCTAGAAGTCTGCCTGATTCCACACTCTGCTGCCGCCTAGAAGGTGGCCTGAATGATCGGGACTTAAACTGAAAAGATTGTCTCTGGCCCGATTGCCTAGGAAACAAGGAAGAACGCTTGCACTCCTTAAAGATTTTTCCTCCAAGTCAGGACCAAACAACTTATCCCCCGTAAAGGCCATTCTCAGAGCTGCTGACTTCTGAGCAGAGTCAGTTATCCAGTCTTTCAAAAATAAATTCCACTTGGCAGCCACAGATGCCCCACACGAGAGTGGAGCAACACAGACCACATAAAATGAAATACCAGATAACAACACAACTTGTTTCTCTGTGTTTTCCAACAGCTCTGGATAAGGTACCCCCTCCTGCATAGAACGGTAAAGTTCTTTAAAGTCTGACGATAACGACTGCACTGTGTATCCACCATATATTCCTTGCAAAGAGCCAAGTGCGAACCAGAGTAGACTTTCTTAAGGGCTCCATCCACTTTTTTATCTGCTGGATCTCTGAGAACGTTCTCCTCTGACATTGGGGAACGACACACACGGGAATACATTCTTCCTCTTCAACAAATACTTTCCCATAATGAAAGGAAAACATTACATTCCCCACAGAACACACTACAACACTGAACATCCACTTACCATGTGCCTAATTTTAGAGAAGCAAGCGAAAACACTGCCCTCACCTCGGGTGATAAGGACACGCCAAAACACTAGAGCAATGACTGCTGCATTATCCCAAGTGGGCAGCGCACATGTGCAACTCCTCACTGCCATTGTCAGACTTAACATAAATGCGTGCAGTGACCACTGACGCGCTTCTCAAAGAATGGTGAGAGACTGACAACTTCATGTGAAGAACTGGCTCTAGAGAGGCACAGGAGTAATCACTCCTGCTGTGAGTGCAGTCTGCTTCAGTAAGTATCAATTAATGTGCCAGACTAGACCCTTAGCAGGAGTTGAGTCAACGCAGGTGACTCAAACCCCGAGCACAGCCCCACACCTACAAGTAGTGTGAGAAAGAAAAGGGGCAAAAGCCCATACCTGTCCAAAAACACCACCAATTTAAGAAGCAGATGCCCAACAACTACCTTGTAGCATTCCCTATCCCAGACCGCAGGACAAGAAACAAAACTGGATGTGCTGGGGGAGGGTTATGCTCTTGTGGTTCCCAGTAGAGGGGGTGGGGTATGTGGCATTTTCTGTTTAGTTTCCTGTCCTGGGATTGGTTAACTGTACCCCATGGTTAAGGACGGGGCAAGGATGAGGGACGTACAGGTAATTATATTTGTATGTACAAAGGTTGTGGATTCCCAAAGCACAATACTGAAATCATTCCGGGTTTCTTCAGTGGTGTCTCCCAGCATCAGCCAGGTCCCTGCCTTTGAATGCTGTCTTTGTGTGCAGCTTCCTTATCTTTTTTTACAAACTCATCACCTACCTAAACTTCCAAATGTCAGTGTCATTCAACAAAGCACAGATGTATCTCCAGGAATACTCATGAGCTTGAGGGTTTCATAATGATCTTTGGACTGATGAGTCTGACGTCAGACAGATTTTACAGCAGACACAGATGAAAAACATGACTTGCGGATTGAGAAAGTGGATTGAAATGGCTGCAGATTGCTAATTTTGATATAACATTAGCACAACAGACAATTCTTGAACTGATGCTGTAGCATATTCTACTTTAGAATAGATATTGCAAAGCCCAGATGCTACCTCTCACACATCTGTTAAATCTGAGTTTGCTAACAAGTGCTTACAAGTCATTTGGAAGGGTTTCCTTTTTTTTAATTCTCATTTACTTTATTCTATTATATTTTATATCTACAATATATAAATTCTTAAATCGTATTGCCTATTTTATTCATATGATACTTGTTACTGTCTTTCAAACACCATTTCGTGGTCCCTGCACTGTGTGGGGGAACCCCTTAACCACTGCTCCAGTCTTTAAGAATCCCTGCTTGTCTGTCCAGCTCTGTTCTTTTCCTATGCAAAGTGATTAGTAGATGCAATTTTCCTGTCTTTTAAACTTTCCACTCTATTTTTACATTTAGCATGTAAGCAGGGAGCTCTTCTGTTACTTATTTCCTGTTCTCTGCAGCCCTAGCGGTTTGCTTTTATTAACTTACACTCTCGTGACCTTCCAACCTGCATTGTCGTTCATTGCCCGTCCCCTACTGTAATAAGCACCTCATGACAAATTATTTCAGAGAGGTACTTTTTAAAACAATATGCTTCCTTGCAAAACTATACATACAGGAGTTATTAGGTAAACTAAGGATACACAAAACAACAAGGCAGAATGAGCAATCTGTCTTCATTCACTGGCAGAAAAAAATACTTCGGAGAGCTAAAATACCAGGCCATAATTCTCTTGGGATTCTAAGAGAGACATTGAATTTCCATTTAATGAACTGAACTAGTAACGACATGTCATATTTAAACTTCCTATTTCCAAGCATATTATCCTCCTATTTCAAATAATATTTTTTTCTAGAAAGCTCTTACTGTAGTCATTCCAAAAGAAAACCAGGCGCCAGTCTTGCCACAGGACAGAGACTCATGAAATTATCTGGATGTTTCTAAGTAAGACAAATTGTTAAAACCATTGGATTGTATCACTTATAATATCGTAGTTGTTCATAATAGAAATAGTATGTCCTGCTGTCGTACAAGATAGATAATGTAGTTTAATATTCAGATTCGCTGCAATGTCAATTTCAGTTTATTTGCGTGTTCTTCTCTGACTCACCATACATCGTCAACTCAACTGAGGATTTGTGTTCCACTCTACTCCAAACGTAGCTTGCCAAGTCTTTATTGTGCAAGTAATTCAAAAAGAAGTCATCCCCAAACAGTGTGAATGTATTTTCAAGACTATACATCTCAAAGCTTAAATGTACTCCCCCCTTCAGGGGTTCAATAAGGCCAGCACAATCGTTCTTCTTTTTGCTGCAAGGTCTTGCACCAGCTTTCAAGGTTGCAGTGGCCTACCTTATAAACATTCTAGGTAACTGGAAGATTAAAAAATATGAATTGAACGCTGGAGCGAAAAATAAACATGATGTAGAGACAACCAGCCTCTCTGCCAGTGGCACAGTGAACAGGGGTCAAGGAGTGCAATGGCCTCCCTGGCTTGCTGTTCATTCGGAGGTGCCCCAGTGCAGAGGATGATGGCTGAGTACTTCAACATGTATGCATTTAAAACTGAATTACAATTCTTTTTTAGGTAAAAACAGGCAGTCCCTTGATTTTTCAACTGAAAATGCTAGCGTTTTAATGTGTAAATGTACTGTAGTTCATATTGTTTAAATATTTCCCTTTGCAAGGGACCATCATTTTGTAAAATTTAACAGCAGAGTGTGGAGGGACCAGGAAGGTCATATTCCGGGCACGGGAGGGGCGCACAGCTACGGAGGAGAGTGCAGCAGGTGCAGTTCCTCTGTAGCTGAGGTAGCTGCTGGTTCCCATGTTTGTAAACAAGATCCAGTGCAGAAAGGAAAGAGAATGCAGGAGGAACTCCAAATTATGAATCAGACAAATATCACAATAAGTAACTTTTTGCTGATAGGGTTCTGCTGTTACAGTGTCTATGTTCACAAACAAGTGAGCGTTGCTTGGTGGATGCTTGCATCAAGGATGGGCCAGCAAGTCTGAGCTTGTCAGGTGTGCCGATTAATGCTCTGAAAGGAACACTGTCATTGTGGTAGTGTGTTTGTTTTTTATAAGCACTGAATGAAAGCCAAAATGCTGTGTTAACCATTTATTTAACTTTTTTATTTGATTAGGGAAGCTAAATAGCCTGTAAATTATTTAAGTACTGTGAATTATGTGAAGTAATTCACAGTTAAGGCCGCTCTTCTGTAACATATGAGTTTTGAAAGCACTGGCAAGCACGTAGTAAGTATAGACATATATTTATAGCCCTATCCTGCAAATCTTGCCAACAAGTTTACCATTTCTGGTGGTTCTTGGCACTCGTGCAGCCAGGACACCATAAGACTGCAGACTAAGAAGTATACAAAAGAACGAACAAGACAGTAGACCTTGTTCATCTATGCATGAAGGATAGGAGAAACCAGACAGCAGGCCTTTTTCTTCTACACATCGAGGATCAGTGCATAGATAAAAAAGGCTTGCTGTCTGATGTTCCATTCAGAATTCAGTATCCATCAGGACCTCACAACTGCTGCTGCTTTTTAGGAAAGACCTCAGGAGACACCTCTTGAAAGCCCACTAAATTACAATGCATTAGCCATCCATAACCAAGCGTCTTCTCTTAATACTCATTGTCTTTGACCACATACAGCACTCATCTGCCTTTTGCCCACAGCAGTGCTACGGAAATACCATATGCAAACATGTAGACATACATTTATTTATAGTATACATTATTATTGAGTAGGGGGTTCTGGTGACATCATAAGCTCATAAACTATGCCGTCCTAATTCTGAGTAGTAATAAATGCCACCAGAACCTCGAGATGGCAATGTTGGACCACTTTACGTGTCACACATTTTTATAGTGGATGTTTATTTTTGGGAAGTTTTAAAAAAGGTGTTTCTTAAACATGGAATTTGTATTGAAACCTTGAGGGAAGTTTTGACTGTAATGTTTTGCTGTCTGTTGAAAAATGAAGAAAAAATAATAAAATAAATAAGGATGTATAATTTTAGAAAAAATATGCTTTGCTTTCTTAATACCATATTCTGTCTGGAGAAGGGGGAGACTGTTGAAGCTCTGCAGCTAACAATGGTCACTGATTCAAATTGGTATAGTCAGGTTTTTTTTTACATTACATTAATAGTATGCTCAATAAACAATCAACAATGTTCTTCTGAGTCCTTTTGTGCTGTCTTAGTGCTCTGTCATGTGTAGAGACTAATTAGCTACAGGGAAGGAATTCAGGCTGAGAGTAGGCCTCCCATTGAATCTCTGTATTAGATGTTGGGTCTCTAGTTGGCAGAGGTATACACCCTTGTCCAGGTAGGGACCACAATCCTAGTCAGGGTAAGTCACAACACAATACAAATTATCCTGTGCCCACCCCCTAGTAGCTTGGCACTGAGCAGTCATGCCTAACTTAGAAGGCAACGTGTAATGTATTTGTGCAATAAATCATACAGTAACACAGTGAAAACACCACAAAAATACACCACACAGGTTTAGAAAAATTGATAATATTTATCTGAATAAAATAAGGTAAAAATGACAATGATCCAATAAGCATAAGTTGAAATATCAGTTTTAAAAGGTTTAAAAGAGTCGCAATCCCTAGAAATCAACAGTTGTTTCTTTGTTACACACAGTACCTGGGATGCATTCAAAATATTGATGCACGGGGGCTGCAGAGGTGGAGATGCGTGGACAAATAAGGTGCTGCATTGAATTTTCAGGTGCGGCACAGACAATGCATAGTTTCCTTCCACGCTGCAAGGGTTGTCTCATTTTTCAGACATACAGTCTTGGTTCCACTCTGCGATGTGTGGATAGTTTGAGGCCCAGGGACGATGCGTAAAAAATCCTTGACACACTGGTAGAAGGAGCAGGTGCTGCGTCGATCCAGTAGGCGATGTGTTGAATTTTCTGACGCAAGGCAGGCGCTGCATCAAATTTTCTGTTGGGAAGTCGGTGCTGCGTTGTTCTGGTCAGCAGTGCAGTGATTTCCAAGCTGCCAGACAGGCTTTGCATCGATTTCTGCAGACGTTGCATCGACTTTCGACGCACAAGGATTTTCTTGAGAGGTGAAGTCTTTGTTGGCCCTGAGCCTTCAGAAACAAGAGGCAAGATAAATCCAAGCCCTTGGGGAGCACTTCAGGAGGGAGGCAGAGTCCTTCCAGCAGAGTCAGAGGCCAGCAGGGAAACAAGCAGGGCAGCAGTCCTTCTCAGCAAAGCAGTCCAAATGAGTCATTTGGGCAGCCAGGCAGTTCCTCAGACAGAGTGCAGGTGTAGGTTCAGAAGTGTCTGATTTGGTGGCATCAGGGACACAGTTTATATGCCCAAAAATGCCTTTGAAGTGGGGGAAACTTCAAAGAGTGGTCTTGAAGTGCATAAGTTTTCCTTTCAGCCCAGTCCTATCTGCCAGGATCCCTGTGGGGGGTTAGCAGTCCTTTGTGTGTGGGCAAGCCACTGGGCTTTGAAATGTAATTGTGAGCCCCTCCACCCTTCCTGCCCAGGAAGACCCATTGAGTATGCAGATGAATGCAGATGTGACTGAGTGTCCTGTATTGTAGTTGTCTGGGTGGAATGCACAAGGGGAGCTGTCAACCAACACAGACCAGACGTGGATTGGAGACAGGCTGTAAGGCATAGATGGCAGTAAGTGCAGTGAAATGGCATTTCTAAGGTAGCAATAGTAAATCCATCTTCACCAGTAAGAAGGATTTTCTATTACCATTATGGCAATACCAAACAATACATGGCTACTCTTTCCAGATCAGAATCTACCAGTTAAGAGTATGTGAGGGAAGTTCTAATATTAGTCTATGAGAGGAGCAGGCCTCACAGTAGTGGAAAACAAATGTATGAGTTTTTCACTACCAGGACATATAAAACACATAAGTACATGTCCTACCTTTTACCTACATAGCACCCAGCCCTATGGGTTACCTAGGGCCTACCCTAGGGGTGACGTATATGTACAAAAAGGGGAGTTTAAGGTTTGGCAAGTAGTTTTAAATGGCAAGTCGAAGTGGCAGTGAAACTGCACCCAAATGCCTTGCAATGGCAGGCATGAGACTTGGTTAAGGGGCTACTTATGTGAGTGGCACAATCAGTGCTGCAGGCCCACTAGTAGCATTTCATTTACAGGCCCAGGGCACATATAGCGCACTTTACTAGGGACTTACAGGATAATAATAAATGCCAATTGGGTTGAAACCAATGTTACCATGTTTAGGGGGGAGAGCATATGCACTTTAGCACTGGACAGCAGGGATAAAGTGTGCAGTTCCTAAAACCAGCAAAACCAGGGTCAGAAAAATGGAGCGAGGCAGGCAAAAAGCTGGTGGATGACCACCCTAACGCTGTCAAGTCTAACACTCTGCAAAATATAAACAATATTTTACAGCTGCAACATCACCCTTAGTGAAATATGGACCTTTATACTGCTATACAGTATATATACAGCAGTGCAGAATGCAATACGGATTGTGTAAAATGTATTGTGAAAAATTAGGTTGTTGGTTGACTGGGGTGTGAGCCCTAGTCAGACTGCAACCACAATCCATGTCAGAGTCAGACACAAGCCAACTCTAAAATATCCTGTGCTCAATGCTCTGGTAGCTTGAAAAAGAGCAGCCAGACTTAACTTCAAGGCAATGTGCAAAGTATTTGTGTCACACTTTAAACAATAATAAAGTGAAAACACCACTTAAAAAGAATCCCAAACCAAATTATAAAAACTGAATTTTCTTTAATAAGTAAAAGAGACCAAACTGACAAAAATGCAATTAGTAGAACCAAAGATAAGCAATTTTAAAGATTTTAGTGAAAATACCAACAAAAAACACAAAGAGACAACTGTGGATATCTGGTTTCTCTATACTGGGGCAAAGTCACAAGTTTAAGTCGACTGCAATGGAGGACGGGCCTGGCGGAGGGACACTGTTAGGCGCGCTGAACTAGTACCTGAAATCCTGGTTTGTGGGGTTCTGTGAGGATCCATGTAAAGAATGAGTCGTGCAACCAAAGTGATACATTGGTTTAGAGATGCAGCAAGGCTATGATGCGAGGGCCTGCGTCGTCCTCGAGTATCCCGTTGACGGGGTTTGCAATGTGAATCCCCTCGTCGAGGATGTGGTGCGCACTGGGGGCGATGCATGGGGTCCAAAGAGTTGCAAAGTTGGGATACGGAGTTCGGCGTCGTTGATGAGGCAGCAGTCAATGAGAAATGTGAGGACCTGTGCTAACTATGCTTCATGCAGTGGTGGTTCCAAAGGTGGTGCAGCACTGTGGAAGTGATGCAGACCTTTGTGACAGGTCCAGCAGAGATTTGTTGGTTCTGCTCAGGTTTGCACTGTGCAGAAGAGGAGATACATTGGTTCCGCTGGTACCACAAAGGCTGCCATAACACATTAAGCCCACTACCTATGGTCCAGGACTGGGGTTGCACCACTTGACACAGTAGCCTCACAGATGAAATAGCTTGGGGTTCTGGGTTCAGGAGATGCAAGTTCAGTCCTTCTCACCCAGGCAAGAGGGATGCAGGCTGCAGGTCAGCACAGTTATCTCCTAAGCCTGTAAGAGGGCAGCAGGTCAGCACAGTAGGGCAGCAGTTCCTTCAGAGCAACAGTCAGCAAAGTGGCAGTCTTTTCAGCAGCACAGCAATCCTTCCGCTTTGCAGCGTATCCACAGGTCCAGAAGTGTACTAAAGAGTTGGTGTCTGCAGTCCAGTATTTATACATAGTTGTGACTTTGAAGTGGGGAGATCCTTCCAGAGGCAATTTAGGGATGGCTTATCCAGTCACACCTAAGGTCCCTTTTGTGTGTGCCTGTCTAAAAGGAATTAACAAAGCCCAACTGTCACCAACACCCAGTCATGTGACTCGGAAACAGGCTGCAGACACCTAATAGCTAAGGCAGGAAAATGCCATCTTTCTAAAAGTGGCATTTTCAGAATTATAATTTAAATCCAACTTCACCACAGTAAGATTATAGAATTGTGATCCCAGAGACACCAACATGAGCTGATTACCCATTCCCATTTAGAAATTACACTAATGAAATGTAATACAATAATTCCAATGGTATCCTATGAGAATGCTAGACCTTTCAAAAATGAAAAAAGAGTTTAGGAGTTTTTCCGTACCTTGATGCTAGAAATGGGGTCTTTGGTTGGCAGTCAGGTTACCCCTGTCCAAGCAAAGACCCTCACTCTAGTCAGGGTAAATCAAACACAATCCAAATTATCCTGTGCCCACCCTCTAGTAGCTTGGCACTGAGCAGTCAGGCTTAACTTGGAAGGCAATGTGTAAAGTATTTGGCAATAAATCATGCAATAACACATACACCACACAGGTTTAGAAAAATATATAATATTTATCTGATTAAATGCAGGTCAAAAATGATCAAGATTTGATAATTACACGTTGAAATATCACTTTAGGAAACTATAAAAATAGTCTTAAAAGCAACAAGTGTCTCTTACAAGCACAAAGTACCTGGTTTGCATCTAAATTATCCGCAAGAGGCTGCATAGGAGGAGATGCGTGGAAACATGGAGATTTGTGTCGGTTTCTCCGGGTGCACACAGACGATGCGTCGATATTTTTCACACGGCCAGTGCCTTGCATCGATTTCCAGCACACGGACTTGGATCCTCTTCGGGTTGTGGGGTATTTGGATGCCCCAGGGATGATGCAGAGAAATGCTGGGCATGCCGGACGAAATCACAGGAGCTGTGTCATTCCGGTGAGTGATGGGGTGAAATGTCTGTGGAACGGCTGACGCTGCATTGATTCGTCCTCGCAGGAAGTCCTTCCAGCTTGGCAATTCGTCGATCCAGTGGGCCGTGCGTTGAGTTTAAGGCTTGGCAAGTACTTTTAAATGCCAAGTCGAATTGGCAGTGAAACTGCACACACAGGCTTTGCAATGGCAGGCCTGAGGCATGGTTAAGGGGTTACTTATGTGGGTGGCACAATCAGTGCTGCAGGCCCACTAGTAGCATTTAATCTACAGGCCCTGGGCACATGTAGTGCACTTTACTGGGGACTTAAAAGGAGATTAAATAAGCCAATTGGGTAGGAACCAATGTCACCATGTTTTCAGGGAGAGAGCATATGCACTTTGTCACTGGTTAGCAGTGGTAAAGTGCGCATAGTCCTAAAACCAGCAAAAACAGTATCCAAAAAGTGGAGGGAGGCAGGCAAAAAGTTGGGGGTGACCAACCTAAGGCTGTCAGGTCTAACACTGGACATGTAAAACTTAAATGTACATACCCTATGTGTTAGAAATGGGGTCTTTGGTTGGCAGTCAGGTTTCACCCTGTCCAAGCAAGGACCCTCACTCTAGTCAGGGTAAAAGAGAATCACCCCCAGCTAATCCCTGCTTACCCACTTGGTAGCTTGCCATGAGCAGTAGGCTTAACTTCAGAGTGCTAGGTGTAAAGTATTTGTACCAACACATTCATTAACTTAATGAAAACACTACAAAATGACACAACACAGGTTTAGAAAAATAGAAAATATTTATCTAAACAAAACAAGACCAAAGCGACAAAAATCCACTAAACACAAGTCAAGTTATCACAAAAAATGCAAAAAGAGACTTCATGTAGTTTTAAACACACGGTTAGCGTGAAAATGTACCTTCGGCGTGTCAAAAATAACCCAGCTCGGGCGAGTGTGCGTCAAAAAGGGCTTGCTCTACGTCGATTTCACTCACAAGCAAGACCTTGCGTCATTTCTCCTTTCGTCAGGTTGGCGTGCGTCGTTTCTTCTCTCTGCAGGAGAGCGATGTGTTGATCCGGTCAGCACTCTTGGGTCTGGGCAGGCCTTGCGTCGTTTTTACACACCAAGCGGTGTTTGCATCGGAAATCTAGCCGCACAATGGTCCAAAAACCAGGCAGCGCAGGTTGCGATCTCACCAGCCTCCGTTAGCGATGCTGTGCGTCATTTCTCCAGCGCCGGGTGTCGATCTTTGGGTCGCAGTGCAGGCGAACATCGATTTTCATCTGCGAAGCCAGCGGTGAGTCGATTTTCCAGCTGCAGATCAGAGTTGCGTTGATCTTTTCCCCACACGGTGGTCAGTGCGTGGATTTCTTCCTCTTAGGCTGCCAGCTGCTCCTTTCAGGGTCCCAGGAACTGGATGGACACCACTTGGCAGGGTAGGAGTCTCTCCAGAGACTCCAGGTGCTGGCAGAGAGAAGTCTTTGCTGTCCATGAGACTTCAAACAACAGGAAGGCACACAAAGTCCAGTCTTTGCCCTCTTACTCTGGCAGAAGCAGCAACTGCAGGATAGCTCCACAAAGCACAGTCACAGGCAGGGCAGCTGTTCTTCCTCAGCTCTTCAGCTCTTCTCCAGGCAGAGGTTCCTCTCGGTTTCCAGAAGTGTTCTAAAGTCTGTGGTTTTGGATGCCCTTCTTATACCAATGTTCTCCTTTGAAGTAGGCCTACTTTAAAGCAAAGTCTCCATTGATTGGGAAATCCTGCCTTGCCCAGGCCAGGCCCCAGACACTCATCAGGGGGTTGGAGACTGCATTGTGTGAGGGCAGACACAGCCCTTTCAGGTGTAAGTGACCCCTCCTCCCTCCTAGCACAGATGGCTTATCAGGAAATGCAGACTGCACCCCAGCTCCTTTTGTGTCACTGTCTAGTGTGAGGTGCAACCAGCCCAACTGTCAAACTGACCCAGAAAGGGAATCCACAAACAGGCAGAGTCACAGAAATGGTATAAGCAAGAAAATGCTCACTTTCTAAAAGTGGCATTTTCAAACACACAATCTTAAAATCCCAAAGGGAATCTACACTTTATTCTTATTTAAAGTTAGCCCCCATATTGACCTATGAGAGGGACAGGCCTTGCAATCATGAAAAGCAAATTCAGCAGTATTTCACTGTCAGGACATAAAAAACACATTACTATATGTCCTACCTTAACCATACACTGCACACTGCCCTTGGGGCTACCTAGGGCCTACTTTAGGGGTGCCTTACATGTAAGAAAAGGGAAGGTTTAGGCCTGACAAGTGGGTACACTTGCCAAGTCGAATTTACAGTTAAAACTGCACACCCAGACACTGCAGTGGCAGGTCTGAGACATGATTACAGGGCTACCAAGATGGGTGGCACAACCAGTGCTGCAGGCCCACTAGTAGCATTTGGTTTACAGGACCTCTGCACCTCTAGTGCACTTTACTAGGGACTTACTAGTAAATAAAATATGTCAATCATGTATAAACCAATTAATCATACAATTTACACAGAGAGCATATGCACTTTAGCACTGGTTAGCAGTGGTAAAGTGCTCAGAGTTCAAAACCCAACAGCAACAGGTCAGAAAAAACAGGAGGCAGGATGCAAAAAGATTGGGGATAACCCTGCAAAAGACAAAAGTCCAACACTACTTTTTAAATATATTGCACTCTTCCCTTGGGGCTGACAAGGGCCTACATTAGGGGTGGCTTATGTGTCTTAAAAAGGAAGGGTAAAAGTTTGATTGTGCCAGGTCGAAATGGCAGGTTAAAACTGCACATTCAGGATACTCTCTAGGAATAAGGATTGCTGTGCTGCTGAAAGGACTGCCACTCTGTTGGGCTGCTGCTCTGAAAGAACTGCTGCCCTGCTGTGCTGACCTTCTGCCCTCCAGGAGGGGGACTGGGTGGGGGAGAGAACTGGACCTGCAACTTCACAATTGAACCCAGGACACCAAAGTGACTCCAAGGGTTAGTCTACTGGCCTCCTGATAGGGCCTCAGGGACATAAAATGCTCCCCAACATACTGCACCGGTCCCTGGACCCAGCTGAAGTACATTCCTTATCCCCAAGTGAATAGTGCCCCTCGGGTCTTGGACCCTTGTTGTGACTCAGGGAGCTGTATTCAAGATTTTGGGCTCTTCCCAACTGTGAATGGGCCCGTTCACACCAGGACCTTTCCACTCGAACTGCAATTCAATGCAAGGCTCTGGCAGCCTCTTCTTCGCACTACAGCATCGACTGCTAGCTGTGCACCACCAACTCGAAGCTCCAGCAACGTCCGCCCTTGATTGCTAGCCTGCTCTTTGCGCTACTCAGGCAGCTTCCCAGGACTCTCTCTGTGCACAATTGTGAACGGCACTCTTGACACAGATTTGAGAAGGTACCATTCACAGAGCCTAACCTGATGACTGTAGCTGGCATGTGCATGAAAGTGTGACTTTGACCCTGTCCATTGTGACCAGAGAACCACAGTTAGTGGTTTGTGCGTTTTGGCACTAACTCTACTGACTGGATTTTTGTCGTTTTGGTCTTGTTTTATTTAATAAATTATGTTCTAGTTTTCTAACTTGGTGTGAGATATTTTTGTGTGGTGTTTTACACTTTGTCACTGTTGAAAATGTTTTGCTCAAATACTTTACACATTACCTCTAAATTAAGTCTGACTGCTCTGTGCCAAGCTGCCAGAAGGTTGAGCACAGAGTAATTGTGGTTACTGTTTCACCAGGGCTCACACCCTAGTCAACCAACAACACAATTTCTCACACGTGCTCTTCATAATTTGTTGAGAATCCGCTCAAGAAATTTTTGAGAAATTAGGATTCAAGGTTTATATATAACTAGAGATGCAGGAGTATTGCAGGGCTGATAGATCAAAAGATGTTAAGTGACTGGCTGTTTCACATCAACAAAGATGTCTGGCAGACGTTTTAGGACACCGGGACTTAGTCCCTTTGTCTTGGGAAAAAAAAAGAAAAATAACAGAGATGGGGCATGGTAGGGCTCTCCTTACCCCTAGGCTCCTTTACTTTTCAATTAGAAACCCCCAAGACGAGCCAGGACCTAGAGGGCCACCATAATATTTTTTATTATACTTGGTGAAAGGGCATATGTAGGGCCCCCTACCTCAGATAATAAAACCTCCCTGGGGCTTCCATTTCCCGATGGGTCATTGCATTCTTTATTTTGTAACTGCATGGGGAAGGAAGTGTGCCTGCCCTACTCCCTAAGTGACTTATTGGCCTACAGACACAATCTCCCAGGATCTGACAACAATTTTTATTAATACAAGTGGGAGTGTGGCACCTATTCCCAAGCCATGCATGGGCCCCCGGGACCTCATGTCCTAGGACCATCAATTCAAATTGCTTCTTCCTCAGGGAGCACAGAACAACACAACTGCCTTTGAGATGTGAACAGGGAACAGTGAAAGTGCTCCAATGGAAGGAGCAGCAATTAAGCATTCAAAGGTGGGAGCACATTCCCCGTTTCTGGCTCCCACCGGCACCCAGAATGGTTGCTGGCTGGGGAGCTGGTGGGGCTGCAGGGGCAACTGGGCCTCACCCATGGCCACCAACTTAATATACAGTTACGGGTACGTTGTGTAGGACCGAGCCATATACCGAAGGAAAAAAAGGACACAGCATTGCAAGAGTGGACTCCACACACTATCGTTTTTTTTTTTGTTTTTTTTTAAGATGGGCTATAGTTGTTTTGTGAGGGATCATGGCTTCCAAAATATTTTAAAAAGTTCAAAATAGTTGCCACCTTGCCTCTCCAGTGTTGAGATGGTGAGCCCAATCATTAATTATTCATTGCTCTGCCCCAGCAGCACCCCATAATACCCTGGGAGGGCCTTGTTTTTAAATGTTGTTGTTTTAGTGGCCAAAGGAGGTGAAGGATCTCCACCAACAAGTGTTTTGGAGGGCTTCAAGGAGTGCAGCCGCCCCCTAGGAAAGTTCCACAAATTGCAAGTCTCCTGAGTCATTTAATGCATGATCCTAGAAGAGCTTACCATCATTTTTAAGGCACTCTGAGCTGGAGCTATATGTCCTTCAGCTAGAATGCAGGGACCATTGTTGTTCACTCTATGCCTACTTCACGTGTTTCCTTTTTATGTGAGCCAACTGTACAGTTCTTCTTTCGGCTATCCTCCAACCTCTATCACCACAGATCTCCATTCTTTTCCCTTTTCCCCATCTTTCCTAATCGTACACTCTGTTCTGCCTTTCTTGTTTATTTCACCTTTCCTTTAAACATACTGATATCTTACACTTTCTCAAACAATCACTCTCAGTTGTTTGGAGTATTATAGTTTCCATCTTTTACCCTGTCTCTTTTTTCTTTCCAAACTTCTCAAATGCACTAGCAGCTCTCAGTCTTCCTTGATTGTCACTATGTGCTTCCTCCTGGTGAGGCAGACTTCCATTTGGTCCACTGTTAGAAATGGCCTTTCTGCAGGGTCACCGCCAAACTTTTTGCCTTCTTCCTCCTCTTTTTTGCTGGCTTTAGGACTCTGCGCACGTTACCACTGCTAATCAGTGCTAAAGTGCTAAAGTGCATATGCTCTATCCCTTAAAACATGGTAACAATGCCCAATTGGCATGTTTAATTTACTTGTAAGTCCCTAGTAAAGTGCACTACATGTGCCCAGGGACTGTAAATTAAATATTACTAGTGGGCCTGCAGCACTGAGTGTGCCACCCACATAAGTTACCCCTTAACCATGTCTCAGGCCTGCCTTCGACTTGGCATTTAAAACTACTTGTCGAGCCTTAAATTCCCCTTTTTAAACATATAAGACACCCCTAAGGTAGGCCCTAGGTAACCGATAGGATAGGTTGCTGTGTAGGTAAAAGGCAGGACATATACCTGTGTGTTTATATGTCCTGGTAGTGGAAAACTCCTAAATTAGTTTTCCACTTCTGTGAACCCTGCTCCTTTCATAGACTAGCATTAGGGCTACCCTCATATACTGTTTGTGTGGTAGATTCTGATTAGAATTTAGTATGGCCAGAATGGTAATACAAAATCCTGCTGACTGGTGAGGTTGGTTTTTATATTACTATTTTAGAAATGCTACTTTTAGAAAGTGAGCATTTCTCTGCACTTAAATCCTTCTGTGCCTTACAGCCTGTCTCCAATCCACGTCTGGACTGGGCTGGTTGATAGCTACCATGTGCATTTCACGCAGACAACCATAAACACAGGATGTTCAGTCACACCTGCACACATCTGCATAATGAATGGGTCTTCCTGGGCTGGAAGGGTGGAGGGCCTGACACTTGCATTTCAAAGGAGAGTGGCCTGCCCTCACACAAAGGACTGCCAAGCCTCCTACTGGGACCCTGGCAGACAGGGTTGTACTGAAAGGGAACCTTGTGCACTTCAAAACCACTCTTTGAAGTCTCCCCCACTTCAATGTCACTTTTGCATATATAAACTGGGTCCCTGACCCTACCAAACTAGACACTTCTTGGGGCAGACACTCGGCACCAGAACCTGCAACCTCCCAAGAAAATCTGCCTGGCTGCCCAAAGGACTCACCTGGACTGCTTTGCTGTAAAGGACTGCTTCCTTGCTGTTGCCCTGCTGCCTTGCTGGCCTCTGGCTGTACTGAGAAGTCCTCTCCAAGGGCTTGGACTGAGCTTGCCTCCTGTTCCTGAAGTCTCAGGGCCAAAAAGACTTCATCTCTGCAAAGAAACTCCTTGTGCGACGAAAATCGATGCACAGCCTTCCGGAATCAATGCACAGCCTGCCCCGCGGTGAGAAAATCACCACATCGCCGAACTGGAACGACACAGTCCAGCTCACCGAGTGGAGATTGATGCAGCCGCAGCATTGCGACTGGAAATTCAACGCACAGCCCACCGGACTGACGCATCACCAAGCTGGAACAATGCAACCCAACTTGTAGCCGTGCAACAGAAACTCTGCACATCGCCCACGGGATCGACGCAGCAACTGTGACTTCATCTTGCACGCCGGTGTCTTTTCCACTGTCCTACCTTCCTTTCAACGTTACCTGACTTTTGATTGGTTTCACTTCAGCCACAACGGCCTTTAGGATGCTGACTTAGGCCCTTGCACTCTAGTTACCTGATAGAGACACAGGTCTAATATATAACTCGCTCTGCTGAAGCCCTATTGACCTTCCAGGGTCACACAACTTACTTGTGGCTGACTCAGACACATCCTAAGCTTAAGCCTGATTCATGACTGACTTTTCCCAAGTCACCCTCTTTAAAGGCCTCTTCAGAGGCATAGACTGGTGACTGACTCTGCTTCAGCCCCACTGGCTGGTAATAGTACGGGCTTCATTTTGATTCACTGATGCTCTATCAGTCCTTTAGAAACTCAGATCTGACATATGATAAAGATCACTCGAGTTATGCAGCAATAGAAGAACACATTATGCACCGAGAGTGACCAACCTATTATGCATAGAAACCCAAGTAATGCAGCTCATCAAGCAATTAAAGGTAAATCATGAGGCACCCTGTGTGGCATCACTATCTACCTATTTAGAAAATTTTACAATGAATAGTTTTTATTGCAAAATTGATCACAATTCTACAGAAAATATGTTGCTTTCTTAGTGATGAAAAATATATTTATTCAATAGATCTTTTTCAAAGTGTTACTGACCAGCAATTCATAAACATGTCTCGCATGGAAGCATAGAGACACCATTTTAATATTAAAATATTTTGTATCACCCAGAGTAAACGTATTGTGTAAAACATACAGGGCCTCATTATGAGTTTGGCAGGCGGCGGAGGCTGCCCGCCAAACTCTTCCCGCCATCAGAGCACTGTGCTGCCTGAACCCCGGTGGCCCTATTAGGAGTTCACCGCAGGGCCTTAACATTCTAATGGAGCCGGCTGCAATGTGGTGGTGCGGCGGGTGCAGCAGCACCCGTTGTGCATTCCACTGCCCGTAATTCGGGCAGTGGAATGAGCGACAGGCTGTGCATAGGGGCCCCTCCAAGTCCCCCATTCCGCCAGCCTTTCCATGGCACTGCCATGAACAGGCTGGCAGATGGGGACTCATACCGCTGCTCTGGCGGATTTCAGCCGCTGGGACCGCAGCAACCTGGCCCACAAAAAATTGGTGTCACAAAAGTCATCTTGTTAAGCTTCAGATACAGAGGCTTTAGTACTACAGTTAGGTAGGGGCAGAAGAATCCGGAATAGGAGTTTGAATACTTTATTCGCTATTCTCAAAAGAAAAGAATAACCCAGAGCAAACCATCCAACAACAGGCAGAACAAACAGTTCAAGCCACTGTGTCTCAAGATACCGTAATAAAAAATGTGTTTAGGTTATTTTTCAGAAATGCTAGGGACCAAACATCCCCTCTGATGGGCCTCAAAAGTATATGCTCAAAGAAATTCCTGACTTCTTCTTTACTAACTTTGAACATAAAGTTCAAAATATCTTCAACATTTTGAAAATGTCTTACCCCCCCAATATCCAAAGATGGGTACAACATAAGGATGTTATCTTATCTGATGATACAACGTGCTTGGGCTCAGAAATGGAAACTTAAACAGGAGGACCTTAAAATAGGAAGATGGGTCATCAGTGTGGAAAACCTATAAAAAAGCTACCTCACATAGAGTTGAAACCCTCCCTCGCTCTGGGACCCCGAGACACTTCTAATATTAATCAAGGACCTCAGTGCTTTGAGAGTGGTGAGCCATCAAGTTCCAAGGTGATGGAAATGGAAGCTGCCTATAAAAACAAATTTTCTAATGGTACTCACCTTAGATCCTTCTATTGTCCCATACGCACAAACTGAGAACACCCAGGGCCTCATTTACTAGGCCCTTGCACCACTGGAGGATCACTTTTAGCGATGCTCTGGTGGCGCTGTGCCCTGCTCCATATTTACAAGGCAGAATTAAGCCACTTTTCGAGTCTTACCGCCACCTTGTAAATATGGGCCGCCCCACGCAGTTTTCTATGGAAAAGGGGGGTGTAATGTGTGTTGCTGTGGGTGTACCCATGCAACACCCATTGCTTTTTGATGCTACCCCAGATTTACAGGAAATCGCAAACCTGAGGCAGCTCCAAAAACTAACACCTTCCAGGATTGGCATTAGAGTGGCGCAACAAGGAGAAATACTTTTATTTCCGCTTGGTTTTTGCTCTTTCTATGTGTGCTGCATTCTACACCACACATAGAAGGAGGAAATCACCATTAATGATTGTTTATGTGCTGGAAGGTGTTCCTTCCTGCACATAAAGAACCACCCCAGAAATGCAGGCATGCTTGCACCATGGAGCAAGGGTGCTGCGTTGGCACTAGGCAGCTGATTTACTGCCGGTGCAGGGGTAAATACAGGGATGTGTCGTATTCTTGAAAATACAGCACATTTCTGCATTTTGGAAATTGTGCAGCTCGGCGCAGCAATATTGCTTGAGGCACCGTGTGCACCATTTCCGAATAAATGAGGCCCATAGTGTCTCCTGTTGATGCAGACTAAAACAACCAGCTCAGAAACAAAGAAGAGAGCATATATTAAGTGAGAACATGGGTATCAAAAGAAGTATTCCCTTGTTCAGGTACATGTGCAAAAAGTCAAATAATTCAATACATTAAAGGGAGGAGAATGGACTAATCTTCCTCATCTTTTTTTTGTTAGAGGGGCAGATAAACCACATTTTGATACCTTCTTCAAAGATGATCTTAAACAGGAAGCTTACTGGTTAAGGAAGGCACCATTTTCAGCAGAAGATACTGTCCTCACAAAAGGAAAAATATGAAAAACCAGAACAGAAGAGACTAGAAAAGAGAGAACTTCCCCTGTTTCCATTAACATGGACTATTAGGAAGGCGACCGAGATGTGTGGGCAGCACAAATAGAAAATCCTTCTCTTAGCTAAGCCTGGAACCATGCTAGAAATCAGCAAGATGATAATCAGGAAGGAACATATTTACTGTAAGAATAGCTTGGCCTAGAATCTTTTCATACATATAGCAATATTGCAAGAATATCTGGGGTATGTCAGGAAATGAACCCCCAAGCACCTGGTAGAGTCCTCATGCAGCCCACAATAGATGTGCCATTACAAAGAATGGATTAAACCTCATGGATCTTGTGGGTTCTTTAACTCCACCGTCACACAGGTATTGATATATTCTAGTAGTTGTCATCTTTGCCACCTGTAATTCAGGTGGTGTCTCGTTAAGACAACCCAACTATTATAATAACAGAGAGGCCTTTTCTCTCCCAGGGTTTCACAAGGTATTCTTGACTTATCAGGGTACATCTTTTGTTTCAAAAGTCATAACTCAGATCTGTGAATAACTATGGATAAGAAAACTATGAACCTCTGCCTATCATCCTCATATGGATGTCATTGTCAAAAGATATTTGTTATCATTGCTTATGAAGGGAAACATTGGGGGAAAATGTTACCAAAGGGACTATTCACTATACAGCACCAACCTCAAACCACTATGGGGTTCTCAGCTTCTGGATTACTCTTATTGAGAAAACCTTAGACTCTCCTACATATGACCAAAGGAACTTGGTATGAATAGCCTAATAATGAGGAGAGCTTACTTGAATATAATTATCAATTAAAAATGTGTTTGGCGAAAGTAAGGGTAGTGAAGGAAAACAAAACAAATGGACAAGCTTAACAACAACAATATTGTGATCAAGGAAACAAAATTCAAGAACTCAATCTTCTATTACCCTCCAGTGAATAAATTACTGGTCCTATGTTGAGTTTTTAAAAGGTGCTTAGAAAATTACGAACGTGACACATTAGATAGAACTGTCAGAGACACAGATGTTTTGTGTAAACTTTCTAAAAACAATGGGACAACTAACAGAACTAATAAAAAGCAATATAAAAGTAGAGGAACGTATAAACATTGATTCTGAGTATAAAAAGAAGCATACAGGAAGGAGCTAATACAGTGATTTGCCTTTCTTCCAGATCAACTTTCTGATAATCCCAGAAAAACATTATTTAATGCAGCATTTTTACGAACCAGGAAAGATAGTTTCACAATGACCTTATAGGATCCCTGAAGTTCGTAGAAAATATATGAGAGGTAATCAAATGTTGCTGCAATTAGCCAGTTCGTCCACAATACCATTGCCAAACCTGATGACTTTATTTGTTTCTATATTGGTTTTAGATAAATACATGAGATTTTAAAGTTTGTCTGTATCCTTCAAAAGAACCTTGATTTTAATATTTGTTATCTTAATGATAGTTAAGTAACGTCCAAAGAGCATCAACACCTCTTACTTGGTTGTATTTTGACAAACTCTTTAATTGATACTTACTTTCAGATTTCCTCAAGCACCACCAACACCCAACAAGTGTTTAGAGAAAAATCCTTTGTCAAGGATGTAATTAAAATATCTACAAAAACATCATAAATATTTTCATCATACAAACCTATTCAAATATCAAACAAGTCAATGGCTGACACCCAATAAAAGATTTTAAGCATCCAATAGAATTACATATTCCTCCCAATGTATGTAATATTTCAAGTTTTAATTACTGTATATTTGTTAGTTTGCAAATTGCAATACTTACCTCATTGCTCTACTCAAAAACAACTGGTAAAAGGGGAGGAAAAAAGAAAAAGAAACAGTAGGCACAAGAAAAAAGGAAAAGAAGAAATCATTGAATAAAAGTATGAAAATAAGGAACCAAACTGCATGAAACACAAAATGTATACAAAACAAACACGAAGATAGGAAAATCAGGACCAGTAAGGAAAAAAATCTAAAAAGTATGCTTACAGTTATCTTACAAAGTGTATACATGCATTTATATTCTCACTGTTACATAATACTGGTGGTTCCATATTCAAAGACTGATTGTTATCCTTTACTGAGAATAGTGAGATGATTTGGGGAATGCTCATTTCATAACATTAGACTTTATAAAAGGATGCTAGCAAATCCTCCTAAACTCATCTGATAAACAGAAAACAGCCTTCTCCACACCTGATGACCCTATCAGTTCACAATACTCACTTTTGTTCTTCAGGGTGTCCCCGCTACATTCCAACATCTTATTAATTTGTTGCTATCTTCTTATCAAGCGTATGGGTCAGTTTATATGGATGGCATCATAATAACAACGGCAATTGAAAAGATGAATTGATCCCTCTACCTGCTTTATTTACTATGTTAGAAAAGCATGTCTTAATATTAAGCCAAAAAAGAGAAGATTGGCTACCACACAAGTTATTGAGGCAGGGACACATTAGACTTTAGGAAGAGAAGATAACAGCATTTTCTAGGAAGAGAAGATAACAGCATTTTCCCTAAACTCAGAAGAACTTAAGAGCGTTTGTGGGTCTTACAAACTACTGCAGAAGGTTCATAGCTAATTCTCTCAAATAGCAGCAACGTTAATTGATTTACTGAGAAAGACAAAATATATATTTTTTTAATTATCTACAGAAGGAGGCCCTGTTAGCTTTTGAACAACAAAATAAATAGCCTGTTCATATCCTACAACTGATCCCATATTATACTTCCATACTGTGTAAGACAGCCACTGGAAGGTTTTAAGGAAAGGGATATTATAGAAAGACATATGTATATATGCATTCTGATTTTCTTGGTTGCATTCTTAGAATATTGTATTTTAGGAAACTGATAGAAGGTTTTTAAAATGCTCCATTATTGCTAGATATGAGAAAGAAACTCTCAGAACACACGTGGGGTAGCATCTATTTTTATAGAGAAGTCAAAAAAGTGTTACCAAATAAACCTCTCAAGTAAACCACATAAGGGGATGGATAAGATGAAAACATACACGCATCGTAAGAAAAAGAAAGGAATTAACATATTTCCAGGAATAATATGAGGGAGAGACAAAGAAAAGGGGAAAAGTCCGAAACAAAAAAACAGAAAGGACACTATTTATTGCTTACAAAAGAAGATCACAAAAACTTTTCTGTTTAGAAATGTATTTAATATTTTATTCATTGTTTTTCTGTATTCTTACCTGTGATCTCTACAAACGATTTCCTTTTTGGAATTGTGAGAATTATATAAACAGGAGGTACCAAATACAAACCTAAGTGTTATGGAAAATAATCTCCTTCTTTCTTCTGACTTCTGATGCACTATTACATCCCACCGTTCAACATGGACTATGTAACACTTGGACTGCAGCAATTAAAGGCTACAAATACCTGTATGGGCAAGGTTCCTTCATTTAAAAGAAATGGAAAATAAATGGTATGTCTTTAGGAAGAAGGTAAATACAGAAAATTATAAGTGGTATATTAGTACTCATCAAAATACATATCTGGATGAGAATACAGGCAAAGCCCAGTCCATTGCTGATTATTCACTGTGAAATTAAAGTGCTTTACATGTAATGCGCAAGTACTCGAAAAGGCATACTAAGTAAAAGGTGGCAAATACACAGTGCAAACCCAGTAGTATAGATGGCACTCCTTCCCAAGAAGTTCTCCTAGATCAAACCAAGACCTTTGCTGAGGCAACTCTCATTTGGGAATACATATGCCAGTTCTCCCAAGTATAGATAGAGCTGATATTCATCCAGTCTAACAGCCTTTTACCAAAAACCACACTGACTCGTCTGCATGGAATGCACGCATGATATAAAAGTCAAGGAAGTGAAGACCATTCTGGAAAACAATATGCCACGAACTGCTAGCCCAATCTTTGTCAGCCTGGTATATGGGCAATAAGCAGTCTAATTGATGTCTGTGGTTACTCAAGGAGGGAACACATCTCAAGGTTCACCAGCCATATAGAGAAGCGTTGTACAGCGGGCGTAGCTACCAATAGTGCGCCAGGTGCAGTGGCCCTAGAAGTCCACTTAAGCCTGTTTATTGTTATATTTTACCAGCTGTCAAGCAGTAAGAGGGCCCATTTGCCTGGGTTGCATGAGCCCATGGCATCCTTGCTACACCACTCAGTTCTACTATCACTTTTTGATAACATTGAAAAATTACCACTATCTGTACGGACGTAACAGCTCTATGCCTTAAACAACTCATGATATTGAGTGGATGAAGGGACAAGCTTAGAGATCAAGAAGAAAACACAGGGCATAAAGGAAGGGATAATCAAAATCTAACAGTTGGTGTTCCAAATAGTGTTGTAGACCAATTGAATAAGAGGTCTATGCAGTAGTTGATGAATCCATCAGCTGCCCTCATGTAGCAAAGTGTCTGCCTGCATAAGGACTTCAATAGAGAAGATTCTGACCTGGTACGAGACCTGTGGCAGATGGCCAGTGCTGTGAGGCAGTTGCCTCCTGTCACTAACAATCCAGTTAACACCACCACCCCTACTTGCAGTGAGGCTTCCAGTTTGGCCAGTTACAAAACCATGGTGGGCCACAGGAGATGATGAGGAGGAACACATGGCTCCCATATGTGATCTATGGACCTTCACCTCATGAGGCAATAGTCTTACATAGAGATTAAGGTTCTAATGTTGGCTCCGGTTACTCCATTTTACAATTGTTCATGTCTTCATTGTTTGTAGTTTTTTTGACCAATTCTGTTACTTTGACTCAACTGGGACTTTAATCTTTTAGTTGCACTCCGTTTTTACCTTTAAGATCCCAACAGTTCAGCAGGGATATTGAGGACATTTTTAGATTTGCACACAGGTTATGGCATAAACCTATCAAGGAGATGATTAGTTTATACAAAAGTAAATGCATTTTTGCAGGAGCATATGGTGCACGGTTATGGGGCTATTGTAATGCAGGGGTCCTCCGGCGTGTGTAAAATCATTTCACACATACTTTACTGTCACCCACTAGAAGCACTGCCACTTTCATTTCTCAGAACTAGGGCTATTGTATTTGGGGGATTTGATTGGGTTTGCCCCTTTACTATTCTCATTTAAGAGCTGGAGCTGAGGCGGGACTTGTAAGAACCTGTATCCTGAGTTGCCTGACCTTGGATGGAGCTGACAAGATCCCTTAGCTCTTTTACCTTTAAAAAAACTTTTCAAACCCTAGGCATCTCAGACGTGTGCAGTAATTCACACAAGATTAAACTAAAACCCAAATATATAGTTAAACAGAGTTATTCAAATTATTTTATGAACTTGAAATTGGAGAGGGTTCATGTTAGAAATAGGGTTCCTAGTTGGCCAGGCGTGGACTACCACTCTAGTCAGGGCGAGGGAGCTACACACCCAAGGTAACCCCTTCTAACCTCTTTGGTAGCATTGCATGAGCAGTCAGGCTTATCCCAAAGACAATGTGTAAAGCATTTGCAAAACACACACAACATTTACGACACAATAAATAGACCACAAAGGAAACACTACAGCAAGTTATATAATATAAACTGTATTGTACATAAATCATTAGACCAAAAACAACATAAGTCAGTAATACTCTGCTAAGCAAGTAGTTGTCAGAGCATCGTCATCATGGATGCAAATAAAAGGAACTTTTCCATATTGCACATGTCCTAAAAAGCACACCCTCCTAATGCATATAAGGCAGATCCTGAAAATATTCTCATTACCCTAACAAGGCTAAAACAACACAATATTACATCAGGTTCTGAAGTACAGTGTTAACCCTGAGGGCATGTCATCTCATTGTGAAATCAAAATGTCCCTCCATCACCAAGAACATCACCATATACAGATCGACAGTCTCACCATGAGACGCAGCACTCATGCACTTTTAGTCCATACAATCCGATAAGTCATCCCCCAGTCTTCCGTACTGGGCACTGTGCCCACTCATATCAGGGAATGTGGTGAATACCATAGGGCCGAGATACCACTATGCACCTACTCTAGGGAATAAGGCCACCGAAGGACTCAGCAGGACCGGGGCTTCCTTCACGGTTTCCGCTCCATCCCTCAGAAAGATGTGCCATAAGAGTAGGTGGGACACACACACACCTCCCATCCCAGTGAGCAGAGCTTGCTGGGTCCCCCGCGTAAAGTAAGGAAAGGCCGCTGCAGCCACTGATGACTCCCACAGGAGGCTTCCCGCGGTCCTCCCTGCCGTCTGAACACTCCTGCAGCTTCCCTTTCACACATTCCTGAGGACAGCCCTGGATCCTGTGCGGCCCTCGCATGAGGGTAGAGAGAGTCGGGGGATAGACCCAGCAACCTGTGAAAACTGGGCCTCGAGGGACGGGGCTCTCCTGCTTTCCAGTGCATGAGTGCATGGGGACTTCCCAGCACTCAGAATTGAAGAGGGACCCCCATGGGGGTCTCCACCACACTGGTAGAATTTCTTGGGCCCCGTACCCACCACCACAGGGTGCCTACACCCAACAAGGTGCCCACCTTCCATCGAGCAGGCACCTCCTTCACTGTGCCCCGGGGCTGCCGCAAGTGAAGGAGGTGCCTGCATTGTCAGCGCTGTTGGAAAAACTGCTCCACATGCTCTTGGCACAAGAGAGGAATAATGAACACGTGCTATGTTGTATACGGGGAGCGCTAATCATGCTGACTCCTCCTGGTCACCTCAGCCCCTCCTGGGACCGCAAGACAAGTCCAGCAATAGAAGGCAGAATCCTGCAGTGCCCACCAGGCACTTCTCCCGTGGCCTCATTACTCAGTTTGCTCTTAAAAGTAGAAAACAGGAGGACAGGGGGCACACCACTTAGCCCCTGGAGATGACTGTAGCACACCAGGCAGAGGGCACACCGCAAGCCAGCACATCAGGGTCCTTGAGGCAAAGCAACAGTCCTTTTGTGACCCAGCGGGCCACAGGTCAGTGCCACAACCAGGTCAGTTCTGATAGTGACTCCTCATAGCAGCATAACAATTCGTCCTGGCAGGTCCATTCAGTGTCTAAAAATGTGGGGGACAGCCCCCTGTACTTATGCTCACTTTGCACAGCTTCCACAAAAAGAGGATAGGGGGTTACAAACAGCACTAACCGGCTCCAAGAATGTCCCCTTTCTCTTCTAGCACTGGCTCCAGACATCAGTAGAGGGTAAACAAGCCCCTTGTTGGAGGCCAGGGCACAGCCTTACCAGATGTATGAGTGCCCCGCCTTTTCCTCTCCCAGCCCAGACAGATCATTCAGTGTGTGGATGTACTATTGCCACACCTTCACCCTCCCTGTGTACAGGCTGTGTGAGAAGTATGCACAAAGCCCAACTGTCACGCTGCCCCAGAGGTGGGTTGGAGTCAAGCTGCAAAACACCAGAGTTATAAGCACAGAGAAATGCCCACTTTCCAAAAGTGGCATTTCAACAATGGTAATGAAAATTCCACCTACACCAGTAAGCTGCATTTTTCACTACCATTCCAACCATACTAAACATGCCTATGCCACCTACCATAGATCAGACTATACCACTTAAACATGTTAGAGCATTTCCCATGCAACCCTATGATAGGAGCAGCTCTCACAGTAGTGAGAAACTAAATAGGCTGTTTGTCACTACTAGGACATGTAGTACATGAAGATATATGTCCTATTTTTTACACACACAGCACACTGCCCCTAGGGCAATCTAGGGCCTACCTTAGTGGGTGACGTAGGTGTAGTAAAAAGGGAGTTTAGGCCTTGGCAATTAGTTTGACTTGCCAAGTCAATGGGGCAGTAAACGTGCATGCCTGAGACAGGTTTGAACAGCTACTTCTGTGGGTGGTGCAAGCTGCACTGCAGGCCCACTTGTAGCATTTAATTTACAGGCCTTAGGTATAAGGGATACCACTGTACAAGGGACTTACAGGTAAATTAAATGTCCCAATCAGGTGAAAGCCAATCATACCAAGTTTAGAAGGGAGAGCGCATGCACTTTAGCACTCATCAGCAGTGATAAAGTGCCCAGGATCCCAGAGCCAAGAAAAAGAGGTCAGAAAAATAGGAGGAAAGCAAAATGTTTGGGGATGACCCTGCAAAAAGGGCCAGGTCCAAAAGCCCAGCTAGAGGAAACGATTGTTAGATATTCCTCAGTTTCAACAACAAGGAGCTTGCAGCCTTACCTAGAATGCTTAACCTTACTTATCGTTTTTGTTTTACTCTTCTTAAATAATGCACATTGCACTTTAAGTTTGCGTTTCCACTTCAGGGTTCATGGCAACATAATGTACATCCCTGCCGGTGCAATAACATTTCCAAGCAGAGCACAGGTCTCTTCATACAGTTCTCTCCCTTGTATGCAGTTCCCTTGTCCTCTTTTTTGATTCCTATTTTACTTAACACAATCCTGAGGCACTATGAAGAAGGGCTTGCGTTTTTACAATGTTTAAGTAGAGTGGATATTTGCTATGCAATTTTAAATTTGATAAGAGTGGCACTGTCCATCAGGAAACCCGATGAAGATTTATGCTGTTGATGCGTTTTGCGCTCAGTTAATGGCGATTCTGTCTCCTGTAGCTGGATTTTATTTTTGTCGGTTTTCATATTTTGTATTTGTCTTATTCACGTACAGTATATTCATGGCTCTCTTTCGTTGCTTTCCACTGAATAAAGATTATTGACTATCTCACTCAACTGGGCCTATTTATTTTGATTATGCTTATGCACCTGTTGAGAAGTTGAAGTATACGAAAAGTAGCAAGATGTATGGCACACATCACCTTTAGTCTGTGTCATAGCACTGTGTGAGGCTTGTCTCACAAATTAGCTGATGTCACTTCAGTTAGCTCAGCACTAA
This sequence comes from Pleurodeles waltl, assembly GCF_031143425.1. Taxonomy (NCBI): domain Eukaryota; kingdom Metazoa; phylum Chordata; class Amphibia; order Caudata; family Salamandridae; genus Pleurodeles; species Pleurodeles waltl. The sequence continues at coordinate 383,129,786 of NC_090440.1, forward strand.
GATACCCAATTAAATTAGGGTTACAAGTCAGTCGTTTTTAGGGGTCTATCTACCAAAATCTCATGCAGAGCAGCAGCCAAAAATGCTGTATTGTGTGAGAAGAGAGCACATCTACCAAGGTATGCCATTCTCCTTTTTCCCAAGGCGCGGAGCATAATGGGGGTAATTAGGGTGGAACACCCTCCGGATATTTTCACAGTCTGACTTGACACCTGCCGTGGTCAGTAAGAGCAGGGCTGTTAATCAAACTACTGCTGGCTGCTCAAAGGTGGTGTGACCCTCCCACTGCCGAACCTTTCATGTAAAGGCAAGGCCCATGGGGTCAGGAAGGTGTCCAATTTAGAATTGTGTGCTAGCTCGGCCTTTCTCTAGTTAAACCACTACCTCTATGAATGCTGTGACCTTATGCAATGGACATTAGAGCTGGGTGGCAGTGTGACATCTCATTTCTGGTAGTGTGAGCTTCTTGGGCAGTCAGTCACTGAGTCTTCCTTTAAGCAGTGAGGTATCTGATCCTCAAAATACTGTCACTTATTGAGTTCCTCAAATTTCTGTGGTTGTGGGGTCACCTGTCTATCCCTGAACAGTAGGATGCAGAGGCTTCTGATTCCCCAAGGACTAAACATTTCAGGGCAGCAATTTATGTTAGTCCTTTTGGAGACAGATTTGTATTTTGTAACCAGGAGTTGGGGCCACATGAAAAGAATATTTAGTTGTTTTTCTATTACCACTCTTGTTTCTAAGTATGATACTACAATGTTTTAACAAGCATTTGCAACGCAACCGGTCTTGCGTTTGCTTGAGCTAGAGCAATTAGCATTGTAAACTCCTAACCGGACTTTTCTTGTCACCCAAATTGAAAATGAAAATAAAACAGTTTCACATAACTAACTGGACTTTTCTTGCCATATAAACTGAAAAGTAAAAGTTTCACATAAGTGAGCTGACGGCTGCCATCAGTGCGAAGCAAACACACAAAGGGAAATAAAAGTTCACTCGTAGTGAAACCTATCGGCAAACGTGCAATTATCCATGTAACCGGCCAAAGTGCAATTATCTACTTAACCAGCAAAAGTGCAATTAACTATGTAACAGGGTCGATGTCATGCAAAGCGCTCGACTTCTGCCCAGTGGGATCGCACTGCAAAAAAAGAAAAAAAGTAGTCCAGAAACCGGATGGAAAACACAGAGCATCGTATGTTTTCAGTACTTGGTCGATGCGCTCGAGGAGGGCTAAACACCAGTAAAGGCATGACTTATGCATGCCTTTCACTAATGAAAGCAAGCAGATTTTAAAAGGCAAGCTCACGAACCAATGAAAGACACTGACATGACATGGGCATGGTTTGAAGCCCAAAGAGAGATTACAACACGGGACTGAGCGCTTTGCGCTCGTGCGTAAAAAAGGAGTGTTTCAGTGCCCAGCTGTACTCGGTAGCTAAAGTGGTTGATGCACTCGCTGGAAAGTTCTCTTTGTGATCTGTGGTCACTAGTTTGAAGCCTCATGAAGTAGTGTTAGGGGTGAAGTGTATGTGTGTGAAAGGGAACACAAGAGAGAGATGTCATAATGGCAATGGCCAGCAGTCAGCTAACTGGTCTTTAGGATTAATTCCATTGGCAAAGCTAGTTCGGTGGCATTGAGAATGAGTACTAATTGTTGGAATTAGGTTTGTGTGTGTCTCGAGAGGCTGTTTGCAAAGCTCCCAGCTGTTCACTCTTGTACGGCTGCATGGAGTATCAGTGAAGTGTTTGTTTGGATGTAAAAGCAATAAAGTGTTTTTTTAATGCAGAGCTGTAGGTCAGGAATTGTTTGCTGTGGTAGAGATGTGTGTTACTTCGGTGAATAGCAGTGCGTGCGGCATGTCTGGGACTGTATCTATGGAGCTGTGTGTGTAAGGGTTAGAGAGTATGTGTGAGTGAGACTGTGTGTGTATTAATTTGAAAGACCTAGACTTTATACAGGTGAGGACTGACGCGTAGTGGGGAAGATGTTGTAAGTAAAGCAGGAAGGTGTTGCAAGTGAAATGCAATGGCAGAAGTCTTTGTTTAGGATTAGAGAATGGAATAACCTTGGGCACTGATTATTAGAACTGAATTTCACTGGCAAAGCTGTGTGTGACCAGACTGAAAACTAGGGGGTGCGGACAGTCACAAGTGCTATTTATTCTATATGTGGGGTAGTGTCACAGCACTGACACTTGTGGGGTTATCATAGTCAGGAACAAGGTGTATGTGCATAGCTGTGGTCGAGCAGCGTCTTACATTAATTTAAATCACATAACATATTGGATAACATCTCGCTCTGAGTGTGAATTTCAGACATTACTGCACCTCTCTTCAATTGGGTGCAAGTATCATACCTTAGAGAAGAGTTTCATTCACCTGCCATGTGTTTCACTTCTAGAAGCGTAACTGATTGTTTTCAAGTCACAATTTCTGGAGCACAACTTCACTCACTTGATGTAAGTTCCACAATCTAATGAACAGATTCACTAATTTGTTCCTAAAGCTTAGAGAAGAGTCTGACTCACTGGACTCTTCCAGTGATTCACAATATAAATAATCTTAAATGATCTCAGTGACAACATATTACTGAGTTTCTACTTGCACCATTTTAACACCATCTTCTCAAAACTATTTTGAGATGATGAACCTACAACCATTACAGGCATTAGATTGTCAGGCTTGGTTACCACACCATTAAGGACCTGGAAAACAATCACTGGTGCCCTCTCTGAGCCTATGACATCATGGCAAACTTAGGTGTCAATTGGGCCTTCAAATGTACTGTTTTACTCCATTTTTCACATTGTATTCCCTAGGAGCAAGATGGGAGAACCCTTCTGTCTTGCTTAGTCAATATAAGACAGATCTGCTGTTTTTCCAAACCACTTTCAAAGATCACCAGCTGGCAATGTGGGTTGTATTACACCTTTCTGTATTATTTTCTGAGTTTTGGATGCTTCATATTGCTACTTGGTGCTAGGTGTTTCAAAGCTGTTCATTATGTTCCATATTTCACCTAGCAGATTTTGTATCATGTCTTCCTCATTTAGCCTCTTGAGAATTCTTCCTGTACCCAACACCCCATCCTCCTCCCTTGCCTGGTACTGCTGCTGAGCCTGGCCTTAAAGACCCTAGGCCTACACTGCCACAGTGCTTAACTGCAATTAAACATGCTCTTGCTGGTCCTCACAAGCCAAGTCTCCTGTGTTAAGTCGTCTGGGCTAATACTTTCCCTGCTCCTCTTGGCCTCCATGCTATACAGTGCTTTGTACAGGAACTGGAGTGGAGTGGATAACATTGTCCACCAACCAACTATCTCATTGGGGACCTTTGCCGGCTAACTAGCCTACATGTAAACAGGAGGAGTTGAACTGTCCAAATATAGATTAACCCAAGGTGAGAAACAGCCAATTGTCTACTCTGAAAACAATTATGTGACTGGTATCAAATAATACAGAATTTCCAGATGAGCACCTTGCTCACATCAAAAAATGGAAAGGTTCACCGACATAATGGGTTTTTGTGTCTGCTGTGTTGCCTTACGTTTGCCTAGGTACACCTCGGGAATGCATTAAAACACTGTATGATTGTGTAGCCTGTGACCTTGAGGTGGTTATGTTTTTTTACCTGGGACCTATGTTTAAGCATCCTCTTTAAAAAAAACACACAATTCAGTGACTCAAACCTAGCACACAACATAGTGGGAAAGTGACACAGTGCCATACCTTATGTGCATTGCTACTAGAGTGAATCTTATGAACATGACATTGCATTGTGCCACTTTTTAACAAGGTACTGGGACACATGCTTGGTTCATAGCATGTATTTTATTAATGCAACTTGGCTGTATGGCTTGGATGGGGGTGTAAGATTTGCTATCAACAGCTTATGGATCAATGTGCACAAACATGGTATCAAGAATTTTCCTTACTTTGCATATTACCCTTCCCACTAACCTACCCAGGCTGCCCCGGTCCTTTTTAGTTGTGTACACCCTATTGCTGGTTGGGAATCTTCACTTTATCTCTGAATATTCGTCTTCCAAACGTCAATGGTGCCCCAATGGCACTTGTTTCATATGATTCTATGTAGGGCGCTGCCCCCCCCCCACTCGATGTTTGGAATGCAGTGTGAGCCACAAGTACTTGACTTTTTTCATGCCCCTGGATATGACTGGTTCAGTTTTAGCACTTTTTACTAGCCGCCTTTTTTGCGATTTTCTGTCGCTGTTCACAGTTTTATTTTCTTGAAAGCAGTTTTAGCAAGCAGCCCCTAACGCTTCCTCTCTTCCAACTCAGCCCTGCCTTTGTGCACAGTGAGTTTTGACCTTGCGTTCGCAGGGTCAGCGACCTCTTTTATTCAGCAGGACGGTATCCAGGCCAGGGCCACGTTGCAGATTCGATGTTTACATTCACGTACAAAGGCGAAATCTGTTTTGTCTGAATATGTTTATTTTTTTTACTAAACCATTGTATTCATCTGCTAATCCTTTCAAGAAGCAAAATCCCAATAGGGTTATCTCTGTAAATCGGTGTCTAAGTATTGGTTTTATGTAATAGCATTATTCCGGGAGAGTGGTACATTCCTGTATCGTTTGTGCCTTTCATTGAAATGATCATACATTCATAATGCTCTTGACTCATCAGAACGTCTCTCTTCAAAAGTGCTGAAGGTGCCTGTACTTGGGAGGTGATAAGAGGGATCAGGCATTTGCTATGAGCTTTCACACAAGAATATGATTAATAAAATAAAAAGAAAATTCTTATAAAGTTTCCGCCCAGTTTTGAAGCCTCTGGTCCCAAGCCAGCACATTGCATTCCCTGCTGATCATTCATGCTGTGATGTGTTTCTCGAAGGGAGCTGATTATACGTGGCAGATTTATATGTTTTTGAGTTCCCAATACACGGCCCAGTGAGGCTCCTGGTCTGTTTGCTGGTGTGCCTTTTAAGCATTCCATTCTGGAACACAGACCTTCCCTTTTTACGCTCCTCTTGGGCCAAGATGCAGACCAGTTCTAGAAGGCTAATCTCTAAAACCCTGATTTATCGGGTGTTCTCATACGAATTTTGTTTATGCCAACATCCTTGATTAACACAGCCCTATTTTGAGACAGGTATTTTATAAAAAAAAAGGACAAGTATATGTTGAAATAGTTGGCAGTAAAGTATAATGAGAAGTGACAAAATGCCCTACAGTATTTCGGGACATAACATGCCAGTATATTTGAAACCAGATGCCAATTTAACAACACCACTGAAACCGTTTTATCTCTCTTTTAAGGGTCCTTTTGTAGTAGACGAAAAATGTACACTCTGGGTATGCCATTTGCCAGAGTTTACCCTTGTTTATTCACACGCTGTATTTTTACACAAGCTTTTTGGGTTGGGTAGATTTTAATACTGTAGCACTTTACACTGTGCATTATTGCTTGTTTCTGAAATAATCAATTCTCATTTGGGTCCAGAAATTTGGTGCACGTTTTTCAGTTAATGTCTGTGCATAGTATGTCCAGTGCCTAATTTGAGCCGTTGGTTTCCGGTGCTCCACACTGGTACTTAGTTGTCAACACTCCTGCGCAGGATGTCTAATTTAGATAATAGCACAACAACAGTTGTTTATTAATTCAATATACATTAAAAATAAATAATATTTCTGGCAACGTCATTCTTATGGCTTTGGCGACCCGGAATAATTAGAATTATCACACTTGTATTAGTGTGATGGTCAGTAGTTGGGTTGATATTGTAATTGGCAGGGCTGACAGCGGCAGTGGGCGATGCAAGCAGAAGAGGCCTCTTGACGAGGGCCCTGCCACTTAATTTATTCACAAATTAAACACCAAGTGTATGTCTACTTGAAAATCAGAACTGTATTGTGCTATGTTTTGCTTGCTGGCGCTACTTAGTTTCAGTATGAAGAAGTAGATACGATATGTCATTCTTTGTCGTTGTTTGTCAGTTCACACCAGGATCTATTGTGGCAGCTATTAGTATGATATCTTACATGTTTCACTAGCCTGTTATGACTATTAATGCTGATTACTGGACACAGATTAATTCCTCTAGTTTAACTGGCATCGGATTTGTTAACAAAAGTGCCAATGACAGCATGGCTGAACCTCTTCTGAAAACAATCTTGTCGCTAAAGAAACAGGAAAACCGAAGCTAATATTTGTAGAGGTGGCGAGTACGAGATAATTGAACACATGAACTCGAACAACCTCTTCAACTAACACTGAGATGTAGTAAATGGTTATGTCTATGTCTGTTGTCTGGCTTTCCTTTCACCTCTCGAGTCAATCAAGGTGATAGGTTTATTCATCTTTATTGGTGATCTAAAAACAAGCTTACACCAATAACAGTTCACAAAATGCCTCTCTGCATGCATATTTCCATGGTAACATTTTAGTTACTCATCAAGACAATTGTTGAAAAAATCAGCATCATCAATAATATTTCACTTCAAAACATAAAGGCCCATATTTATACTTTTTGACCCAAAACTGCACAAACGCAATGACACAAATTCAGCGCATAGTGCAAATATGCCCCAAAATCTCCAAATCGTAAATCACAATATAAAAATGTTTCTGCATCTGTTTTTAAAAAGGAGGCTACATGAAAGAATGGCAGCTCAATCAATCAAGCTTACTGCATCAGAAAGGTTGACTAATGTGTCGTTTTTTAAATAATGGACTGAGAACCTGCCTGCCAGAAGACAACATTAGTGTACAATCTCATAAAAGATGAAGTGCATCATATTTTATATTTACGTACAAACAAATACTTTTTTGCAGGCATTAATTTGAGACATCAGACCCTTAATCTGCCACCCAAGATTGACTCCCACCCTTAACGTTAACACAGACAGTTGCATATCTCCATTAAATGAGGAAAAACATCCAATCAGTTAGCAAGTTCAAGAAAAGAAATACAATTTTTTCCCCAATCAAATATGACAAATCATTGTCTACTGCATTTCCCACAAAAGGGATTTCAAAGAAGCTATTGAAAACGTTCTTCATTTGAACGGAGCTCTGCCCAAGCAAGCATTCCATTCATGCACTTGAGACATGTTTTGTGCTTAAAGGTTTCTCAGTGTGTATATGGATCTCAGGTTGTGTGATGGGGGCATAATAGTCTAAAATGAGTATCTTAGATCTACCAATGCTTGAATCGCTAAGCAGAAGGAAAGGGGGAAAAGGTTGTTTTAAGCAACAGATCTTCATTTTCTTCCCGTCAACTCTATAGTCTAGAGTTATTAGTACCCCCTTTAATGCCTGGTGGATGACCTTCACCTTGAATGCATACTGTATTGAGTTCTATGAAAAACCACCACATAAATCAAAATGAACTTAAAGTTTTGATAGATATGTGTGACCTATGGCTTCTCAACAATTAGAAAATTGAATCTATGTGTTCAGGTTTTTAATCGAACATTCACTAAATAACTTTTTTATCTCCTTTGTGCAAAAACTAATATAGAGAAAAAAAGTTCACTTTGCACTGTCCTGCATCTCTAACAATCAACAACAACAGGCATTCAACAATGTTTGTTTGATAATATCAGCGAGGGTTTTGAGATCAATATTGCATCATTCACCGGATGGCCCCTTTAATAATTAATATATTTGCATTACAGTAATTTTGGAGGTCAATTAACTTCTGCTGGAGGCTAAGTGGTCTAATATTCATTATTAAAAGATTTTTATTATAAAGTAGAAAGGGAATACTAGTAGAATGTCTTTCATGAAAGCCACTACGATCAAAGGGAACTATACCAATCCCATGGGACTAAGCTGTTAAACACCTAAGCACTAAGTTGGCATATCATTTTGGTCATCCTGTCCAGAAGAGCTATTAATTGATAGTTCAATGGGACATCTTTATTTGCTTGTCTTGTGTAAAGGTTTTATTTCCATCCGGGCATTCATATTAAGCCCCTCATAAATCACCCCATTGACCCTACCCCTTACTCGCAGTACAATAGTAACAATTTTGGCATGGTTACTCCAGCTATCTGTGCTGCAGTCGATTTGTTTTCTCAATATATTTCCCTATATTTGCAGTTGAAAGTTGAGCATCAAATTCACTTCCCACATTTGTGACGTTTCCTCAGACCCATCCTTCTCAAATCCTTCCAATATGGGAAACAACAATAATGTATAATTTTAGTTGGCCAAGACATGTTAGTTATCAGCTCAGATGTAAATTACCACCTAATGTCATTGGATACATTCACAGAATGGAATTTATAGGATGTGGTGAGTGCATCTAACACTTTTTCCAAGAGAGGCTCACAGCCAAAAAGGGGTATCCATTGTAGCAATGGTAAGATGTCTTCTCATTTTAAATAGCGACCATGAAATACTTGAGCGAATACTTTTTGGGGCATATAACCCTTGACATAGTATTATATCTTCTTCTAACTTGTAACTCATTTGTGTGATAGTATGTTTCTTATGGAGGCTCCCTAATTGAAGTTTAGTGGTTATATGCAGACTTGAGCTCCAAGTCTGTTCTGCCTAGCGACTTGAGCCACGACATACTGTTGCAACTCATGAGGCTGAAATATACTACTTAGATTATGTGTACATTCATATGGAGGGGGTGAGGCCTAAAATTCTGTCAAGGCCTGTCTACAGTTGCATTGTGAGTTCTTTATCTCTGAGTGGCATCAGAAATTAGTGCAAACTACTGAGTATGAATATCACAAGCTTCCCTGTTTGTAATGAGTTTTCTTTATTTTGAGTGCTACTTTAATTTTTAGTTTTCTTTATCAGGGGACGCCCTAGTTGTTCCCTGTGTCCCGTTTCGCACCTCCTACTCTGCTTTTCTTTTCTCACATTGCCTTTTTTTTGTTCACTTCAACTGTTATTCATGGTTTCTTAAACTGCTCCCTTTCCCACAATTACTGTGTCTTTGCACTATGGCCTTTTCTCCCTGACACTGTTCCACTTCATACGACTCCCGTGTGTGCCCCAATATCACCCTCCTTGGTCCCCATAAATTCCTGTTGCTGATTAGTCTCTATATTGTCTCCTTCTCCTCTTCTAGAGGTCCTGAAAACTGTTCATTACAGGAATTCCTGAAAATTAACCCACTTCACACTTACTCCTTTTCCCTTTATACACTTCCTCCATGGCACCGTTCCTCTTCACCCTATTCTATTTTCTATGACTTACCACTGTGCCTCTGACACTCCTAGTGTTTCAAAATAAGCTTTCCCACTGAAAAGGTACTCAGGCCCACATTATGAACTCAGCAGGAAAACCCGCCAAGTTGGGCGCTGGCGGGCTACAAAAGACCACCAACGCTTTGAAGACCCCGCCGGCCTCATAATGATCATTCCGCTAGGCCGGTGGGCGGAAACAGTGTTTCCGCCAGCCGGCCAGCAGAAGCAGGGCCTGTAAATTGCCAATGTAGCAGTGCGTCAGGTGCAACAGCACCCATCGCGCATATCAGTGCCCGTATATCGGGCAGTGACCTGTATGACGGGTCTTTGCAAGGGGCCCGAGGCACCCATTCTGCCAGCCTTTCTCTGGTGGGATGAACCGCCAGGGAAAGGCTGGTGGAATCAGGTACATTATCCGGCATGCAGTGCTGCTTGCATCGCTGCCCTTCCGGATATGTAACTCTGCCCTCACCACGCTGCCTGGTGGCGGAAGCCTGTCGGAGTTACGCCAGTGCCGGTTTTGCCACGTCCATTATATGGCTGTATGTGTCGCCATGCCGGTGGCCGTAATTACCGCTACCGCCGGCATGGCTGCCCAGACCGACATTTGCATAATCACCCCCTCAATCTTTTAAGCAGCTCAGTTTATGACTACATGTTTTTTCACGTTGATGTTGTTGTACTCGTGTATTAAATCAATCGCCTCGAATGATGGGAACATTTCTTAAGAGTTATACAGGTAAAAATAGTCCATCTAGCAAAGAAGCTTTGGGTCTGACATATTTATCACATTTGTGTTCAACAGTCTACCTGATAATGTTTATTCTCTTGCCATCTGATTGTTAGATCGAAACTGTCCACTAATGTAAGAGTGCGAGTGTCGTTTGACGAAAGGATAGGCCAAGACTATTTAATTTGATGCATTCAAAATGAGTGCTGCTGTTAGAAATGGGGTCTCTCGTAGAAAGTCAGTTTGCACCCTGTCCAAGTACGGACCCTCATTCTGGTCAAGGTAAGGGATTCATACTCCTAAGATAACCCCTGCTCTCACCCCCTTGGTAGCTTGGAATGAGCAGTCAGGCTTATCTCAGAGACAATGTGTTAAGTAATTGCATCCACACACAGTAACACAGTGAAAACAATACAAATGGACACCACACCAGTTTAGAAAAATAGCCAATATTCATCTAAGTAAAACAAGACCAACATAACAAAAATCCAATACACACAAGTAAAGATATGCATTGTTAAGGTTAAATCTCAATAAAGTGTTTAGAAACACAATGGGGGTCATTCTGACCCTGGCGGTCCGAGACCGCCAGGGTAAAAAAGACCAAAGCACCGCCAACAGGCTGGCTGTGCTTTTTTTTGTATTCTGACCGTGGCGGTAAAGCCGCGGTCGGACCGCCGGGGCCGGCGGTTTTCTGCCATTTCTGCCCCGGCGGCGATAATCCACCAGGGCAGCGCTGCTTGCAGCGCTGCCCTAGGGATTATGACCCCCTTACCGCCAGCCTGTTTCTGGCGGTTTTCACCGCCAGGAAGAGGATGGCGGTAAGGGGTGTTCTGGGGCCCCTGGGCAGTGCAGGGGCCCCCTAACAGGGCCCCGGCCAGCTTTTCACTGTCTGCTAGTAGACAGTGAAAAGCGCGACGGGTGCAACTGCACCCGTCGCACGGCCGCAACACCGCCGGCTCCATTCGGAGCCGGCTTCTGTGTTGCGGCCTCATTCCCGCTGGGACGGCGGGCGCTAACTTGGTTAGCGCCCGCCGGTCCAGCGGGAATGTTGGAATGAGGGCCGTGGGAGTGCGGCCGCATTGGCGGCCGCATGGCAGTTTCCGCCTGGCGGGCGGCAGTAGCCGCCCGCCAAGGTCGGAATGACCCCAATAGCTCCAACTAGTGCTATCACAGCATAGTGATGGAGTAATTCCCAAAAGTCTGACGCCACTCGCGAGGGAGTATGACGTCGGTCATGGAGTCGCATGGACTCTAGGTACAGTACTTTAGAAGTCGGGGAGGTGAGGCATCACTGGGGTCGGTGCAGCATTGGTTTCATACTGCTATGTAGGAAGTGATGCGTTGGTTCCTTACTGCTATGCAGGGGAAGTGAGGCATCAGTTCCTTACAGAGGCAGCGGAGGTGAGGCGGTATCTAAAGTGAGACATCGATTCCTTGTGATCCAGCGGGGTCGATGAGTCCAGCTGGTCAAGACATGATGAGGCGTGCAGTGTTGCAGTAACACCACGAGGCCTCAGACAGTGCCGGGTGTCAAAGATGTCATGACACTGCACTCGGGACTCATGATGTTGCAGTACTTCAAAGTGCTGGATTGAGCCTGTGGTGTTGGTCATCACAATTCAGCAGGGACTACTGCTTTTGGTGCAGTCAGGAGCACAGAGCCAGGTAGTGGTGCCAGGTCTGGAGTTGTCCGTAGTCTGTGTGCCTGGTTCTTCTTGTTCTTCTGATAGACTTCACTCTCAAGGGCCCAGTAACTGGATTGGGCACCTCTTGGCAAGTCAGGGTTCTCCGCAAGTGAATCCAGGGGCTGGCAGGTGAAGTCTTTGATATCCCTGAGACCTCTTAACGGGAAGCAAGCTCAGTCCACGCCCTCGGAGACAACTTCACAAGCAACATACACAGCAAAGTCCAGTCTTTGTCCTCGCCAAAGCAGAAGCAGCAACTGCAGGCCAACCCAGCAAAGCACACACAGCAAAGGGGCTGTACCCCTCCTCACAGCTCTTCTCCTTGGCAGAGTTTCCTGTTGATCCAGAAGTGTCCTAAAAGTCTTGGGTCCAATACTTATACTCATTTCTGCCTTTAAAGTAGGTGAACGTCAAATAAAAAGTCTTTGTAGTGCACAAGACCCTGCCTTTCCTACCCTGATCCCAGACACACTCTAGGGAGCTGGAAACCTCATTGTGTAAGGACAGGCACAGCCCTATTCAGGTGCAGGTGTCAGCTTCTCCCACCACTCTAGCCCAGAAAGACCCATCAGGATATGCAGGGCACACCTCAGCTCCCTTTGTGTGACTGTCTAATTCACAACCAGCCCAACTGTCATCCTGACCCAGACGTGTATTCCACAGCCAGGCAGAGGCACAGAATGGTTACGCAAAAAAATTACCACTTTCTAAAAGTGCCATTTTTAAACACACAAGTTAAAAACTACCTTCACTAAAAGATGTATTTTTGCACTGGGAGTTCAGAGACCCCAAGCTCCTTATCTCTATCTGCTCCCAATGGGAAATTATGCTTAAGAGATATTTTAAGGCAATCCCCATGTTAACTTATGGGAGGGATAGGTCTTGCAATAGTGAAAACTGAATTGATCAGTATTTCACTATCAGGATGTGTAAAACATACCAGTACATGTCCTACCTTTTAAATACATTGCACACTGCCTATTGGGCTACCTTGGGCCTACCTTAGGGGTGCCTCACATGTACTAAAAGGGAAGGTTTGGACCTGGCAAGTGGGTGCACTTGCCAGGTCGGCATGGAATTTCAAAACTACACACAGACGCTGAAATGGCAGGTCTGAGGCATGTTTACAGGGCTACTCATGTGGGTCGCACAACCAGTGCTGCAAGCCCACTAGTAGCATTTGATTAATAGGCCCTAGGCACATATGGTGAACTATACTAGGGACTTACTAGTAAGTACAATATGCAAATCATGGTTAACCAATCATGATCACCAATTATACAGGGGGCACTTGCACTTTAGCACTGATCAGCAGTGGTAAAGGGCTCAGCTCAGCTGCAAACAAAGATGCTGGGTGTCCATGCAACAACAATTTAAAAAGTTGGAGATTTGATTCTACAGATAACTTGAGTGGATAACGCTGTTAAAAACAGTAGTCTCTGGTACAATATTAGTGATCACTTTAGTAGTAAGAAGCCTTCAGCTAAGCGGTGTACCCTTACATAAAACGTACACCATTTTTAGATCTTGTGTTTACCAAGCCCTGCAGAGGTTACTAAAATTATGCATAATATAATTAGTTATAGGATCTTTCAGCCAGCCCTCTTCATTCATTGATTTGTTGTTGGTATGTAATTCACATTTCACTTCCGCCCACTACAACATACAGCATGGGATGTAAACTCACTTTAGTCAGTTACTAACTTCATTGTCAATGCTGGGCTTCTGATTTCCACAAGGAGCACATCCATCCAAAGTAGTTGCCTTCACTACCAAGAATTGCTGTGGCAAAGTGGGCATGGTAAGGCCAAAACATTTGTTTGCTTTTAGCCAATGTTTACTTTATATCATGGCAAATATCTGGCAGCTGCTCAAAAACAAAGCATTATTAAAGCCATAGCAAAATGAAATAGGCATTAGAAAAGTCAAAAGGCTGGTATCCAACGTCCAGCATCTTTTGGTTTTGCCAGTTCATTTTTGTATGAGTCTCCACATTCCAACAGAATTTTACAGGAATCACCAGGCTGAAGACTGACATTCAACATGTTTAGCTCCCATGGAATCTAAATAATGAATGATCATCATGTTTAGTTCCCATGGAATCTTAATAATGAATGATCATCTGAGCCACCAGTGGCCTAACAAGGGCCCTTGCAGCCCTGCGGTGCGGGTGGAGGGAAGGGGGAAGGGCAAGCCTCAGGTGGCCCCCTCAGCACAGTACACAGTACACAGACAGGCCCCTGACTGGGTCCAGGTGGAGACCCCCCCCCACCCCCCCCCCCCCAGAGGTACTTTGGAGGGGGTCTCCTTAGCTTTTTTTATGCCACCGAGAAACAGAGCATATCTAACACAAGACATTTTTATCCACAACCTTGAATTTTACAAATCGGACTTTTGGATTATAATCATAATAGGAAAACTACTGTTAAGTATATGTAGAACAGAAGCTGTTATAAATCTCTTTGACAAAGGCCGGGATCATTCGTTGAATGCCATCAATTTTTTGCCTAATTGCCTTTTTGTCTCTTTTTTTTTTTAGTTATTGAATCGAAAACCTTGCAAGGTGAAAAAGGAGAGCACAGCTTCAGCGCTCCTGGAGTCTATGTTATCGAAAACACCACACTCGAATTTCAGAAGAGCTCAGAACGAGAAACTATTAAGATCCCGGGACCCCTAAGAGCAGATTTCATTGTGAAGGTAGCCTTTTTTAACAGAGGTGTTATTAAATGTATGAATAGTACAAAGCATTGAATAGCAAAGGCATTTTGTGACAAGTGACTGTGGGATGTTGCTTAAATGATTATAAATAAACAATATTATGTTTTAAAGAAATGCATTTCTATACCCTTGTAATTTCATTGCTTTAATAGGTCTGGGCTTTGAAGCAGCTTTAAACGTCTCACTAGCCTATTTTTTCTTTTTCCAAAAGGCTAATATATACATGGAGGGGCATTGTGCCAGTGGGCTTCATTCATTGGTTTGTTACTTTATTATTTACATTTAGCTTCCGCAAACCACTTAATACAGCCAGTGCCAATGGGTCAATCCACTTTACCCATTGGCTCCCTTCACTTTGACCTAAAAAAGGCTGTGCGCATTGTTGACATCCGTCTAAATGTAGTTTCTTTCTCTTCAGTAACAAACCTAGTTTAAAGTGTACTTTTTCATAATATTCATTTTAATATCATCATTAATTACTAGTTATGTATTCTCCTTATTAATTGGGTACCTGGTTACATGGTGATTAATTTGCCACCTCTTTCCAATAGCTGCTATTATAAAGAGTTTAAGTAACATAAAAGTTCCCTCCAATGAGTGCTTGGTTAGGTAGTGATTAAATCTTGTCTCCTTCACAAACAATAATAGAAGTAAAAGTATAGTTTAACTGTGAGAAATTGGGTTGTTGGTTTAGGAGATGTGAACCTGTCTGAAGCAACAGCCACAACAGTCAGGGTGAACCACAAAAAGTCTATAAATTAACCTGTGCTTAACCCTCTGGTAGCTTGGCACAAAGCATTCAAGTTTAGCTTAGAGGCAATGTGTAAAGTATTTATGCAGCACTTACACAGTAAGTGAAAAATAAAACAAAGAAAACCCTCACTAATTTAGAAACATAGACTACATTTTAATCAATTATTTGACACCAAAAGAACAAAAATCTAATCAGTAGAACTTTAGTTATAGTTTTTGAAGCTCAAAGGGCAAACCACAGATATCTAGTCCTGTGAGATCAGGACGAAGTTGAATGGGGCAACGGTCGACTCGAATGGATTGGATTCACAAAGTGGAATAGGTATGGTTTCCTCTTCACTTCAGAATTAGAAGAAATTTCTAAGTAAAACTTCTGGGAATATAAAGTTCAACGGGTCAAGGAAGCCGGAAGAGTCCGTAGAATAGGCGTCATCGTTGGGGAGATGCTGGACAAGGTTGTGGTGAAGATTTCATCATTCAGACGTGGGGCCTCATTACAAGTCTGGCAGTCCAAGGACTGCCAGACTCGCGGTGGCGGTCGGACCGACGCACTCCAGTCAGTCCAACTGCCACATTACAATCCTGGTGGTCGGAACGCCAGGGGACTGCCTTCACAGCCGGTAACATGGTTCCTGACGGGCTGACGGCAGTTGGATTCGTGGTTAGCCACGGCGGCACTGAAATCAGCACTGCCGTGCTGATCACGACTCCTGTTTCTGTCAACCTTCCCATAGCGGGGACCCCACCACGGAAAGGCTAGCAGAAACACAGTGCTGGGGCCACAAGGGGGCCCCTGCACTGCCCATGCCTGTGACATGAGCAGTACAGTGGCCCCCTTGCCCAGCACCCTCAGAATGCGCAATGTCTGCTTTGCAGACCTTGCTTGTTCGGAGGGTGCTGTAGTTCTACGGTATTGGTCTCGGCTCCCTCAAGGGAGCCGAGACCAATACCAGAGCACTCTTCCCACCAGGCTGAACGGCGGGAACATCGTAATATGACAAGGAGGCAGCAAGGTTGACGGCTGCTTTATCCCTGCGAGTTTGACGGTCAGCTCATCCATCCACCAAACTCATAATGAGCCTATAAGTCTCTTTTTTGAAAGTCAAAGATCTCCAGCAGGATGAAACTGAAGGCTGTCGCTGATGAGAACTCTATGAGGCCAGATATCCCTGCTGCATGTGTGTGTGTATGCATATGCTACATATTCACAATTAATCTGTTTTGTTTAAAAGATTACTGGTACATTTTGTTACATTATCGGCCGCAAGTCGTTCAAAGTCAGAAATGTGTTGGGAATGGAGGTGATGCATCACACAGTTGGTAATGCGGTGTTCCTGACCTCACATCAGCAGCGATGCTCTGGCTTTGACAGCAATGCGATGTCTGCAATCCTTGAAGCAGCGGTATTGCATAGGTGTTGATGGAAATTTGCCGGTTCCGAGCAGTGCAATGGCATCGATGCATGGATTTTTGACTGGAGCAACGCTTTATACCTCCTTTCAAGGACCCAGGACTGGATTGTCACCACTTGGCTGGGCAGGATTTACAGCAAACAAAGTCCAGGTTCTGGAGGCGATGAGTTGGAAGTCTCTTCTGTCTCTGAGAGTACAAAAGGACAGGGGACATGCCAGCAAGCCATTGGTGTCACTCTGGTTCTGGGATCAGGTTTTATGAGTCTAGTCCTTCTCATCCAGGCAAGGACGGCAGCAGGCAGCAGGTCAGCACAGCAAGAAAGCAGTTCTTCCAGAACAGCAGTCCAGCACTATAGCAGTCTTTGTGAGTAGCACAGTGGTACTTTTTCCTGGCAGAGTATCCACAAGTTCAGAAATGCACTGAGTTGTAGGGTCAGGAGGCCAGTTCTTATACCGAGTGGTGCCCACTTATTCAATTTAAAACAAAAGCTCCAGTGTTATCCCAAGAGAGAGGTAGGCATGACAGTGGTGAAAATCAATTTAAGAATTTTCTACTACCAGGACATTTAAACTTAAAAGTATATGTCCTGTCTTTTACTTACATAAAACACAGCTGTATGGGCTACCTAAGACCTACCTTAAGGGTGACCTAAATGTAATAAAAAACCCTGGCAAGGGGGTTTAAATGCTAAGTCGACATGGCACTGTGACGCTGCATTCAGGCTGCAATGGCAGGCCTGGGACATGTTTTAAAGGGCTTCTTAAGTGAGTGGCACAAGAAGTAGTGCAGGCCTACTAGTACCATTTAATTTACGTGCCCTGGACACATATAGTGCACTTTACTAGAGCTTATAATAAATTAAATATGCAAATTATGTATATACCAATCGAACCATGGTAAAGGAGAGGGTGAATGCACTATAGCACTGGTAAGCAGTGGTAAAGTGCTCAAAGTCCTAAGGCCAAAAAATAAATCACCAAGAATGTGAGACAAGCAGGCAAAGTTTTGAGGGGAAGAACACCCTAAGGCTATCAGGTCTAACACACAGTAACAGTAAGTGCCAGATCCAACTGACAGTGGGTTCAGGATGTAATACTGTGCTCAGCAAAAAGGCATAACCTCCCCATCTGACAGACACACAGCTGGTGTTCTAGAGCAGCTCTCCACCTAAAACAGACACCAACCCTGTGTTCCCTACCATTTTTTGCCTAACTATTGGGACACTTAAGATTGCAAGCATATGCAATTTTCTTTATACATGGTGCCCCGTTGGGCCTGGGCAAATCTATCCTTCTCTAATCAATACTGAAAAGGGACAACTTTTGTCAGTGATTATTTTTTTTTATTTTTTCAGGCGGCAGTACTAAACCTGGAATGGTTAAATGTATTTGTCCTTTTCCAACTCAACAGTCATAGCACTCTAACTACTGTTATGCCCAAACACTGTGTTGCAAAGTGGCGAAAAGCGGTGCAGTTTTTTCTAATTCAACAGGAGCAAATACTTTGTTTAAAATGTTGCTTAAAAAGAGAAACAAATCTGAGAATGGTAAATCTAGAGTGAGGCCGGTGTTATGTGTTCTGTCAGAAGGAGCAGCAAAAATGAGGGAACTACTCAGAGTTCCCTATTCTAGTTTGCATAATTTGTGGTCTTTGGGAAATTAAAGTTGGTTATAGCTAGTAATTGATCCGTTTATGAGTGCCATCTGAGGAATCCACTGACGTTTGGCTTGGTTTACACTATAGAATTAACATACATGTACATAAATATATACATATAGAGGCTTTTAGACATATTATCATTGGCACTGGCAAATGAAAAGGAAATTTGCAAATGGCCAAGTTATAGTGAACTCAACATGTTTAAATGAAATAATTTATTGTGGTCTGCATGCCAATTAATGTCATAATTTTGTTTTGCAAGCACTCCCGACTCCAACATTTGTTTGAGAACTGCTTCAGCTTATGCAAAAGGGCAGTGAACTCTATCTGGAAAAACTGTTTAATACAAGTAAGACAGTGTGATGTAGGTGGTGGTGATAAAGGCAAATTCCAGACTACCAAGACTGGCATTAGCAATTCAATTAAAATTAGCTATCCTATCTAAATCTGATTTCAAGGGAGCTCTCTGAAACTGAAAAAAAAATTATGCTCATGGAGGAATTGTTAAAGCCTGTGCTATCGAGGTTGTCAGGTAGTGAATTAAGCAGTGATCTACATTCTACATATGTTTGTTCTGAGCCCTGAGTGGGGGAGTTAATGAATACAATTATAAGACATTTTGTCATGGAAAGCACATCCATCTCGGTTGTTTTCTTGAGTTCATATTTTGGGAGCATCATTGTATGTTTTTAATACCTAGTCAAATGAAAAAAGAACAATTACCACGATTAGCAGGAACTATTTCACAATCATCCCAATGAATCTACATCCGTGTCTGTAATCGGAATTTATGGTGCGGATAGTAGGTCTATGGTCCTAACTTCAAGTCCATCCTTCGACACACTGAATATTTGTCTCTGAGCAGACAACAGCTGCACTATGTTTCAGTAGGAAAATATGCTTGGAAAAAGGAAAAATATACTGTCATATTTGATGCACAGATCTCTCATTGCCTTAGGTGTACACCTAATTCTTCACCTAGTTTCCAGAAAAGTTCTCATGTATTGTGAAAGACGCAAAAATGGTATGTCAAAACATTGTTCAGGATTAGTGTTGTGCAGATTTAAATTAATTTGATCCAAAAAGCCAGTTGTACATTTACGAAGACATGTTGATATTATATGTGTGTCTGACATTAACAAAGGCATTTACTGAAATCCTTTTCAGACCCGCTACGTTGCTCCAAAAGACAGCCTAGTTCAGTTCTTCTTCTATCAACCGATCAGTCATCAATGGAGACAAACAGATTTCTTTCCATGTACTGTTACCTGCGGGGGAGGTGAGTTTTGTAATTCTAATATGATAAATTGCACCTGTGATGTAAATGCTGTAAAATATCACACCTAAAATTATACATCATTGTCATCATTAATCATTGTCATCATGATTTTCACGTATTCGTTTTTTTATCCTACAATTATATTTGCAACAATTTCAGGCACGTTTTAAAACGACTGGTGAATATAGTAGAAGTAATGTGGTTAGCAAGAGCTAGTTTGTAATAGCGGTGAGCTGAAGTATAGCAAACGTTCTGAACTGTCATGGCTGTGTGCTTAAAAGACTAGGTTTTATGTTATTTTTGATTTTTAACGTGCTGTTTTCTCGATGTTATTTGTTTTTGTTTTTTAAAATGACTAATATATTTTATATATGTTGCTCACATCAATCCATATTCTTAAAAGCTTGTATTGAGAGAGCCATCACACTTATCAAGTAAACCATATCAGTTTTTTAGAACGTGTCTGTTAGATTTTTCATCCTTGGCGTGGTCTTCCTTAACGTTTTGCCTCTGTTTCCATGTTTTTGATGTGTGCTGGACTCTGTTTTTGTTGTTTTTGTTACTCTGGGCACTTTACTACTGCTAACCAGGGCTAAAGTGCAAGTGCTCCTGTACAAAATGTATATGTAATTGGTTTATCCATGATTGGCATATTTGATTTACTAGTAAGTCCCTAGTAAGGTGCACTAGAGGTGCGCAGGGCCTGTAAATCAAATGCTACTAGTGGGCCTGCAGCACTGGTTGTGCCACCCACATAAGTAGCTCTGTAATCATGTCTCAGACCTGCCATTGCAGTGTCTGTGTGTGTAGTTTTAACTGTAAATTCGACTTGGCAAGTGTACCCACTTGCCAGGCCTAAACCTTCCCTTTTCTTACATGTAAGGTACCCCTAAGGTAGATCCTAGGTAGCCCCAAGGGCAGGGTGCAGTGTATGGTTAAGGTAGGACATATAGTAATGTGTTTTATATGTCCTGACAGTGAAATGTTGCTAAATTCGTTTTTCACTGTTGCAAGGCCTTTCCCTCTCATAGGTTAACATGGGGGCTACCTTTAAATATGATTAAAGTCTAGATTCCCTTTCAGAGCGGATAGACATGTGGAGTTTGGGGTCTCTGAGCTCACAATTTAATAATACATCTTTTAGTAAAGTTGATTTTAAGATTATGGGCCTCATTACAACCCTGGTGGTCAAAGACCGCCAGGGTGGTTTTGCCGATGGTACCGCCAACAGGCTGGCGGTACAATCTGCTTCATTACGACCGCGACGGTAGCACAGCGGTTGCACCACCGGGAACAGTGGTTTCCCACCATGGTTGTCACGGTGGTTTTAATCCACCAGGGCAGCGCTGCTTGCAGCGCTACCCAGGGGATTACGACTCCCCTTCCCGCCAGCCTGACCATGGTGGTAGAGACCACCATGGAAAGGCTGGCAAGGAGGGGAGTCGCGGGGCCCCTGGAGGCCCCTGCACTGCCCATGCACTTGCCATGGGCAGTTCAGGGGCCCCCAGGCACGGCCCCACCCTGCTTTTCACTGTCTGCACAGCAGACAGTGAAAAGTGCGACGGGTGCAGCTGCACCCGTCGCACGGCCGCAACACCGCTGGCTTCATTAGGAGCCAGCTCCAATGTTGTGGCCGACATCCCCGCTAGGCCGGCAGGCGGAAACTCTGTTTACGCCCGCCAGCCCAGGGGGGATGTCATAATGCGGCTGGTGGGATTGCGGCCGCATAGGCGGCCGCTCGGCGTTAAAACTTTGGCGGGCGGCCTCTGCCGCCCGCAAGGTTGTAATGAGGGCCTATGTGTTTGAAAATGCACCTTTTAGAAAGTGAGCATTTTCTTGCTTCTACCATTTCTATGACTCTGCCTGTTTGTGGATTTCCTGTCTGGGTCAGTTTGACAGTTGGGCTGGTTGCACCTCACACTAGACAGTGACACAAAGGGAGCTGGGGTGTAGTCTGCATTTCCTGATGAGCCATCTGTGCTAGGAGGGAGGGGGGAAGTGGTCACTCACACCACCTGAGGGGGCTGTGCCTGCCCTCACACAGTGCAGTTTCCAACCCCCTGGTGAGTGTCTCTGGCCTGGCCTGGGCAAGGCAGGATTTCTCATTCAAGAGAGACTTTGCTTTGAAATAGGCCTACTCCAAAGGAGAAAATGGGTATAAGAAGGGCATCCAAAACCACAGACTTTAGAACACTTCTGGAAACCAAGAGGAACCTCTGCCTGGAGAAGAGCTGAAGAGCTGAGGAAGAAGAGCTGCCCTGCCTGTGACTGTGCTTTGTGGAGCTATCCTGCAGTTGCTGCTTCTGCCAGAGACTTTGTGTGCCTTCCATCTTGTGAAGATCTCCAAGGGCTTGATTTAGAGTTTGCCTCCTGCTGTTTGAAGTCTCAGGGACAGCAAAGACTTCTCTCTGCCAGCACCTTGAGTCTCTGGAGAGAGTCCTGCTCTGCCAAGTGGTGCGCATCCAGTTCTTGGGACCCTGAAAGGAGAAGTTGGCAGCCTAAGAGGAAGAAATCCACACACTGACTGTAGTGCAGAGAAAAGATCGATGCAACTCCGATCTGCGACTGAAAAATCAACGCGCCGCTGGCGTCGCGTCTGAAAATCGATGCTCGCCTGAAACGCGACCCGAAGATCGATGCCCCAGGCTGGAGAAACGACACACAGCATCGCTGACGGAGGCTGGTGAGATTGTTACCCAGGCTGCGTGATTTTCAGATCATCATGCGGCTGGATTTCCGACGCAAGTACTGCTGGGTGTGTAAAAACAACACAAGGCCTGCCTGGACCCAAGAGTGCTGGCCGAATCGACGCATCGCTCTCCTGTGGAGAGAAGAAACAACGCACCCCACCCGACGAAATGAGAAATGACGCAAGGATTCGCTCGTGAGTGCAATCGGCGCATCGCAAGCTGCCCTTTTTGACACACACTTGCCCTGCGGGGTTATTTTTGACATACCCAAGGTACGTTTTTACGCTAACAGTGTTAGTGTGTGTTTAAAATTACATGAAGACTCTTTTTGCGTTTTTAACGATAACTTGGCTTGTGTGTTGTGGATTTTTGTCATTTTGGTATTGTTTTGTTTAGATAAATATTTTCTAGTTTTCTAAACCAGTTTTGTGTCATTTTGTAGTGTTTTCATTAAGTTACTGTGTGTGTTGGTACAAATACTTTACCCCTAGCACTCTGAAGTTAAGCCTACTGCTCGTGCCAAGCTACCAAGGGGGTAAGCAGGGGTTAGATGAGGGTGATTCTCTTTTACCCTGACTAGAGTGAGGGTCCTTGCTTGCACAGTGGGTAATCTGACTGCCAACCAAAGACCTCATTTCTAATAGTGTCACATGCTATAATGAATGTTACAGCGTTTAGAAAGCCCCCTTGCTCTGATCTTTTTTATCTAGTACAAACTTCAGTCAAAGTATTTGTTTCTGATTTGGTTTGCTTCCTTGTATCAATACTGAATTTCCATAGCTGCAGTCTTTTACTTACAAGCTCATTTTTCTAAAATATTTATAGATACAGTTTTATTGCCTGCAATAGTTACATTTTATTTACTTTAGGTTCTATGTTGCCTGCATCACATTTCCCAGTCCTGATTCTTACACTTTATCAACATGGGTTTGATTTCCAAAATGTAGTCTTTTTCTTATGATTAGCTCAACCATTTTTATTAATTTGTGTACAGTTTCAAGTGTCACACACACATTAAATGTTTTGCATTTTGCCAAGTGGAAACTTAAACACTAAATCCAGCAGTTTCCCCGCAGTTTCCGAGTCGCATAATTTCATTTACGACTTTGAAATAATGTATCTTATTTTAAAAAAACACTGAGAGAAAAGTTTTAATTTGCCAATTACTGACTTATTCTAAATTTTGGACTTTAAGAACTAAGGCTCCTTCATGCATGCTTTACACTGAGACATTCCTTGTTCGGATCTGAGATTACATTTTAGCTAACTCTACAAGTTTGTATTTAGGAGAGCTATTTGAAAAATCTTTCTGTCTCAGATTTCTTGCAGGATCATCCTTCTACAGGGTTGTTAGACTTGGCATCCTTAGTGTGGTCTCCCCTAACTTTTTGCCTTTGTTTCCCTGGTTATTGATGTGTGCTGGACTCTGTTTTTGTTGTTTTTGTTACTCTGGGCACTTTACCACTGCAATCCAGAGCTAAAGTGCAAGTGCTCCTATATAAAATATGTATGTAACTGGCTTTCTATGATTGGCATATTTGATTTACTCGTAAGTTCCTAGTACAGAGCACTAGAGATGCCCTGGGCCCGTAAACCAAATGCTACTAGTGGGCCTGCAGCACTGGTTGTGCCACACACATTAGTAGCTCTGTAAACATGGCTCAGACCTGCCACTGCAGTGTCTGTGTGTGCATTTTTAAACTGCCAATTCGACTTGGCAAGTGTACCCACTTGCCAGGCCTAAACCTTCCTTTTTCTTACATGTAAGACCCCCCTCAGGTAGGCCCTAGGTAGCCCCATGGGCAGGGTGCAGTGTATGTTTAAGGTAGGACAGATACTAATGTGTTTTATAGGTCCTGACAGTGAAATATTGCCAAGTTCATTTTTCACTATTGCAAGGCCTATCCCTCCTTAACATGGGGATTGCCTTTAAATATGATTAAGGTGTAGATTCCCTTTGGGAGCAGATGGACATGTGGAGTTTGGGGTCTTCGAACTCACAATTTAAAAATGCATCTTTTAGTAAAGTTGTTTTTGAAATTGTGTGTTTGAAAATGCCACTTTTAGAAAGTAGGCATTTTCTTGCTTAAACCATTCTGTGACTCTGCCTGTTTGTGGATTCCCTGTCTGCGTTAGTTTGACAGTTGGGCTGTTTGCACATCTCTCTAAACAGTGACACAAAGGGCGCTGGGTGTAGCCTGCATATCCTGATGAGCCATCTGTGCTAGGAGGGTGGGGAGGAGTGGTCACTTACACCTGAAAGGGCTGTGCCTGCCCTCACAAAATGCAGTCTCTAACCCCCTGGTGTGTATCTGGGGCCTGGGCAAGGTAGGATCTCACAAACAAGAGAGACTTTCCTTTGAAGTAGGCCTACTTCAAAGGCAGAAATGGGGCTAAGAAGAGCACCCAAACCCTTGAAAATCAGATCACTTCTGGAAATCAAGAGGAACCTCTGCCAAGGAGAAGAGCTGAAGAGAAGTGCTGACCTCCCTGTGACTGTGCTTTGTGGAGCTGTCCTGCAGCTGCTGCTTCTGCCTGTGAAGGGGGACAAAGACTGGACTTTGTTGTGCTTTCCTACATGAGAAGAAATCTCCAAGGGCTTGTCCTGAGCTTGCCTCCTGTTGTTGAAGTCTTAGGGCCATCAAAGTCTTCCCCTGCCAGCACCTGGACTCTCTTCTGAGACTCCTGCCCTGCCAAGTGGTGCCCCATCCAGTTCCTGGGCCCTTGAAAGGTGAAGCTGGCAGCCCAAGACTGAAAATCCACGCACAGACCGTTGTGCGGGGAAATTTTGACGCACCTTCCGAGACGCAGCTGCGAAATAACGCACCGCCGGCTCTGCGGCTGAAATCTACACTCCACCTGCATCGCGGCTGGAAGATCGACACAACGCATCAGAGGCGGATAAGGACGCAAATCCCACGCAGCACGGTTTTGTGATACTGTGCGACTGAATTTTCGACACAACAACGCTGGGTGTGGAAAAACCACGCAAAGCCAAGGGTGCCTGTCCTGATCGGTGCATCGCTCTCCTGCTGAGGGGAAAAACGATGTACGGTGACCTGACCGGAGGAGGAATGATGCACAGTCTCGCTTGCGAGTGAGAAATCGACACATTGCTGGTCTTTTCCAACGCACACTCGCCCACGTGGTGTTATTTTGACGCAACCCAGGTACTTTTTTATGCTAACAGTGTTCTCACTGTTCTCTAAAGGATTTAAGACTCTGATTCCTTAAAAATTCATAACTTGACTTGTGTATTTTGGATGTTTGTCGTTTTGGTCTTGTTTTGTTTAGGTAAATATTTCCTATTTTTCTAAACCTGTGTTGTGTCATTTTATAGTGTTTTCACTGAGTTACTGTGTGTGTTGGTACAAATACTTTACATATTGTTTCTGAAGTTAAGCCTGCCTGCTCATGCCAACCTACCAAGGGGCTGAGCGGAGGTTAACTGAGTGTGATTCTCTTTTACCCAGACTAGAGTGAGGGTCCTTGCTTGGACAGTTGGTAATGCGACTGCCAACCAAAGACCCCATTTCTAACAAGGGTGAAGAGATCGGGGTCTGTTATTTCATGGTTTGTCTCAACAGCACCGTTGTCACTAAGCTGTTATGTCAGCATCACTAGAAAGGGTATTCACAAAAAAGGGGCTTTGGCTTCACCCACCTTTTGGGAGACAAGAGTACATGTTTTGATATGGCAGACATTGTGTGCCTCCACAAAAAAAAACATTTGCTCTCCATGCAGCTGTGATCTTTTTGTTTATTTATCCAGCTACCTGAGCTTGAACTTTCAGAACACACACATGCTAGTGTAGTGTCTTAGATAACTTTATGATTTATGGTGTTTGTCTGTTTCTGGCAGCAGCCCCGATGGGAGGAGGGCAGCACGAGGTATGCTATCCCAGCATCCTTCCCTTCCATTATTAACCTTAGACTTTAGATGACAGATTTATGTTTGATAGCTGTGTGGGATACTGAGGGTGCCATTAATCTACATAGATTTTCTAAGTCTGACTTGACAGTACAACTTAAATCTGTAATCAACACAAAAGAACTTTCAGAGACAGGCTTAAGTAAGCACCATCCGCATTTTGGGTTCCTGAGTAGTGGATTTTATTTAATCAAATATGTGTGCTTTTACTAAAAAGATTGCTTGCATTGTACATTTTGACTTGAAGTAAAGTTTATATTACATAAAGGACTAAGGGCCTGATTCAGACCCTGGCGGCCGGTGACCGCCAGGGTCACCGGCCACGGGAGCACCGCCGACAGACCGGCGGTGCTCCAAAGGGCATTCTGACCGCGGCGGTTCTGCCGCGGCCAGAAAGGGTAAACCGGCGGTCTCCCGCCGGTTTACCGCTGCCCTTGGAATCCCCCATGGCGGCGCAGCTTGCTGCGCCGCCATGGGGGATTCTGAC
Organism: Pleurodeles waltl; assembly: GCF_031143425.1. Lineage (NCBI taxonomy): Eukaryota > Metazoa > Chordata > Amphibia > Caudata > Salamandridae > Pleurodeles > Pleurodeles waltl. The sequence goes on from NC_090440.1 coordinate 383,156,314, forward strand.
ACCCCCTAACGCCATCCTGTTCCTGGCGGTTCGCCCGCCAGGAACAGGATGGCGGTAGGGGGTGCCGCGGGGCCCCTGGGGGCCCCTGCCGTGCCCATGCCAATGGCATGGGCACGGCAGGGGCCCCTGTAAGAGGGCCCCACTGTGTATTTCAGTGTCTGCCTAGCAGACACTGAAATACGCGACGGGTGCAAACTGCACCCGTCGCACATGCCCACTCCGCCGGCTCCATTCGGAGCCGGCTTCCTCGTGGGGAGGGGTTTCCCGCTGGGCTGGCGGGCGGCCTTCTGGTGGTCGCCCGCCAGCCCAGCGGGAAAGCCAGAATGGCCTCCGCGGTCTTTCGACCGCGGAGCGGCCATATGGCGGTTCCCTCCAGGCGGGCGGCGACCGCCGCCCGCCGGGGTCAAGATGACCCCCTAAGTAGGTTATGGTGGTAAGCCAATGATCAGACTTTTGACCTCATTTGTTTAACATGAAATGTAATGGAAAAGGCACTAGACCTGGCAAGATATATTTATTGTGAAAAGCATATATTAAAGTCAATAGGCATTTAGGTGTTAATTGTTATTATTCTATATTACAGTTTAACAATAGGTATTTTCCCACACTGAATCTCACAGGGTACCATCGTAGGCAATGGTTGCTCCATGTGACAAATCACGGATATCGAAGGTTTGCCATGTGAGAATCTGTATTAGGAGAAATAGTATTTTGCTTAGCAAACTGCAATTTTCTGTTTCTTTCTAATTGTATGACTGTGATAGTTGCCTTGTGGAAAAGCTTACGCTCACAACTGTAGGCCAGAGCTGATTATAATGACAAGCTACAGGCCTGATTAGTTCAGTTGGAAACTTTATGTCCTATGCCATGTGTCTGGCAATTGGCCTAGCTTTTAATAGTTGGTTTTTATCACATTGTGTGACAGGCTACATACAGACATATTTTTAGTTATGTGTAATCAACAAGATTACCTTAGAGGGAAAGGGTTTCGGCGATGGATTCCCACTGTGACAAATCCTGGGGATTTTCAATGTGATGGCTCTTATTTGGTCCTGTTGATAGGGGTTGTATATTGTTTTGCAAGCTGTATCTTTCTGCATATGTATAATTTTATAACTGTATGCTTGATATTAGATGGTTTATGTACAAACCCAGTTTGCCTAACCTATTTATTATGACAGGATGTGTTAAATACAACAGATCTTTGAGGATGGATTGTTACTATACTGTGCTAAAACTTCTAGGCAGGTATTATGCTACATGTCATTTCACAGATTACCATACAAAACAAGAGTGTTGATGTTGGGTGTTCACAACAATAAACTGTGGGAATAGAAGGTATTTACTACAATAATCTTTTCCAGACTCTCTTTAGGGAGCTACTATTTTACTTTCACAGCTGTAATTTTGTATAATTTCTACTTTTACAACTGTATGCAGCATAATTGAATTGTAAAAACTTATGCTTAGTACAGTGGGCTTGAGTTGGTTATGGTGACATGGCAATAATTTATTATGAAAATTTACGATAAAGGCAGTTGGTCTTGCACAGTGTAGAAAGTATATTGTAACATTGTAAGGTCAATATGCATTTAAGGGTGGATTGTTATTACTCTGAATTAAAGCCTGGAGGTTGTTTTTTGTTACATGGAATCTCACAGATTACCTCAGTGGGTAAGGGACTTGGGGGGTTATTCCAACCTTGGAGGAAGTGGTAATCCGTCCCAAAAGTGACGGTAAAGTGACGGATATACCACCAGCCGTATTACGAGTCCATTATATCCTATAGAACTCTTAATACGGCTGGTGGTAAATCCGTCACATTTGGGACGGATTACCACCTCCTCCAAAATTGGAATAACCCCCTTGGTGTTTGTTACACCCTCTGACAAATCATGGTTATAGAAAATTTGCACTGTGAGAATTCTTGTTTAGCCCTGGTAGCAGAAATAGTATTTTGCTTTGCCAACTGCAATTTTGTTACATTTCGATTTTATAATGGTACAGCTGATGGTTGCCTTGTGGGGAAGCTAATGTTCAGTACAGTAGGTCCAAATTGGTTATGGTGATAAATCAATTATAGCTGCAATAGGCTCAATTGGTGTGGAAGAAAGTGTTATGCCAGAAGCCATAGGTCTGATCTGTGTATTATGAAGGGTGCAGGCTTGGATTATTATTGTAAAAAAACATACAGTAAATCCAATAGGATGTCACATTATGATACATTCTGTGGAAAGATATTTAGATACATGTAATCTCTCAGATTACCATAGTAAGCAAGGGTTTTGGTGTTGGTCATCCACTCTGACAAACCAAGGGAGCAGAATTTCACTGTACTGATTCTTGTTAGGCCTTATTGAGAGGTGTTATATATTACAGTGCCAGCTATAATTTTGTACATATTTGTAATTTTACAACTGGATGCATGCTGGTTGCCAGTTTATGCATACTTCAGTAGTCCTGTAAATCCATTGGTAAAGGCTAGAGGCTTTAACATTTCACTGGGAGAAATGATGTCAGATTCTTTAAGCATGATTTGTTTATAAGGAAAAGTTATGACAAAGTAAGTAAGTAGCCTTAAGTACTTATTGTCAAGGATATGCGTTAAAGGCAATAAGCTTTTAAGGGTGAATTATTATTACACTGTGCTAAAGCCTAGAGGTAGGTATTTTGTTACATTGACAAAAAACACACAGATTACCTTAGTAGACAAGGGTTTTGGTGTTGGTGACCTACCTGAACAACATATAGAGACAGAACAAATTGTACTATGGTAATCCTTATGTGGCTATACTAGTAGAGATTTTATATTGTTTTGACTACAGCATTGTGTGTGTGTTTGTAGTTTTATTATGGTATACCTGATAGTTGCCTTGTGTGAAGGCTTAAACCCAACATAGTAGGTCTGAGTTGGCTATAGGGAGAAGCCAACTGTTGTATCTGACTTACTCTATGGGATCAACTTTTTGCGTTTACCCCTCTGGTTTGCGGAAGTTCTATTTATTGGCTTTAGGACTCTGCACACTTTATCACTGCCAGCCAGTGTTTAAGCACTTCTGCTCACTCCCTAAAACATAGTAAAATTGACTTATATCTGGCTGACATACTTAATTAAATTTTAAGTCCCTAGCAAAGTCGTATACCATAAATACAGGGCTAGTAAATTAAATGCTACTAGTGGGCCTGCAGCATTTATTGTGACACCCACTTAAGTACCCCCCTTACACATGCCTCAGGCCTGCCATTGCAGCATGTATGCAGTTTTAAACTGCCATTTCGACACAGCAAAATAAATCCTTTGCCAGGCCTAAACCTTCCTTTTTAGTACATATAAGTCACCCCAGAGGACGTCTTAAACAGCCCATCGGGAAAGATGCACTTTTGTAAAAAGTTGGACATGTATTTTTAAGTTTTACATGTCATAGTAGTAAAAAGCTCTCAAATTTGTTTTCCACTCTTGCAAGACCTATCTCTACCATAGGTTAATATTTGGTTTCCTTATAACATTTAAGTCTTCTTTAATGGTGAAGTCTGATTTTAAGTCACAATTCTGAAAATGACACTTTTAGAAAGTTGGCATTTTCTTGTCTTAACCATTTCATGCCTGCTGCATGTTTCCTGGGTCACATGACTAGATGTAGTTGCCAGTTGGCCTTTGTGTATTCCTCCTAGACAGTATCACAATAGCGGGCAAGGGTTTTGGCAGGATGAGCTACCTTGACTTGATGGGAGGGGTGTAACTGCCACCCGTCACACTTCTACTTCAAAGACACTGCCTTAGATCACACACAAAGAACTTCACACTAACCTATTGTGACTGCAGACAGACTGGGGCCAGGGCACAGAAGCTGGAAAGTGCATACACTTCTGTGGAAGTAAACTCCAAAAGCATCCCTCACATCAAAGCTGGCATCAGATATAACAATGGGACCCTCAAACCCACTCTTCAGGACACTTCTGGACATGTGGACACTACAGAAAAAGGACTGCCCTATCGACAGAGGACTGCAATGCTGACTCAGGCCTGCCCTGCTGTTTTAGAAGAAAGATAGGACCTGCTCACTTCATCCCAACCCACCTGAGAGATTCCAAGGGATAGTTAGTTGGCCTCCTGTTCTGAGGTAAAGGGTCACAACAAGCTCCAGAGGTCTGTCTGCAAATGTGCAGCTGATCTGCTGCACTGAATGTGCCTGGACCTATAACTGGACATGCCTGAGTCCTGCTGGCCTCTGTTTGAGTGTGTTGCTGATCCCCAAGAGATGCCTCCTCTGACCCAGGCCCTCGTTGTGGCATCAATTGAGCTCCCCCTTAAAGAAAAGAAGTGATCTGAAAGTCTTGAGCTATTCATTAATGCAAGCTGGCTTTTTCATGCCAAGTTCTTGCTGTTGCACCACCCTGCCAACGTGAACCTCTGGTGAACCTGACTTTTCGTGCTACACCATCAACAGCCCTTGGTGACCACTAACGAGAAGCTCCAGCAACAACTGTCACAATGCCCAACAGGGTCTTCGTGCTACAGTGACGACCATCCATGACTCCCGGTCTGCATATATGCATGAACATGAAACTCAGGCAACTGTATAAGGGTTATGTAGGAGGCTGGCCTGGTTTGTAGTGGTACCAAGGGGTACTTACACTCTGCACCAGGTCCAGTTATCCCTTATTAGTGTAGAAGAGGTGTCTAGCAGCTCAGGCTGATAGAAAAGGGTAGCTTAGCAGAGCCGCTTAGGCTGAACTAGGAGACATGTGAAGCTCCTACTATACCACTGGTGTCATATGCACAATATCATAAGAAAACACAATACACAGATATACTAAAAAATAAAGGTACTTTATTTTTATGACAATATGCCAAAAATATCTCAGTGAGTACCCTCAGTATGAGGATAGCAAATATACACAAGATATATGTACACAATACCAAAATTATGCAGTAATAGCAATAGAAAGCAATGCAAGCAATGTACAGTCACAATAGATTGCAATGAGAGCACATAGGTATAGGGGCAACACAAACCATATACTCCAAAAGTGGAATGCGAATATCGTATGGACCCCAAACCTATGTGAGCTTGTAGAGGGTCGCTGGGACTGTAAGAAAACAGTGAGGGTTAGAAAAATAGCGCACCCCAAGACCCTGAAAAGTAGGTGTAAAGTGCACCTAAGTTCCCCAGAGAGCACAGAAGTCTTGATAGGGGAATTCTGCAAGGAAGACCAACACCAGCAATGCAACAACGATGGATTTCCAGACGAGAGTACCTGTGGAACAAGGGGACCAAGTCCAAGAGTCACACTCAAGTCGTGAGTGGGCAGATGCCCAAGAAATGCCAGCTGAGGGTGCAAAGAAGCTGCCTCTGGATGGTAGAAGCTGTGGATTCTGCAAGAACGAAGAGGACTAGGAACTTCCCCTCTGGAGGATGGATGTACCACGTCGTGAAGAAGTTTGCAGAGGTGTTTCCATGCAGAAAGACCGCAAACTAACCTTGCTCGCTTCAAGGGTCGTGTTTAGGGTTTTTGGATGCTGCTGTGGCCCAGAAGGGACCAGGATATCGCCAATTGTGTGAGGAGACAGAGGGGGCACCCAGCAAGACAAGGAGTCCACTCAGAAGCAAGTAGCACCCGCAGAAGTGCCGAAACAGGCACTACGAAGAAGAGTGAACCGGAGCTCACCCGAAGTCACAAAAGAAGGTCCCACGATGCCGGAGGACAACTCAGGAGGTCGTGCACTGCAGGTTAGAGTGTTGGGGACCCAGGCTTGGCTGTGCACAAAGGAAATCCTGGAAGAGTGCACAGGAGCCGGAGCAGCTGCAAATCACGCGGTACCCAGCAATGCAGTCTAGCGTGGGAAGACAAGGACTTAACTCCACCAAACTTGGACTGAAGAGTCACTGGACTGTGGGGGGCACTTGGACAGAGTTGCTGAGTTCCAGGGACCACGCTCGTCGTGCTGAGAGGGGACCCAGAGGACCGGTGATGCAGTCTTTTGGTGCCTGCGGTTGCAGGGGGAAGATTCCGTCGACCCACAGGAGATTTCTTCAGAGCTTCTAGTGCAGAGAGGAGGCAGACTACCCCCACAGCATGCACCACCAGGAAAACAGTTGATAAGGCCGCAGGATCAGCAATACAAGGTTGCAGTAGTCGTCTTTGCTATTTTGTTGCGGTTTTGCAGGCGTCCAGAGCAGTCAGCGGTCGATTCCTTGGCAGGAGGTGAAGAGAGAGATGCAGAGGAACTCTGATGAGCTCTTGCATTCGTTATCTAAAGAATTCCCCAAAGCAGAGACCCTAAATAGCCAGAAAAGGAGGTTTGGCTACTTAGGAAGGAGGATAGGCTAGCAACACAGGTAAGAGCCTATCAGAAGGAGTCTCTGACGTCACCTGCTGGCCCTGGCCACTCAGAGCAGTCCAGTGTGCCAGCAGCACCTCTGTTTCCAAGATGGCAGAGGTCTGGAGCACACTGGAGGAGCTCTGGGCACCTCCCAGGGGAGGTGCAGGTCAGGGGAGTGGTCACTCCCCTTTCCTTTGTCCAGTTTCACGCCAGAACAGGGCTGGGGGATCCCTGAACCGGTGTAGACTGGCTTATCCAGAGATGGGCACCATCTGTGCCCATCAAAGCATTTCCAGAGGCTGGGGGAGGCTACTCCTCCCCAGCCCTGACACCTTTTTCCAAAGGGAGAGGGTGTGACACCCTCTCTCTGAGGAAGTCCTTTGTTCTGCCTTCCTGGGCCAAGCCTGGCTGGACCCCAGGAGGGCAGAAACCTGTCTGAGGGGTTGGCAGCAGCAGCAGCTGCAGTGAAACCCCGGGAAAGGTAGTTTGGCAGTACCCGGGTCTGTGCTAGAGACACAGGGGATCATGGAATTGTCACCCCAATGCCAGGATGGCATTGGGGTGACAATTCCATGATCTTAGACATGTTACATGGCCATGTTCGGAGTTACCATTGTGACGCTATACATAGGTAGTGACCTATGTATAGTTCACACGTGTAATGGTGTCCCCGCACTCACAAAGTCCGGGGAATTTGCCCTGAACAATGTGGGGGCACCTTGGCTAGTGCCAGGGTGCCCACACACTAAGTAACTTAGCACCCAACCTTTACCAGGTAAAGGTTAGACATATAGGTGACTTATAAGTTACTTAAGTGCAGTGGTAAATGGCTGTGAAATAACGTGGACGTTATTTCACTCAGGCTGCAGTGGCAGGCCTGTGTAAGAATTGTCAGAGCTCCCTATGGGTGGCAAAAGAAATGCTGCAGTCCATAGGGATCTCCTGGAACTCCAATACCCTGGGTACCTCAGTACCATATACTAGGGAATTATAAGGGTGTTCCAGTACGCCAATATGAATTGGTGAAATTGGTCACTAGCCTGTTAGTGACAATTTGTAAAGACAGAGCATAACCACTGAGGTTCTGGTTAGCAGAGCCTCAGCAAGACAGTTAGGCATCACACAGGGAACACATACATATAGGCCACAACCTTATGAGCACTGGGGTCCTGACTAGCAGGGTCCCAGTGACACATAACAAACATACTGAAAACATAGGGTTTTCACTATGAGCACTGGGCCCTGGCTAGCAGGATCCCAGTGAGACAGTGAAAACACCCTGACACACACTCACAAACAGGCCAAAAGTGGGGGTAACAAGGCTAGAAAGAGGCTACTTTCTCACACAACCCCCCCCCCCCCCCAAACGAAGGACAATAAGGCTAACCTTGGCCAGTTGAGACTTTATTGTCTAAGTGGTGATAAGTAGAGAGTAGCTCTGCAATAGACTGGTTACTCCCTTTATCATCCACTATATGGTTACTTCCCTGTGGGGATGTAAACCATCCTGTTTGAAGTTTTTTAGCTAAGCAACAATGTGAAGATATATTTTCAGAGTTTCTATCAGTAAGTTTTAGTTTAGAGCAGTGGCAATTGTCCACTGAACCTATTTCTAGTGATGAGAATGCCAGACAGGGATGCTGTCTCAGTAAAGCCATAGCTGGGCAAAAACTTTGTCCACATGGCTGGAAGAGAGAACAGGGATGCTGTTTCTCTTTATTTGGAGCAGGGCAGGGATGCTGTCCTATGAGCTCCACACTAGGGCAGGGTTGCTGTCCTAAGTGTTGTGAGGCAGTGCAGGGTTTCTGCACTAAAGTTTTTCTGGGAGGGTTGGAGGGATGCTCCATGTTAACTAAAATGGCGCTCTTTTTCTCACCAATATTAGTTATCCCACAGAGAGGTACTTCCACCTCAGGGAGTACAGCTATGCCAGCTGATGATTCCCTTGGAACAGGTGCCACCCCAGGAGAGGTTTCTCCCACCACAGGAATGGTATCCTGAATGGCAGGGTGGTTAGGGGATACTGTGATACCCTTTTTACCTGTTGTTGGAGAGGGATCCTGAGTTTTCAGGCCTTCTCTCCTTTACTTTTTCATTTCAGTAGAAATGAGAGGGAACAATTCTCAGGGATACCCAGCATGGCTGCATGGGTATAAAACTCTACATCAGCCCAACCTGAGGCCTCTAGGTCATTACCTAAGAGACAGTCTACAGGTAAGCTAGGTGATACCACCACCTTATTAGGGCCAGTAACTCCACCCCAACTAAACTGAATTATAGCTAAGGGAAGAAACTTAGTGGAGTTATTGACATCAATAATCTTATACTGTTGTCCAATGATGTGTTGTTCAGGAGCCACAAGGTTTTCAGTCACCAACGTGATACTGGCACCTGTGTCCCTGTAGGCCTGGGCCTCAACACCATTTATTGAAACTGTCTGCCTGTACTTATGCATTGTAAGGGGACAAGCAGCCAGTGTGGCAAGGCCAATGCCACTAGGTGTGACAGAAACTGTCTTGGGACTGACTACCCCAGTTTCTATGATGGACCCATAAGTGAACCCAACTACACCTTTAACTTGACTGTTGCCAGAAGTCCCACCACTAGTACCACTACTGCTAGGGGCACTAGAGCTTGATGTATTAGTGGTGGTAGGCTCAGGGGGTTTACCTGGACAGGACTTATCCCCTGGCCTATGGCCTCTGTTTTTACACACAAAGCACCAAGGCTTTTTAATGTGTACAGGTTGTGAAGAAGAGGAAGAATTTGTTTTATCCCCACTCCCCTGAAGAGTGTTTAGGATTTGAAGAAGGATCTTTGGTTTTACCCTTATCCCCATGCTTATCCTGAGATTTCTCACCATCTTTCTTCTTGCCATCCTTGTCACCACCTGTATGAACTTTTCTGTTCACTCTTGTTCTGACCCATTTGTCTGCCTTCTTTCCCAATTCTTGGGGAGAGGTCAGATCTGAGTCCACTAGATATTGGTGTAACAAATCAGACACACAGTTATTAAGAATATGCTCTCTCAGGATCAAGTTATACAGGCTTTCATAGTCAGAAACTTTACTGCCATGTAACCACCCCTCCAAGGCCTTCACTGAATGGTCAACAAAGTCTACCCAGTCTTGTGAAGACTCCTTTTTGGTTTATCTGAACTTGATCCTGTACTGTTCAGTGGTTAAGCCATAACCATCTAGGAGTGCATTCTTAAGAACTGTAAAATTATTGGCATCACTTTCCTTCACAGTAAGGAGCCTATCCCTACCCTTTCCACTGAAAGATAGCCATAGGATAGCAGCCCACTGCCTTTGAGGGACCCCCTGTACAACACAGGCCCTCTCAAGTGCAGCAAACCACTTGATATTGTCATCCCCCTCCTTGTAAGGGGTAACTATCTTGTGCAGATTCCTAGAATCATGCTCTTTTACAGGATTACTATCTGTAATACTGCTGCTGCCACCATGGGGTCCAAACCCCAACCTCTGCCTTTCTTTTTCTAAGTCAAATGCTTCCCTGTCTAGATCCAGCGGTTGCTTTTTAAGCTTCAGCCTGGACTCTTCCACTCTCAATCTATTGAGTTCCCTTTCTAACACTCTGTCATCAGGGTGGGTGGGTTGGGCATGCTTAGACACAGAAGAATGGTGTGAATGAACAGAGGGAGACCTGTCCCTAACAGATGGCACTCTAACAACCTGGCCTAAAGGAGTAACCTCTCTACTGTGATGAGAACTCACATCAGTACCAGCCCTGCTAGGTGGCCTGCTAAGGGGCAGGTTGGAAAGAATACCATCTAACATTCTTACTGGGGCCACCCCAGAATCAGAATGGGAACCATCAGCTAATTTGTCACCAGATGTGCCAGCTAAGGCCTCATCATTTTCTATTAGCATATTAACTAACAATTCTCTAGAGGGATTCTTCCCTACCCCTAAACCTCTATCAATGCAGAGACTCATTGCACCTTTCCAGCTAAGGTGGTCATAAGCTGTGCTGGCCAGATGCAGAGTTTGACCTGTACCAGACATAAAGAGTTTAAGGGATAGAAAAAGAAAGAAAAAGTTTCAGGACTTTTTTTAAGGAAACAGAAAAAACTTTTTCAACTTTTTAAAGAACTTTTTGAAAGTTTTAAAGGTACTTTTCAGCACTTAGCAATAGAGTAAGGAGAGAAAAGCAAAACTTTTTGGTTAGGTGTACATACACTGAACTTGTTTTGTATATTTTTCTCTTATGAAAAGTACAAAATGACAAAGTGGTAAGTAGTTGCAAGTACTTATCCCACCGCTGCACAACCAATGTAGGAGGCTGGCCTGGTTTGTAGTGGTACCAAGGGGTACTTACACTCTGCACCAGGTCCAGTTATCCCATATTAGTGTAGAAGAGGTGTCTAGCAGCTCAGGCTGATAGAAAAGGGTAGCTTAGCAGAGCAGCTTAGGCTGAACTAGGAGACGTGTGAAGCTCCTACTATACCACTGGTGTCATATGCACAATATCATAAGAAAACACAATACACAGATATACTAAAAATAAAGGTAATTTATTTTTATGACAATATGCCAAAAGTATCTCAGTGAGTACCCTCAGTATGAGGATAGCAAATATACACAAGATATATGTACACAATACCAAAATTATGCAGTAATAGCAATAGAAAGCAATGCAAGCAATGTACAGTCACAATAGATTGCAATGAGAGCACATAGGTATAGGGGCAACACAAACCATATACTCCAAAAGTGGAATGCGAATATCGTATGGACCCCAAACCTATGTGAGCTTGTAGAGGGTCTCTGGGACTGTAAGAAAGCAGTGAGGGTTAGAAAAATAGCCCACCCCAAGACCCTGAAAAGTAGGTGTAAAGTGCACCTAAGTTCCTCAGAGAGCACAGAAGTCGTGATAGGGGAATTCTGCAAGGAAGACCAACACCAGCAATGCAACAACAATAGATTTCCAGACGAGAGTACCTGTGGAACAAGGGGACCAAGTCCAAGAGTCACACTCAAGTCGTGAGTGGGCAGATGCCCAAGAAATGCCAGCTGAGGGTGCAAAGAAGCTGCCACTGGATGGTAGAAGCTGTGGATTCTGCAAGAACGAAGAGGACTAGGAACTTCCCCTCTGGAGGATGGATGTCCCACGTCGTGAAGAAGCTTACAGAGGTGTTTCCGTGCAGAAAGACCGCAAACAAGCCTTGCTAGCTGCAAGGGTTGCGGTTAGGGTTTTTGGATGCTGCTGTAGCCCAGGAGGGACCAGGATGTCGCCAATTGCGTGAGGAGACAGAGGGGGCGTCCAGCAAGACAAGGAGCCCACTCAGAAGCAAGCAGCACCCGCAGAAGTGCCAGAACAGGCACTACAAAGAAGAGTGAACCGGAGCTCACCCGAAGTCACAAAAGAAGGTCCCACGACGCCAGAGGACAACTCAGGAGGTCGTGCACTGCAGGTTAGGGTGTCGGGGACCCAGGCTTGGCTGTGCACAAAGGAAATCCTGGAAGAGTGCACAGGAACCGGAGCAGCTGCAAATCACGCGGTACCCAGCAATGCAGTCTAGCGTGGGGAGGCAATGACTTACCTCCACCAAACTTGGACTGAAGAGTCACTGGACTGTGGGGGTCACTTGGACAGAGTTGCTGAGTTCCAGGGACCACGCTCGTCGTGCTGAGAGGGGACCCAGAGGACCAGTGATGCAGTCTTTTGGTGCCTGCGGTTGCAGGGGGAAGATTCCGTCGACCCACAGGAGATTTCTTCGAAGCTTCTAGTGCAGAGAGGAGGCAGACTACCCCCACAGCATGCACCACCAGGAAAACAGTCGAGAAGGCCGCAGGAGCAGCGATACAAGGTTGCAGTAGTCGTCTTTGCTACTTTGTTGTGGTTTTGCAGGCGTCCAGAGCAGTCAGCGGTCGATTCTTTGGCAGAAGGTGAAGAGAGAGATGCAGAGGAACTCTGATGAGCTCTTGCATTCGTTATCTAAAGAATTCCCCAAAGCAGAGACCCTAAATAGCCAGAAAAGGAGGTTTGGCTACTTAGAAAGGAGGATAGGCTAGCAACACAGGTAAGAGCCTATCAGAAGGAGTCTCTGACGTCACCTGCTGGCCCTGGCCACTCAGAGCAGTCCAGAGTGCCAGCAGCACCTCTGTTTCCAAGATGGCAGAGGTCTGGAGCACACTGGAGGAGCTCTGGGCACCTCCCAGGGGAGGTGCAGGTCAGGGGAGTGGTCACTCCCCTTTCCTTTGTCCAGTTTCGCGCCAGAGCAGGGCTGGGGGATCCCTGAACCGGTGTAGACTGGCTTATGCAGAGATGGGCACCATCTGTGCCCATCAAAGCATTTCCAGAGGCTGGGGGAGGCTACTCCTCCCCAGCCCTGACACCTTTTTCCAAAGGGAGAGGGTGTGACACCCTCTCTCTGAGGAAGTCCTTTGTTCTGCCTTCCTGGGCCAAGCCTGGCTGGACCCCAGGAGGGCAGAAACCTGTCTGGGGGGTTGGCAGCAGCAGCAGCTGCAGTGAAACCCCGTGAAAGGTAGTTTGGCAGTACCCGGGTCTGTGCTAGAGACACAGGGGATCATGGAATTGTCTCCCCAATGCCAGGATGGCATTGGGGTGACAATCCCATGATCTTAGACATGTTACATGGCCATGTTCGGAGTTACCATTGTGACGCTATACATAGGTAGTGACCTATTTATAGTGCACACGTGTAATGGTGTCCCCGCACTCACAAAGTCTGGGGAATTTGCCCTGAACAATGTGGGGGCACCTTGGCTAGTGCCAGGGTGCCCACACACTAAGTAACTTAGCACCCAACCTTTACCAGGTAAAGGTAGACATATAGGTGACTTATAAGTTACTTAAGTGCAGTGGTAAATGGCTGTGAAATAACGTGGACGTTATTTCACTCAGGCTGCAGTGGCAGGCCTGTGTAAGAATTGTCAGAGCTCCCTATGGGTGGCAAAAGAAATGCTGCAGTCCATAGGGATCTCCTGGAACTCCAATACCCTGGGTACCTCAGTACCATATACTAGGGAATTATAAGGGTGTTCCAGTATGCCAATATGAATTGGTGAAATTGGTCAATAGCCTGTTAGTGACAATTTGTAAAGAGAGAGCATAACCACTGAGGTTCTGGTTAGCAGAGCCTCAGTGAGACAGTTAGGCATCACACAGGGAACACATACACATAGGCCACAACCTTATGAGCACTGGGGTCCTGACTAGCAGGGTCCCAGTGACACATAACAAACATACTGAAAACATAGGGTTTTCACTATGAGCACTGGGCCCTGGCTAGCAGGATCCCAGTGAGACAGTGAAAACACCCTGACATACACTCACAAACAGGCCAAAAGTGAGGTTAGCAAGGCTAGAAAGAGGCTACTTTCTCACAGGTTATTTCTCTAACAATCTATTCTAACAGTACAGGCAGATAGTAATTATTACATTTTTTCAGTTATTTTTGGGAGTACTGAATCTGTTTGACCAATGTGATTGGATTCAAGAAATTATGCATAAAGAATTGCTCCAGGAACATTTGTTGTCTTGACAATTGTCTATACCCAGTTCCTTGGGGAATATTGGGTAGCCCTTTGTATTTTCAACTTTTAGAAACGTGGCAATTTCTTGCCCCAACTTCTTGGTGTCTGCGACCTGCCTCCTGGGTCATATAACTAGGTGTAGCTCGCAGCTGATCTTTGTTTATTACTGCCAGCTAGTCAGATAAATGGGAAATAGGTGTTGGCAGGATGGGCCATCTTTGACTTGATAGGGGGAGGAGCTGTCACCTATTGTACTTCTGACTTGACTGTGACAGGAATTGTGGCTGCTGTCTGGGTAGGATTTAACCCATTTCAACCAGTAACCCACTTTGCTACATCTCCAGACTCTTAACGGGGGACTGGCATGGTCAGACAACACTTCCCCATTACTTTGAGGGTCTTTTGCCCAGGTGGAGGGCTTGCCTGCTCAGTCACTGATAAAGTGCCTATGACACACTACACACACTACACACTCTACACTTCATGCAAGCAACTCCAAAACAGCTTCTTGAGGACACACTACATTTGCATCACTTCCTTTGTGGCACATGATTATCATTGCTCTCTGGCACACACCAACAGCACACCCCAAATCATTTTCCAATCAGGGCTTATCTTAAACAATGGAAAGGAAAAGTACTTTTATTGCACACAGACTACTTAATACTTTGCATTAGGTTGCAACTATATACAGTCAGGTAGATGGAAATAGCTTTAGTGATGCCTTTATACAACCTTACAGCCCCTAGTGTGTCATGAAACCTATAACCACAATAACCCAACCTATGCTATATGCAATATCACAATATAAGAGGGTGCCATTATCAATAAGGGAGGTTTACTGTCTTTGTCAGGGTGTCACCGCATCAGTAAAAGCAGAGAACATGTTATTCTTCACCATTACAATACCAGTGAAATCAGTGGGAACAGTGTCAATATACACGTTCTAACCCACCATTGAAGTCAATCGAGATAATACCAAAATATACTGTAAAACCTTGCTGTTGTCAACCAGCCAATAAAACATTTAATTGAATAACAAGAGCCACAGAATCTTGTTTTTTTTTAATTCTATTACTACTGGAAGTTTAGAACCAGCCACTAGATGGCAAAAATGAGTACAATTCCGAGCATTATGGTAATCTGTTCCTTGTTCAGTTATTGTACAGCTCTGTGTTTCATATTCTGCTATATAAGATATAGGCAAACAAACTGTAAACATCAGTGGTCCAGGACAGAAATATTCTCATTTGTTGTGGGTGTTAAGCAGTGACTTTGCTTTAAATTTTAGACTGAGATGTTGCTACTAAGGGCAGTGATGCTGGAACAGAGGGGTGTGTTATGGGCCTATTTAACTCCAAATGGTGGTTAAGGAAGTTCTTGCTTGCATGACGGTACTTGACATTCTTGGTACACTACTGATTGCAGATTATGTGGATCGTGTCAGAATTTGTTAATGCATCTATCATAAAATGAAGTAATGCAAAATCTAGTGTAAAAGTTTCTTTGAACAAACTAGGATCAAATAAATAATCTCCAATGTGCGCTTTTTCAATTTTCATCAGGATACCAGCTAAATTCCGCCGAATGTGTTGACATCCGTCTAAACCGTGTGGTGCCTGACCATTACTGCCAGTACTACCCCGAAAATAAGAAACCTAAACCAAAGCTGAAGGAGTGTAACATGGAGCCTTGTCCCTCCAGGTGCGTGTGTCTTTGTCTATGTTGGTGTGTGTGACATTATAAACGCTCTCTTTGCAAAGCTGTACAAATGCAGTTCACGTGAAATAATGGAATAGTTGCGGTACAAAGGACACTTACAGGCATGTCAGAATTTTGTGTGAGATAGGAGCCAGCAAACTGCAGTGGGGCCCTATGTTTGATGGCCCGGCAGTTCAGGCTGGACTGTTCCCATGGGGAACAGGGTCAAGACTGGTTTGCATATGGCTGGGTCCAAACTGGAATGGCAGGGCAAGCAAAAAAAAATGTATGGATTAAACCCAGATCCGTGACTGGGGGTGAATGTTTGATTTTCTCTGCATTCCGTCCATCATCTGTTGTTTTTGCATTTGTCGCCCAAAGTGGGAAGGGTAGGCACAGACGTGGGTCCCATGCTTGCTATGCCACCAGATTCAAGCTAGCCTGGCTGGTGAAGGGTGATACCCTGAGACCGGTCTCAGGATGCTTGTTTCTGATCCAGGGAGGAACTGGCCTGGCAGTTCGGGCTGGACTGTTCCCATGGTGAACAGGATCAAGACTAATTTGCATATGGCTGGTTCCAAACTGGAATGGCATGGCAAGCAAAAAAGCTGATGGACTAAAGCCAGATCTGTGACTGGGGGTGAATGTTTGATTTGCTCTGCATTCTGTCCATCATCTATTGTTTTTGCCTATGTTTGAGGAGGACCTTTTTCAAAATGTAGTGAAATTCCCTGTAGGAAAAAGAAACAACACAACAGATACATTATCCTGTGCCACCTAGGCGTAATAGCTGTTTTGGTATTTATAAACAGGGCAACTTGGCTTTTAAAGTAATATTAAATGATGCAGCAAAAGCACTGGCCCTCCCACAGCCTGGGGTTTAGAGAATAATAATCCTCTGAACCCTCATACCTTGTTGACAGGCCTGTAAATTCATCTACAGTGGGAAAATTGTATTACACTTAACAAAACCAACTTGTTTTATTTCATTTGATATATTCCTTTCACATTTGGGTTTATGGCACTGCAAAGCACTTGAAAGCGCATTATCTGAAAAAGAACATTATAAGTTGCAGGTCATATCATATGTAAGTGGCTTCCTGCCCCCTGATTATTGAAATATGGAACCTACTGTTGGCATACTGAACATAACAGGGGGTATTTCACAATGTTGCCCCACAATGCCGGTGTTTTATAGTTCAGAGCTAACTAAAGTAAGAATTTTGCACAGATGCGCAGGGGCTTTGCCGAAAGTAATGAAAGTATAACATGTTCATTGCTTAGTTTGGGCGGTGGGTGCAGGTGATAGACACCAACACTCATTTTTATGGCAGGGGGCTTAATTGTTTTCATTGGACTTTGAACTAGAGAAAGAGAAAATGACAGAAAAAGGAGAGAAAAAGAGGAGGAGAAAGTTATGAAAGCAGTAACAAAGAGGAATCAGGACTGAAAAAGAACTTGCAATAGTGAGATAAAGAGACAAGAAATGTAGGGTAGTGGAAGAAAGAAGCATCAGGTGTAATCAAAACTAGCCAACCATGATGTTTGTCATTCCTGGTAATCAGCAGCTCTTAGGGCCCTTACATTCATGTATTGCTTTTACAAATAAGTCACTGATCATGGTTAATCAGACCCTCCATTTTAGATTCATCTATTCGGGTATAGGTTGAGTTAATATAACTTTTGCATTGCATATGTTTCGACATTTCCCATTCTACATTCTACTTTTCTGGTGCCTCCATGTGAGAGAATACTTTTTAACAAGAAGAAAACTTTCTGCAGTAAATTTTCTAGACGCTTTATTTCCGGTGTAGCTAATTAGACATAAAATAAAACGAACACGTGTAGATGTGTATGCAGAGGTTAGTAAATGTTTCATAATTTTTTTTTCCTTTTTCTGTTCAGAACACCATTAAAACTAAAGTTGGTCAAATGTAGTCGGATTTACAGCGTGAATGTGACACACAGAGTAAGGTTTATTCACTGTGTTGCAATCCCTTCATGTTTCAGTCATGCACCATTTCAATCCTTCGAGAAAAACCAGTTACCAATCCATTGGTACACATTTTATCGTATATATTTGTAAATTATAGCCTGGAGTTTTTGACTGGGGTCTTCAGGGCTAGTGACCATGTGACCATGGAGAGCTGTAAATGACTGGCAGGTGGTTTCCACCATCTGTTCCCTTCTAATAGTTCTATGTCGACGAATCCAAAAGAATCTCATTGTACCTGAGAACGGTTGTGTTATCTGGTACACCTAATTTTCAAATGCACTGTTTGCTCAGGACACCAGGGTGGATCATTTTACTTTCTAAGGAACGTTCCTAAGATAATTAATTATTCCTCAATCAATCCCACCACTTCTATAAATCGCTTTCCCTTGCTCCGCCTCGTGAACAATTCCATTCCTTGAGTGATTCCCCTCATCTGCCCATTTATCCTTAACGTTCATGTTTTCTAATTTCTCTCTACCATGCTCAAACTATTGACCTGTTCCTGTGAGCTGTCCATACAATGTGAGGCTGTCTGCAAAACAAGTATATAAAGCAATTGGAGATTGCTATGACCCTGTTTGATTGAAAAGAAATGTAAAATCCAATCGCTTTTCATAATAGTATTACAACGCACCTCATTAGTGGATTGACCAAATTTGCTTTTTATATGGACCTAGTTCATAAAGCATAACTATACGTTTATCGTTTCCAGTTATTTACTGTAAAACATGCATTATTTCATCAGTAAACTGGTTTGATGTGAAACATATAATTTAGCATTTGAGGCACAGCGCTAATGTATTCACACGTTGCAGAATTCATTCCATTTGGTAGAAGTACTTCATGAGAAAGGAAGTGCGCTCATTGATTTAGTTTTCCTCTGTCTAATCTGCTCATTTCCTCCTATCTCAATTACGTGCAATCACCGATATTTGTATCTACTGCTGACAGATGCACTGACTTTGGAAATCGTTTTTTCTAAAACTCAATAGGACATCAAAAGATTAGGTAATCTTTCTCAATCGCATAAGGAAGCTAGTACTTTCCTGGTGTGTTTTAATCAAGGCTGAAAAGCCACCTGTTGATGAAAGGAATACATTACAAAAAGTGTAAACATTTGTATTAGAAAACGTGTGTCCATCATTTTTGCATTTTTAATGTGCTGACATGTATAGTATATATGCTAATACTATTAACATTTACTGAACAGTGTGTTGACAGTCATTTACATCGCTTCCGAGCATTCAGTAAATCACAGAATTAGTAACCGACGTCACTCAATCACCAAATCATATCACACACTTGTCTACATCGGTCTAAATACATCGAATAACCCAATTAACCTAAGATACGTCATTGAACCCCGAACTCAATCAATTTCTTCAGTAAATTAAGGGTATTGCAAAGTGCTATCATAATTCACATTTTACTTACACAATTTCTTTATATGTGTAATTTTTCCAGCACAATATATAGACCAGATATTTTACAATAGCATTTCACAGATAAATAAGACAAACACAATGTACAGCACAATGTCAAAAGTTATAAAGAACAGACCCTACATGAATCCCTATTTCCTAAATCTACCATGTCTAAATAGTCTGTCACAGTGGAGTTCTGTTAAAACATCACGCTGCCATATTATTGTTATTATCAACCAGACAGCATTTCAGTGGTAAATCCCCATGCCTAGATTTAGTCAAATATATCAGCATACGTTTTGGCAGGTCTACAGAATTGAGATCTGCCTTCCACAGGACAGATTTATCATCAAACTCATTTAATCGGTACCATAGTTCAGCTTTGTAATGTCTACTGGTGATCCTCGTTTCCTCATATTTCCAGGTTTCAACTCATCACATACATCCTTCTTACCTCCTTTTTATTCACAGCCTTCACATTCCGAATTCAGATACGGCAGACACACTCCTGCCCCAGGTTCATACCTAAAGCACGAACTCTGCATTGCAGAAAGTGTGACAAATTCTCATCACAATCACAGTTTAAAGTGCAATTTCGTGAAATCTTCTATTTCTCACAGACTTGAGCCTCTCACATACTTAAATCTAAAGAGATGTTTCACTTAGTAAAATGCAATGCCAGAAAAAAGCTAGTTACTGCCAAAGGGATTTTTCTATAAGCATTCGGTCACCGTAACATCATGCCAATTTTCCTGAAGTTTAAGAACGTTACACCCACTGTAAAATACACGTGACATAAGGCAATTTCTTTTTTCTCTACATGTATGTGATGTACTCGTAATATATATTACTTACAATTACAGGTAATACAAATACAAAGTTTACTAGAGCAATTATTCATAAACATTCTAAGACGATAAAACAACCGTATCTTCTAAAATTGCCTTAAAAACCCACTGCCCCCCTCAAACAACATGCCATATTCACACCCATCCTTAAAACTCTTTTTGACTGTCAGTATAAAACGTGCAATTCCCACTGCCACATAGAGATAATTCATTTTAGACCACAATTCCATCGCATCCTGCCTTTGATATGTTTGATATTTTGGAAACTAGTGCCTTAAAAACTTAATACAAGCAGAAATATTAAAAACACAATGCATAAGTACATGAGAGGAAGAACATTTTAAATTAGGAGGGCATGTACACAATCCATTATCATTCCTAATCGTATTGCACCATTTACAAGTAGGTAAGAAAATGTTACAAACGTCTATTTAATGTTTATTGTATTATGGTTAGGTTTGATGGCATTTCATTCAAAATCAGTATTTCTATTATACATGCTACCCCTTTATGAAAGCATTCCGTAAGTGCTAAATTGTTTGCTGAACCTTAGAGCTATTTTAGAGCTTCCTTAAACTAGGCTGATTCAGTTCTAAGAGAGTTTCTGACTCTTTTATACTTAGTATTGTGGATGTAGTTTTCATTTACCGTTCTTTCCCTTGATCACTCACTGTTGGACCTGGCCCTTTTACAGGGTCATTCCCCAGACTTTTTGCTTTTGCCTCCTTATTTTTCTGACCTTTGTTGGCTGACGTTTTGACTCTGAGCACTTTTTCACTGCTAACCAGTGCTAAAGTGGATGTGCTCTCTCTTACAAATTTGGTATGATTGGATTCTACCTGATTGGCATATTTAATTTACCTATAAGTCCCTTGTAAAGTGGTATCCCTATACCCAGGGCCTGTAAATTAAATGCTACTAGTGGGCCTGCAGCGCTACTTGCGTCACCCACTGAAGTAGCCTGTCAAACCTATCTAAGGCCTGCTAGCGCAGAGCCTGTGTGCGCAGTTTCCTGCCACAGGGACCTGCCATCTAAACTTACTTGCCAGTCCCAGAACTCCCCTTTTACTACATGTAAGTCACCCCTAAGGTACGCCCTAGCTAGCCCTCTGGGCAGGGTGCCATGTATGTAGAAGGCAGGACGTGCCATGTTGCGTGGCCTGTCCTGGTAGTGACAAACAGCCTAACTTTGTGTCTCACTGCTGTGAGTGCTGCCCTCTTAAAGGATTGCATTGGAAATGCCCTGTCTTATGTGTAAGGGGTATTGTCTGATTTATGAGGGGTAGCGTAGGCATGTTTCGTATGGTTGTGATAGTGGTGAGAAATGCTGCTTACTGGTGTAGGTGTATTTTTTATTACTATCACAGAAATGCCACTTCTAGAAAGTGTGCATTTATCTGTGCTTATGACTTTGGTGTTTTACAGCTTGTCTCCAATCAACGTCTGGCAGACTGACAGTTGGGGCTTTGTGCATACTTTTCAGACAGCCTGAACACAGGGAGGGCGGAGGTGACACAGAGGTGCATCTACATATTGTAAAGCCTTCCTGGGCTGAGAGAAGGGAGAGACAGGGCTCACCTGCATTTGTAAAGACTGTGCCCTGGCCTCACAAAATAGGGCTGTTAACCCCCCACTGATGTTTGGAGCCTGTGCTGAAAGTAGAGAGGGGGCACTCCCAGAACCAGTTGTAACTGGCTGGAACCTCCTCTCCCTACCATTGAAAAACACTGTAAAAATTGACCATAAGTACAGGGGAATTTTCCCCACAATTTGAACATTCTTGGAACTGGAAACTGGACACAGAACGCTGATGAATGGACTCACCAGGAAACCACCTTGGACTGCTGCTGTGGTGCTGACCTGTGACCTGCCTGGTCACTAGGAGGAACTGCCACTATCTGCACCCCTTGTGCTGGTCTGTAGTTGGGCCCCCCAGCCCTGAGCTCCTTAGGCTCCTGATTGCTCCCGGGGCAGGGTGCTGTGCCCCTGACCCCTGCACCGATCTCTTCAGCATTTTCTTAGCGCTTTGGGAAAAGCGCTTTGCTCTTGAAATAGCTGGGAAATCTCACCGCCGCAGCCCGGGCTTTAACTTTGCCCTGAGCGCTCTAAAAGCACTTTGCCTTTGCCCCAGGACACCGCCACAGCCCGGGGCTCAAATCTCCTTTCAGCACTTGGGAAGCGTTTTATTTATCCCCCAGAAGTCACAGTCGCAGCCCGGGTTGCTGGGCTCTAATCAGTGCGAGATCCGCGCTAAACCCAGTGCCCCCGGGGCACGAAGACACTTCACTTGGAGCCGGTGCGCTCCTAGCGGTGCCCCCGGGGCACGGTCTGCTCCTAGGAGTGCCCCCGGGGCACCAGCCGCCTTCGTCCCGACAGGGAAGCCTCCCGACGGCTTTGGAGCGGCTTCCCCTGGCTCGCACACCACATCGGGTGCGGGTGAGTCTTTCCTTTGGGCCCCCGGAGGGGTCCGAGCTCCTTCCTGTTACTCGGCAGGACTAGGGGAAGGTGCGGGGAGCGCCCCCTTCCCCAGTCGCTGTACTAGGAGCAGAACGTACCTAGTTTTTGGGCATCATTTGTTCTCCCTACTCTCCAGGGAATCGGGAAGGGAGACCTCGCCGGAGGTCCCTTCCCGCCTTACGCCGTAATTGTTGCTGGGCCATGCCTGGCCCCCACCCCACGGACAGGGTGTGAGGAGGCCGAGGCAGGCCCCCACCACGAGGGAGGCCCCCCGTTTTGTGCACAGGAGCGCCGGGGGCCCCATGCCTGTTTCTAGGCACTGGAAGTGCCCTTTTCCACCAGCAAGCAGGTACTCTTTAGAAAATCTAGGCTCTAGGAGCCTAATACAGACTTACAGATGTTTGCTATTTCCTACCTGTTTACTGGTGATACATATATGTGCTAATGTTCCTTTTCTAGGCATGTCTAGCTGATATTTATTTAGATGACTTGTGGTATATTCTCTAATGTTCCTTTTATGGGTATTTAGGAATTGTTCATGACAAGTGCATATACCTTTTACTATAATTCCTGACTACTGCTTATGTTGCAGAATCCTGAGTACTTACGTGTTCTAATGTGACAACTGCATATTCCTGCAGAGTATTAGTAACTTATGTAACATTCTGACAACTGCTAAGGTAGCAGGGTACTATTCACATGTAATGTTGGTCTAATTATGTTTTGTGCAATACAGATTATTTTTACATAGCTCAGTGTTGTGTTTACTTTGTGGTGTATATTTTGCGTCACATGTGTTGTGTGTTGTGCAAGCGCTTTACACATTGCCTCCAGGTTAAGCCTGACTGCTCGTGCCAAGCTACCAAGGGGGTGAGCAGGGGTTATCTTGGACGTGTAACTCCCAAGCCCTGACTAGAGTGGGTAGGTTCTGCCTGGCTGAGGTGCATACCCTAGCCAACCAGAAACACTCACTTAATGCACCTACTTTTAGGTCTTGAGGGTGAAAGTTTTAGATCTTTATATTACTGAGATGGATCATTAAGCCTGTCAGCCTTCTGGTGGTGTTCCACCCCAACCCTTTGCCTTCCTTTACCACTGCTAACCAGTGCTCAAGTGTATGTGCCCCCTCCTTAAACCATTGTAAAATTGACTGCTATCCAATTGGGATATTTAATTTACTTATAAGTCCCTAGTGAAGTGGTATTAAATGTAACCAGGGCCTGTAAAGTAAATACTAGTGTGCCTGAAGCATTGATTGTGCCACCCACTTAAGTAGACCTTTAAACATGTCTCAGGTCTGCCATTGCAGCCTGTGTGTACAGTTTAGCAGCTTAAACCTTTTGCCAGGCCCAAACCGTCCTTAATAATACATGTAAGACACTCCAAGGGTAGTCCCTGAACAACCCAGAGGGCAGGGTACAATGTATGTAATAAGTGGGAAATACACGTTTTACATTTTATATGCCCTAGTAGTGAAAAACTGTTAAATTCGGTTTTCACTACTGCAAGGCCTACCTGTCTCATAGGATGAAATTGGAGTTACTTTATTACACTTTATAAGTGTAATTTCAAAATGGGAACAGGTATCAGTTCATGGTTAGTGTCTGTGGAATTGGAATTTAAAATCCTAACTTCTGGTGAGGTCAGATTTTAAATTACAATTTGGAAAATGCCACTTATAGAAAGTGGGCATAGTGCTGCCTTAGCCATGTAGTGCATGTAGCCTGTCTCTGGTCACATGACTGGGTGTAGCTGACAGTTGGGATTAGTGTATTGCTCCTAGACAGCCACATACAATAGGGAGTTTAGGTGTGCCTGGATTGGCCATCACTGGCAGGATGGGAGAAAGAAAGGAGCTGGGCCCAGCCCTATTTACACTTGAATGGGCTGTGTCCTATATCCACACAAAGGGGTTCATACCCCTTGTAATTAGCAGGATGCCAGGACAAGGGAGGCAGAATACCTGGACATGTCCAAGGAAAACTTCTAGAATCTTCTCCCCAACTTCAGTGGCACACTTGGTATAAGTACTGACCCTCAGACACCAAATATGTAGTACTCTTTGGGACCTGTGGATCCTCTGCCTGGAAGAAGGACTGCTGTGCTGCTGAAAAGATGCCACTCTGCTGGACTGCTGCTCAGAAGGAACTACTGCCCTCCTGTGCTAACCTGATGCCCTTTTTGCTTGAGTGAGAAGAAATGGATCTACAACTTCATCCTTGAACCCAGGACACCAGAGTGACTCCAAGGGCTCGTCTGCTGGCCTCCCAATCAGGGGTATAAAATGTGCTCTAAAATCCTACACAAGCCACTGGACCCAGCTGCAGCGTGTTCCTGAACCCCTGTGCCCTTGGTGTGACTCAAGGGAGCTGAGTCCTGGACACAGGTAATGCCACTTTACTAGGGACTTACAAGTAAATTAAATATGCCAATTGGGTTTACGGCAATCCTACCATGTTTCAAGGACAGAGCACAAACATATTAGCACAAGTTAGCAGTGGTAACGTGCGCAGAGTCCTATAGCCAGCAAAAACAAAGTCAGTAAAATGAATTAAAATTGGGTTGGCCTTCGATCCAACCCTCTGATGCATTTGGACTAGGAATACTTAACGGTGATGCTTCTTAGAGTGTGCCAGGCACTACTCTAGTGAAACACACCCTTCCACAGATAGCAGGTCACTTTTTATACATACATCAGTCCTGTCACATGTGCAGGACAGATAACTACTATAGTGATACACGTCCTGTCACAGTGTATCAGAGAGACCACTTCTGTAAAGAATTAGGTTCTGTCAAAATGTGCAAGTGACTATTGTAACAGAGCTCCAGACAAACTAAGGAAGTCACTATAAGCATACAGCTGTTTACACAAATAAGTGCAGATCAGTTTAAGAATGAAGCTCTTCTTATCACTGTTCTTCAGTTCACTGAATAGAAACATATGAGTCTGAATACAGTTGTTGGGTGATTAGTTGGCGGTTTCAGGTTGTGCTGGCAATGTTGAGAAGTGATGCTAGTGGTAATGCTGGTATGCGAGTGTCAGAAAGGGATAGCAGTGCTACAGGAGGCTATGGGAGTCAGGGTTGTTTCGCATGTTTGTTAACGTGCAAGCTTCTGAATCCAGTCCAGAATCCCCTAAAACCAGCATTCTTGTTTACATTCACTGAGAACAAGTCAGAATTTATATGTAGGACAACAAGGAAAGGACAAAAACAAGCTATAACTATTTAGAAAACACACCTTCTTCCAGTTAGGTTTTCACTGTAAACCAGACAAGTAACCAGTCAACTAAAGAAATCGTAACTGAAAAATAAGTTTCATTGTCAAGTCAATGAGTTTCCTTTTCAAAGTTATGGTTTCCTATTAACAGCCACACCTGTAGGTAGGTAATACATTTATTGTATAAATCAAAAGATTAAAATAATAGCAAATATAAAACACACAGTTTACCCACATATTAAATGTCGACAATAAATTATAGGACCATAGCCTAATTAAAATCAGCCCTAAAAATAAATTATTCTGAGTCTGAACGAAAATAAACTAAGTACAAATAAGAAGGTTGGTGCATTATAGACCTAATTAAAAACATCTTTAACATCATTATTGTAATAGTGTTCTGAATACAATCGCAATATCGACCAAGCAATCCAGTAGTTGCACTAATATATCTGACTCTATCCCCTTTTCCAACTACTTCTTCAATAGACTCCTAGTTGACATTTTAAGAAACTATAATAACTCATTTTCATGAGCATGTGAAAAAAATCCATGACAAGTGCTGAAACCTATAATTTATGATCAATTATGATGATGGAGTACTTAAATATAGATACAGTGAAAATTTGCAACCGAGTATAAAATCAGATACCAAACTCAAGTAGATAATATTTTATAAGTCTGATCTGAAAATGTTGTTAGCGATAATATTTCACAATCCTCCCTAAAACGAAAACAGTATCTAACAGCCTCCACAGCTGATTTAAGATTTGCCTTATTGAACATAGATCACAAGTACTTTCTTCTCAAATGTAAAAGTCTGTGGCAAATACATAAAACATGAAGGAATGACTCTGTTATGTGTCCACAAAGTCGACAAGCATTGTTATCTTTGAATACTGGGTTTCATTTTCCCTCAAATTCAAAAATTGGATTATACAACAAACTGAATCTTTAAAATGTCATCTTAACATACCCAGTCAGGTTTGAACTGAGATACTCTTGACACAGCAAGGAAAAAGTATCAAAACCTAAGTCAATATGATTGCATAGTTTGACCTGAGCTAAGTCATAGTTCCTCTGGCTAGCATTTAAAATTCTGCGCTTTTCCGAGCCAGGGGTTTTAACAGTATCAGTGACTCTGCATAAGGTAGGTTATATCTTCCCACAACTGAGGGTACAGCTTGCAATTCTAGATCCTTATATGGAGTATTCCTTGTTTCTTGATGGATTCGAAATTTCAGAGATGATGGATCCACTCAAGCACCATCGATGAAGTAGTTAATGGTGCTTCAGTGATGGAGTGAAGTTAAAGATTTTAGAATTAGTTCCAGCCTGATGACACAGTAAGGAGGGGAAGTACGAAGATAAAGGAGGTTTCGAAACACATTGCATAAAAGTTTTGTTGAGGTTGGCAATGATCTTCTGATTTAACACTGGAGAAGCATATAGGCAGTATGGTATAAGTTTCATATTTAATACTTTCGATGCTGGCTCGATTGCTTTGCCGCCAAATAATTTTGAAAATCTTGTAACAGATTCAGTGATTATGGCTGACTTATGCTTTCTGGTGATCAAATGGGTGAACCATCATAGCTTACTGTCAAATGTGATTCCAAGATAATTGTATTGTTTAACTATTTCAATCGTCGTATCTCCAAGGACCATAGGTTTCTTTTCAAAGATCATAATTTTTGTTTTTGCTAAATTGGCAATTAGTCCATTCTCCAAATTAAATCTATTTAAGTTGCTTAATTGGTGTTGAAGGACGATTCACGTTTGCGAGAATGCCAACTGTTCGTCTGCGTAAGCCGATATTTTAACTCCTCCCAATTTAGGCGGGCAACTCTAGTTTGACAAGAACGTCTCCGTTAAGTTTGCGTTGTACAAAGAAAACAATAGAGGGGCCAAGATGCAACCTTGCTTCTATTCTCGGTATAGAATTTAGGTGACACAGTATTGTTGGAGTTAATTTTACCCGCAGACATGTGTCAGTATGCAGTTCAATCGGAAAATGTAACAAACAGGGATCAATTTTCCACTTCATAAGCATGGCCCACAGCCTATGAGGGTTCACTTTATCAAATCCACAAAGCAGGCATATGTTAATTTCTTTGTTAAAGATTTTTTTGCAAGTAACTTTAATGCCATTATGTTGTCCACAGTAAAACAACCAGAGTGAAATCCAGTTTGTTTTAAAGGAATTAACAAATGATCCTCAACCCAAATCTTCAGTTTAAGCAGTAGGCACTTAGCAAATAGCTTCTCTTCAAATTCTAGAAGTGTTATTAATCTATAGCTGGTGGACCTTGCTTGGGGCACCTCTTGTAAATTGGATGCGGTACTGCATCTTCACAAGATATTGGAACTTTCCCAGTCCTCATTACATGAGAGAAACAAGGTTCCAATAATGAACTCCAGAAGGCAATGTCTAATTTGTCTAGGTCAATCGGTATCCTGTAGGGACCTGTAGCTTTAGTGGAACAAGAGCTTCGTATTAATTTTGCTAGTTCCTTTTTAGTAATATTGAGTTGAGTTGTGTTGTGATGTCACCCAAAAAAATCAGATGAGACGCAGATGGTAGATTTATACAAAGTCTTTATGTGTGCTTCCCACTTATCATTTGATATGAACAGATCATTGGGACACTTGCCTTAACCAACTAAAGTCCAAGAAGCTCTTTTGTGACAGGTCAAGATAGCACACATCAACTTGGCCCAGGCAGTTTCTTGGTTTGGTTTGTTTTTCTTTCTGAATGCAATTTTTAATTGTTGGATTGTTGCATCACAATCTTTGGACAATGGTAATTTTAAGGTATGTCACAATGCCTTAAGATAGGCCCTCTTTGCCTCATTTAGTTGCTGGTTTCTGGACGGATAAAAACAATTGTGTTGTACCAACGGTAGCTTTTGCATTAAGACAGATAAGATGGATTCTACTATATATTGCCGAGTAATCATCCAATCTTCACTGTTCCTAAAATTGAAAAGGTTACAGCTGCTGGAATGTTCACCCAAATTAGATGCTTTATTTATCAGAATGTTGTTCCATTTAAGGTTCTTATCACTGACGGCGATCACATAGTTACTATTCACCGTTATCTGTGTTTCCAACTGATCTAATTTGATCTAATTTGATGTTAATAGCTGTTCTTTGAGGATCATTGTCATCTCCGACCTCTGTATAATGACAAAACTTTTACAAAGATGATAGTGTGTATAATGGGCAAAAATGTAGTTGATTATTGTAGAGCCGCTGGGCCTTGATATGTTGTTTTTCTGGCTGGTCATCAACAAGTCTTCTGTTAAGTGCTCTACATCCAGAGTCTATTAGAAGGTTAAACGTAAATCTAGTTTGCAGATTACAACTTTTTTGTTTCCCCTGCCATACAATTTTTCGAGTGAGGGAAATTATAGCTTAAGTCTGGGACCTCAGTAGATAATAACTGGTTCGCTGAGGGGAACAAGTTTTGGTTAAAGTCCCCAGTGATACCTGTCCATACATTTTTTTTTAATGCCTCCAGCTCTCCCAAACCTTCATAGTACTTGTATTTGTCTTAACAAGATGGGGGATGGAGTAGATGTTTATAATCAGAAGCCTGGCATTGGATTCACTAGTAAGTAAGACGGCCAATATGGAATTTGAAGTTGATTTTAATTTTACACTCTTCATGCAATATTTGTTGCTAATGTTGCCAGCCCACCGCTCGGTCTCCAAAATATTGTTCTTTTTTGCTTTAATTTCATGCATTGTGTAATTTGAAATTGTTAATGTGGAGAGAGTTCCATGTTTCTTGAAGACATATTTTGCTATGGTCCTGAATAAAACGTAACAATTTTTCCTCAGAGTAAAACAGTTGCCTATGGAACCCTGCGATATTCCGCCATATAAGAAAAAGTTCATTATATAAAGAAAACCGTGGGTTCAACACCTTAGGTGTACTGGTTATTCTTTGGAGGCTGCAATTGATATATTGATTGGGGAATTTGTGGCTGCATGATTGATCTCATATTGTGTGCTGCTGCTCCTGTTATATGTAAATTTTCAAAAGCCATTGTAGTGTCTGGATCCTTGCAATATGGTGTAATTTTTGCTGAAGGATTGTGAGGTGTAACAAAGTTCCTGAGCACATGGGGATATTTAAGCCTGTCGGTAGGGAGATCTTAATTCCCCAATCAACTAAGGTCTCTCTCCGTGCCAATAACCTTTCAGCCATGGTTTGTGTGGTCCATATCATTATTGTGGTTTCTAAATCCAAGTTTGTTTTATGACAGCGAATAAAACAGACAGATGACAATGATTCAGAATCCAAATCTTTTAAGTTATCAAAAGAACTCAATAATTTCAATATATTCTGGTGATTTAATATATCGTGAGGACCTTCTGATTTATATAATGGTGTGAAATCTACTATACACAGATCCTGATTAAGGGCAGACTCATTGTGAAAGGTGGCAATAACATCCCAACTTGTACCGTTTGTGGACACCGAAAATGGTTGATCTCTATTTAACTGTTGCAAATGGAGAAAGCTTCCACTAGAATGAGGTTTAAATCTTAGAGATTCACTTGCTCCTGATGTTACACTGGTCGAACTTGAAATAAATGAGGTGGGTAAGTCAGAAGGCTTGATATCAAGTGATTTAGCAATTCTGGCTACTCCGTTCATGATTGATTTGAGCAATTCCAAATCTTTAATTTGAACTGGAAAGAGAGTTGCATTAGTTTGCTTAAGATGTCGATTATTATTAGAACATAAGATGGGTGGTCTTGACTGCAGTACTTCGCTGTACAAAGGTGATGTTGTTACTTCGGAAGTGCCTGAAATGGATGGCAGTATAGGAATGGCTGAGATATTGGTGATTGTTGGCAAATACTGGTCAGTACTAGATGCCATTGTTGCCATGTGAGAAGTAGAAGTGGACAGCCACTGGAGTATTTTTAACTTGCTCTCCAGGATGTAGAAGATCTGCTTGAGGTTTATTAGATATATAAGCTTTCCCTGAATTTCCAACAGCTGTGATGAAATGGTGTTGACTTACACTTACAATCAACTGTTTTCATTAATGCTTATTAGAAATGGGGACATTCTTTCCTTGGTGCCACGTTGGTTTGTTATGGATTTCTTTGATTGGATCCTATGTACTTCTTGAGTTTTTTCAAATTTTTTAGCTGTCTCTTAGTTAGGTAAGGAAAAAAAGTCATCTTGCCGGTCAGGGGAACATTCCTGTACTGACAATATTACTGGTTTGCCAGTTTGAAGAGGTTGTGAAACTGACACAATTGGCAGTGAGTTTGTGAAATATGAGTCCTGGTTGGGACCTGAGTCATTTGTTTCGATCAAGGTATCTGCTTCCTCTGTTATAGGCGGTGATGATTGATTCTTCGTATAATCCACTATAAGATTTTTTACTTTTACAGGTAACAGTTGCAGTCAGCCAACAATGTCCTCCAAACTCACTAGGTGATTGTAGGCAGTTGTTAATTTGCTCAGATTCTGATAAATCATGAATAAGGTTTTAGAGCAATCTTTCATCAACTATAAGTCCTTAGCGATCTGCTTGAGAAAGATAACTTGTTCAGATAGTAAGGAAGATTGATTTGTTAAAACACTGGGAAAGTTGGAGGTGTGTTTTCCTCTTTTGTAGAATCTATAGATTGTAGTATGGGTTTTCCCTCCATTGGGATTGGTTGTTATGGTCTATCCCAGGTGCTGCAGTGATAGGATTTGGAGTCTGCCCATGAAAAGTGATGTAATCTGGGTTACCTAAGAGTTCCAGTTCCTGAATTTGATTCAATAATAATAAGTTGTTAAAAGAGTTACCTAATATTTCCACTTGAGCGGGTTCTGCGTCTGTGACCATGTATACTAATGCACCAAGCTCTTTGCAACCATAGATAGATTCCGAATTGAAATCTGAATCAATATTATTGATTGACCCTGTAGTAACTCGATTTACTTGCTCCATAATTACAGAAGTGGTATCAGAGTTCATAGTGGTTGTAATACTAACTGGAGCTACTAGAGGACACACAATAGGGGATGATGGACCAATTTGCGCCCCTTCAGCTGTAATTCTCTCCCCGAGTTCTCAGAATTCTCTAAATTTCCTATGTTCTCGGAATTCACACTGTAGGACATATTGAAGGAGAGTTCTTTTCTTCTAAAGCATTCTTGAATCAATTGCTGCTTGGTATTTACTGTAACCCCCAACCCAGAAGGAAATGAGTTAGGCATTTGGGACAAGTCTACCTTAACGCTCTCTCCTACTGAGCGACATTGGGTTATATATTTTGCGCTCTGCACCTCAATTATGACCGAGTTGGGTTTTCCCAATGTTTTCCTTGTTGATCCCCTTGATTTATTAGTTTTGTTAGAGGTTGTAAAACCTGCAGAACACTGACCAGTAGATTTTGTAGAGCGGGTTTTCATCCTCCAACTGCCAGATGGTCGATATTGAATTGACTATGTTGTGTTGAAGTGTAATGCACTTAGACAAAAGGGCACAGGAGGACCTGCAGTGAGCGAGCCGCACCAGCACGAGGCAGGCCACTTCCGGGCACTCCAACTTTACTTTCAACCCTACAGTGCTGTGCCTACTACACAGTTACCTTGGCTCACAACTTGTGTCTGGTTTTCACACTTCTCTGCACTGCTCGGTACTTCAAGTTCAGGCAGGCTGCCAACAAATCTCCAATTCTTTCATTAATTCTGCTCTTAATTTACTTTGTGTTCGACTTGTGGCACACTATAGACTGTGGACTGCTGCAGTCTCAATACTTCAACACTTCAACAATTTCATATTTCATAGCACATCCTTTCCTAACATTTTCATGGTCAATCACGGTGAGTCCACAGGGCTTAGGCGAGCCACTGGGCGTTCTTGTCCGCTGTCATTGCTCCGTAAAACCCTCCTATTTAATCACATCACAATTGTAAGGAGTTAAAATGATGCTGCACAGATGAACTAGTATGGACTGACACAAATAATTCACAAACAGTTCAGCTATGCATTATGTGTTGTATGCTTCGTAGGCTACAAGCTGTGCAATACAGTGCAATACTATGCAATACTGTGCAATACTGTGAGGGGGAGCACAAATCCGCTAGGGAGAACCCCCCTCACACAGAACAGCAAGTCTAGTACCTCCACAGTGATGTTGAGCTAGTCGATATTTGCTCATTTTGATAGCCTGTTTCCTGCTAGTCAGTTAATTGTTGTCAGATGCTGTCAATCTCAAACACTGCTGAAGGCCCCTGAGCCCCAGGGACAGTGCGGGCAGTGGGGGGCTCTGGTGGCAGGCTATCTAACCTCCAGCATGACTCGATGAGGGGTGATGAGGGGCGTGAAACTAAGTTACTACGCCTCAGGTGATCCCTGGCTATCACAGGTGGAGAGACCAACAAGTTCTGCCCCGTATAGGTTGGTATAGGATCTTGCGCCCGCGCCACATCCCCTACTTTGCTAGGAGCTTTTACCCCCATAGCCTTGCCTCCTCTCCACCACCTCCACCACCAGGAGCTCCCTACTGCTCACTTGCTCTCCGACCAGTGCTCTGACCAGTGCTCACAGCCACACCTGTGGTGGGCACAAAATAATCAGTATACATAGATAGTTTGTGTGCGACACCAATTTAGTTTAATGTTTTTTCAGCAGCTTTACATTCACATGAGCAAGGCCTCTGACTTAAGAACTGTTCAGAGCAGAGAACTCAAAGGCTGACAGGATGAGTTCCGAGTCTGGGGACTCTGGATGGTGGTGGCGTGCGCATGTGTCTGTGTATTCAGAAATTTGTGTGTGTTTGAGAGTCCCATCTCCCTAGTCCTGTGCATGGTGTCCTAGAGGCCTCTGAATGAACTGGTTTCAAGTGTTCAATCAGATCCTGCAAAAATAGGCAAAGTCCACTGTAACTAGACACACAGTGCTAGTTTGTAAAAATATGTGAATTAATGAGCAAAGCTCAATAAAATGCAAATAATTAATTGTTAAAAATGTTTTAATTCTTACCCAGAAACATATATGTTGAAGTTGAAAAAGCGCCCCTGCCAGACTCTTAATCTAGGGCACACCAATCAATGGTGCAGCAGGTGCACCAGCACACAGGCTGTGGGGACAAATTTCACCCAATTACAGCTGTATTTTCTTTATTTATTTACTTATTTTCTTTTCTTTTAAAAATAGAGTATAGGGAAATTAAAAAAGGGAGAGGAAAATGGGCAAACGTTGAGAAACGAAAGAAAAAAGTGCACGCACAATTAAGGGGGAGCAAAATGAGATGGGTGATAAGAACTCAAAGAAGGAAACGCAGAAGATAGAATCAAAAAGAAGTAATAGTGAGTGTGAAAGACAAATAAGAAGGGAAAAGGGAATGAAAGCTGTAGGAAAAACCAAAAGGGATAGAAAACACATGAAAGGAAACTATCTAACAAAGAAAAAGAAAGGTAGTGAAGGGCGGATAGCCTGGTCACTGTGGATGGTATCATCATATAAGTGTTAGAGCAGTCAGTGCTCCCAAATGAGGGAAGGATTGATGTAAATAGTTTAGAGGACGTTTTGTGCTCACATATAAAAGAACACAAAGTGCCCCAGCTGAGGGGGGCAAGGCACAACTGGACAACATAAAGATTGCTGGTTTTAGGTTAGAAGGCAGCATATGCACACAGGTCAGAAGAACTAAATGCCCACATATGAATGGAGGATGGATGTAAAAAGATGAGTAGGAGCATCCTTTATCCAAGAGTGAGTGGGTTTAGGTGCATAAATAAAAGATGAGGTTATGAGAGGTGGGCTGGTCGACCCATTGTTTGATTTAAGTCAGAGTAGCAGATGGCTGCTCTGTGTAAACATCTGACAGGATTAGGTCCACGAAGGTGAGAGCAAGCAAGGTGCAAAGATCAGGGTTAAGCACATATGGTGAGGAAAATATAGGTACGTACAGTTGAGAGCAGCTATGTGGATAAAGATGATATGAATAGCTGCACGCAGTTAAAAGGGTAAGTGTGGAGATATCCTGTACAGAAGTAGTTGGAGTTGACATTAGAATGTAATGATGTAGGTGATGACATCGCGTGGAATGTAGGAAATCTTGAGAGAAATTGAAAAGAGAGGAGCAGGAGAGGGAGCTGTGCTGAAGATGTCAAGAGCTTACTCATTTGGAATAAAAGTGAATATTCATTAGAGCTGTGGAAGCCTCATCTTTACATTGGTGAAGAGGGACTTCCGTCAGGAGATGGATGATAGAATAACATCTTCACTCCTGGAGGAAATTCAGCTCCATATGAACTTTATTATCTCACTGGATGTAATTTGACATTTCCACTTTCCTCTCCTATAACCTCCTCTACAACTATTGGCATTCTTGACAGATAATCTGCGACTATATTTCTACTTCCCTTCACAAACTCCACGTCAAAGTTGTACTCCATCACCGACAACAACCACCTAGAGACACGTGGTGTTACGTTACCTTCTAATCCACATCCCCCTTTGAAAATGTATGTTAATGGCTTATGGTCTGTTCTTAGTTTGAAAGTTATTCCCCACAAGTAAAATCGGAAATGGTTGATTCCCCAGCAACAAGCCAAGGCCTCCCTCTCTATTACCTAATATGCACGCTCTGCACCATGCAATCTTCTTGAAGCAAATCCCACCACATACTCATCTCCTTCCTTCACCTGGCTGGTTCAGGTGCATGTTCAATTGCAGCTACTATACTTTTCTTTGGTCTAATACCATCACTACTTATGGAGTGTCCTAAATACGTCACTTCAGACTTTCTCATCTGATATTTCTCTTTCTTAATAGTTAAACCTTTCCTTTTTAATCTAGTCATCACTTCTTCAAACAACAGATCATGTTCATTCTCACTACTTCCCACAATCAATATCATCCTGAAAGCATAGTACTTTAACCATGTCACCAAAAATGTCCTCCATTAACCTCTGGAAAAACAGCAGAGGCTAGGCCAAATGGCATCCTCTTGTAACGGAAGGCTCCCAAAGGCGTTACAAAGGATGTCAGGTGCCTAGAATCCTCATGCAAATGTACTTGGTGATAGGCAGATGACATGTCCAGAACACTGAAGATACATCCCTTTCCCTTTACAGATAACATTTGAGAAATATTCGGCAAAGGTTGCCTATCAACCCATATATTGTTTTTCAAGTCTTTAAGATCGATGCACAGATGAATTTTTCCAGCCTCCTTTGGTGCCACAACAACCGGAGCAAGCCATTCCGAAGATTCTATAGGCTCAATGATGTCATCTTGCAACAACCTATCCAACTCTTGTCTTAAAGGCTCCCTCATCAAATTTGGTACATTCCGCACTTTATGAACCACTGGTTTTGCATTCCTCTTTAGTACAATTTTGTGAGAAAACCCCTTCAAGAGACCCAATTTTGATGAAAAGACTTCCGGGTACTTTCCAATCAGAGGATGTTGGAGGTTCGCAGGTAGGTGGACTGTCCGAAAGGGGCTGGCGGTTGTTCTGTGCATGTGTGTGGTGTCTGTGTATGTATGTGTAGTGCTACGGGTGTGCATGAGTGTGTGTGTGTGTATATGTGTGCGTGGAGGGTGTGTGTCCCCGAATGGAAGCAGAAGGGAGGGTGTGTGTCAGGGTGCGAGTGCATGTGTGTTTGCATGCTGAGGGGTGGGGGTATTTGTCTGAGCCCGTGTATGTGTGGGACTGGGGGTGTCTGAGTGTGTGTAGCAAGTAGGGGTGCACTTATGTGGAGGAGAGGGGGTTGTCGGGGTGCAAGTCAGTAGGTGTGTGTATTGGGATGCATGCGAGTGGGGGTGCCTGTGTGCAAGTCTGCGAGTGAGTGAAGGGTGTCTGTGTGTATGCATGCAGTCAGGTGGGGGTGTTGGTATGGAAGTGGGCAGATGGGGGTGTGAATGTATGCGTGCGTGGAGGGGTGGGTGTGTGCATGAATGCGGAGGGGGTGTGTATTTGTGACTGGGGTGTGCGTATTAGTGTGAGAGCGGATGCAGGTGTTAGTATGGATGTGTGTGATGTCTGTGTTTGTGTATGAATGCAGGGGAGGAGGTGCCTGTGTGTGCATTTATCAGTGCGTGTATGCTGAAGGAGGAGTGGGGGGTGTTGTGTGTGTGAGTGTGTGTATGTTTGTGTGAATGCAGAGGGGGGAAGGGGTGTCTGAGTGTGTGTGTGCGAGTGTATGTGTCTGTTTGAGTGCGTGTATATGGGTTTATCTATGTGTCTATTTGGATGCCAGTGTGTATGTAAGCGAATGCGTGGGTGAGTCAATGTAGGTGTCTGGTCATGTGGGGGTGTGGCTGCTGCCGACAATAATGGAGATTCCTGTCACCGGGTGCATGACTGCCAGCATTTTTATGACGGTGCGACTGCCACGAAAATGCTGGCGGTCTGTCGAGTCATAATACTGATGGCGCTATTGGGGCTACCCCCGAGCTGGAGGTGCTCACCTCTGGCCTGGCGGTACAGGTGGCGTTTTAGCGGTTTGGCCTTGGCCAAACCGCCAAAGTCCTAATATGGCAGTCTTTACCGCCAGACTTGCAATGAGGGCCTTCTGTCTATGCAATACATGGTTGGGCCTATGCAAATATTTATTGTGTTTAACAAATGATGGTGGTGCTTTGGCACATGAGGCTTTAGCTGAACATATCAATTCATTTTTAGGAACAAGGTGAAGGTAGCTGGCCTATTATGGTAACTCCCCTGGTATATGATAGTTAGCTGTGCTCCTGGATTTTGATTGTTGTGCCATGGCTTACCTTGACAGCAGCCTGTCAATATATGGTTGACAACCGAAGTGCACTTGTTTCTACATTAGTAGCCTTTTTCATTATTGCTAACTGCAGGTGTTTTAACTACAGTAATCCCAGTTAGTGCAATGTAGTGATCACATAACATAAGTTTCTCATTTTGCTAGGGTCATATAATGTCACTTCCTGTGATGTCATCAAAGGGCATGTGATGTCACTTCTACAACTGGCATTTTGTTGAATTTATGTACTTGTCCGTCCACATTCCTTTAATTTGTATTTATCACAGCGTTGAATATTTGTGTTTTGATTTGGCTTTCATATACAAAATGGTGCGACCTCTAAGTAGGAAAAACAGCAAATAAAGTATGTTTTCACACATTCTGACTAGAATTTAGTCAATTGTTCTAAAAAAAATTATATCTCGAAATGCTGCTCATTTATTTTGCTTTTCTATGGTCATAGTAAAAATGTTCATTCTAGCTTCATTGAGCAAACACAAAGCGAAAACATTATATTCTGTGATGGGTTTAAAGTTGTACATGCTCTACAGCTGCTGGGTGGTCAACAAAAACATACTAGTAAGCTAGAGATGGTAAATAAAACTAAACATTCCAGATAGGAGAAAAGGTTGACAGCTTTTGTGTAAGCCAATGTTATTATTACATTCTTATCCTTTTTTAAACAGAGAAAAAATATCACCACAAAAGAATATCCTTTGAGTGGACTTGGAAAAGCACAGGGGCAGATTTAAGAGCCCCAAGCACTAACGGAGCATCACTTCTTGTGACGCTCCAGTGGTGCTAACCACTTCTTCATATTTACAAGGAGATGTAAGGCAACTTTTTGTGGCCTCTTCTGCATCAGAGGGGCGTGCAATGGGTGTTGCAGTGGACGTTCCACCCTAACACTCATTGCTTTTGACTATGCTTCAGATTTACGAGAAATTCTAAATCTGTGACAGCACCAAAAACTAACGCCCCTGGGAGGAATGCTTTTATTCCTCCTTGTTTTTTGCTTTTTGTATGTGTGCTGCATTCTGCAGCACACAATCATTCTAAAGTGACACTTTGGTATTTCTAGGTGTGCTGCATTTTGCAGCACACATAGAAGTGTCAAATCGCCATTATAGATTGTTTATGTGCGGGAAGGTACACCTTCCTGTACATAAACAATCTATCCTCTCAATGCAGACACCTTTGCACTATGGTGCAAGGATGCCTGCATTGGTGCAGGCAGCTTAATTCAGCGCCGGTGCAGGGGGAAACGCAGGGGTGCACTGTATTCCTGTAAATACGGCTCATCCCTGCATTTCAAAAGTGGTGCACCGCTGCTATTTTTGGCGCAGCACTGATATGCGCCACTTTGGCATAAATCCAATTCTCAAAATGTGCCCCAATATGAGCATGCAAATACAGTGTAGTGCTGCTCCCCATGTTACTCAATCACAACACTCCGTTGAGAAAATGGCCTCACATTTCCACCAGTCACAAGCCAATGTCACATTGGTGGGTATTTTGGAATAGAGACAACTCTAAGATCCCTTACAGACTTGTACAAGAAAACCACATGTTTAAATTGAATACCCTAAAAACAGAACAGACAGGCACAAAGTAAACTGTAAATTATGGCGCATACTTAAAAACTGTCAAGAAAAAAAAACAGATGGAAATATCACACAATATATAATGACCACTTCCACAACGTTCCCTCCATCTTAACATTTAATGGTTGTGAGTATGTCCTAGGCAGTACTCCATGTAAATATGAGTGAAGAAGGCTAGAACAGTTTTTCTGTTCATGACATAGCAGACAGGCTACTGGTTTTGGCATTGCTCTCCCAAATCAGAATCATTGATTGCTGGAGTGATGAAACACGACCCATCTTATCTTGGTTGTCTGAAAACTCATAAAAGCCCTCGGGGTGCTGTTGGTTAGCTTAAGAGGAGCAATGTGTTGTCATTATGTATTCTGCCAACTTGCCCAGAGCTAAAAAAAGATAATGAAATAAATAAGCAGGGAAAATCCAGGAGTAGTATGGGGTTGGACAGGAGAAGCAACAGACAAGCTGGGAGGGGGAGATGGTGGAGAAGCATCACAGAGAGCCAAGTGATGGGGAAAACTGAAGCGGGAAGCAGCACATTGGTGAGAGGCAAGAAAACCCATACACTTCTATCGAGTTTTAAGAGTTAAGAAAAAGTAGTTCCTTGAATACAAATAAAGTGAGCTGTTGAAGCATACAAGTCAATCAATCAGAACGCTGTGAGACCAAAATGCTGCTGGGTAAGATGCACACAAGACTAGAGAGGAATCAGGACCAGAGAAGGGAGATAGACAACAAAACGTACCAATCATAAGCAAGTGGATGATCTGAAAATCGCTATATGTATACTGGAAACAATAGGTCTGCAGAACAGACAGCTAAAGTGTATGTAACTGAGATCTAATTACAAGAAGTTGTGCATGCAATGTAATAATTCTTGTTTCAGCAAAGATTTGTGAATTTAAATAGACAATAATCCGAATAGTGAATATGAATAAAGCAAATAAAAAATCTGACCCAGGATCTAATATCTTATATATTTATTTTATACAGTGATGGATTTAAAGAGATTATGCCCTATGATCACTTTCAGCCACTTCCTCGGTAAGTATGCATATATTGTACTATAACCGTTTTAGCTTTCACTTGTACTTCCTCAGCTTACATTGCATACTGTTTTTTTTTTCATGGAATGAAAACGTAAAGTGTAAATCATCAAGTAAACGTATCTGTTATATTCTAACTCCAGCTCTACTCAGGTCTCAAATCCGTTTACAGGCTAGATACATCGTTTGCAATAATCAGGATTTCTGGTCTCATGAGTTTGTCGTTGCAAGCAAACAGGACAAATAATAGGATGTGGGACGCAAGTGTTACCTACGGTAAATTGTAGAGGTTGGTGGCTCAGCCCTGGTACAGAGGATTAACTCAGATCGGACAAAAGAACAGGCTTCTTCTTTTTCTCACAGAAATCTTGGAGAGTCTAGGACTACTGGACAGCTCAGTAGGCCCCAAAAATGCCTCACTAAGGTGAATTGTAGGTTTCAGTAATGCACTTTTTAAACATACAAATCGCCAATTGTCAGCTTAAAAAATAAATCCTTTCAGTATGTATGGGTATGTTTATGTGAATGTATGTACATTTATATGAGACAAACTTCGCAAAAAAGCAGTGGATCTCTGTACTGGGTGAAAGGCAAAATCAAAGTCAAAGTGTGATTGGAGGGGAAGCTAATATCCAAGAGTGAAAAAGAGCAGCTACTACATCATGATGTAGGGTTCTTTAAAGAGGTGTGTCTTCAGCTCATTTAAAAACTGGAGCAGGGTTGGGATAGACTTTGTTCATAACGGGATATCCTTCCAGATCCGAGGTGCATAGATGGAGAAAGCCTGTCACTATGTTTTTCTTTTCTTTTTGATGAGAGCCACTAGAGTTGATAAGCTTATCAGCCAGGTAAGGCAGGGTGCCGGTCATGGAATCTTTGTAGGTGATGCAGCTGTTAATGAAGCTAGTGCACGCTGGCAAGGTGAGCCAGTGGAGTTCCATCATGTTAGGGTGATATGGTGATACTTCTTCAGGGCCCTGATGAGTCATGCAGCAGTATCTATAATGGCGCTGGGGGGGGCAAGT
Source organism: Pleurodeles waltl (assembly GCF_031143425.1). Lineage (NCBI taxonomy): Eukaryota > Metazoa > Chordata > Amphibia > Caudata > Salamandridae > Pleurodeles > Pleurodeles waltl. The sequence continues at coordinate 383,197,228 of NC_090440.1, forward strand.
GCTGAGGTTGAAAGTTTGTAGTGCAAAGTATTTACAGCATCCAAATGTGAGAGAATGGGGCTTGAATGGCAGTTCTGATGTTGCTTGTTGGGAGGAATGGTTTTAATTTCCTTATTTTCTTGGCAGTGTGTTCATTTAGGGTGAGGTCGATGGCTAGTATAAATCTGAGTCACTTGGATTTGTGTGAAAATTGAGGTTTAAATCCATCCAGTATGATGTTGTTAAGCCAGGTTTGAACTAGATGTTGCTTGTTGTTATTGTAGAATTAAAGGAATTGTGTTTTGGTGGGGTTAAGCTTCAGGTGGATGCTAAATACACCTCATACCAGTGTGGACGAGTTATAAACAGTGTGTGTAGTATTGGATGCCTGAAGCGGAAACGTCTTTCAAATATTGGTGTGGGTCATTGGTGTAAAAGTGGATGTTTGTGCTGCTTTTGGTGGAGTGTGCTGCTCTTTGCCATTGCTTATTTGATAAGCTTACGTATCAAGTATGGGTCACTGATAGGCCACTATATGGCAAGGTTGTCAGGGTTTCTTTTTTTTTTTTCTTTTTAAATTATGTTTATTCACATTTTGTCGTGGGTTAATTACAAACAATAGCATGACATCAACAGTTTCTTATCATATCATTTGCCAACGTTACTTGCTTCCCCAGCGCACATTTTTGGATTCATCATTCATCTTATTTATGTTACCTTATCCCTACGTGTGTTTCGCTGTTGCACGTTCTCTGATGTGTACTTGGGTGTAGCATCCCTAGTGGCCTCTGTCATGTAACATGCTATACCCCTCTCCCCTTCCAATTGTCTTAACCAAACTCTTAACAACATAATAACATGATGGCGTGCATGGGGGCATGCTAAGGATAGTTGCTGTAAGATGTGGGGGCGGACCCACACCAGGGAAGTGGCCCGGCTCTCAATACCGTCTTCATCTCTAGATTGCCTCTCAGTGTATATCTGGGGTCACCCAGACGTTGCCCTGTTACTCTCCAGGCCCAATCGATACGGGATCTGTGGAGGCCTGTATCACGTTCTGGCTTCTTATTATGTCTCTCCCATCTATCGTGGGCCTAGCCCTCCCTCTCTGTTCATGTGTCCTGTCTTGTAGTTTGTGTCCTCTGTATCTCAACATCATGCCTCACATGTCAACTGTCCCCGTTTCCGTGTTTCCCTCTCCCTTAACTATATGTTCCCACTTCATCAGTATTTCTTCCCATGTCGGGGCAATGGGTGTCAATCTCAGGCCCCGCGCATCTTCACACTTAAGGGCTTGTAATTCGGCTCTGGCCCATTTCAACCCGTCTCGTCTCCATTCGTTCAGGGAAGGGCTCCTGGGTGATCCCCAGCCATGTGCTATTAATCTCCTAAATAGTACCAGTGCCAGATCCAGGAAGCATTCCTTTATCTTCCCCATTACTAAGCCTGTTTTCAGGCCCAGCAGACACATAGCTGGAGTCTGGGTCAACCCCGGTCTCGAGCAACTCTTTCAGTTCAGACACCACTGCTCCCCAGCCCCTCTGAATATCGGGGCAGTGCCATACAATGTGGTCAAAGTCAGCGTCCACTTTGCTACATTTGGGGCATGTCTTGGGGGTTCCTCCGTATATTACAGTGAGTCTATGTGGAGTAAGGTACGTCCTATGTAAATAGTTAAATTTGGTATATCTTAGTCGTGTGTTCCTCGATACGCCCCGTGGGTGTGCTAGTCCCTTCTGCCATTCAGAGTCCGTGAGATCCCTGCCCAAGGCCCTCTCCCATCTCTCCCTTTGGGGTTGTAGTGGGTCCATTACGCTTCCGACTTGTATAACTTAGTTAAATTATGTGTCAGCCTCTGGTACAGTAGGAACTGTCCTCTCAGTACCCCCCCATTGTCCATCAAATCGGTGAATGGCCTCAAAACCCCATCACAGAAGAGGTCCCCAATTGTCTCCACCCCTGCTTTCGCCCATGCGCTTAGTCCGACTCCCTTTCGGCTCCCGCCCGCCGAGTCCTATAGAAGTACTGATAATGGTAGTCCAGGCAAGTAAGCCGGCCCTACGCCCACCCGACATGTGCATCTTCTCCAGCAGGCCAGCGCCACTTTCGTCATTTTACTTATTTCTTGTGGTTCTACCTTCCAGTGTATCATCTGCGCTATGATCTCATCGCGATTCATTTCGCCACCTGTGATACATCTGTCCAGTCGGCCTCCTCCCGCCATTCACCTGTAGACCCACTGTAACTGGCACGCCAGATAGTAGAATTCGAAGTCTGGGACACCAAGTCCACCCTCAAGTGCTGACCTGCAGAGAATTGTGAGCGCTGTGCGCCTTCGACCTCCGTCCCATTCCAGTTCTCTGAGCAGGGTATTCAACTCCCTGAACCACAACGCCGGGATCGACACCGGGAGGTTTACGAAATAGTAAAGGAGGCGGGGTAACATAAACATCTTAGATAATGATAATCTGGCCATTATCAGCAATTTCAATGTCAGCCAGAACCTAACAGAGGACCGGAGGGAGGAGAGTGCTTTTCCCAAGTTCCCATCTCGGAGATCTTTAACATCATGGTACACCTGTACCCCCAGGTATTTGATGGTATGTGGTGCCCACACCACGTCCCAGAGGCACGAGGAGGGGCGGGCACGTCCTGCCGTGATAGGGAAGATGAACGTTTTGCTCCTGACATATCCCCGAAGCAGTCCAATATTTGTAGTGCCCAAGGCAGTCCCGTCTCTCCATCTCTGAGATAGATCAGGACATCGTCGGCATAGAGTGAGATTATGTGCTCGGTTTGTCCCCATTCCACTCCCTTGCCCGCTCCCTCCATCCGGAATTGTGCCGCCAAGGGCTCAATAGCCAGGGCAAATAATAATGGTGACAGTGGACAACCCTGCCTGGTGCCTCTGTATATTGGGTAGGGCTCTGAGATCGTCTTTCCTCTTCTCACTCGCGCCAGTGGATATGTGTTAGAAATGGGGTCTTTGGTTGACAGTCAGGTTACCCCCTGTTCAAGCAAGGACCCTCACTCTAGTTAGGATAAAAGAGAATCACCCTCAGCTAACCCCTGCTTACCCCCTTGGTAGCTTGGCAGAGCAGTAGGCTTAACCTCAGAGTGCTGGGCGTAAAGTATTTGTACCAACACACACAGTAACTTAATGAAAACACTACAAAATGACACAACACCAGTTTAGAAAAATAGGAAATATTTATCTAGACAAAACAAGACCAAAACGACAAAAATCCAACATACACAAGTCAAGTTATGATTTTTTAAAGGTTTAAAATAAAAAGAGTCTTTAGGTAGTTGTAACACCACACTAGCGCTGCTAGCGTGAAAATGTACCTGGTTTGCGGCAAAAATAACCCCGCACGGGCGGTGTGCGTCGAAAATAACCCGGCACGGGTATATGCGTCGAAAACAGCTCGGCTCGGCGAGGCGCGTCGAAAAAGCCAGCCACGCGACGGTCCGAAGTCCCGCGGCGCTGGTTGCGATCTCTCAGCCTTCGTCAGCGATGCTGCGCGTCGTTTCTCCTGCTCCGGGCGTCGATTCTCCGGTCGCGTTTCCAGCGGCGTCGTTTCTCAGCTGCGGAGCCGGCGTCGCGTCGTTTTCTCAGCCGCGATCGGATTCGCGTCGATCTTTTCTCCGCACGGTGCTCGGTGCGTGTATTTTTGTCCTTAGGCTGCCAGCCTCTCCTTTCAGGGTCCCAGGAACTGGAAGGGCACCACAGAGCAGAGTAGGGGTCTCTCCAGAGACTCCAGGTGCTGGCAGGAAGAAGTCTTTGCTATCCCTGAGACTTCAACAACAGGAGGCAAGCTCTACATCAAGCCCTTGGAGATTTCTTCTTCAAGATGGAAGGCACACAAAGTCCAGTCTTTGCCCTCTTACGCTGGCAGAAGCAGCACTGCAGGAAAGCTCCACAAAGCACAGTCACAGGCAGGGCAGCACTTGTTCCTCAGCTATCAGCTCTTCTCCAGGCAGAGGTTCCCCTTGATTCCAGAAGTGTTTCTAAAGTTTGTAAGTTTGGGTGCCCTTCTTATACTCATTTTAGTCTTTGAAGTCACCTTTCTTCAAAGGGGGCTCACACCTTCTTGTGAGATCCTGCCTTGCCCAGGCAAGGCCTCAGACACACACCAGGGGGCTGGAGACAGCATTGTCAGAGGCAGGCACAGTCCTTTCAGATGAGAGTGACCACTCCACCCCTCCCTCCTAGCAGAGATGGCTAATCAGGAAATGCAGATCACACCCCAGCTCCCTTTGTGTCACTGTCTGGTGTGAGGTGAAAAACAACCCAACTGTCAGACTGACCCAGACAGGGAATCCACAAACAAGGCAGAGTCACAGAATGGTTTAAGCAAGAAAATGCTCACTTTCTAAAAGTGGCATTTCCAAACGCACAATCTCAAAATCAACTTTACTAAAAGATGCATTTTTAAATTGTGAGTTCAGGGATCCCAAACTCCACCTGTCCATCTCTTCTCTAGGGGAATCTACACTTTAATCATATTTAAAGGTAGCCCCCATATTATCCTATGAGAGAGAGACAGACCTTGCAACAGTGAAAACGAAATTGGCAGTATTTCACTGTCAGGACATATAAACCACATTACTATATGTCCTACCTTATCCATACACTGCACCCTGCCCTTGGGGCTACCTAGGGCATACCTTAGGGGTGCCTTACATGTAAGGAAAGGGAAGGTTTAGGCCTGGCAAGTGGGTACACTTGCCAAGTCGAATTTACAGTGTAAAAATACACATACAGACACTGCAGTGGCAGGTCTGAGACATGATTACAGAGCTACTTATGTGGGTGGCACAACCAGTGCTGCAGGCCCACTAGTAGCATTTGATTTACAGGCCCTGGCACCTCTAGTGCACCTTACTAGGGACTTACTAGTAAATCAAATATGCCAATCATGGATAAACCACTTACATACAATTTAAACAGGAGAGCATATGCACTTTAGCACTGGTTAGCAGTGGTAAAGTGCTCAGAGTTGAAAAGCCAACAGCAACATGTCAGAAAAATATAGGAGGCAGGAGGCAAAAAAGTCTGGGGATGACCCTGCAAAAGCAAAAGTCCAACACGACCCCCTACCAGCCTAAAGCCAGGGGAGAACAATCAATACCTTGATGTACTTCCCTGATTGGGGCGATAGAACAGGGACCCAGGCCCACAACAGCAGGGGCATGCTCCAGTTCTACGCCTTCCTGACTCCAGTTGGATCCCTCTGTCCATACTCTCAGGGCCCACTAAGCTAACCCATGGGGAACCCTTCTCCACATCTACAGACACCATCTGTGCAACACCTAACTTTACTTTGCTCACAGATGTATTGCAATGGGCAGATAGTACCACCAGGGCCAACACAATGGTGTTGCCCACTCCACCCCTGGGGTGTGACTCTCGTCCTTCCCCCCCCAGGGGCAACTCTGTCCACCAGGACAGCAAGCCACAGTGGCCCCAGACAACTGTCAGGGATGAGAGCCCGACCTCAGGCCTCTCTAACCACTGTGACTGTGGAGAGTGGGGGGTGGTAGCCCCAGGTGCCTGGCACCCTTTGACCACTCTCTCTTCCACCAGGTCAGGGATGACAACCTGACCCTGGTCCTCCCCTCTGGGGCTCTGTACCCTCCCTGCAGAAGCGGCACCCCCAGAGTCAAAAACTGTCAGGGTGCTTGTAGAAGCAGTCCTGCACAATTCTTCCATCAGTGCAGGGATGTTAACCTGCAACTGATCCTCCAACCTGGGGTCTGTACCTTCAGGTTGGACCAGGGCCAGGGGTGAGGCTTCCCTCCCCCTGCCCTCCCTTCTGGGGTCCTGAACCACCCAACTAGGAGCGGCCCCCCCAGAAGACAACATGGTAGGGGCACTGTTAGCAGTAGCCCCTTCCTCCAGGTCAGGGGGGACACCCTTAACCTGGCCTCCCAATCCAGGGCCTGTACCCACAGACTGGATCACTGCCTGGCAAACCAGGACTTCCTGGGGGGCATACCTACCCCCTACCAGGTCAGAGTTTACCCTCTGAACCTGGTCATCCAACCCAGGGTCACCACCCTGCGGTTGAACCACTGCCTGGCACACCAGGACTTCCTTGGAGCACACTTACCCCCCATCAGGTCAGAGTTTACCCCCTGAACCTGATTATTCAACCCAGAGTCACCACCCTGCGGTTGAACCATTGCCTGGCACACCAGGACTTCCAGGGGGGCACACTTACCCCCCTCAAGGGACACACTGTCCCGAAGGGCCACACAAGAGTCTGGCTGGCGCAGGTCTCCTGACCTCTGCCCATGTGACAGAGTCTGGATTCCCCCCAGCCCAGAAATGGTCTCACCAAGGTCATTCATGGGGGGCTCTGCTCTCAGAGCTGACCCCTGACCCTCCAGGTTCTCCACTGGGGTCCGCAACCCCCTCTCAACCCTCTGTCTGGACTTCTGCACCCCCTCACTAGGAGTGGTACTGCCAGACACCAGAACTGGTGGGACGCTGGCTACAGCCGCCCCCCCAAGTTCTCCTGACACTGTGGGGTCTCCCTCAACAGATGGCCCTATGGTACAGGCTAGGCTCCCCTCCTGGTGTTCCCGCAGGGAACCCTCCAGGACCTGGGACCGGATCTCGGGCACCTTGGGCCTCAACCCATCCCCATTCCCTCTCCTCTGAGACTGGACATGGGGTCCCTCACCCATCCCACTACACTGGGACCTACCTGGGACACTACAATCCTTCCCTACCTCACCTGGTTGGGAACTACCTAGACCACTCCTCTCAGGAGCACCCCCAAATGCCTCTTCAGACTCTCTGGTACTCACCCAGCAGTCTGCCTCCATTGTAAGCTCCCTGGGGTCAGAGAACTCACACTCCACCTGGTGTTGGCATAGCTCTGGAAAATAAGGACTAGACATATGCTCTCCAGCAATTACATCACTCAGCCCCTCACATGAATTAACCAAAGTACCCTTCACCCAACCATCCAGTGACTCTGCTTTGAAAAAGCACCCCACATCACCCTCCTGAGACTGGTGAGACAGTACCTGACTGTCCCTGACACTCAACCCACACTCTTCTGGGATGTTTTCACACTCCATAACCAGGACTTCTACCTGGGGGGAACCCCTCTCCCTGTCACTCTCACCTAGAGTCAGTAGAGTGTCCCTCCCACCAGTAGGAATATGACTCCCCATGCCAGTTCCCCAATCTACCTCAGAGACCCTGTGCATCACTGGAGCTACCTCATACCCCTGAACCTCCTGGCGTGTGTTAACTCCCTCCTTCAAGTAGGGCACCACCTCTCTGGGCATGTGTACTTCTGCAGCATCACTGGATATACAATTGTTGCTGCCACCATTCCAGCTGGACTCAGCCCTCATGACTTCCAGCTCTTTCAATTTAAGCTCGTAAGCATAAATCATTTTTTTAATCTCTAATTCCCTCCTCCTTTCTGCCAGGACTAAGGCTCTCTTCTCCTCGGCCCTCTTAAGCTCTCCCAGACTCCGGATTCGAGCTAGGAGCCTATCATCTCTTTCTGTTCCCTCCTCAGGGCCACTGCCCTCCTCTTTGGAGTAGTCCTCCTCCTCAGAGTAGTTATCCTCCTCAGACTCATTTGGTGGTGTTGCCTGACAACGTTTCAATTCATCCTGAAACAGGGCTGACTCAAGATCCTCCCTTCTGGATTCCTTGTTCACAGCCAGTCCCCTTTCCATGCAGAATGCTTTAAGCTGCCACTTTTTATACATAGATAGGTGCCAGAAATTGACTTCCATTTCTGCAAAGGCTTCACAACCAAAAACCAAAGTCCAAAAATATCATCAATACTTCCAGGAGGACATCAGAGAACAAAAAGCAGAATCACAAGACAAGTAGTATGTGGTCACGTAGTGGTCTGAGATCAAAACAGTAGTGTACACTTAATTACTGTATGTCAAGTACAAATACAAGTCCAAATCCCGACCGCTGGTCACCAATGTTAGAAATGGGGTCTTTGGTTGACAGTCAGGTTACCCCCTGTTCAAGCAAGGACCCTCACTCTAGTTAGGATAAAAGAGAATCACCCTCAGCTAACCCCTGCTTACCCCCTTGGTAGCTTGGCAGAGCAGTAGGCTTAACCTCAGAGTGCTGGGCGTAAAGTATTTGTACCAACACACACAGTAACTTAATGAAAACACTACAAAATGACACAACACCAGTTTAGAAAAATAGGAAATATTTATCTAGACAAAACAAGACCAAAACGACAAAAATCCAACATACACAAGTCAAGTTATGATTTTTTTAAGGTTTAAAATAAAAAGAGTCTTTAGGTAGTTGTAACACCACACTAGCGCTGCTAGCGTGAAAATGTACCTGGTTTGCGGCAAAAATAACCCCGCACGGGCGGTGTGCGTCGAAAATAACCCGGCACGGGTATATGCGTCGAAAACAGCTCGGCTCGGCGAGGCGCGTCGAAAAAGCCAGCCACGCGACGGTCCGAAGTCCCGCGGCGCTGGTTGCGATCTCTCAGCCTTCGTCAGCGATGCTGCGCGTCGTTTCTCCTGCTCCGGGCGTCGATTCTCCGGTCGCGTTTCCAGCGGCGTCGTTTCTCAGCTGCGGAGCCGGCGTCGCGTCGTTTTCTCAGCCGCGATCGGATTCGCGTCGATCTTTTCTCCGCACGGTGCTCGGTGCGTGTATTTTTGTCCTTAGGCTGCCAGCCTCTCCTTTCAGGGTCCCAGGAACTGGAAGGGCACCACAGAGCAGAGTAGGGGTCTCTCCAGAGACTCCAGGTGCTGGCAGGAAGAAGTCTTTGCTATCCCTGAGACTTCAACAACAGGAGGCAAGCTCTACATCAAGCCCTTGGAGATTTCTTCTTCAAGATGGAAGGCACACAAAGTCCAGTCTTTGCCCTCTTACGCTGGCAGAAGCAGCACTGCAGGAAAGCTCCACAAAGCACAGTCACAGGCAGGGCAGCACTTGTTCCTCAGCTATCAGCTCTTCTCCAGGCAGAGGTTCCCCTTGATTCCAGAAGTGTTTCTAAAGTTTGTAAGTTTGGGTGCCCTTCTTATACTCATTTTAGTCTTTGAAGTCACCTTTCTTCAAAGGGGGCTCACACCTTCTTGTGAGATCCTGCCTTGCCCAGGCAAGGCCTCAGACACACACCAGGGGGCTGGAGACAGCATTGTCAGAGGCAGGCACAGTCCTTTCAGATGAGAGTGACCACTCCACCCCTCCCTCCTAGCAGAGATGGCTAATCAGGAAATGCAGATCACACCCCAGCTCCCTTTGTGTCACTGTCTGGTGTGAGGTGAAAAACAACCCAACTGTCAGACTGACCCAGACAGGGAATCCACAAACAAGGCAGAGTCACAGAATGGTTTAAGCAAGAAAATGCTCACTTTCTAAAAGTGGCATTTCCAAACGCACAATCTCAAAATCAACTTTACTAAAAGATGCATTTTTAAATTGTGAGTTCAGGGATCCCAAACTCCACCTGTCCATCTCTTCTCTAGGGGAATCTACACTTTAATCATATTTAAAGGTAGCCCCCATATTATCCTATGAGAGAGAGACAGACCTTGCAACAGTGAAAACGAAATTGGCAGTATTTCACTGTCAGGACATATAAACCACATTACTATATGTCCTACCTTATCCATACACTGCACCCTGCCCTTGGGGCTACCTAGGGCATACCTTAGGGGTGCCTTACATGTAAGGAAAGGGAAGGTTTAGGCCTGGCAAGTGGGTACACTTGCCAAGTCGAATTTACAGTGTAAAAATACACATACAGACACTGCAGTGGCAGGTCTGAGACATGATTACAGAGCTACTTATGTGGGTGGCACAACCAGTGCTGCAGGCCCACTAGTAGCATTTGATTTACAGGCCCTGGCACCTCTAGTGCACCTTACTAGGGACTTACTAGTAAATCAAATATGCCAATCATGGATAAACCACTTACATACAATTTAAACAGGAGAGCATATGCACTTTAGCACTGGTTAGCAGTGGTAAAGTGCTCAGAGTTGAAAAGCCAACAGCAACATGTCAGAAAAATATAGGAGGCAGGAGGCAAAAAAGTCTGGGGATGACCCTGCAAAAGCAAAAGTCCAACAATATGTATATAGCAAGTCCACCCATCTCACCTACTGTTCCCCTTGCCCCATTCTAAGCATCACTGTTCGTAAATAGTCCCATCGGACTGAGTCGAAAGCGTTCTCAAAGTCAATTGCTACTAGCGCACCAGCTGGGGGTCGCTCCGTCTTAGGCATCTGCAATATGGCAAAGAGGCGTCTGAGATTCAGCGATGTACTACGGTTCGGGACAAACCGATTCTGGTCCGAGTGGACCAACATTGGTATATGCTGGTGCAATCTATTAGCCAGGATCTTACTAAGGATTTTAAAATCGCTGTTCAGCATGGATAGCGGGCGAAAATCAGTGACTGATGCCTCACCTGATTTCAATTTGGGTAGGGGCACCACCAGTGCCTCTCTAAGCGAGTCTGGCAGTCCGCCGGAGCGCAGCGCTTCGGCATATAGTTCCACCAGTTGGGGCGCCACCAGTGCCATGTACTTTTTGTAAAAGTCCATTGGGAGACCGTCTATGCCAGGTGTCTTCACAGGGGCCAGCTGTGTGATAGCCTCCCTCACCTCTTCTATTGTCACCGGTCCTCCCAGTTCGCCCTTTCCTTTGTACGCCAATACAGTCAGTGGGAGTGGTCGTAAAAATATATCTAGTCACCCTTCCTCAACCTGATCGGGGCTCCGGTACAGGTAAGTATAATAGTCCGTGAAGGCGTAATTTATGGGGCCTGGTCTGAATCTCTGCTCACCTTTCATATCCCGAATGCTCACGATGGGGGATCCTGCCCCGCCCGGCCTCACCAGCCAGGCCAATAGCTTACCTGCCCTACCATCCTCAGCTTGTATCGACGCTAAATATTTCTGCGTGCAGTGGCATCTGAGCTGTTCCTCTACCTGGGAGTGGGACCTCCTTGCCTGCATACATTCTTCCTGGTTCGGTGTGCCTTGGCTCCCTTCCTTTTCCGCCTCATGTATGGTTTCCTCTAGTTTGGTCAGTTCGCGCTCTAAGGTGCGTTTAATCCCCACTGTTTGCCCTATACTGTAACCTCTCGTCGCTACCTTAAGTGTTTCCCACTCTATGGGGGCTGGCTGTGCTTCTGGGGCCATTCTGACCGCGGCGGTACAGCCGCGGTCAGAAAAGGGAAACCGGCGGTTTCCCGCCGGTTTCCCGCGGCCCCAGGGAATCCTCCATGGCGGCGCTGCAAGCAGCGCCGCCATGGGGATTCCGACCCCCTTCCTGCCATCCTGTTTCTGGCGGTTTTCACCGCCAGAAACAGGATGGCGGGAACGGGTGTCGTGGGGCCCCTGGGGGCCCCTGCAGTGCCCATGCCACTGGCATGGGCACTGCAGGGGCCCCCTAACAGGGCCCCATGAAGATTTTCAGTGTCTGCTTGGCAGACACTGAAAATCACGACGGGTGCAACTGCACCCGTCGCACACCAGCAACTCCGCCGGCTCCATACGGAGCCGGCATCCTCGTTGCTGGGGCTTTCCCGCTGGGCGGGCGGGCGGCCTTTTGGCGGTCGCCCGCCAGCCCAGCGGGAAAGTCAGAATGACCGCTGCGGTCTTTTGACCGCGGTGCGGTCTTCTGGCGGTTCCCGCCAGGCGGGCGGCTTCCGCCGCCCGCGGGGTCAGAATGACCCCCTATGTGTCTAGAAGTGGCAGATCCCTTATTAATTTTAATGTGGTCTGTCAGGAATGTACGGAGCGCTTCCCTGTATGCTTGGTCCTCAAGTGCGGCAGGTGATAGTCTCCACAGCGGTATGGGAGTCCTATCCTCAACTACTCTCCAGTTGAGCAATAGGGGGTTGTGGTCAGATATTGGGCGTCCCAAGTATTCTGAGTGGGTGATCCCCCATGCTAGGGCGGCAGAGCACACCACCCTGTCTATCCTGGTGTATATGTGGTGTAGCCCCGAATATTATGAGTAGTCCTTGTCATCGGGGTGCGGTTCGCGCCAAACGTCAATCAGTTCCCAGCCATTCCCTCAGTTTTTGGGCCACTTTGTGGACCGCCGCTCCCGGTAATGGCGGAATGGAGCGGTCCAATCTATCTTTGTTATGCTATTGAAAGCCCCACCAGCAATAACTCCCCGTGTTGCTGGCGCCTGAGGCGGCTCGACAAGCGCTGCATGAAGGGAATCTGGTCCTGATTGGGGGCGTAAATACTTCCCAGCACCGATGGGACCCCATGGAGTTTCCCTTCCACCAGTACGAACCTACCCTCCTGATCTACGTCGGTAGAGACCACCTCGAAGGGGACACCTACCCGCACCCAAACCAGCGCTCCCCTAGCATACGCGGAGTATTTAATAGCGAACACCCACCCTCTCCATCTATGCCTTAGCTTTTCCACTTCCTGCAGCATCGCTACATGTATGCCTCTCCTCTTTAGATAAGATAATATTCTGTGTCTTTTAGTTGGTCACCCCATCCCTCTGATGTTCCACGTTAGAAAACTGTAGTCTGTCATTGAAAAGCATCAAAGGATTATGGCCTAACCCACCACCCTCGGTATTCCACACCCTTCCATCCACCATCCTTTGCTGCTTAGATGTAATCCGTTGCCCCCAGGTGCCATCAAAACTCAAAATTGAAAACCCCAACTCCCCCTCCCCAGGGCGCCTTCGAAAATGCAGGTAGCCCAAGTAAACAGTGCAACAGTGCAACTTTGTCATCAAAGTAAGTATAGTTCTCGCCAGTCTGACTGAGGGGACGAGAAGCCAGTAGGGGGGTGGGTCTATGCCTGTCGGGGCCTACTACGTACTCCATGTGCCCCATCTCCAGACCTGGTTGCATACAGTTACCCCAAGTCGTCCGCGGTTTGCAGGGTTACCCTCGGTGGCCGCCCGGAGCAGCCGGAGCCTTCCACTGATGAAACTGTTGTGCCATCTGAGTCTCTCTCGTTGCTCCCTGGAGGAGATGTTTCTCTGCCCATAGAGGCCGCCGCTCTCAAGGCTTCTGTCCTCCCAGACTCCTTCTGGAATTTTGTCGGTCCAGACCAGAGGCGGGCCCGGTGATGCCGCCCTCGGGAAGCTCCCCGTGGCCTTCTCTCAGCGATATCTGGTTTTGTGGGCCGCCCTGTCGTCCTCCGCGGGTCACTATCCACTCCCATGCCTCCTCTGGGTTCTGGAAGAATGTGGTCTTGTCCTCCACAATCACCCTCAGTCTTGCTGGGAAGAGGAGTAAGTATTGGATCCCTTCGTGTTTGAGTGCCCTCTTCACTATCATGAATGGTGCTCTCTTAGTTTGGACGTCCATGGTGAAGTCCGGAAAGAGAGTTACTTCTCCATTCGCCACCTTAAATGGTCCCGCCTCTCTGGCTCTCTGGAGCAGAATGTCTCTGTCTTTATAGTGGAGTAGCCTGGCGACCATTGCGCGAGGCGGTCTTCCAGGAGCCAGGGGCCTGGAGGGTGTCCCGGTAGGCCCTCTCCAACGTAAAGAATGGTGTCAATTGTCCCGGTGCTACCACAGTGCGCAGCCATTCCTCAAGAAATTCCATCATATTTGTGCCCTCTGCTCCTTCCGGGAGTCCTACCACTCTTACATTATTCCTTCGATTCCTTCCCTCCGCATCTTCTGCTCTGCGCTCCAGGCGCATCACTCTGTCTGTGAGGCTCAGTAATGAGGCTTCTAGTTCTTTTTGTCTCGCCATGAGGTCCGCAAGCGGGGTCTCTGTTTCCTTGACTCTATCAACAAGCTTCTGGTGATCCGCAGCAGAAGGCCCATTTCCACCACCACCTGGTTAATGTCATGCTGTAAAGTTGCTTTTGTGTCCTCAATTGCACCCAATATTTTATCTAGGGTATCTTGTACTTTGGTCTGCGTGAGGACTCGCAGGTCCCCTCCGCTGCGATCAGCGTTAGTGGTGCGTTCCATCGATTTACTCCTGCGTCGGCCCTTAGAGGTCATCAGCACAGAGTGGCCCGGGATCCGGGACCTCCACAGTACCTGAGGCCAAAACCACAACTCTGCCCGTCCCCGTTACCTCTAGTTCCAGCGTGTCCAGTTCAGGTTCTTTTACTGGTGTAGCAGCGTCCCGTCAATCCTCCGCAGGTTGCTCCGGTTGACCATGCAAGGCGTGTTCTCATGTTTGCACTGTCCTTATGTGGAGGCCCTCCGGGCCTGGTCGCACCCTTCTCCAAGGGTTGATGCCAGGTGTAGCACTGGGCCCCACTCTGCTTCGTACTCAACGATCTCGTCACCCACGGGGCCCCTAGGCTCTTTTACAGATGGCCCAAAGTCCTCTCCAATACCTCGTCAGTGTGCCCCGTCTGCTGCTCTTAATTTGCAGCTGAGTCTGGGCCCCGCGGTCAAGTCGAATTCACAGTGGGCCTCTTTCAGGGCGTCCAGCTCTTCGCACCCCGGTGCCCTGGAACAGCCAGGAGGGCCCGGGGTGTTTAGGGGTCCCCACGCCGCTCTACTGAGGGAAATTCTGGGTCCTGCAGGCCCAGCATCGATTGCGCAGCCTGCCCGGGCAAGGCTCCGCCTCTGCCGCCCGGTGAGGCACAGCGCACCACTCTTCAGGCTCGATGGAGCCGTCCAGTCCCACCGCACCTCTGCCCAGGATGATGTGCCTTCGCCCCCTATCAAAGGGGTTGCGCAGTCGGGCCGTCACTCCCCAGCATCGCGCGGCGCCAACGCCAAGGAGACCGGCACTCGAGCCTCCGGCTTCAGTTCCTCTCCGGGACTCGGCCAGGCCGCTCTGCGATTCTCCTCGTGGGGGGTCCCGGAGTCCGGGAATCCGCTCCGCCACCTGTCCTCGGCTCCAGACGCTTCCGAGGCGCAGTACACCCGGGGATGGTCCAGAGATGAGGCTTGTTTTTGCAGATAAATGAGAGGCCCCTCGGGAGCCCATGAATTATGCGGCCGCCATCTTGGCCGGCCTAGCCGCGCCCCCTGTTGTCAGGGTCTCTTAAGGCAGTGGTTCCCAACCTTTTGATGTCTTTGGACCCCCACTTTATCATTATTGGAACCGGGGACCCCCACTGGCTCATTATTTGAATCCAGGGACCCCCCCCCCCCACTGAATCATTACTGAAAGCTGCGGACCTAATCTGTTAATATTATTTAATTTTCTGAGCAGTCGCGGACCCCCTGAGGAGGCTTCGCGGACCCCCAGGGGTCCCCGGACCACAGGTTGGGAACCACTGTCTTAAGGGCTACTTAAGGAATGAAAGGATCTGCCCTGTGTTGGAGTACAGGGAATACGTGATGAGTGAGGGAGGCATGGATGATTAGGATGAGTAAGGTGAGAGAGCTTCTTCAAAGAGGGCTTGTGTTAGAAATCACGGTCTCTAGTTGGCAGAGGTATGCACCCTGACCAAGTAGGGGGCCACAATTCTAGTCAGGGTAAGTCACAACACAACTAAATTATCCTGTGCTCACCCTCGGGTAGCTTGGCAAGGGGCAGACAGGCCTAAATTTGAAGGCAATGTGTAAAGTGTTTGTGCAATACCTCATACAGTGACAGTGAAACACCACAAAAACAACTCCACACCAGGTTAGAAAAATATAGGTTATTTATCTGAATGAATCAAGAACATAACAGCACACATTCAATAGGCATATACTGAGATATTCACTGGTATAAGTATTCACGCAGTGCTTTAGGAATTAATTGTACTCCTCGTAGCAGTGGTACGGATGATACAGTAATGTTTGAATATGGACTCAGAGGCTGTTTATGGGTGCCGGGGAGATGGCCAGTGATGGATCATGAGGACTCGGGCAGTTCAGTACCTGTGATTTAAGTGTGGCTGTACTCGGCAACTCAGCTCTAGGAAAAACGGTGAGCGAGAGCACTACTCCTAGGATGTTCCTTGCAGTCCACAAGGAAGGTTTCCAAATGCAGAGTGGTTTAGCGGATACAGGCAGTGAGATGGGACTGTGGGTCAGTAGGCACAACTTCAAAAGAGCAGCGTGGGGGCTGCTAAGAAGCACTGTGCTCGCTAGCAATATTCTGTGACAGCAGGTACCATTTCAGGAAAGCGGCACAGGGCTGCAAAGAAGCACTAC
The DNA here is from genome assembly GCF_031143425.1 of Pleurodeles waltl. Classification (NCBI taxonomy): domain Eukaryota; kingdom Metazoa; phylum Chordata; class Amphibia; order Caudata; family Salamandridae; genus Pleurodeles; species Pleurodeles waltl. The sequence goes on from NC_090440.1 coordinate 383,213,289, forward strand.
ACTCTCTAGCGATAATCCGTGACAAAGTTCAACCCGGTTGGAGTAGCATTGGGATTGAAGTGCCATTCATGAGGTCTTTGATGTCCTTGAGATCATGGGGAAAAGCCAGCAGGCCATTGGAGATCACTCTGATGGGAAGGCAGAGCCCTTCCAGCAGGTTCAGAGAGCAGCAGGGCAATAGCAGAAATAACAGATTTCACGTACTCCGTGAATAAATGGATAGAGGATAGCCTGGAGGAAATCATACCCCTTTCCTATACCAAAAACATACCCCTTCTTGAGAAGAAAAGAGGATGCAGGAAGCTAGAAAGGAAATGGAGATATACTCAAGATGACTCTGTGAAGAGGGATTACAAGAATATGATTCGAGAATACCACTTAGAAATTTAAAAAACACAGGCGGCATACTATTCTGAAAAAATTTAAGCAGCAGCTAATTCACCCAAGGAGATATTCAACGCTTTAAAAGATCTTATTCATCCTACTGAGGAGTCAGAAATTAGGGACTTCCCACAGCAACATGTAGAGGATCTGGCAAGCTTCTTTTTAAGTAAAATTCAGAACATCTATGAAGCTTTCCCCAACCCCCCAATCAAAGATCAGGGGATGATGAACCAGGAGGCTAGAGAGGAAATCTTCCTAACAAACTTTACTCCCATTAGTTTGGACAGAGTTATTAAACTATTGAACTCAATGAAATCAGGCTCCCCGCTGGATCCTGCCCCCCCCCCAGATTATATCCATGGGATCATCAGTATTAGGCCCAATAATTACTAAACTTATTAACACTTCATTAGTTTCTGGCATGGTACCAGACTCCTGGAAACAGGCTATTGTTAAGCCTCTCCTAAAAAAAACCAATCTGGATTCCAGGCTACTGAGTAATTATAGACCAATTTCACTGCTGCCTCTAATGGCTAAACTTACGGAGAAGCATGTACACTCTCAGTTGTCTACGCTTCTGGAAGAAAGAAAGCTTCTACATCCTACCCAGATGGGTTTTAGGCCTAAGCATGGGACAGAAACCGCACTGATTGCCATTACAGAAGAAGTAAAAAAGAGGATGGACAAAGGAATTGACACCGCAATCATCCTCTTGGACTTGAGTGCGGCATTTGACACAGTTGATCTAAATATCCTCAAAGACAGATTGCGGGGATGTGGAATCGCCGGAGTCGCACTAGAATGGATTCTTTCATTTATACATGGAAGATCCTTTCAGGTACTGGATAGATCATATACCTCTATGCGCACTTTCAGTAGTTGTGGTGTCCCTCAGGGGTCGGCTTTGAGTCCGCTACTTTTTAACGTCTACATGCGGCCTCTAGCAGGGATCGTGGAGCCATTTGGACTGAACCTGGTATCTTATGCAGACGATACACAACTGGTCGTCTCCTTCTCCAATATTCACCCAGATATGGGTACGGCACTAGGGCCCTGCCTGAAAGCAGTTGCTACCTGGATGTCGGGAAGCAAACTGAAGCTCAACGACGAAAAAAAGGAGGTTTTGTTCTTTGGGAAAAAAGTGCCCTTAGTTAATTCTAGCCTATTAAGAGGAGTGCCCACCCTTCCCCCCCCTAAATGTCTCATTAAAAGCCTGGGCGGATGGTTGGACCCCCTACTTTCAATGGCCCAACATGCCAATAGAATAGCAGGAACTTCATTTGCCCTGCTCAGGACTTTGAGGAAGGTTTTAACTATATTACAGTTTCTGGCCAGAAGACTGGTTATTCAGGCACTGATAGGTTCTCGGATTGATTATGGTAATGCCCTGTTTATAGGATCACCTAGATATGTGATTCAAAGGTTACAAAGGGTACAAAATGCAGCTGCACGTCTGCTTCTAAATACTCCTAAGCAACACTCTATACGGGCAGGAATCGCGTCCCTACATTGGCTCCCTGTAGAGGAAAGGATTCAGTTCAAGGCCCTATGCCACATTCATAGAGCCATATTTGATAATGGTCCTGAAACGCTTAAAATGTTGGCACAGGTCTACATTCCAGCCAGGCCACTCAGATCCTCCTCAGCTAACTTGATCATAGTGCCTACGGTGAAGAAAGCAAGATGGGGAGGAAGATCATTGGCATATCAAGGTGCCGTGCTTTGGAATAACCTTCCTATCAATATAAGATCAAATTCACAAGAGACTTCTTTTAGGAAGGATCTGAAGACTTGGCTATTTAAAATCTAAACTTTTTCACGAACATAAACAGTACATTTCCGCTATGGCAGTATAAGCGCTACGAGGCCTCCGGGCAGTTAGGCGCTATATAAACAATTATAACATAACATAACATAACATAACAGTCCTTACAGGAAAGCAGTCCGTTTGAGTTCCTTGGGCAGTACAGCATTTCTTCTGACAAGGATTTAGCTCCAGGTCCAGTAGTGTCTGATTTGAGGAGGTCAGAGCCCCAGTACCTATATCCAAATGTGCCTTTGAAGTGGGGGAGACTTCAAAGAGTGTGATTCAAGTGCACCAGTTCTCTTTCAGCCCAGTCTTTTCTGCCAGGTTATCTGTGGGGGTCATCAGTCACTTGTGTGGAGGCAGGCCACTACCCTTTGAAATGTAAGTGTGAGACCCCCCACCCTTTTTTCCCAAGAAGACCCATTGGCATGCAGATGAATGCAGATGCAGTTGAGTGTCCTGTGTTTATGGCTGTCTAAATAGAATGCACATGGGGAGCTGTCACCTCGCACAGACCAGACGTGAAGTGTAGACAGGTTGTAAGGCACATAGAGCCTCTAACAGCAGAGAAATGCCTACTTTCTAATAATGGCATTTCACAAATAATGTAAACATGAGGTAAACATGAGGTAGCCTCTCCTTCCAGATCATGAATAACAGCTTAAAAGTATTTTTCAAGAATCCACAATGCTGGCCTATGTGAGGAGCAGGCTTCCCAATTGTAGAAAATGACTTTGGGAGTTTTTCACTACAAGGACATGTAAACCTTAACATTACATGTCCTGCCTTTCATATACACTGCACCTTGCCCCGTTGGTCACATAGGGCCTACCTTAGGGGTGAACTATATGTAATAAAAGGTGGTTTGAGGCTTGGCAAAGAGTTTTAAATGACAAGTTGAGGTGGCAGAGAAACTGCACACAGGCCTCTCAGTGGCAGGCTTGAGACATGGTTAAGGGGCTACTTATGTGGGTGGCTGCAGACCCACGGGTAGCATTTAATTTACAGGCCCTGGGCACATATAGTGCACTTTAATAGGGGGTAAATTATATATGCCAATTGGGTAGGAGCCAATGTTACCATGTTTAGGGAAGAGAGCACAAGTGTTCTAGCACTAGTCAGCAATGGTAAAGTGTGCAGAGTCCTAAAACCTGCAAAAGTGAGATCAGAAAAATGGAGAGAGGTATGCTAAAAAGTTGGGGAAGACCACCCTATGGCTGTCAG